>NC_140582.1:1218659455-1219259455 GCF_964204655.1 Triturus cristatus | reverse complement strand
CTAAGAGAAAATAATTTTCTTAAGGCAGTTGCTGCTCTTTTGAGACATTCTCTTGTGAAATAAAATAGTGCATAATTTCACGGTTGCAAAGTTAATTTTCACTAATTTAGTGAATTTACTGGTTGCAACATCAAAAAATGTCACACATTATGTAATTATAATAATTTCACTCAGGCCTACCACAAGCCTTTCCCTTTCATTCGGGTGAGAACTATTCATGAAGGGTTTTGTTTAATTTATAGGATGCAGAGACAGCAAACCGAATTACTGTGTAGTTCATCAAAAATTAAATTTTGTGAACTTGGCTCGGATTTCAAGAAGTTCTGTATTCTTTTTAATATATTGTTTTTTCAGTTGTCTATCCTTCCACCTTCTGACTTCTCAGAGTTAGTCTAGCGTTCATCCCATGCTGCCCCACAGTGACTAATTCAGTTAGAGGGAATCTGGATTTTGCCTTTGTAGGTTCTACCGAGCAGGTGCTGCAGCAGCTTTGACGCGTCACATATACCACTCCCTCCCCCCACCTGCCAGTCCTGGTTTTCTTTTCATTCTTTATTCCCTGCCACCTCACAAGTGGTGGCTAGACCTTGTCCCAAAGTATTTGATGGATGCATCTTGAACTGCGATTGTCAAACATTTGGAAAAATGTCAGTTTCAAAATCAAGGTATAAGCACCATCTTAGAATTGTTAATAATAGCAGTCATTACTTTAAAAAAAAAAAAACTCATTTACAAAATGAGCATTACATGGTGATTTTATTTATATAAATCACTATTGTTTCAAATATTCCTATGTTCGAGGCATGTGGGCTGCTGAATTCCTATCTGTGCATAGATCGCCGCCTAGTGTTGGGTCCGGATGTTTGCACGTTGTTGTCCTGGAAGAGTCTTCGAAGTATCCTGAGATAGGTGACTCCTCCCCTGGACCACAGTGCGCATGGGCATCCTCTCCATCCTCAGATTGTTTTTTTCCGCCATTGGTTCGGATGTGCTTATCTTGACTCAAGTTAGGAAAATCTAGTTTTCAGGCCAAAAGGCCTTTAGTTCTCGTCGGTACTGTTCCCGATCGGTATCGACAGTTTACTTGCTAGTTTAGCGACTTTAAAACCAACTTTTTCGCATTATATCCGACCATCGACCCTACATCGACGATGGAATCGAGGACCCCATTCAAGCGGTGTCCTGTTTGCAATGCGAAATATCCCCATATCGACGTCCACCCGGTGTGCAACAAATGCCTCTCACCGGATCACGACGAATCCAAATGTATGGCCTGTGCCCGATTCAGATCCAAAAAGACTCTCCGGAATCGACGAGCCGCGAGACTTGAAGCGCAGCAAACGGCACCGGCCCCGACCAACATCTTCAGCACCGAGGACGAAGATGTGGAAAGCGTGGAGAACATACCCTCTAGCCCCGCTTCCGAACACGATTCCAGATCGGAAGACATCGACGAAGAGCTTTTTCACAGGGAAGAAGCCGACGATGAGGTAGGAGACTACGATGAGGCCTTAGGGGCCGAAGAAGGTAGCTCCGGTGACGAGCAAGGCCTACCCGTACAAATGGAGGATATCCCAGTGCGTCAGTCTATGGCTCCGGTCGAGGGATCGCCTTCGGGCCTTACCCAAGATCTATCCCGCAGTTCTTCGGCCCCGCCCTCTGGCCAGGCCTCGGACATCCAGCGAGAGCCATTATTACCCAAAACGACTGGTTTCCCTTCCACGAAACCGAAACCAATCGTCGTACCGGTTCAACAGAAACCGAAAGTGAAACTGACACTGGTCAGCTCGAAGACCGCTACACCTTCGACGCCAGCCAAAACCGTCGGGTCCGGCCGCACCAAAAGGGACTTCGGTGCCGAACTCGCTGCAGCCGACGTCGGCACCGACCCACGGAAGAAGGCCATCGGTACCGCCAAACCGCCTCGGCACCCGGCACCAAAACAATCGGCTCCGACCACAAAGGTTAAAATGGCCGCTGCATCGCAACCCACCTCGAAAGCAGCGACTAAGGTCCAATCATCGACGCCGTCGACAGCTACTACCTCTCCTCGACTCGATGACCCCGTGGCTCCAAAGAAGTCCACACCTGCCTCTACAGAACCGCTCGGCGCCAAAGAACCGTCGGCGTTCCAGGTGCGACAAGTTGCAGCGTCCTTGCAACGCATCAAAGAAAAGGCAGCCCTCCAGGCCACATCGGGCTCCGAGCCGAAAAAAGCTCAAAAGGCACCTCCGGCACCAACCAACATCACCTTTGGGTTGCCGCTATCCACGGCGCCGAAAATGTTCGAAATCAGAACACGTGTCACCCAGACAAGGATCACACCTACCGAACACTCTCCTACGTAGACATCACCGTCCCACGTCATCGACGCCGACACCGGCAGACTCATGCTCAAAAAGCGGAAGATCTCTTCCGAGCAAGCTTTGGACTCCTACAGGATCCCGCTAAAGCAAAAACTGCCGGCGGATTCGGAACCAGTTCTTTACGAACGCCTCCATACCTCTTACCCAGATCCACAGTCCTTCTCTCCGACGCCCTCCGAAACGGACGCTTTGGAGGACTACATGGGTGACGACATCCCCTACCCCAGGGAGATGGACCCTGAAGGCCACCAGGACCCTGATCAAGCTTGGGATGACCCTGTAGACCCAGGTGCCGCTATGGATACACAGGACACGCAGCTATATGGCGCAAAAACGTCTCCCACAGAGGACACTGCCGCATTCAACGCCCTCCTTGAACGTGCCGCAGCCAATCATGGAGTGCAACTCCACTCAGACACAATCGAGGACGATTTCTTAATGGACACTTTCACATCCTCGGAGAGGAATGTAAAAACTCTGCCCATGTTGAAAGGTATCCTCAAACCGGCAAAGGACATTTTCAAAGAAACCACCAGGGCACGGGTAATAAACCCCAGGATCGAGAAAAAATACAAGCCGGCACCTCGGGACCCTACGTACATTAGAGGCCAGTTGCCTCTGGACTCCATCGTGGTTGCTAATGCTCGCAAACGGGCACACTCGCAGACAACTGGTGATGCTCCTCCCCCGGACAAAGAGTCCAAGGTGCTAGAGACCTCCGGCAAAAGGGTTGCAGCCCAGGCGGCTAACATATGGCGTATTGCCAATACACAGGCGCTCCTAGCTCGCTACGATCGCTCACACTATGACACGTTAGAGACCCTACTCCTCATCAGGGAGGGACAACTCCTCACAAACGCATCCATTAAGTGTGCACTGGATGCCGCAGACACAGCTGCGAGAGCAATAAACACCAGCGTCATGCTACGACGACACGCCTGGTTACGAATCTCCGGATTCAAACCTGAGGTTCAAAATAACATCCTCAATCAGCCGGTCAACCCCAACTACTTATTCGGACCAGAGGTTGACACCACCCTAGAAAAGATAAAAAAAAGACACAGACACTGCAAAGTCCATGGGGGCTCTCCAAACGCAGACATTTCGGAGTGGCTCCTTTCGTCGCCCCGGAAATAGAGGAGCAGGTAGAGGACAGGGGTCACAGCAAACCTACAACAAGGGGGGCACACAAAGTACCTACGATAAGAACACCCGAGGTGGATATCGTGGCTCCAGCACAAAGGGCAGAGGACGCGGATACGGCAATACCAGGTCCTCCCCCAAGAACAAACAGTGACGCCCTCTCCCTTCCCCCCGACCACATAACACCTGTCGGGGGAAGGCTACAGCGGTTCCTGTCCACGTGGAAAACCATCACCACGGACAGGTGGGTCAGAGATGTTATCAAACACGGTTACTGCCTAGAATTAACCTCCACTCCACCCACAATACCGCCAAAGCACCGTCCTATGTCCTCAGAGCACTTAGCGCTATTACAGCAGGAAGTGCTAAGTATGCTGCAAAAAGGCGCAATAGAGGTCGTACCCGTCCACGAGCAAGGGACAGGGGTGTACTCCCTGTACTTCTTAATACCAAAAAAGGACGGGTCACTCAGACCTATACTAGACCTGAGACCCCTCAACCACTACATTTTCTCAGAGCATTTCCACATGCTCACCCTACAGCAAGTCCTCCCGCTGCTCAAACAGGGAGACTTCCTAGCCACGCTAGACCTCAAAGATGCGTATTTCCACATACCCATTCACCCCTCACACAGGAAATATCTCAGGTTCACTATTCAAGGGCAGCACTACCAATTCAAAGTTCTTCCCTTCGGCGTGACAACAGCACCCAGAGTTTTCACAAAGTGCCTAGCTACAGTGGCTGCACATCTACGGAGGCAACAGATTCACGTCTACCCTTACCTGGACGACTGGCTTGTTCAGGCAAAGTCAGCCCAGCAATGTGCCAGCCACATGTCCCGCACCATTCACCTTCTTCACAATCTAGGATTCTCACTAAATTACCCAAAATCACATCTCCAACCCGCACACGTACAACAGTACCTCGGTGCGACCATAAATACTCTGGCAGCCACAGCTCAGCCAAATTTAGTGAGGATCAACAGCATGCTCATGCTGATCTCAAAGTTCAAACCCCAACACTCCCTTCCTGCGAGAGTGTTCATGCAGTTGATAGGCATGATGGCCTCCTGCATTTTCATAGTCCCGCACGCGAGACTACATATGCGCCCGCTTCAGGAGTGCTTAGCACGTCAATGGAATCAGGCTCACGGGCAACTAAAAGACCTAGTGTTGGTGAGCGGTCGGGCATACAACTCTCTGCATTGGTGGAATCCACAAAACCTTTGCAAGGGCCGACCGTTCCAAGAGCCTGTTCCTCAAATAATACTGACGGCGGACGCGTCTCTCCAGGGATGGGGAGCTCATGTACTCATGTACTCAATTACACAGTGCAGGGACTATGGACAATACCACAAAAGAAGATGCACATCAACCTTCTAGAACTGATGGTGATCTTCCTGGCCATGAAAGCGTTCAAAGTACACTTGTGCAACAAAGTCGTGTTGATCCGGACAGACAACATGACTGCCATGTACTACATACAGAAGCAGGGAGGAACGCACTCTCCACAGTTGTCATCTGGCTCAGAGCATGTGGAAGTGGGCCATTCAAAGGAACATATTCCTCATGGCGGAACACCTCCCCGGCAAAGACAACCAGATGGCGGATCTGCTCAGCAGACACAGCCACCAAATGCACGAGTGGGAGCTACACCCATCGGTGCTCCAACCGTACTTCCAACAGTGGGGTCATACAGAGATAGACCTGTTCGCCACAAGCGAAAACGCAAAATGCCAAAGCTTTGCCGCCAGGTTCCCACATCCACAGTCGCAGGGCAATGCAATATGGATGAACTGGTCCGGCAGATTTGCGTACGCTTTTCTCCCAGCGCCGTTGATACCGCTGGTGGCACGCAAACTGCGACAACACTCACTGACACTCATCCTGGTTGCTCCAACATGGGCACGCCAGCCATGGTACACCACCTTTCTGGAACTTTCCGTGGTACCGCATCAAAGGCTGCGGATCAAACCCGCGCATTTGACGCAGAACCATGGAGATATCCAGCACCCAGATCCGCAACAGCTGAACCTGGCGATCTGGCTCCTGAAGTCCTAGAGTTTGGCTACCTAAACCTACCACCTGACTGTATGGAGATCATTAAGGAAGCTAGGAGGCCCACTACCAGAGCTTGCTATGCAGCCAAATGGAAGAGGTTTGTCATTTATTGCAATAACAATACCATTAACCCGCTAGACGCATCCATTCAAAACATAATCTGTTACCTCTTACACCTATACCGATGCAATCTGGCATACACCTCAATACGTGTCCATTTGACCGCAATTGCAGCCTATCTCCAGAACAGGCAGCACCTCTCTTTATTCAGAGTGCCTGCCATCAAAGCCTTCTTGGAGGGACTCAAACGAGTAATTCCCCCAAGACACGCACCAGCACCAGTGTGGAACCTCAACTTGGTCCTCACCCGACTGATGGGTCCACCCTTCGAACCTCTCCACTCATGTGAGATTCAATTCCTCACCTGGAAAGTAGCTTTCCTAGTAGCAATCACTTCGCTGAGAAGTTAGTGAACTCCAGGCACTAACCATTCAAGAGCCATTCATACAGGTTCACGCAAACAGGGTCGTACTACGTACCAACCCCAAATTCATGCCTAAAGTAATATCGCAGTTCCACATGAATCAAACCATTGAACTGCCTGTTTTCTTTCAGAATCCACAAAATGTCGCTGAAAGAATGCTCCAAACACTAGACGTCAAAAGAGCCCTCATGTACTATATAGACAGAACTAAAAACTTTAGGAAGACAAAACAACTTTTCGTTGCCTTTTCCCCACAACACAAAGGCAACGCCATCTCCAAAGCAGGTATAGCCAGATGGATCGTTAAATGTATTTAAATTTGCTATCAAACGGCTAAACGCACATTAACGATTCCCCCACGAGCCCACTCCACACGTAAGTTAGGGGCCTCCATGGCTTTCCTGGGAAACATTCCTTTACATGATATATGTAGAGCAGCCACATGGTCCACTACACATACATTTACCAAACACTATTGTGTAGATGTGCACTCAAAACAGCAGGCAGCTGTAGGACAGGCTGTTCTCAAAACTCTTTTTCAGACCGCTGCAGCTGGCACTGGTAGCCGCCGCTAATAGGGGGTACTGCTATATATTCTATGCACAGATATGAATTCAGCAGCCCACATGCCTCGAACTGAATATGCTACTTACCAGTATACATCTGTTCTTGGCATGTAGGGCTGCTGACATTCACATCGCCCACCCTCCTCCCCGGCGCCTGTAGCAGCTGCAGCTCTCAGAATTACTGTATAGCATGGTCATCACTTTCTGTATCTACTCCATCACTGCCACAATGGCGAAAAACAATCTGAGGATGGAGAGGATGCCCATGCGCACTGTAGTCCAGGGGAGGAGTCACCTATCTCAGGATACTTCGAAGACTCTTCCAGGACAACAATGTGCAAACATCCGGACCCAACACTAGGCGGCGATCTATGCACAGATATGAATGTCAGCAGCCCTACATGCCAAGAACAGATGCATACTGGTAAGTAGCATATTCATATTTCTTTTAATTGTCTTTAGATCTTTGTATCTGACCCCCTATCGCTTCTGACGGGCAGTCTTGTGATCGGCATCCGACCAAAGGACGAGCATGAGCAACTTTTAGGAGGTCTCGGATTTTCCGGTGAGTTGTCCAGGTTTGATATTGGTCGGACTTCCTGTCTCTGTCTCTTCTTCTCGTCCACCCTCTCACAAGCCTCTGTAAGTCAGTCTTAAAGGTGGGATTGTAGTCTCTGTCCTCGTGAGGGAGAGTATTTAACACTCTGGAACTGTTATATTTGTACATAAAATTTGTTTTTTCTACCTCTTGATCTCTTTACCGCTTCTTTTATCATCAAAAGCTCACCAAAGAAAGACAACCAGTCTTCTTTACCTCATCCTTACATTGCACTCTCATGACGTGGGCCAGTTTTACTCTAGCTGATTCTTTAAGAAATGCTTTCTGTACTTAGGGAGGTGAAACCGGGGTCTGCCGGTAACCCCTGCCCGGGTTCCTTTCTTCACTCTTTGCTCCCGTCATCTCTCATGCTTACTCTCTCACTCGCTCATGCTCTTACCAACACTGTCATCCATTCTTGCCAAGAAAAGACCTTACCCTCTCGAGTCTTGGTAGGAAAACGGCTCTTCGAGTATCTTGAGGGTACAGCCTTGTCTTGGCCTTTGGGCGACCGGCCAGATCATGAACAGCCCTAGCATTCTGCAGGAACTGAGTCTTTCTGGAAGAAGGTTCTACTGCAGCAGTAATCGTGTGTTCTCTCCCTACGCTTTTGATATGGTGCACCATGCCATCTTCACAATGAGGCTCAAAGAACGGGGAATGACTAGGACAGTGGAATCCAGGTTAAGATCCTTACTCGAGAGTCACTCAGTCTGATGTTCTTACCCCCACTTACTCTGTATCGCTTGGATTTAGCGCATCTGTGCCGGACTCCACTTCTTAGACCGCCTCAATTATTGAACAATCGTCCTGCACACTTAAGATGAATCCATTCCCGTTTGGCCTTCTGGCTATCAAAGCATTTTTATTCTCTTGAAGATTATTTTGTATTCTTATTTTTAGGATGGCTTTTAATTCTTGGATGTAACCTAACCGATTGGATGTTCGCTAGTGTCATGTAGTCTACCACAATATTGTGAAGGTAAGTGTAGGGTTGCTATTCTAAACTCCACATGTATGTACCTTGAAGAGACGGATCGCCCCAGCATGCTAAGTTTCGTTTGGTCACCCTGGGTCTCTACGGCTTCCATCGGTCTCAGGATTGGGAGTTTGGTGATCAAGTGTGCAGCCAGAGAAATGTAGAGTGAAGAATGTTCAATATATATTGGTGTTTTGTCGTTCTTGTCTCATGCGTTGTACTTCCTGAGATATGAACCATTTGAATATACAGTTCTTCTTTCCCTGTTCTTTACAGTGATCCTCTGGGTCAACACTCTGCTGCAGCTGATATTGGTAATTCTCGGAGCAGCCTACTCTCTGACAGATTGTAAGTATTTAATCACACACTTTAGAGACGTGTTGGACTTGGTATAATAATAATGCGATTTATAGAGCACATAGCTACTCCTTACGAGGTGTCCCAGCGCTAGGATACGGACTCTGGTGAAGAAAACGTTCCCCAGCCCAAGGGAAGAAACTGGGTCTGATCCAAAAAAACAGTTTTTTAGTTTTTTCATGATGGGGCTTTCGAAATTTCCACAGGCAAACTTCCATGTTTTGGGTGCAAGACGGAGCAGCCTCCTATTCTGGGCCTTTTGAATTTTGGAATGCTGTCCCCTTTTGCTTCAGCTAATCATAGGCTCCCAGATGGAACATAAGGTTTCACCATCGACTGAAGATAATGAGGGGGGTGGGGGGAACAGAGACTTGTAGCAATAACAGAGCGCTTGGAAGGGGACTCTATGCCTCACGGGCAGCCAGTGTAGCGGTCTCATAGCGGACTCGTCGAGGCCCGCTTGGGAACCACGAGCGGTGCCCGAGCTGCAGCGTTTGGTACCCTCTGAAGCCTGTTAAGACGGAACTGGGACACACCCAGATAAAGACCATTGCAGTGGTATGTTGTATCCACTCTTGATGCTGAGGTGAATCCCACTCTGGGTCTCGCCAGGGGTAGTCAATTGTCTTGATAAAACTTCAAAGACATCCCCTGCAGTTCTAGCCGTGTTTTCTCCTTCTTTTCTTTGTCCCTTTGCCCCCTATAGGTTACCTGACGAGGGGGCTGGGAGGAATGAGGGAAGATTACCAGTAGTAGTAGCATGTAGTAATGACGGCATAAATCAGAGAGAGAGACGAATTAGCTATTTCTTCTAATCTTATGTATTTATTTTTAAGTTTTGTATTGTGTTTAATTGAGTAGATTATGTCCTCAATATAATCCACCAATGAACCAGACATCAGCCTTGAGCTCTATTGCTTTATTTACAGGTCCAAGCCACCCTTCTACATACCATGACACCTGCCCCCCTGTGAGAGTGTTTCTGACCGGTAAAACCCCTGGTTGTTTTTGTTCCTTGACTGCCTTTTGCTTGCACTGCTGCTCTGAATGAGCCTCCACAGTGGAGTCTCACCCACTCTAAGCTTCTGTTTCAAATGGACTTGAGCTGCAGCTGCCGCTGCCTACCTTATAATATACAGCCAGCTTTTGCTTATGGACAGTGGCTCTGAGTAGGAAGTCCCTGATATGTTTGGCTCTGTAGGCTTGTGTGCTTAGTGAGGTTTGGGGTGCATGAAAGGCTGATGTTTCTCTCATTTGTATGTGACTGCATGTGCGTGGGTTACTAGTTGGGTGTATCAAGGTATCAGGACTTTTCCATCTATACACCCAGATTCGGGAACAACATCCGTATCCATCAGGTCCTGGAGAGAGTTAAGACACATCTCTTTAAAGAAGACCACATTAGAATGCATTAAGAGTTTACAAACCAGCAACCTCTCCATCGCTTGCTGACTGCATCCTTGCCTTTGACCCTGGACTGTGATCTTCTATCTTTGCCTAGGTTTGTGCTACACAAGTACCTCAAACATACATACAGTTTAATCTGAAATTCTGGTGTCTCATTTCTGTTGAAGCCACAGCACTCTTACTGCATACATCATCCCAGTACCTGGACAGGGAACCAGTACGTATCCGCTCCTTCGGCTGTAGTATCTCAGTTTGTGCTCTGGGTTTATTACACAGCAGTAGCACTCAAGCGGGTGTAGCTCTTCACAGCAGTGTCTGGTGTAGGTTAGAAGTGTTGGCTCAATCCTTGCATGTCACATTTATGTTCACGTTGAGCCCCCCCATATGGGCTGGTCATGCCCAGTTCTGGATCCTTTGCTCTGTATGGCTATAATTGCAGCTACACCTCAGTGAGAGGACAAGCGTAGCCAGCTCATCTCTGGGGTTTCTTTACCTGATGAGCAAGGAGTAAAGATGCACCACCAGGTCATGTGTGGTTATTACTGATCTGCCCTTACATCCACTCCAGAATGTAGACGACCTACATATCGCCAAGGGAGGCATACCTACAGCAGGAGAGATTATGTATTCTTAACTCCAGACCTGCTGGTCTCCATGATATGTTGGTAGTCCCTATTCTGGATAGGACATATAAAATAAAGTGGTAGAACACCTTCTGGTAGATTAGGTTGCACTGCTCCTTTTCGGAAGGTTGCAGTGATTTGCAGAAGGTTGGCCCCCTCGGATAATGGCTCCGATGAGGTAAGGAGTGATCAGTGTCGTAACGCAATATGAAGGCCCCACTACAGGATGTGAAGAGGTAATGTCACTGTGGACAAGCGCTGGGACACCCTCGATGCCAGTGTTTACCCGCGGTGATTGATGGGGTGATTTTTCTTTTTAGGGGCCCACTGTCCTCCCCACTGTTCCCACAGCCATTTCGCCACCTACAACTGCAGTGCAGGCAGCAATATGTCTGTCGGCACAATTCACGCAGGGCAAAGTCTGCATAACCGAAGAGGGGCTCGCGAGTATCCTGTGTCTCACAGATATTCATTTGCCTTGGGCTGAATGGGGCTCCTGTTGGGTTAGGGGGCCCTAATGGTTTGGGGGCTCCCCTGCTCCTCAGGGGCCTGTGTCACGCCTCTGGTAGTGAAACACGTGTTCCTAGTACTGTTGAAGTGTTGGCAGAAAAATGCCCCTAGCATATTGTGTTCTACAGTTGATATGAACTTCATGCTAACTTCTTAATGCATATTTGACTTTCTCTTAGGCTTCAACTTGCGCTGCTTGCACGTGAACGCCATGTCCTGGGAATACGCCTTTCCCATTGTCGTTGTACCCTTCGTGGTGCTGCTGGTCGGTGCCATTTTGTGTAAGTAAAATAACTCGCAACTCTCAACAAATTGACTTTTTTATAGATATTTATTTCCAATTTAGCGTATTATTGCTAAATAAAAACCCTTAGCAGGGCTCTGTCGCATCGTTTTCAGGTGACCATTAGCAGCAGTGTTAATTATCTGTCAGGACCATCTGTGCGGCCCTGCACTGGTTTGGAGGTACATGGGTGAAAGGCAGCACGTCCGCTCAAGCATGGGGGTCACCTGGAGCTAGAGCATGTGACCCTGGTATGCGCTGTGGTGCACTGACTCCGAGTGCCCCTATCATAGATAGGGAAGTGCAGTCTGTTGGCAACTAAGGGGCGTATTTATGAGAGCCCTGCGTCCGTCATGTTTGCACCGAGAAAATTGGTACATGGGTGACACAGGCCTCTTAGTCAGATTTATGAAGCCACGCGAAGCTACTTTGTGTGGCTTTGAATGGCTTCAGAAATCTGGAGTAAGACAAATCGCTGCGCTGCCCTACTCTGCGCAAGGGAGGTGTTCCAAGGGCGTTGCGGTGGGTGTTCAGCTCCTTTTTGTGTTTTTTTTTTTTTTTTTTTTTTTTACACATTCCTAGATTTACAAGGACTTGTAAGCCTGGGAATTTGCCAAAATCGTATGCCTTCCCAGGTGATGCGTAACGAGGAGAAATCTTTATTTCTCCTCATTTTTCCTCTTTCCATGTTCTGCGTCACACATAGAAAGAGGAAAACCTCTGGATTGTTTTTCTGCAGGAAGGTGCCCCTTTCTGGACACAAACAATCCTGCCTGCAACGGAGGAACCCTTAGACCATGGTGCAAGGGTGCGAGGCTGCCAAAATGGCGCATGGGGAAAGGACAAGAGTGTGCTGTATTGGATTAGCATTCCTGCCCTTTCCCAGTGATGCAGGGCAGCGCAGCAAGGTGACTTCATAAATATGCCCCTAAATGCATGGTCTCTATTTATTACACCTGGATTGCAACGTGCACATGAGGCAGTCCCCAGGAAAGAACTCATACACCAGGAGAGGCCGCAGAGAAACCCAACCCCAGAATGCACGGGCATTCTTCTGAAAGCAGGTAGGCCAATACAATTGGAAGGGCAAAGAGGTGATTCGATTTTATTGTGTATGTCAGGTGTCCCCCTTTCCCCCAGTCTCACAGTCCAGTTACGTCTAGGCAGGAATTTGTGGCTGTGAAGGCCCTATTTTTGTTTGTTTCTTCTTTTTCGTTCTCTCCCCAGCTGTTTTGGCCGATCCTACATCAGCATGTTGCAGCAACAGCTTTCCCGAAGTAGTGGTCCTTTTAAAGATACCGAGGGAGACCGCTTTAGCTGTCTGCCAGAAATCATGTCTTGGCAGAGAATTACAAAAACCGCATAAAGAGGTTTCAGATGTGAATCATCCTCTTCACAGCTCAGCAGCATTTGATTGGCCAACTGTTGTCTTAGACACCAAAAGAGTTCCTCCCCTGCAGTGCGTGGATGTGAAGCGTTCACTTCCTGGAGGTGCACTGCTGGCAAACCATTCCTGGGTTGTGTTAGGAAGCAGCAGCAGCAGGGCCACTGCAGCCCCTGCTTTACCTTTCAACCAGCCTCACTCCTGTAAGGTCCACCACCACATATCAGGTCCACGTGCCAGCTGGCCCTGTGACAGTCCTCTTGTCCAGCTTGTCTGCAGTTGCTACCCTCTGCCGCCTTCAGTTTGTGCCTCTGTTCGTTTTCTACTCGTTTTCTGCCTTCTTTTCTGCTCACTCCTGCCCTCTATTCTTGCCTCTCTGCTCATTCTGCCCATTAGTTTTCCTCTTTCTGCACGTTTCTGGCCCGGCTATTCAACTGAGCCGTCGCATCCACAGCGCCCAGATACCCCTAGGTGTGACAGTGCTGCGCTTTACAAATGCTGATTGATTGACTCGATCAGAGACTTTGGATATGAGTGCAGAGAAAGAAAAGGGTATATCTGGCTAAAGCAGAGCCCGCTCAGGCTAGAATACTCCTGGTATCCAAGACCTGCCCCATACCAGAGCTGCCCCGAGAAACTCTTGAGACTTCACCAACTGCCGCCAAGCGGGTAAATAAAAAACTGAGAAAAGATAGACCTGCAAGAGACCAGTAAAGTCTGGCGGGTAAGAAATTACCAGTTTCTGAATAGAAGCAGAATAAACAAGAAGTGGTTATGCCAGGAGGGTAGGTATATTGTCAAAGAGGACAGAGGATGTTTTCCGGGTTTTTAAAGAAGGTGCTTGTCTCCAAGGTTAGGCTCAGCCTCATGGCTAAGGACTGAGAGAAGACTCCGCTAAATGGCTATTACTGGTAAGGAGTCAGGACATTACTTTTGAATGACATTAGATTACTTTCCTTTTTTGATGAGACATTTAAGGCAGAGTCATGTTTCAAAAATGACTTCCAGCTCACCTTTCTCCATCAGTCCTTTTAGGGTGCCAGCCACTGGAGCAGTAGTTATCATCGTCATCAAAATACATTTATTTCGGGGTGTAAACCCATAAAACACGTAAGTAAAAATACAATTCATTATGCATAAACTAGTTACAATAATTTGCAGACTTATATCCATATTAGTCAAAAAAAGGGAACCAAAAAGGATCCTGATAAAGCCTACCTAGAAAAATATATGTATAAGTGCTCTATAAATTAATAGAGTACTACACTAGAAAAAACAATTATTTTTCTAGAGTCCCCTCACTCACCTAGGGTTGCCCATAATAACCTAGGAACACAATACAACTCAATACAAAATTTGTATTTGGGGCTCAGATAAAACCTATACAAATCCTCCTAGGTGTGGTAATTTGCCCAGCCCGTAATACAAACACATTAAAATACAATTTAGTACACAAGGCAACATAGAGCACCAATTAAAACAGTTAATGTGTACATTGCAAGAAGGCTGGTTTGATCCTATAAGACTTCCCTAATCTTTGTAAAAATCCAATCTGAGAACAGATATTTGCTCAACCCAAATACAACAACCCTACTAACATCAGATCTAAAGATTCTAAACACAACTTGATAAATCCTTACTCCAAGATTCAAGCATAGTGGACAAATCCATTTGCATCTAGGTTTGGGGTAAAGGGGCCAAAGCATAGAAATTGTTTGCAGTTTCACATGGTATAACCACCTACCATTCAATTAGTATCCAGTCCCATAACCTCTTGTAATTCAGCTCTGTACGGTTCCAGTTTGTGGTATGACCGCAACCTTACTCAATAGAGAAGTCTCAGGGTGGCAAGATGGTCAATCTTATTAGCCCATTGTCAAGAACCAAAAGCAGATTTGATGAGCTATGGGGGAGATTTAATGACGATTTAAGGAAAATATTCTCTTTTCAAATTTACATCCAGCAAAGAGCTGCAGATTGGGCCTGGAACTTGTGCACTTGGAGTGTTAGGGAGACTGCTCTGGACTTTGAGGACTGATGCATTTTCAGAATCACTGCCCCTCTATGATGTTCTAAGAGGATACTCTTTTGGATTTGGGGTTCCCGTGATAGTGAATAAGTGCCCACAGAGCCAAATAATCAAATGTTTGTACAGATTCAAGGAAACTGTGCCCAGCCGTGTTTACCCCTACTCGCTTTATGTGGATTGTATTCCAAGCATCTGGTCTTGTGTATGTTTTTCCAAACATCTGATTGCAAAATTCATTGAGCTTGTTTAAGAGATTTTGCAGGATGAGGGGATTTTTGGATAAAAGTATCATTGGCAAAAAGAAGTGCTGGGACCTTTTGCTGTTCATTTTAGGAGAATCATTTATGTAGTTATTTGGATACTCTACCACATTATGCATACAGAGCAAAAATAGGGTCATAGCCCAGGCTGACCCCCTACGTATTGGTATCGGAGTAGTTAACTCTCCTGACCTGCCCTATCTAGCGTGAGCATAGTTAGACTGACCTAAGGATGGCATCTCATACGTGGGATGGTACACCCAATGATCCAACAACCTCCCATAGTTTGTTTCTGGTGACCAAATGGAACCCAGGCCTTAGGTCAATATAAGCCACCTACAGAAAATCATTACAGAGTAATCTATTTCTATGATATAAGTGGAAAGCGAAAGACTTGCTTAGTGGTGCTTATTATAGTATGAAAACCAGCCTGAAAAGCGGGTAGAATCTGGCCATCATCTATCCATGCCTGCAACTTATCCAGGAGAGTTTTACAAAGGATGTTCTGTAGATTATCAAGGTGGCTTATGGGTCTATAGTTCGCCTCAGTCACTCTTTCTGAAGATTTGTGTAATGTGTGCCCCAGGCGACGAAACAGGTAAGTCAGCACCAGCTAGTATGGCATTTGAGCCCCTTACATTAACTTGCGATCCAATGTCCATCTCAGATGTGTTTACATCCCCTGGTACCATGTCAGGGCCTGGAGCTTTCCCCAAATGTTCAGTCTCTATAGCACTTAGTGTTTGATAATGAGAACAATATGGTTGGCCTCTGGAATAGTCTTTGGTGGTGAAGTCCATGTAGCGTTCGATGTTTCAATTGTGTTAGTCAAAGTCAGCATAGATGTCAGAAAAGAGGCTGTAGAAAGTGATCTGTTGTAGTACTAGCTGCTGTGGGCTATTTTGTGCCAAAATGTAGTGTTATTATTTATAAATCCTTCCAATTACCATCGTCCCAATCTCATTTCTTGTTGGCCAAAATGTACTTGTAGAATGACCTAACCTCTCCTATGGCAGCTCGATTGTGAGATCAAATGGCTAAAATAAGTTAGGATTTGGCCCGACGATACTCAATACAAAACCAAGGTGTGACTTTTGGATTCCGATTGGAGGTTCTTATATTGGTCTTAGAAAATAATCTTTTAAGAGAGTTAAAAACTGTAGTGAGTAGCAGCTCAATTATCGGTACATTCTACTTGGGTAGATTTTCAACAGGGGTCAGAGTAGTGTGAAATATGTCATACACTTCACTTGGGAAGACTCTTGGTGGCACGCCACGTTTGGAAGCCCCCCTACAGCCAGGGACCACACACGAAACCTCGGCATCATACTGGACTCCTCGCTCACCATGAATTGCCAGATCAAAGGCATGTCCTCCTCATACTTCCACACTCTTCGCCTGCTTCAAAAGACCTTCAGATGGATCCCCACTGAAGCCAGAAAGACAGTCGCCCACACACATCAGCAGCAGACTCGACTACGGCAATGCACTCTTTGCAGGCGTTACCCAGAAACTCCTCAGGAAACGGAACGTTAAAATTGCTGAACCCAGACTGGTCCTCAACATCCCCCTATCTGAGGTAGACCTCGCATTACATGACGAAAACCATGGGACTGAGTTAGGTTGGCTAATTGCAAAGCAACTGTAGACCAACTTGCAATAGGATCTGCCTCCAGGGCAGGAATGCTTCAAATCCCATCCTCCAAGTGTGTTAAATTAGACATACAATCAAGAGAGATTTATTTGGGGGCACAGGATATATCAAGGATTTTTAGTGTTGGAGACTTTGTTCTCGGGAAGTGTACAATTGTAAACATTGACAGAAAACCCATTTGGGGCCTTGATGTTAAGGCCCAGGATGTCAAGAGAAGGAATATCTAATCTTTTGACAGAACAGTTTAATGAGAATTTGAGCCAAATTATTAACCCACCTGACGGTCTACTTCAGTTCAATGACTCCGCTTCAAGGCGGTAGGACGCATATCCTAGCCTATACAATGGAGTAGTCGCCTAAGATTCCTGTATCAGGCAGACATGATAGGTGCCATAAATTAATTCCAAGCAGGATCAGCTATTTTATGGCGTAGGCCGCTACAATCCATGATGGAAAACCCAGTAATTGCGGCTGTCTGAACACTGCCAGAGTGCTTGGGGCACCCTCATTTGTTGAGCGGCTTCTGTCCGTGCCCTGACTTCATATTGCCCGAAGCCTAGTTTGATTTCCTGCGGCTGCCTCTCACTGACCGTGAGCTTCGCGCAGACTGCGCCTGGTTCTCCCCAGTAATGGAGCCTGTATAAACCTTGCCTGACTGTTTGGGGCACCTTTAGGTGTTGATCTGTTTCTGGGTCACCGCACAGCTCGCAGCCTGCTCCTGGTCCCTGGATGCTGTTTCGCTCTCTCAGATGAGCCTCCCACATGAGCGCAGCTTGAAATGGAGAGGCCCTGCAGCCTTTATATTCTAATCCTCTGGTTGTGCTCTATTCTGGCCTCCTTAGGTGGTGGCTCCGAAACCTGCTGCCGGCAGTGCTCTGACGCTGAGTCACCTTGCGTCGCACTCCCGACCTGCTTTCTTTCACTGCGGTGGCTCTCGGGCCTTTCCCCGCTGCAGTCTTTTGACCACATTCCTTGGTGTTGACTTTAACGGCCATAACTGCGCTGGTCATAACTGTTCCATTTTGTCATCCACGTCCCGACCTCTCCATAAAAACACTAGACCTGTGGCCCAAGATGGCCGACAATTAGGAGCCTTTTCCCTGGAATTTCTAATATTTCGAGACCCCCCTACGCCTCTGGAGGCGAAGATCCAGCCGCCCGCTGTCCTCGTTAGCCTACAGTTCTAACGGGCTCGGCCTTAGAGCCATCTTCGAGGTTTATGACTGTTTGCTTGCTCCCACTCCTTGCCTGACCTCTTTGGAGGTTGAACTTTGTCTCCTCTGGGCCGCTGGTCCTCCATCTGGTCTGGAGCCGGATCAGACTCACGAGGCCATGTTACAGATCCTTGGTCTGGCTGCTGCCCTCCAAGGCTCCTTTTGAAACCCCCCAGCTTGGAAGTAATGACACGTTTCAGTGTTCTATAAGACTGAACTGGTGAGCTCCATTGTTTAATCCTGCTGTTGAAAGCCCTCAGTTCAATACTCAAACTTCACAACAATAGCTGAGCCTCTAAAACTATTTATCGTGCGAATATACTAGAGGGTATCATTGCCCTCGTGAAGTCTATCCCCCTTAACCATCCGAATTACCATGTCCTACATAAATTAGCTTCCAGGCAACCAATCACAGGTAAACTCTCATGCAAATACCATTGCTGCTCTAGTGAACTCTAAAGGTACTCTAATATTGCAATTTTTGATGTTCTCATTTTGATACTCTTTACTGTTCTTTATATTGTCTCATTACCCTCTCTCTTCCTAACATTAACTTGCCTCTCTCCCCAAGTAATTCACCTTACAGTTTTCTCCCCTCTTTCCCGTATCTTTCATCCTTCCTCCTTTCTGCTTTCCCCCGCCCCAACAAGCGTCTGAATCTGTCCACGTTTTTCGCAATTTTGATGTTCTCTCATTGTAACATGCTTAACTGTTTACTACCTTGACTAATTTCACATCTCTTCCCCCTATTATTGACTCCTCTCTCTCTCTCACTAATTATCCTCCAGTTTTTCACTCCCCTTCTTTTAATCTCTTTACATCCTTCCTCCTCTTTGTTTTCCCCCAGTCTCATTGTGCGACTGAACATGTCCCCCCTAATCCCCTCCTCACTCCCCCTGACCCTGCTCTCTCCAGACATGGCCCCAACTCATGGAACATCTCATACCCGCCTAATCTATCCAAAAACGGCAAAAATTGTAAACATAATTTATTGATTTGTCACCCTGAAACATTAATTCTTGATACCTACCACAGCCTCTCCTCTACTATGAAAACAAACTTCATTTTTTACTCCAAAAGCCCCTCCAAATAGAAAAGCACTTTCCTTCTCCACCTTACAATCACTAAATCAAGTAAAATTCCATATGGACTCAAATGTCTACAACCCCATCCCCAGTCTTTTTCGGTTAAATTCACATTTCTATATTCAAAACTGGTAATATCCTCATTCAAGCCTCTGAATACCACCTCAACATCTTTGATAACCATTTCAGTACTTTGTCCTATCAACTCTCCAAACCAGTTCCCAACCATTCTTCAACCCAACTACCCAACGCCCATATGTCGTCTCCCTCCCCCCGGTTCCGACACTCCCTACCCTACTCATCACACCTGCACGAACTATCATTCGGCCTGGGCGGTAAATTCTGTTCCGCTCGTGGAATTTGGGTAATTTTGCATTACGCGGAGAACGCGTAATTGCCCCAAATTCTGCGTTCTGCGGCTTAGCGGAATTTTTTGCTTGTTCACATTCTCAAAATGCGTGTTCGCGAGATTTCCCCCCGAGCACGCAAATAGCGTTCACGATCAGGAAAAAAGCATCGCAAACGAGCAATTCCGCCTGTTCGCGGAATTTCTGCATGCTTGCGGAGTTTTTTTACCGTTTTGCGGAGCTTTGCGTAGCTCGACTACACAAATTCCGCTCACCCCTAACTATCATGCCAATTCTTACTCTAACGACCGATTCCCCTTCAGCCCCTATTCCCCTTCCTCTCTCCACTTTTAACCTCACTCCTTCCTGGCCCCTGCACCTGGGATATCCTACTGTACCCTCGCCTGCGTCAATCTCTCCCTCTCCTAACCTCATACTTCCCCCTCAACCTGAATTGACTTATCCCTACACCCCTCACTCCCTCTTATCCTCTTCTACCATAGGGCATGGCTCTATGACGGTTCCCCATCCGACCCTCTCCCGCACCACATCTTCAACAAAGCCACCAATTCTATCGCACCCCACCTGCACAAAATCATCAACCTCTCCTTCGAGACCGCCACCTTCCCTGAGAACTGGAAGCATGCAGAGATCAACGCCCTACTGAAGAAACCCAAGGCGGATCCGAGCGACCTCAAGAATTTCCGTCCCATCTCCCTGCTTCCGTTCCCAGTAAAGGTCATCGAGAAGATAGTAAACACCCAGCTCACCCGTCACCTCGAAGACAACAATATCCTGGACCAGTCCCAATCAGGTTTCTGCAGCAACCACAGCACCTAGACCGCCCTCATCGCCGCCACAGACGACATCAGGATCCTGCTGGACAACGGCGAGACGACGGCCCTCATCCTCCTGGACCTCTCCACCGCCTTCGCCACCGTCTGCCATCACACACTACGCACGTGCCTCCACGACGCAGGGATCCAAGACAAGGCCCTGGACTGGACCACCTCCTTACTCTC
Organism: Triturus cristatus; assembly: GCF_964204655.1. NCBI lineage: Eukaryota > Metazoa > Chordata > Amphibia > Caudata > Salamandridae > Triturus > Triturus cristatus. The sequence goes on along the minus strand of NC_140582.1, from coordinate 1,219,239,084 downwards.
CGGCAGAACTCAGAGAGTCCGCCTCCCCCCGTTCCGATCCGATGCCTCCGAGATTATCTGCGGTGTCCCTCAAGGATCTTCCCTCAGCCCGACGCTGTTCAACGTCTACATGGCACCACTAGCACACATCGCCCGACAGCACGACCTCAACATAATCTCCTACGCCGACGACACTCAGCTGATCCTCTCCCTCACCAAGGACCCCCTCACCGCCAAATCCAACAAGGCCGTCGCAGACTGGATGGAGGACAGCCGCCTCAAACTGAACACAGACAAGACACAGACAAGAAATCCTCGGGTCCAACCCCTCCGCATGGGACGACTCTTGGTGGCCCATGTCACTGGGGTCCCCCCTGGCCCCCACCGACCACGCACACAACCTGGGAGTCCTCCTCGACTCGAAACTCTCCATGACCAATCAAGTCAACGCAGTCTCCTCCCCCTGTTTCAACACCCTCCGCATGCTCTGCAAAATCTACAGATGGATCCCGACAAACACTAAGAAAACAGTCACCCAGGCCCTAGTCAGCAGCAGACTAGACTACGGAAACGCCCTCCACGCTGGAGCCTCGTCCAAGCTCATCAGCAGACTGCAGAGAATCCAGAATGCCTCTGCACGCCTGATCCTCGACGTCCGCGCTGCAACCACATCACCCCCCACCTGAGGAACCTGCACTGGCTCTCCGTCGACAAAAGAATCTCCTTCAAGCTCCTGATTCACGCACACAAGGCACTCCACAAAACCGGCCCAGCCTATCTCAACAGTCGACTCTCCTTCTACGTACCCAACAGGAAACTCCGCTCCGCCGACCACTCCCTGGCCACGGTCCCACGCATCCAGAGAACTACTTCCGGAGGCAGATCCTTCTCCTATCGCGCCACCAGGACCTGGAACACCCTCCCCCCTCTACCTGCGACAAACCGAAGACCTACTGACCTTCAGAAGACCACTCAAGACCTGGCTCTTCGACCAATATCAGCAGCACCCCCTCCCCCCAGCGCCTTGGAACCCTCACGGGTATGTAGTGCGCTTTACAAATTATGTGATCAATTGATTGATTGATATGACTGACCCATCTTTCTCTACGCAGAATTCTTTGTCCAACAGCCGGAACAATGTTCAGACTCCCTATCCCGTCCTCACCCCCCCCTCCGCACACCAGATTTCCTTCCCCTGTCAGCTCAGATCCCACCTCATCCCACCCCCTTTTTCAACTGATTTCCCCCTCAATCTTATAGCTCAGACGCTAACTAACATAGAATGCAACCTCTCAACCATGAGCACTGAACTTACATGACTCAGAGGATTACAACGCCCTCAACTCCAAGACCCCCCACCCCCAATCACAATGATTCCATTTGTTCTTCCATTTGTTCTTTTATCTTAAACATCCCCCAACACAACCGATGGAGAACCACACCCCTTCGCAGTCGGACACATAGGCCACGCCATGCTGCGAGCTACCGCTCCACCTGCTACCTAATTAACCTATGCAACTCCTACCTACCTAAACCTTTGATTACTGCTCATCCGCTCTTGGATTTAAACATCCCTGTGATTGTGGGCAAAAACAGAACCCTTTCCTCTCCCATCTCCCCTAGACCCCAGCTCAACTTACCACCATCCACCCGTGTAAACCTACCAAAGACAACCCAAATCCCCTTTCCTACATGCTTGTAAACTGCCGATCAGCAGTCCGACATGTGACGGAAATATCAGAAACCATCCTTAGTGAGGCTATTGACCTCGCCTTCCTTACTGAAGCCTGGCTTAATGACCACTCGGAGGCTATTCTTGACTTACTCATCCCCCCAGTTACTCCATCATCAGGAAAGACAGATCCAAAAGAAAAGGGGGTGGACTAGCTATAATTATAAAAATGAACTTCAGCTCACCCTTCTAAAGAACACGGACCACCTAAACTTTGAGTACCTTGGTGCTGGACTCACTGTGCAGGACCGTTCCCCAATTCGACTACATAATATTTACCACCCTCCGGGTGAACCTCTTCTCTTCGCTGATGAATTATCCAACCTTCTTACACAATCCTCACTTGCTGACTTGAAAAATCTCTTCTTAGGAGATTTTAACATCCACTTGAATAATATGGAGGATCCTACAGTCATGCACCTAATTAACCTTATTGAGATGTACGACCTTAAACAACTATGTCACATTTAAACCCATACCAAAGGGGCCACACTCGACGCCATAATTTCCAACATTGACTTGGCCTCCCTTTCAAATATCATCCCCATCGACCGGTCTGACCATCACCTCATTCTGTTTAAGATCACAACTAGTGCCCTACCCCCCCTACAAAAAATATCAAAACCATGAAATGGACCAGAAACCTTAAACAAATGACACCCCCCCCCCCCCCCCCCCCCCTGGTGAACTTGAGTCTAAACTTCAAGCTCAACTTATTCTCACCCCTCTCACTCAAAATGTAAATGAGCTCACTGAACATTTCAATAAGACTGCTAAGGATGTCCTGGACCAATTAGCCTCTCTTAAACTGAAACAACAAAGAAACATTTCATCCAAATCCTGGTTCAATCCAGATCTCAACAACGAAAGACTATCACTTAGACTGGCTGAAAGAACATGGAGACAACCCATCTCTCCCTCCTATCTCGCTCTCCTCAGACTTGCGAGATCAATTTCAAGGAAAAGGCAACTTTCTTTCGAGCTCAACTTGACAGTGCCAAAAATAGGCCCAGAGAACTGTTCAACATTGTCAGGAAACAAACATCTTCTGCCCTGTGAGAAGGTGGCCTGATATATGCTGTCCACTAGTTCTAGTGGGCACCTTGTATCAGTCCAAACAAACCCTTATGGTGATAGGTTAAAGACAATCTTTATTGAAAGCTATCCTAGTGGTAGCTATGGAGAGCAGCCTTCAGGCTAAGTCTTGAAGGAATGTAAAGCAGCTTGTTTTACCAGTCTATAATCTCTTGAATGACCAAATGAAAGGACAACCACACCAGGTATATATTTAAAATATATGTATTTAAGATAAAACACACCCCTCTAGTCTCTTTATGAGACTGGAGTTCGAATTACTTAAGTTACAAGTCATTATTCAACAGTAATGGCACTAATACACGTTTGGGCCCTAGGGGCGTACCAAACCATATACCAATAAAGTGATATAAGAACCACAACTGAACTAGACACAAGGCCTAGAGCCTGTAGAATTGCTGGGACCCCAAGGAACCACCCAAGGTAGTGACACAGGGGACCCACGGGGGCCATGTGCAGTGTGAGAACACAGCCGCGGGTTCCCGTTAGCTTCTATGGGAAATGTCGCGGTTGGAAATTTAAAGATTAGGGACACTTAGAAACGAGTCAGGACCAAACCCTTTTGGACTTAGGAAGTTCTAGGGCTAGCACCCATGGGAGCACCGGAGTACTTGTGTTACCTCACCCAGGGAAGCCGGGTGCATAGGTGTCTTTTGGTGTCGGGTCGCATCGTCTATTTCAATGGCAGCTGGTGAAGAAGTGCTGCTGCCGTGAAGAGGAGAAGTGTCCGAAGTGATCCAAGCCTGGATCTAGGATGGAAGGAACCTGAAAGCAGAGGGGACAGTCTGTCACTTACCAGTGACCAAGGGCACGATAGACCAATGCCCACAGATGTCGGGTGCTTCAGGTGAGTTGACTTGTGTCTTGACTCTTCAGCCACGAGGTCCTGGAGGCGCCGATGACAACCAGGAGCTGGATTCAAGCTGTCCCACGAAGTCTGTCGAGTGCTGTGGTGTCGGCGACCAGATTGGACCCAACAAGCCTTGGCAACGGCAAGTCACTTGGAATCAGAGAAAGGACGTCGGTTCAGACCAGCAAGGTCTGGGGGACTCACCCAGCAAGGGTAAGTTGGGGCACGTCTGGAGCAACCAGGAAAGCCCAATCAGAAGAGGAGTTGCCTTCGTGGGGACCCACTAGCCAACGGGCTAGCGATCGCGAAGGAGCCTCGAGTGGCCGCACTTGAAACTGGCCCATGGGTCACTCGTGGAGTGGAGGCCAGCAATATTTGGTGCAGGAGGTGCTCAAGGCTGGGGCTACTCGGAGCCCAAAGCACACATTTACAGACAACCGCGAAGATGATGGAGCTGCAAAGGTTCACGGTGTCCAGGGGTCACGGTTCCACGTCAACCACGATAGCCATGGGCCTCAGCTTTGCTGTGGACTCAGGGTAGCCTCGGAAGTCTGGAAATCCATCTCTGGGGATGCAGAGACTTCGGCATCCGGCGGGAGGTTCAGAATTGCAGACCAGACAGTTGCTTCTTTGGTGCCTGCCAAGCAGGGAGTCACTCCAAGGGAGATCTCTTCAGTCTTCTAGTCAGGATAGAAGGTCCAGGATGTACGTTGCAGAGTTTCGTCCAGGGTAATCTAAAGTCCCAAGGACTGGGTTCCCATACTTATACAAAGTTTGGGGGTTGGACATACTCTAGGGACCCACCTATGGGAGGGGTTGGAAAGCGGGGTGGTTACACCCATTTCCTTTGTCCAGTTTCGCGCCAGAGCCGGGGCAGGTAGCCCCTGCAACTGGTTTGAACTGGTCTATGCACAGGGACACCAAGTGTGCCCCCAGTGCAGGACTTCAAAGCACCAGAGAGTGCTCCCGCACAGCCCCAATACACATCTGCCTGTCTGGGGAGGTGGTTACACCTCCCTGGGACAGGAAACCTATTGTCCAGACCTGCCCTGCCGGAGTTTCGGTCAGCAACAGGAGGTCAGACCCGTGTCTGTGGCAGTGGCATCCATTTTGTGATACCAGGGCTTTAGAAAGTCTTTACCGGGTAGACCAGTGTGAACATGTCTCTCCCTATAGAAGGGTGGAATACTATCCCCGCCGCCAGAACTGGCGGGGGGGTAGTATTCCAAAGTGTTTGACACCAAACACGACATGTTTCCGTGCAGCCAGTCCAAAGTTAGCATTTACCGCGAGGTTATAATGCACTTAAGAGTATATGGTCAGGCTGCACCACAAACCGCATCAGAGGAGGTACTCTGAACGCTGCAGAAGGGCTCTGTTCATGCAGGGGCACACTCTCACATAAAAACCAAGCACTCTGCCTTCAGGATTGTTAAGGCCTGCCATAGGAGTGACTTATAGGTTTTATATGTGTGTGCAATGGTAGTGATATAAGTAGCCTATACCACAGTAAGGGGTGCAGGCACCACCTTACCCAGGCTGCAGTAGCAGACCTGTGGTGTCATTTTGGAGTGCATCCCAGGGGTGGCATAATACATGCTTCAGCCCCTGGTAGGCCTCTGAGGTACCTATGCCCTGGGTACATAGTATACCATATACTAGGGACTGATAAGGCACTCCAGAATCCAATTAGAGATGTACCTAATGTACATGGAAACCATTTTAGAGAGGAAGCAGCTAGGCTGGGGTCCTGATTAGCAGGGCCACAGCCAGACTAAGGTCGAAAAACAGTGAAACACCAGCAAAAAGTAGGGGTACCCATGTGAAGCAGATCCTACTCTCCTACATGCCCCCCCCCCCCCCCAGAGCCGACTGCCTCAGCAATTTCCTCACATCTCTCTGTTAACTTACTCTCGAACAAAATAGCCAAAGTAGATCAATCCTTCCATCTAACTCAGGCCCTGCCCAACCCCAGTATGCCATAGATGTTACCATAGACTTATCTCCCTTGTCGACTTTGCCCTTACCACCTAATCTTGCCTCTCACCTACCCGTTCCAACTTCTTCTGATGACTTCCTTTTCAACTTAAAGCTGAAAAATAAATACCTCCTGGCATAATTTCCATCCTATGACTGAGCTTGAAGTCTTTAACATCATTGCTAAACTAAAGTCGACCTCACACACCAAAGACCCTCTCCCCTCTAACCTTGTCCAAAATCTTAAACACATCATTGCCCCTTACTGGACTACTATCATTAATACCTCCCTTGCCACGGAATGTGTCCCCGACTCCCTCCAACTCGGACAAATCACTCCCATTCTTAAAAACCTCACTGCTGACCCCAGTGACTCTAACCATCTCCACCCTATCTCTAACCTCCCACTTCTTTCTAAAACCCTTGAAAAATGGGCATTGATTCAATTGGACAATCACATAAGCAATTTCAATTTACTTGACTCCTTGCAATCCGGTGTCAGAAAGGCTGCAGCACTGAAACCGCCATGCTAAACATAGTGGGTGACATCCTGTTCCCTTGACAATGGTGAGACATGCCTACTTATACTCGTCGACCTCTCTGCTGCACTGATACAGTTAACCATTCTTAATTACTTAATTTGCTTAAACCTTGCTTTGGCCTTAATTGTATGGTCCTCCAATGGTTCGCCTCTTACCTCCAACACAGAACACAACAAATCAAAATCAATGACTGCCTCTCTAATCCTACACCTGTCTCCCTGGGTGTCCCTCAGGGCTCTATACTCTCCCCCTCTCTCTTCAACCTCTTTATGGAACTCCTTACCCTTATTGTGAAGCAAGCTGGTATCAACGATCACCTCTACGCTGATGACACCCAACTTTACTATGAAATTAGATCCCATTCTGATGTACTTCATCTAAACAACACCTTGAGTACGATCCAATACTGGTTCTACTCCAACCATCTCAAACTGAACCCTAATAAAACTGAAATCGGGGGGCGTGGCTAAGCGCCAGCGAAGATGGCCGCTTAGGAGCGAGCTCCGCCGGAGCGAAGCCCTATATCCCCACAAATCCGGCAGTAATCCTTTATGTAGCACGCCAGAAGGGTTGGCATGCCCTAGTGAAATATTGTGGTGCCTGACCCTGCGATCAGGAGGTTTGAAGTCGCCGTGGTGGTGAGACGTCCGGGAGATTGCCCACGCAACGCCCCGGTGCTGGGGCCTGCGGCGTTGCCTGCCGAGCGGGGCACGGCACCCTGCCTGAGTAATACTGGTGGCGGATGCGGCGTCTGTACAGATCAAAGACCGGAGCCGACTCTCTGAGGTACGGAGGCTCCCCCTTGATTGCGGCAGTCATATAATTATCTTGGGGCCAGCAACCGGCCCCAAGATAATTCAGCACCAGGATTGGGCGGAGAATACGTTCAAAAAGACTGCATGCTTGAGAATTACACATCTTTTTACTGCTGCAGTGATTAGAAACCACATTTTTGATCTGCAGCTCGCAGTTTGGTTCAACAGTTTCTGGCCTAGTACCATATTCGGGAACCCCCGGATCTCAAAATAAGTTTTATATAATGGAACCAGATCATCCTCAACATATTGTCCAACTGCAGGCAAGCTTTAACACCTAACCGTGAGGGCGTGGCTAAGCGCCGCGAAGATGGCTGCTTAGGAGCGAGCACTGCCGGAGCAAAGCCCTATATCCCCATAAATCCAGCAGTAATCCTCTATGTAGCACGCCGAAAAGGTTGGCATATCCTTGTGAAAGATTACGGTTCCTGGCCCTTCATCCGGAGGCTTGAAGTCACCTCCGTTACCGAGGGGTGCCTGACGCGGAGGTGAGATGCCGGGAGCGGCAGGGATCGCCCACGCAACGCCCCGGCGCTGGGGCCAGCGGCGCTGCCTGCCGTAGGGGGCGCGGCACCCTGCCTGAGGAGTGCTGGTGGCGGAGGCGGCGCCTGTACAGATCGAAGACCGGAGCTGACTCTCGGAGGTACGGAGGCGTCTCCCCCCCCCCCCCCCCCCCCCCCCTTGATTGCAGCAGTCACATAATTGCAGCGGTGGCCAGAGGAGCCCGAAAACGGATTGGCAGCACGCGTCTCTCCGCACAGAGGAGAGGCCGTAGCACACGATCCTTGGTACAGCCTAAGTCTGGGGCCACTGGGGGGCGCCTGATTCCGTGGAGCAGACCGGGCCCCCGGTGCTGGTAACCAGCCCCAAGATACTTCAGCACCAGGATTGGGCGGGGCTACTGAACTCGGAGGGCGGTGGCGGGGAGTTTGCTGCGCGCCCCGGCGGGGATACAGCGCCGTGGCGGTGACGGATTGTGGGCCGCGCTGCGGGGCTCTCGGGCCCTGCCTCTGCGTTCACCCTTGGATGTGCCCCGGCAGACTGGGACCTTACGGGCCAATCCTGAAGTGAGACAATAAAACCCCACACGACCTAACCGAAGTGTCGCAAAGCCATGGATTGATCTCTGTTGCCCAGACGTCTAAGAGCCAGGTTCGGAAGGGGAATGGGGTGTGTGGCGGCCTACAGTGGGGTGTGGGAACCGAAGCACGCCCGGAAGCAAACAAGATTGACTGCCTTTAGATCTTCTGCACAGGCCTGGTAGAGGAAGGGGGCCCGAGAAGAGTGCATCCATTCTCCCTGTCTGGCTGGCCGGAGTACACACAGGGTGCAAGGGACGGACGAGGAAGACCTGGCCGAAACATGACGCGCCTTCTGATCGGGGTGAGGCCCGGTGCTGCGGGCCGACGCAACCTTTGCCGAGTGGCGGTGGGACCCGTGGAGGGGGGCAGCGCAGATATATTGAGGAGTGATGAACTGGCCGGAAGGATAAGATTGCTGCCTACGTGCGGGTCGGTGCCGGGCAAGTGACAGGATCACAGCATACCCTGGTAACCGGCGGCTCTTACGAGAGGGCCACAACATGAAGCCTAAAGGGGCGGCGGCGGCCCAAACGAATAAGCTTGATAAGTATGCGGTCCCGAAGTCAACCCCTCAGACTGATGGGGCAACGGGGGAGCAACCAGCACCGGCAGAACCCTCCTTGGCTTCCATAATGGTGGCTATACAAAACCTGGGGACTACCCTCGAGAAAAAAATCGATAAAGTGTCCATTGAAGTAACTCTTTTGTGCGCGGACCTCAACAAAACCTCGGACAAGGCCAGAATTAACGAAACGGATATTAGGGAGCTTCAGGCCTCTTCTAAGAAACTTGAACAGAGAGTTAATGAACGTGTCCACCAACACAGTCAGGTGGCCCTGAAGCTCGAATATCGGGAAGGGAGGCCCAGACGGAACAATATCCGCGTGGTGGGAGTTCCAGAAGGTTCGGAGGGGCCTAGTGTAGACCTATTCCTCGAATAGCTGATCCTTAACAACCAGAAACCTAGACGGCTCTCTGCCATGTTCTCCGTTGAAAGGGCGCACCGCGCGCCGATCCCCTAGCCTAAACCCGTGGCTCCGCCGTGAACCATCGCGAAAATCCTCAACTATAGGGATCGGGACGCCATTCTGCAAGCCGCGAGACAGACTGGGGACCTACAATACGAGAATACGACAGCCTGACTTCACACTCAAGGTGCAACGGGAGCGACGATCATTTGATGGGGTTAAAGCGGTGCTCCGGTAAAAGGGCATCAAATACATGATGTTCTTCCTAGCAAAGCTCAAAGTAATCAATGGCAGCAAATCCCTATTCTTCACCACACCTACAGAGGTGAAGGACTGGCTAGACGGGGGTGCATTGCAGCCGTCCGCAAACGCTACTGGAGAGACACCAGGGCCAAGTTACCAGGATCCCTAGGTGGAAGATCCGACGCGGACAGAACGAGTCAGCGCTCCTGGCGATCGAGATCACGCAGCCCGGACATGGATGGAACTCAGAGACCTTGGAGACAATGCGGGGATCGAAGGGCGGTGTCCCCAGATGGCAGCAGGACAAACTGTAATGTATAATCTTTTCTACGATGTTGGAGGGAGGGCTTGCCCGGGATGGTGCTAGTAGTGCTGGGGCCGCTTTCTTGATGCCCAGAAAAGGGTGATTCTGCACAGGAGGGCCAGAGACATTATTTGACTTTCAGAACTTGCTCAGTACAGGCGTGCCGCACGGCTGGCCGCGGAACATTGAGCAATATAATTGATAGGGGAGCGGGAAAGCACTGCAGTGGGCATGGGAACCTATTTGTGATGTGCATACATATGTTGGAACATTTATTACAGATATGGGGACGGGCGCTCACCGGCTGGAGTTGGTGCTAGCGCACTCCCCACTTGGTAGTTCGTAAAGGGGAGGAGGGGGAATTTCTCTCCTTCCTTTGTTTAGGGTGAAAGGCGCTCTGCTCGTTGGGGATGTGGGTAGTTGTAAACCTACATGGCAGGGTAGCAGGGTGGGTGGGTGGGGCGGGTGGGTCGACAGTTCTATTGTTGTTTAAGGGTGGTGTGTGATGTTCGAAGGGACGACTGGGAACTCAGTTGGTCATGTAGGAAATGTCTTTTCGGGGGGGCGCGGTGTTGCAGGCACTATGGACAATGTACTTATTTAGCTTTTGGAGCTGACTACAAGGTGGGATAAAAGCCTGAAGATCCTTAGCTGGAACGTTAACGGGTTAGGAGACCAGCTTAAAAGAAGTATAGTACTCCAATTTCTCAAACGGCACCTCCCAGACACCGTCCTCTTGCAAGAAACGCACCTTATTGGGAACACGTGCCAAGCACTTAACAGATGGGGGTACTCACTGGCCACACATGCCGGCTTCACCTCGGGATCCCGTGGGGTGGGCATTTTGGTGCGCCGCAACTTTCCAATGGTCATTGAACACACAGAGACAGACCCGTTGGGCCGCTATGCTGTGCTCACGGGAAAATGGGCAGGTCGCACACTTAACCTGGTGACTGTGTATATTCCACCCGGTCTCCAAAATCAATCGCACAAGGACCTGAGTAAACTCCTCCTCTCACTCCCTGAGGGGCAGCTTCTGGTTGGGGGGGACTTTAATGCAGTGGTGTCGGGAGAACTGGATAGACACCCGCCTCAACACAGTGCGACGGGGCAAATGTGGCTCTCCAATCTTTTGGAGGCATTTGGACTAGTGGACCTCTGGCGAATGCGCCACCCAAATTTACTGCAGTACACATTCTTTTCAGTACCGCACCACACATTCTCCAGGATAGACTATCTCCTTACTCCGTTGCAGCATGACACTACAGTTCAGGAAATTAAACACGTGGCTCGGGGTATATCTGACCATTTCCCTTTGTGGACACACTTAACCATTGGGGGGGAAAATAAATTGGATGTGTGGTGCCCATAAACCCTTGGTTCTTGCGCAATCCCGGGATTAGGAGGGAGATCACTCGCTCGATAGATCAATATTACAATGATAATGTTGGGACAGTGGATTCCCCTACTACCCTTTGGGAGGCATGCAAGACTGTACTAAGGGGTGAAGCGCTCTCCAAAATTGCCAGCCAGCGTAAGGAAAGGGAGGCGCAAATGCTTACCATTGAACAGGATCTTCTTGCACTGGAGGGGGAGGCGCAGGTGAACAAACCCCAGAGGCCCAGCATCAAATGCAGTTGAAAGCAGCTGAGTATAAGGCCCTAGCTACTGAGGCCGCTAAAAACCTAGCGAGTGATAGAGGAGACCGACTCTATGACCAAGGGGACAAAGCGGGCAAATTAATTGCCTGGTTAGACAAAAAGCAGATGACGCAGAGGGTAGTGGCAGAGATTCGGACCGAGGGGGCCCCCCCTTTACTGAACCCCAAGAGATAGTTAGGGAGTTTGCAGCACATTTCAACAGAGTATATAGCAGAGGGACGGATCGTTCAGAGGAGGATTCCTCCACTCTCTTAGCAAACATTCAGCTGCCCACACTTACTGAGGAAGATCGTGAGTCCTTGGACGGCGAACTAACCGCCGCTGTACTGGCAAAAGCCATTCATGACCTGCAGCCCGGGAAAGCCCTGGGCCCCAACTGCCTCCCTATTGAGCTGTATAAGCTCAAACCTGACTGCCTGGCCTTGCACCTCAAAAATATGTTTGAGGACAGAAAAACTTTGGGGAGGCTACCGAGGGACCAACATATCGCCACTTTGGTGGCTACCCCTAAAGAAGGGAAACCTAGAGACCTGTGCTCCTCATACAGGCCGATATCGTTATTAAATGCAGAGCCCAAGATACTGGCGAAGCACCTTGCAAATAGGATTAAGCCAATCATCACCAAATTGGTCCACCCAGACCAATCGGGCTTCATGCCGCACCGTAACACAGCGCTCAACCTGCGACGACTCCACGGCGTGATGGGTCGTCGCCACATGATTCAGGAAGATGCGGTTGTGGTATCGTTAGATGCTGCTATGGCATTTGATACCCTTGAATGGCCTTATATTATGGCGGTCCTTAAAAGATTGGGCTTTGGGTCTAATTTCATCGGATGGGTGCGCCTCCTCTACACTGAGCCCCTGTCCCAGGTAGTGGTGAACAACAAGAGCTCTGAAATGTTCACATTGGGAAGGGGGACGCGACAGGGCTGCCCCCTCTCACCCTTGCTATTCGCCCTATGCCTTGAACCTCTGGCAGCCTGGATGAGACAAGACCCCTCGATACGAGGGCTCAGATGGACAGATGGGTGGGAGGACCGGATCTCGTTATATGCTGACGACATCCTATTGTACCTGGCTTCCCCCTCTAAATCCCTCCGAGTGGCCCTAGATATCTTTACCAGCTTTGGAAAAAATTCGGGCTATAGCATCAACTGGGGGAAATCATTACTTTACATAGTACACGGTGCCCCTCCATCCATTCCGCGTAACTGCCTGATCCAGATAGCAGCGGAAGGGTTCAAAGTACCTTGGAATTTTTATCTCCGGCGATGCAAAGACCCGCTTCGAAAGGAACCTTGTGCCACCTCTGCAGCGGTTCCAAAGAGACACGGCCATTTGGAAGAAGCTCCCGCTGTCGCTGCTGGGTCGGGCACCCTTATTTAAGATGATGGCGCTGCCGCAGTTTTTGTACGCACTCCAAAACTACCCCAATCTAGTCCCACACAAATATTTTGCTGATATTGAGGCCACTCAGAGAGACCATCTCTGGAGTGGCACGCCACGCATATCACTCCCCAAACTTACACTGGGGTGGTACGAAGGGGGTATAGCACTTCTGGACATCCGCAAATACTACTGGGCAGCACACCTCTCGGCTAGTAGCCAGGGAACATACAGGAGTGGGGATGATCCCGGGTATGGGATGGACAGGTGGCTTCTCCCCGGAGGGAACTTTGAGGCCGCGCTTTACTCAAAACCAAATAAGTTCCACCTTACAGGGCCTACAAAGCACTCTGTCCAACTTTGGCATATGGTAAGCCGAAAACTAGGATGGGCTGACAAACTCACATTAGCAACCCCGCTCTGGGTCTCTGAAAGGCTTGGTTCACTGGGTCGTACCAAAGGATTTCGTAACTGGGATTTGATAGGGATATCCCATATAAGGGACCTATGGGGGCGGTGGCCTTTGCCTCCTTACAGCGCACTTACGACCTGGTGCAAACGGAGTTTTTCCGATACATGCAGATCAGACACTCTCTCCAATCAAACATTCCACCAGGAACGACGCTCCCAGAATCCTCCCCCTTAGAGGACAGACTGCTTGATGGTTACCTGCCAGAGAGGGCGATCTCCCTAACCTATAAAAAACTCATACACCACACCCCTGACCCATTACTTACACTCAAGGGAAAATGGGAAAATGATGGTCTGGAGATTGACGATGAGGAATGGAGGGAGGCACTGTCATCCCCCAAAGAGGTTGCGATATTGGCAAAGCTGAGGCTAATACAGCTTAAAATACTGCACCGGGTATACATCTCAGGTACACGACTAGTATTGATGGGAAGGAGTGAAGATGGGCTTTGTCGAAGAGGGTGTGGGGAGTTGGGGACATTTCTTCACATAGTGTGGGAATGCCCTCAAATACAAGCATATTGGGTGCGGGTGCACAAATGTATGAGCGAGGTCTGGGGGGGTAAAATTACGACCTGAAGCTAAAAGGTGCCTCTTGAACATTTGAGAGCCCACGTACTTGTCTACAAAAGGTAAAATGTGGGCAACGCTTGGGCAGGTAATTGCAAAATGAAACATAGCACGTCTATGGGGAGCGGAAATACCCCCACTGATTAGCGCATGGAAAAAAGACATGGACTGGTGTATGCTGCAAGAGAAGACCGTTTATATGGCATGGGGGTGCCCCAGGAAATGGGTGGCGGTGTGGTCCAAATGGAATGAATACCGTGGAAACCTGTGTGAACCTCCCATGCTCCCTTCCCTTGACGAACCGTTAACGCTGTGATGTTCCGGCTCTGATTTAAGTCTGAATATTATTCCACATACAATGATAATGATGTACGATAGTCTATGGATGCAGCACTGTATAACCCATAAGTGTAATTGTACAATGACCAACAAGTTCCATTTTTCATTAATAAAAAGATTTTTTTTTTTTTAATTTAAATCATTCTCTTCTCTCGGAAAAACAACCGGCTTCCCATCCAAGGCTGGATTTCGGACCTAAATGCCCTCAATTGTTCCCTCTCCTTATCCAACTCTGTGAAATCACTTGGTTTCACTATTGACAAAAACCTAAATCTTAATGACCACATAAAACTCTGCTCAAGGAGCCCTTTTCACTCTCCGACATCTCAAGAAAATCAAACCCTTCATTCCTTCTGGCGACTTCAAATGGGTTGTCCAATCGCTTGTCCGCTCGAAAATTGATTATGGTAACGCTATCCTTACCGGAACCCCCAAAGTACACCTAGCCCCCCCTTAGATCTGTACTTAATCTAACTGCCAGGCTCCTCACTGACTGCAAACGATTTGACCACATCTCCCCAGCCCTAAAACCCTTAATTGGCTACCCGTTGAAGGAAGATGCTCCCACAAGACTGCATGCATCACACACAAAGCTCTTCACCAACAAACCCCGTTGTACCTTACAAACAAACTCAAGAAAGCAGGCTGGGCCCAAACGATGAGAAGCACTAATGCACTCCTCCTCGCCCCCTGCTGCTAAAAAAAACTCCCCAATCTCTCTCCTTCGCTGGGAACTCCCCGAACATCTGGAATGCGCTCACTAGGGACCTGCGCTGTTACCCTTCCTACCTCAGCTTTAAGACCCTAAACTGCACCTTCTCAACAAATACTGGGGTCCTTACCCGCCCCCTCTAACCTTACATTCTGTTTCCCCTGCTTTGGTTTTCCTTTACTTACCTCCTGGCTCTCACCTTTCTCCCCCCCCCCCTTTTCTCTATACATATCACCCCCTCTCTTCTCCTCCCCGTCTCCAACCCTTACCCCCCAGCTCTTCCTATTATCTTTGCTCCATCGATATGCTCTTCTCTGCCCTAATTTGTTCACACCCATTTATATTTAACTAATTTGTTCATTACCCGCAAATTCACCCAGAATTTTTTGGCCCTCCCGTTTACTTATTTTGTGAGCTGTACCTGTTATTTTTTTCTTTCTTTTCTTTTACCGTTGTAAAATCGCTCCTCTTGATTGACTCTTCTCATGTAAAGTGTTTTTTTTTTTTACCCCTGTTTTAACTTAATATATATTACTCTCGTCTGTTTGTGTTTATTCCATGAACAATTGTTTTTCCTGTACTGTTTTTGATCATGTGAAGCGCTCTGATGCCCCCTCGTCTAGCCAGCGCTGTATAAAACCTTTTAAAGAAAAAAGAAAAAGAAAACGAATATTAGAGAAAAGTTCCTCATTCCCATTAGTGGGGCCATTGGAGGGGGTTAACTTTGCTGTAGAGTCATTAGTAGTTTTGAGAAAATAACTCATTGGTTAGCTATCCAATACTTCAACTGGTGCTTGAAAGTAGGAGAGTGAATCTTCTCTAAACCATATGGCTATCAACAAGTGAAGCCCTAGCTGGTTGTAGTACATCAACTTCACTTAAGGTCCTGCCAGGTTGAGTATTTAAATGCAGGTCCCTTCTTGCCGTGTCCAATTGGATCACAGAATATCGTGGTGGTAACACCTGGCGTGTTTCTGGGGAGGAAATCTGGGTCACATTATATTTGAACTGAATTTTGGAGCAATTAATAAGGGATGTTCTTAAGACCAGGCCCACAAGACCCTCAACAAGCGCCTGGTGTATGAGTTCCAGTTTAGTGCCCTTGGTGCCTAATCCAGTAGATTACTTTGTCAAAGATTCAGCTCCCAGCCTTTATCCTGTATTTTGGGACAATAACCGTATATATTGTCCTTCCCTTACTATACTGAACAGGAGGAGTAGAAGTAGGACAAGGGAAACCTTGTTGGAACGCCCTCTCAGTAGAGGCATTACCTACACCCAGAGATTTCTTATGTAGCCCGGATGTCCCATGTATATTGGGGAACCTTAAGGTCGTCATCAATTTATGGAAAGTGGCCCTCCAGTCCGAGAGTCGCCACCGCATGCCACATTAGATGGTGAGCTATTGACTATGATTCCTACCAGTTCAGAAGCAGAAATTCATCTGGCGGCGCGTAGCCAACAAATGGCCCTCTGGCCATGATACGGTTTTCGGACACTAATGGTGGCAAGGTGGCAACTTTGTGGTATGTTCGACTTGAGAGCTGCTTGCAGGGTTACAACCACTGCACGAGGTACTCAAAACTAATAACCTTGCACCATTTGGGTCAGTTTGTAAACCATTGATTTTAAGGGTTCGATCTCCTCTTTAGAGTTTATTTATTCATGAGTGGATCACTACCAGTTTGGGTCGAATCGTTGCACACTGGGACACAACTGGAAGGGGGGGATGGAGACAACGTCATCAATCAGAGTGATCCGGGTTTGCTAACAGCCCAAATCTATTGCTGCAAGGTGGTATGGATTCCACAGCCTGGTGGTCAGATAAGGGAGGAACAATCTTATGGTCTGATGCTAAGCTGGAGGCTGGCACGTGAGTTGGGGAGGGGGTCAGTAGTTATGGGTAAAGGCGGCTTGTCTGCTTTACTGAATCCCTTTGTGATCTTGGGTGCAGCAGATGGGTCCTTCTGCATCTTCTCAACATTAGTAAATGACTCGACTTCCTCATGAGGATGTCAGTTGTATTTAGCGTACAACTATCTTCAGGGTGCTGCAGGGGTTTTCTCACTTGTGGGAGCCACGTGGCACCTCATCTGCCTTTCTCTTCCCCACATTAATGACATTTTTATCGATACTGTCCCCTTCTGGACTAGCGCTATAGTTATTTTTTATATTTGTTTCAGCAAATAGAACATTTAGACACGTTAGAGCAGAAAACAGACAAGTGTTTAAAATAACAACAATAAAGACTTGACAATCCAACTGAAGTCCATTAAAGTCCAGATAAATGGATCCAGCAGTAAGAATATGCAACTCCACTTCATCCACAAACAAGAAACACTTGAAAGCACTACTCGAGAATACTCTAAAGAGGATTAAGAAACCTGATATGGAGACTGAGAATGTCACAAGATCATATGACCAAACTTCTGCATCCGTGCCACCTCCCCACTGCTGGCGCCCTCCCCATCACTGGCACCCTCCCCACCGCTGGCACTATTCCCATCCCTTGCACCCCCTCCCCATCCCTGGCACCCCTTCCCCATCCCTGGCACCCCTTCCCCATCCCTGGCACCCCTTCCCCATCCCTGGCGCCCTTCCCCATCCCTGGCGCCCCTCCCCTTTGCCGGCATCCCTTTCCATTGTCGGCGCCCTTCCCCATCGCTGGCGCCCTTCCCCATCGCTGGCTCTTCCTCATCCTTGTCACTCTTCACCATCCCTGTCATCTACCCCTTCTGTCTCCACCCCACCACTGTTACACTCCCCCCTGCCTCCACCCTCCCCCTTCCCGTCCCTCTCGCCACTATTATCCTCCCCATTCGTGTCATTCTAACGGTCTCATTGACTCTATCATCTCTCACCCTCAATCTCCACATCCCTCACCCTTCCCTGTTCCTCCTTTCTGTCCCTCACCCTCCCCATCCCTTTGACTCTGTCCCTCACCCTGCCCCTCACTCTCACCTTCCCTGGCCCTCTCATCCTGCCTCACCTTTCATCCTCATGTCCCTTTCCCCATCCCTCCCTCTCACCCTTCACATCC
The DNA here is from genome assembly GCF_964204655.1 of Triturus cristatus. Classification (NCBI taxonomy): domain Eukaryota; kingdom Metazoa; phylum Chordata; class Amphibia; order Caudata; family Salamandridae; genus Triturus; species Triturus cristatus. The sequence continues at coordinate 1,219,221,316 of NC_140582.1, read as the reverse complement.
CGCACCCTCTCAGTCCCTCTCACCCTGCCCCTCACTCTCACCCATCTCTCCCCCTCCCTCTCACCCTTCTCATCCCTCACCCTCTCAGTCCCTCTCACCCTTCTCATCCCTCACCCTCCCCCTCCCTCTCACCCTTCTCATCCCTCATTTTCTCAGTCCCTCTCACCCTCTCAGTCCCTCTCACCCTGCCCCTCACTCTCACCCATCCCTCCCCCTCCCCCTCTCTCTCACCCTTCTCATCCCTCACCCTCTCAGTCCCTCTCACTCTGCCACCTCCCTCTCACCCATCCCATCCCTCCCCCTCCCTCTCACCCTCTCCATCCCTCTCACTCCCCATTCCGCTCTGTCACCCTCACCTTTGCTCTTGTATGCAACGTGCTCCAACACATTTCACACAACACTGTTAGGCGTCTGCAGCCAGCACTCTCTTTACACACCCTGGTTGTTTAAAGTTTAAGAGCGACGACTGACCATGGTGCCCGTCAAGGCACGTTTGGCCTCCTTTGGTACCAAAACGGCCTCTGCCACGGACGCCATCTGTCATACAGATTGCGCAGGCGCACCAGGTTTCCTGGTGCGATAACAGCGCCTTCCCTCATTTGCATGAGTGGGTTGGTCCATGCAAATGAGGACATCATCTGCGCCTTTGCCTTGTTGCAGACGGTTATGCAGAGCCCATGATCCTGTTTGGGAGGCACACTCTGCGTGTGCCATATATGAAGTAGTGCAAGTCATTGCCCGAGCGCTCCAGAGTGTGCCTAGGCAGGGTGAAGAGTGACATACTGCCCCAGCCCGCGGAGTGGAAACCTGTCCTTCCCTTCGAAGGGAGGCTGGGTCCGCCATGAGCAGTAAAAAGCAGTCTGGCAGCTTCAAACAGCCGGTCTGTCTTTCACCGATGCGCTGTTCCCCGCTCAAGCAGAGGTTTGCGTCTGACCATGCATTTGTTGCAATCGAGTGCACTGTTCCAGTCTGAGCCCAGAGCAGACCGGGGCTGTGCCCGCTATGGGTAATAAGGCCCAAGATGTTTCTCAGGTTTTTACATAGCACCATTTTCAGTGTAGAGCTGCGTCACGGTGGTCACTGGGAGACATAATTACAAGCCCCTCTGTGTGCATGGTGCAAGAGAGACACAACTCAAAAATGAGAGTTATGACGTCAAGCAAGGCCACCTTGGGTGACCCTGAGGCTTCATAAATCTAGAGTAATCCTACTCCTAGGAAACCGCTGCATTGCATTACTCCGTTCAGAAAGGCGTTTCCATGGGCGTTGCGTGGGTGTCCCGCACAACATCCATGGATTTTAATGCACTCCTAGATTTACAAGAAGCAGTAGACCCAGGAACATTGGCATAGCAGGGGGAGAGGGTGATCCTCCCCTGGCAGCACAAGTTTTGGCGGTGGCGGTCTGCCCCCTCCCTTTTACGTGCGTCTGTCACGAGGGCGGCACACGCAAGAATTGCCAGCACCCCACCCCACCCCCCTCTTACATTTGGCCGCTGCAGGCAGCAAACACAGGGGCCGCCACGGGTGGTAAAAGGCCTAGCTACGCCACTGCCCAGGAATGCACTAAAACCTTCATCTCTCCAGGTGAGGCGTAACGAGGAGAAATATCTTTTTCTGCTTCTTTTTTTCCTCTTTCTATGTGTGCTGCAGAATAAAAAGGGGAAAAAGCCTCCAGGGATTGTTTTTTTGTGCTGGGAATTGCCCCTTTTTGCAAAAACACAATCCTCCTTAGAACGCAGGCACTCTTGCACCATGGTGCAAAGGTGCTTGCATTAGCGCCAGGCAGCCAAAGGGTGCCTGTGCGGGGCAAAAGGACAGGAAAGCATTGTATCCTTCTAAATATGGCACTTTCCTGCCCTTTCCTTGTCACGCAGTGCAGCGAGGTGAGTTGGTGTGCTGTGCTGTGCTGCGTGACAGAAATATGGCCCCATGTGTCTGTGGAAGACGCAATGCTGCTGAGAATGAATGAATGAGAAGCAACTTAAAACTGACAAAAGTGACTTTAGAAGTTATCCCGGCGGACGCGGTATCGTGAATGTGATATGGACATTATTTTAATTTATCACCCAACTTCTGTTATCAGAAGTGAAAATGATAATATATTTATTGACATGTTTTCCGTTTTACAGATAAGTGCTGCACTGCCTTCAAAAACAGGGAGAAGAGCATGGACTTCAGTGAGAATAGGATTGCAAAGTATGCGAAAGTGGAGTCTGGGGCCGGAAGCCCCGCCCGCCCAGGGGGTGAACAAGGAACACACGGGGGAGCACCTTGACTCTTTAGAAAATGATTGTTATTTATAGCATTTTTTAACCATAATATATTTTTTTACGGCTATATTTTATGCAAAATTTATATAATAAATTATCTTTTAATTGTGTGTCATAAATATGTGTTATTCTATCAAATACTGAATTTGAGGATTCTTCCAACACTCCCTAACTCCTCATTCCTGAATCTATTTAAACAAGCATTTGCAATGCAATAGGTCTCGCATTTGCAAAAGTTTAAGCTATTGGCATTGTTCATGACAATGCCTTTTTTTTAAATCTATTTTATAAAACAAACACATAAATAAATGCAATTATCATTTACAATGCCAATAGCTAGTGTTGCATTATTATTAGCAATGCCAACTGCTCACACTTTTATATTGCGAGACCTATTGCATTGGGGGCCGGGGGAGAATCACAAACAAAGAGTAAATACACTTGGTGCATAACACTATTTGCATATTGAATTCTTCACCTCACACCTGCATTACATACCTAAGTCAGGATGTGTTGCCTCTTTTAACAGTGCATGCTTTTTTGTATCCCTTGACAGCGCTCGACAGCATGAGACAGTCCTTACCATCCCATTAGGTTTTTTTTGGATAATTTGAGACGTCTTACACCAAGAATGCAGTCGTGATCTTACAAAGACTTTGGAGACAATGTTTGTTTCGTAGAGTGTCTATCTCTTAAGTGCTAACACTCTTTCACCTTGTGTCAGCACTTTCAACCCAGACCTACTGGCATTCTAAAGGCATATTCTCATTTTTGATTGGGTACTTGCTGTAGGTGGCAACTATAAAGACAATTTATTGGAGACAAAATGGTATATCTGCTCATTGCTTATAGGATATCACAGCCAGAGCCTGCCCAGTACCTCTTTGTTGCATTAAAACTCTCTTTCCTCTGATAAGTGTTGATGTTTACAAGATTTCTCCTTCTATTTAAAGGGGTTTTCAGTGTGCCAATGGAGTTATTTTTTAAATCTACTTTTATGTTTCTCTCCTACCTTTTGGTGTGCGGTTATAGTTTGTCACATTTTTTTATTTTCCTTTTGTGTGAACCTAAGATTTGCCTGTTTTACATTTCTTTTCAGGTTGGTACATCCTTAGTTGAGAATAATGTTATATGTGGAATGCTCCACTGGGAATAGTTGTGAACATCCACAAAATTTCGACCTGTTATTTACACTTCAAGGTCCACTTATCTGCCCTTATCCTGGAAACACCAGTTTCCCCATCCTTAATCCTCAATTCACAGTGCTGTAAAAATCTAGTGCTTAATTTGTGCTGGGTTTTCTAGCGAGCGTGTGTTCTTTCATCAATGCACTCTGACCAAAAGCAAGAAAGAAAGAGACAATCAAGAGGAAACCAAAGCATAGGAAGCAATCAAAGATATAAAGAATGGATAAAAACCTGCAAGTGACATTAAGAGCCAGGAGGCGTAGGGTCAAAGAAAGAGTCATTGAAACCATGAAGTGCAATCTGGACTAGGCAGGCTTGGTGTACTGCAACTGCAGCCTTCAGCAGCATCAGCAGCGCGCTCTGAAGAAAAACTTTGCGCCTCTGGACTTGCGTGTTTTTGGTTAAGTAAACACTGCGTAAAATCGAGCATACTCTCGGTTTTCCTCCACTGGAAGATCACTTTACCATCTTAAACTTCATTTTAGATCACAAATTACTACTAGCCCCAAGTTATGCTTCGGTGCACTGAACCCTCACAAGAAGGCAGCTTTTCCCAGCACTATTATTAATTACACTGTATATATTGCTCCGAGTTCCTATTAAGTATATTGAGGATCTGAGTAAAGAAAAAAAGTGTCATTATTTAATAAGTAATGAAGAATTCAATGACGTTGCATACGAGTCACAGAGAGGATTTGTTACACAGGAGTCCAACGGGACAATTGCTGCATTCTAGCAGTCAATGGAACAGGCATCAATTTTGCTTTAAAATGAACTGTATAAAAATGTACTTTTTTTTAAAGGGGCAATGCACAAAAATAGAACATTTCAAGCTTGGACATCCACAAGAGATGATCTAACTCCCACCACAGACAAGACCAAGACAGCAGCGACATATGCCTTTCGTCTCATCGACGTAAAGCCCGGACTTCTGTTCCAAGACAAAATTAAGTAACAGAGTTCTCCTCCTTAGAGACTTTCAAAGAAGATGCACTAGCCAGTGGGACGTTTTAGAATATCGCCCCCACCTATTGGCTAAAGTAACTTTCAACCAATCCTCTTCATTCAATAAATAGAAACTAAGCATGCTGGGACCTATACGTCCGTCAGATGAACACCACGGCTAGATAAAACTCGCACAGGTGACATTTGGCCACTCACTGCGGTAATCTGTGTATGATTCCAGGGTAAAATCACTCAATTGGTTAATGCACTGGTCATATAAATGGAAGAGGTAATACTACAAGTCCCAGCATTCTTAGTACAGCGGTCTGAGAACTAAAACCCGCTGAAAGTCATCGGTGTCACATGAAGCTAGCTGACAGCTAGGAGCTCATAGTTTTACTCAAGAAAATGTTGCCAAGTAAGATGTGCCAATGTGGACCTGCCGAAGGGTGCAGTTCAAAATAAACTTTGCAAAAAGGCCCGGGTACTGATGGACTGTGCCAGAGAGACTGATAAGCGGCCTCTGAAAGGCCTGTCGGGCTGGGGCAGGGAGCCTCCGCCAGATGTCTTTCTCCAACCTCGTCCCTAAAGCCCTCGTGTAACCGGCACACAGCTGGTGACAACTCTCCCAGAACGACCTCGCCCGTGCTAGGCCTGGGCGATATTCTATTTGCGCTAGCGAAATTCTCAAATTTCAACTTACGCGAAATTTGCTGATTTTCGTGATTGGCAATTTCATGTCATTGTTGCCCATTAGATATTGCTCTGACCAGAAAGTGTCTCAGCAGAGTCATTTTTTGCTGCAAATTAGATTTTTTCATGTGAGCTGCACACTCACGTAAAACCAGCCACACGAGATTTGGGCAAGCCACATGGCATATGTAGGGCACCAGGGCACTTCGGAGCCTGGCAGGCCCGAAGCCAACTCTCGGCCGTCCTCTGACGCCAGGCTGCCCAGAGCAAGTGACAGGAAGGGGCAGGACAATAGAAAGAGACACGTGGTTGTAGAGCCAAGGATGGGCCCTATCCACATAAGATATGATGCGGGCGGGAGGGCCAATGCAATGAACGATGTAAATTAAGAGATATAGGTAAGGGGGCGAAGGAGAGGGGGTGGGGGGCTAGATAGAGACCGAGTAGTTCAAATGTCAAAAAAGAAACCCCGTAAACATTTTTCTCCGTCACTCTGTGACCTGTTTATTTGATGCCTCTTTCCTGCAGACCCCCTTTCATTTATGTTCAGAGGGTGTGAGAGTGTCAGCACCGGAGAGAGACAGCTGCAGGACAAGGAAGAGTGAGCAGGGAGTGTGGCATAGGCAGAGACACGAGACTGCTTTCAGTAGAGTCAGATAAAGAAACATTATTGAGTCGAGACATATTCAAAGAGATGATTGACAGAGGGGGTAGAAGGAGAGAGAGAGTATCTTAAAAGAAAACCGCCAAAGAGACAGACTAGTCAAGGGAGAGTGGATAAAGAGCGATGGAAATAACGGCAGGTGCTGATGAAAAAGACGGCAGGCCAGATCAGTACAAATAGATAGCGAAAGAAGAATGGAAAGAGCTGGATAGATACAAAGCGTAAGAGACAGAGTGGTGAGCAAAGTGAGTGACAGAATAAGCAACAGAGGGAGACGGAAAGAGCCGAAAACACATAATTGTATGCGAGAAAAGGGGGGTGGGGGGAATAAAAAGACGGGAGAGAACATATAGTGCCCACTACAAGTTAGAGATGCCTTTCTCATTTGCATAATATAGTCTGCGTGCTCGCCTAGGTTTTTAGTCCGAGGTCATTTACCATATTAAACTCTCATTGCATTTAGATACTCTTGACAGTTATACCGAGGACGAAAGTAATGGCTGTATGCAAAACGAAAGTAATAGCGATCGCGATCAAACCGAAAGTGATCACGATCGCTTGGACGGGAGCGCTGTGTGGCAAGCACGTGAGTGGTGCGCGCGCAGCAGTGATTGGCGGCTGCGCGCGTGCACGCTCACGTGCACTGAAGCTTTAGGCCACAGGCAGCACTTGAAAATTCCTGACTACAAAATGTCTCTCCGAGCCAGCGCATGCGCTGGGCTCAGCGAGACCTAAAAATGGATGGGGAGCAATGAGGAAAGCAAATGACAAACTAGGCGTGGGTGGTAACACAGTGCAGAGGGGCAGGGATTTGGAGAGGAAGCAGCACATAAGGCAAAGAGCAAGACAGCACAAGCACTCATATGGAGTGCTGAATGAAAAAGAAAAAAAGTAGCTCCCTAAATGTGAGCAGTAGAAGGATACAAGTCATCCAATCAAGAGAATTGTAAAAAAAACTATGCTTCATGGGAGTAACAAATACAAGAAGAGGAAGCAAACAATATTGACAAGAAAGTCAAACATTAGCATGAAATGGGCTAACCGAAACCCATTGTAAGTACTGTATGGTTCACAATAGGTCTTGACAACAAACTATTTGTAGGAAAGACCTAAAGAGGAGACATAAATCTCTGACTAGAACTCAATCGTCGAACTACCCAATATCAAAACCAGTTGGATATGAAACCCACCAACATATAGGCAAACAATCTCCATTCAAATGTCTTTCATGCTGTGTTTTCTAAAATGTTCATGTTGAATACCCTGGAAGCACGGGGTGAGGGATATTATACTATACATCCAGAAAGGCCTAGTTGTGGTCAGTTTGGTGAGTGTGGAATTTGTTTGTGTGTGTGGTCCTGTGAGTGGCTATGGAAGTGTGCAATGTGTGTGTAGGTGTGTGAACAAATATTTATGTTATGTATAAATCTGGATGGCTGCAAGTGTATGTGTGTTTTAAGACTTGTGTTTGCATGTTTATGTATGTGTGGTCTCAGCCGGGGTGAACTTTAAATTATGCATTATGCTTCTGACGTGAAATTCTCAAAATGAAGCCATTACACTTTGTTGTGTAAATATGCCGTTATTGACAGTAAATTATAGCAAAGTGCAGGAACAACGCAAACCGTCAGAGCATGAGACGCTATTGTTTGCGGCAAATGTGGTTTTTGCGCTATTTTTTAAAATGAAATGAGTCCTCATGTCAAAAATTGGCATACAAGCGCATTTCACTCTGAGATATCGAGCTAGTTGGCAGATGAGTATACCACTGGTGTGGGCATGTGTATGTTTTTTTTATGTTTGTAAATGTAAGTAGGTTTATGTGTGCGTATCTAGGTGGTTGTAAGTGGGCACGACTGTGCATTTGAGTGTATCTTTATGTATAGCAGGATGGAGCAAAGGCTCAATTCATAGACAAGATTCTGGATGTAGCAGCCATGTAGAAACAGACGTGCCACCATTTAACACACTGTACAGTGTGCGAGAGGCCACTGTATGCCCAGGCCCTACAGTTCACAATCCTTGACTGATAGATTCCAGCATAGATGTGCACATGTTTTCTGAACTCATTTAGGGGCGTGACGCTAAACAGTGCAACAGGTGCAGAAGCACCAGGGCCAGGGATCCGAGGGGCCCTGTGAACTCCAATGATGGCCATATGCCACAATGTAATGAAGAGATTGAAAGGCCATTTTGCATGACTGGACTAGGGACCTTAGCATGTTTGTTACACCACTGGGCTCGATGCCTGTGCTGCACACACATGTCCAAACCAGCACCCGTTTAGCACCAGGCATCTGTGCTCTCCATGACTCAGTTGTCATGCGTACCTAGACTTTGGCTTTTGCTGATTTCGAGAAACAGCATGTCAAACAATTCCAAAATCCAGTAACAAACATAAGCACAGCTTTAAATGCAATTAATATCAGCTCAGCGCTGGCACATGCAGAAGAAGGGATGGCTACTTATATAATGGTGGGTTTAAATGATTGGTAGATCGAACAAATGTGGCTCCTCGTGGGTCGGGCCTTTGCCTTCCTTGCCCTCAGACAGGGCATTTATTACAATTACATATTAGCTGCAGTAGGCAACATTTTAGCTGTGGCCCAGCACCCAGCTTCCTTTGAAAGAACAAGTGTTCTGGGAAAAGTGCTTTGTGTTATACAGATGCGTCAGTGTCAGACAGGTATCTGACCGCATTGCATGCTGGGTTCAGCCCATCGCGAGGCCTGCCCTGCAAAAGCTTAAAAAGCCTTCTTGTGCATTCAGTTCACAATGAGCACACACGGTTTTGCGAGAGAGGGGACATGTTTATCTATGTTCACTGCGGGAATATGAAGTCCGCACCTTTTATTGGCGTGTTCTCTGACATTTAAGCGTGCCATCGCAGGTCCTACTTTGAAGGTGGTCACGCAAGTGAGACATTATTTGGGGTTCTTACGTGATTCTGCAAGCAGTCTCTCTGCTATGAAAATTGGAACTCTTGTGCTGTGCCCGAGTCAATTGCACAACACAAAATTCGAGATGATTTCGTGAGAAAATGTATTTATTTAGTAAATGCACCAAAACTGTGATTTGACTGTAGTGATTTCAGTGTCAAAAATACTTTCTTTTGTGAACGTGGTGGACGGTTGCCCACTCCCATCACGTGGCGTGAAATTAAACAACCACATCTAAGTCGGTGCCTGGGACCAATAGGGGCTTAAATCAACAACACACTGAATGCCGTCTCACGAGAAGGCCTGCTTCCTGAAAATAAAACGCTGCCCTGGTAAGCACGTGGCACCCTTCAAACCAAGCTGCAGTCGCTGCCAGAGTACCTGCTGCAAAGTAAGGTGGGGGCGAGGAGCTCAGCTCTGCACTGCAGTCTTCCCATTGTGTGATCTTTGGCCGTGAGCCTTGTGCTCGGCTGGCGCCTCGGGCTTGTTTACTACGGGAACACATGGGAATGCAAAGCCATTAATCAAGCAGGATGGCTCTGTCTCCCTTCACGCCCAGGGAGGAGGGAGATGCAAGCAAAGCATCAAAGGGCTGGGTGAGAAGGGAGGGGGGAATGCAAGGGTCCAAGCTGCGAAAGTGAAAGTAATCGAGCAGAGCATCAAAGGGCTGGGTGAGAAGGGAGGGGGGAATGGAATGAGCAGAGGAGCAGCTGTGCACGTGCATGTGATCTCGTGCACTCAAGGTTTAGGCCAGCCAAAAGACTGGGTAGCACTTTGAAAAACTCAGATATAAAATGTCTCTTCGAGCCTTTGGCTCACGAGACCTAAAAAACTGGTAAGTGAAGTAAACACGTCTGTGAGGTCCCCGAGTGCCCATCACGGGGTGCCCGTCAGCATCTCAGAGTCCCGCTGTGCGCGTCAGTGGAGAAGTCGAGCCTGGCTCGAGCGCAGTGTCAGGCTCAGACTTGGGGATCGGATCCCAAATGGAGCCTGCAGCACGCGCACCCCGGGTGCCGCCACGTGCTCTCCCTAGGGCACCTTTTAAAACCTCGGACAAGTGAGCGAACACAGTCTGCTCTGCTGCTGGGACTCAAAGCTGAGCACGTGAATACACTTTTCCACCACCCTCTCCCCTCCAGGCGTCTCCTGAAGACCTGAGCCCCAGAACCCCTCCGTGGCCGCTTTGTTTTGATAATCTGTTTAATGTCAGTCACAGGTGTTCAGCCACATCTAAAATCGGGCTCTTTTCGTTGCATCTGGGAAACCACCAGTTAGCATAAACCAGCATTGGCATAGCCAATAGGTCTCGCCTTTGGGGCCTTATTAGTGTTTAGCCATGCAACAGTTGCATAACTAAACACTTTTAAGGTCCCAAAAGCGAGACCTATTGGCTATGCCAATGCTTGTTTTAACTGCTGCAATCTATTGAAACCTCACGGAGAACATCAAAGCGGCCGTGAAAGACATCAAAGCGGCCATGCGGCCGCGAAAGTGAAAGTAATAGCGGTAAAGCGCGACGCGCGCGCCTGCGCACATGCACTGTAGGCCTAGGCTGGCCTGGTAGCACTTTTTGGAGCCCTCACAAAATGTCTCGCCAGACCAGCGCATGCGATGGGACAGGCGAGAAATAAAAAAGCAGGCTGCCGTTCCCTTTCATTAACTTGGTACTTTTTTCTACAAGGACTTTTCTTTATACATAAATAGTGTTCGATAGATCTAAAGTGATAGGTGTATTTGTTGACTAGTGTGCATTTAACAAATGAAAGAATTCAACTAAGGGGCATTTGTACAAGCCCCTATTGCCACCACAGCGTCACTTATATCGATGTTGTGGTGGCGATAGGGGCTGCCCCTTATGTACAAGGCAGTGTTAAGCCACATACCGTGGCTAAACGCTGCTTTGTACATAAGGCCCCCTGTCACGCTATGGTTATCGTGAAAGGGGTGGGCAGTGGGTGTAATGGTGGGTGTTCCACCACAACACCCATTTATTTGGATGCTGCCCCCTATGTACGAGGGTGGCGTACATAGGAGGCAGCGCCAGAATTATGACCAGGTAAAAACTGGTCTTAAGTTGGCTAAATTAGGAGAAATGCATGATTTCTCCTCGTTTTTGCTTTTTCCATATGTGCTGCCTTGTGCAGCACACATGGAAAAAGCAAAATGCTATTGTTTGTTTGTGTAAAGGAAGGTGTCCCTTCCTGTACATAAACAAACTTTTTTTTTTTAAATGCCATTTTGTTATTTTCATGTGTGCTGCATGAAGCAGCATGCATGAAAGTGACAGAATGGCATTTTAGGATTGTTTATGTGCAGGAAGGGACACATTCCTACACATAAACAATCCTCCCCTGCACGCAGACACCCTTGCACTCTAGTGCCAGGGTGCCTGTGTTGGTGCTAAGTTGCTAAACATAGCGCCATTGCAGGGGGAAACGCAAGGCATGTGGTGCAGCCTTGCGTTTTGGAAGTGGAGGAGAGGCGTTAATCCAGGAAGGCTAACGCCTCGCTCCTTCACTTCCTTGTGCATATCACCCAAAGTGTGCTGTTATATGCTATATTGTAGGAGATGTGCTCCCAGACGCTGAGCGTGAATTATACAGTGTTTCACAGGGAAACTGTGCTCAAATCCCAGCGTCTTCACTAGGCCAGAGTGATCCCCAGCAAGTTTTTTTCCTTCACAGTGCCTCCTTTTCCTTGAGCAGTTGAGAACAGCCTAAAGAAACTCAGTTCAGGGTGTGCTCTGTATAAAAGTCTCTTTTCTGTGTGGTTTAATAGGCAGTAATGTTGTTTCACATATAACACCTATATTGCCTGTATATACAGTGCATAGAACAAACTGATGCCAGTTAATGCCCTGGTGTAATACAAAGTCTTTCATTGAAACACAAATGTTCAAGAAATGAGTGTTTCTAAATGACATTTATTGCAAAATGAACACGCTAAATGGCATCTTGACTCTGGTCTTGCTTTGTCTCTTGGGCCCAAGCCAGAAACATGGCTCTGCTGTGGTGTGGCTCGCCTCTGGTCCTGCTCTGCTCTGATCTAGCTCTCCCTTGACCCTGCTACCTCCTCCCTTGACCCTGCTACCTCATCCACCTCTCACAGCATCTTTCATTCTCTTTGACCTGGTGAACATGTTCCTATCTCTCTGTACCGCAATGTGTGTTTGTGTCTCCCTGTCATGGCTCGTCACTCTGTCCCAGTGTGGGTCGGGTACCAGGGTCTTGCTGTCCTGTGTCCGTGCTGGTCACTTCCTTCCCCGATGTCTGTATCTCCCTGCCCTATTGCCCACACTGGTCACTTCCTGTCCCAGTGTGTCTGGTACCAGCGTCTTGCTGTCCTGTTTCCATGCTGCTATCTCCCTGCCCTATTGGCCATGAAAGTCGCTGTCTGTCCCAGTGTGTCTGGTACCAGCGCCTTGCTGTCCTGTTTCCGTGCTAGTCTCTCCCTGCCCCACTGTGTCTGTATCTCCCTGTCCTATTGTTAGGTTATCAGAATTTATACAGCGCAACAGTTACCCAGAGGTGTCCTGGCGCTATTTAGTATCCCTTGGGTAAAGAAACGGTAAACTGCAATTACAGTTTAAAAAGCCAGGTCTTTAGATTCCTCCTAAATGTCAGGAGATCTGTGCTGTTTCTCAGGTAAAAAGGAGGGTCATTCCTAGCTTTTGCGGCGCACACGACAAAGCTCCTTCCACCCCAAGAGGCTTTTTTTATAAGTGGTACTTTCACCAGCTTGGCTTCCATGGAACGCAGGGTTCTTTTAGGCCAGTCCCATTGTATATGCTGTTTCAGATACTCAGGGCCTATGCCTTGAAGAGCCTTAAACTGTACACAGGGCTTTAAAGCGCACCCGTTTCCTGACTGGCAGCCAGTTAAAGTTTTTTACCTTCCTTCGAGAGAGAACCAAATTTAGGTATGCCCGAAAGCAACCTCGCTGCCGCGTTTTGCAGCAGTTGGAGTTTGTTCATGAAGCATTCCTGTAGGCTCAGATAGAGGCCATTACAATAATCGAGCCTAGACAGGATAAGCGCCGTGACCACTGTCCGCTGGCTGTCATCCGGTAGAAAGGGGAGAATTTTTTTGATCATCCTAAGCATATGGAAGGTGGCAGATGACATTGTTTTGATCGGATCAATAAAATTAGGGTTGTCAGCAACCATGGTGCCTACGTTTTTTTACCTTCCTTGAAGGTGCAGGAAGAGTGTCCAATGTTACTGGCCACAGGTTAGGGGTCTGAAAACTGGCATCATTCCCAAAAAGGATGACTTCAGTCTTGCCTGAATTTAATTTTAGGCAGTTTTAAGTCCTCTACCTCCCCACAGCTTCCATACAGTCGTGGAGCTGATTATCTAGTTCAGATCCCGGACCAGGCCGCAGCGACACGACAATCTGTGTGTCATCAGCGTAGGACGTCAGATTAAAACCAAAGGAGCTGATCAGTGAGGCAAGGGATGAGACGCACACTTTAAAAAGTAAGGGGCTAAGCGAAGACCCCTGTGGCACCCTGCAAGGCAGGGTAAAAGGTTTAGAGTGACATTTATCCAGTGCAACTATTTGTGAACGCCCAGATAAAAAGGATTTTAGGAGCTCCAAGCTTTACCTTGAACCCCGCATGCCAACAAACGGTCTATCAGTAGATCATGATGGACTGTATCAAAGACTGCCGAGCAGTACCAGGGTGGCCTTACCTCCCTTATCCAGGGCTTCCCTAATCTCTTTCGTGGATTTAATTAGTGCCGACTCGGTACTTCTCTAAAACCGTATTGCGTAGGGTCCAACACTTGGTTTTCACGTAGGACGGCACTGAGTTGCATATTCATTACCGTCTCAATCATTTTCGCAGGTAGCGGAAGGCGGGATATCGGCCGAAAGTTATTTGGATCCTTGGAATCTAGGCTCGGCTTCTTTAGCAGGGGTAGAACCGAAGCAAATTTCCACAGGTTTGGGAAATGCCCGGTTTCAAAAATTGCATTAAAAAGGGAAGTAAGTGCAGGGGCTACGGGATTCGGGGCGCGTTTAATCACTGAAACCGGGCAGGGATCAAAGAGGGAGCCTGATCTCGCTGCCATGAGGAGTTTCTTAGTATCCGTTAATGATATATCTGCAAATTTGTCAAAGACAAGCGGAAGGTCCTTAGTTGGTCTCATTATCTCCGGCAGAACCTCTGGCTCTGCAGAGCTTGAGAGGCTAAATGCTGAAAAAATGACCTCCACCTTTTTCAGGAAGAACCTTGCGATGTCCTCGCATAGTTCTTGGTTTGACTCAATTTTTGCTGGACGGGGGAGGCCAGATTTGATACAGTTTTTAAAAAAAAAAAACATGTTTTATTGGTCGATTGCACAGATGTTACAGGACCCTGAATATCAGAGTCGTCAACAAAATCACATTGCAGCATATCTCTAGAGCAATCTATTTGTACGCTTGCAATCCAGCAATGCCACTGAAATATATCTTGAACAATAACAACCCCCCCCCCCCCCCCCCAAACTCCCCCCACCCCATCCCCTGCGTCGCACCATATCCATGGATTCCCCACCACAGCCCCAAGGCCCCACAGCCACGTCATATTGTGATAAGATGGAACCCCCTGTCTTCCTCTCTTGCCCGGCGCCCCCCCTGCTCGACTAGTCTCCCTAGGCATCCCCATAATTAATCCTCTTCTTCTACTGGTGGCTCCAGCCACAGCCCCCGGTAATCCGCCCACCTTTTCCATATTTTATAATGCTTGCGTGGACCTCCTCGGGCTACAAATATGGCCTGTTCCAGCCCCATACAAAAGTCTAGGCCGTTGTTCCATGCTGTGATCGATGGAGCTCTAGGTGCCTTCCATGCCCTGGCGATATCCCGCTTTGCTAGTGTAAGGCCCAGCCGTAGCAGGTGCCACTTATATACGTTGCCCCCAATGCCCTCCATGACATGTAGTAATGCAAATTGTGGCGTGCGCGGAATCGCCCACACCAGCACCTCGGACAGACAGGTAATTACCCCCCTCCAGAATCGGTCCAGCGCTGGGCAGTGCCAAATGGTGTGAATAAATGTCCCTTCCTTCTGACCACACCTGACGCAGTCCGGAGCAGCAATCAAGCCCGCTCGGAACAGTCTGGCCCGGGTAAAATAAACCCTATGCAGATATTTAAATTGTATGAGGCGCAGTCGCATCGCTATAGCCGCTTCCCTCGGGGCTACCAGGGCCTCCCTCCAGTCGTCCTCATCTACGGCACCTACGTCAGTTTCCCAATCTCCCCACAACTTCTGGAGCTTCGTAGAGCAATGGATCACCAGGGCCTGATAGATCCTGGAGATCTTTTTGGTGTCCGGGTCCCCCATAAAAAGTCTTGCTTCTAGCGGGCTAAACTCTGGGAGAGATGTCAGGCCCTCCAGGCTGGGGGACAGTGCATGCCGCATCTGCAGATATCTGTAGAACTGTGATTGGGGCATAGAGAATTCTCTCTGCAAGTCCTGAAATGATTTAAGCGTCGTGCCGCTCATAACGTCTCCCAATGTTGAGATGCCTATGTCATCCCATCCGCGGAAACCTCTTAGCGCCATCTATTCTGGGAGGTGCCCATTGCTCCAGAGGGGGGTCTCTTCGGTGGGAACATTCCACCAGCGCATCCGACGCAGTGTCTGCCGCCAGATCAGGAAAACCACTCGCGTGACCGACGGCAGGCTGCTGCGCACTGACGCCGAGTACAGGATAGTGTGTAATGTATTAGTTCCCATAAGTAACCTCTCCAGCGCATACGTCGGGTCTCCTCTATCCCCATACCACCACTCATTGAGAACAAGGAGGTCCGAGGCCTGATAGTAAGAAGACATCCGAAGACGCAAGTCCTCCGCAATACGAGGTCAGGAAACACGTTCTAAGGGCCACTCGCACTTTACCCCCCCCCCCCCCCCCCCCCTCCCACAGAAACTGCCCCAATACTGAATTCACCTGCCGGAACCATCGAGGAGAGATCGGGTATGGATAGTTTTGCAGTTGGTATAGCAGCTTAGGCAGTGCTACCATCTTAAATATTGCGGACCTGCCATACAGCGTCAATGGCATTCGAGACCAGGTCTTGAGATCCGAGCGGATCCTCTCCCACACTGGTGCTACATTGCGGCCCCAAGAAAGCTCCGGAGCCTCCGAAAGGAATACCCCCAAGTATTTCAATCCTCCCACCGCCAGCTGAATATCTTTTGCCCACGCCCCGGGACCCAAGCAATCCCCCAGCATCCACAATGTAGATTTGGAGGGATTCATATACAGTCCCGATGTCTCTCCAAAGATCTGCATGATCCGTAGGAGTCGCGGACCCGATGCGTCTAACTCCGTAAGGAAAAACAGGACGTCGTCCGCATATAATGCGATTCTGTCTGACACCCCTGGAGACCACTCAAAGCCCCGGACCTGCACATCCACACGCACCCATGCCGCCAGCGGTTCCATTGCCAATGCAAACGGGTATGGGGACAGGGGGCATCCCTGTCGCGTGCCCCGTTGTATGGGAAAGACAGTAGATGTTACCCCCCCGCACCGCCGCCGTCAAATCTGTATAGAGGAGCTGGAGATAGGAAAGGAAGCTCGGGCCCAGATTGAGTCGGCGCAGTAAGGCAAACAGTTATACCCAGCTCAAGGAATCAAAGGCCCTATCCATGTCTGCCAACAGTAATGCCGCCTTCTCCCCGGTCTGTCGAACCGCCGCCACCGCTACGTGTGCCCGCCTTATATTGTGTCTAGTGGCCCTCTTGGGCATGAATCCTGCCTGATCAGGGTGTATAAGATTCGATATGTGGGGCAGAAGGCGGTTGGCCAGGACTTTCGCCTCTACATTGAGGAGGGAGATCGGACGATACGAGGCCCGTTGTTCCAGGGGCCGGCCAGGTTTGAGAAATACCACCACTTCCGCATGTCTCCAGACCGGGGGAAGCATGCCCCTCTCCCTGGCCTCCTCCACTATGGCTCGATAGTAAGGGGCCAATTGTATGTTATAGCGTTTGAAAAATTCGCTCGGAAACCCATTGGGCCCAGGCACCTTCCCTGAATTAAGTTCCCCCAAGGCCGTGCTGAGCTCTTCCTCTGTCAACGGAAGCTCCAGGCGATCCCGCACCTCATCCGATATCTGTTTAGGGGGTAGATCAACTAGTAATCGCTCGATGGTGGCCGCTGGCAGGCACTCCCGGGGGGCATAAAGCTCCGCGTAATAGGCAGCAAAGCTTTCGGCTATAAGGAGCTGATCAGTGATCGGAGCTCCTGTATTATCTACTAAACCCGGAAGGGCCTGAGCGTGAAAGGCGCCCTGGCAGAGCCTGTAGATCATCTTCCCAGACTTGTCCCCCCACTGATAAATCCTGCTACGTGTCGCCAGCCAAGTCTGGCGAGCTTCATCCATGAGAAGGCCTGGAGCAATTGCCTCACCCACCGTTTCCGCCCTACCCCTTCCCTAGCCTGCCGCTCGAGTGCCTCAACTGAGGCCTCCGCTCGCGTCCGCTCCTCCCTGCGCTTGTGGCGGCCCGCCGAACACCAGGAGATGTCCACCCCACGTAGAGTTGGCTTCAAGGCCTCCCACAGGGACCCCACACCCGACACCGATCCCTCATTTGAAGCAAAGTAATGGGCAATAGCTTCCCTCATATGAGTACTATAGGCTGCATTCTGTAAATGCCACGGCGACAGACGCCATCGAAATGACTGCCGCCCTCTGCCCATAGCCAGCTCAAGGGACACTGGAGAATGATCCGATAGCCCGCGGGGGAGGATCTCCGTGAGCACCACTCCACTAATCCGCGCCCGGGGAAGAAATATGTAATCCAGTCTCGAAAGTGGATGAACCGCCGAAAGGTACGTGTATTCCCGCCTATCCCCGTGGGTCCACAGCCAGACATCAACCCAGTCAAGACTAGTCACCAGGGAGCTGAGTTTTGTGGGGCCACCTCTCCGCTCACCACTCTGGCCACTCGGTCCCTGGCCAGATCCATGACATCATTCCAGTCCCCTCCCACGACAGAGAGCATATCCGGCATATCCGCCCAGAGGGCCAATACCCTCTCTTCAAAAGACCACTGCAAGGGAGGGGGGGGCATACACACTACCCAAAATCACGGGGACTTCCCCAACCGTACCCCTGATAAATAAGTAACGGCCCTGTGGGTCAATCCACTGCTGCGCGTGTACATATGGGACCCTACGATGGACCAGTATCGCTACCCCTCTGGACCCCCTCGCAAATCCCGCATGAAATATCTGGTGGTACCTATATCGTTGCAAACATGGGGTCTTCGTTCCCAAGAGGTGTGTTTCCTGCAGCATGAGAATATCCGCCGAGCCCTTTTAGCCTGATGTAATATTGCCCCTCGCTTAATTTTATCTAGGGCCCCCCCTCACGTTCCAGGTTATAATTTGGAGGGTACCTGGGACTCTTGTGTCCCCCAGCCGTGCGCTAGCCATTGGGAAGGAACCTCATCCCCCTCACCCATAGAGGACTGTGGCTAGATGTAGGACTAAAGTCAGGAGCCCACCAGGAAAATGCGACGTGGAACCAAACAACTCCCCCCCCCCCCCCCCAACAAACCCCCCACCCCATACCTCAAGAACACTGAAGCATCTGTCGCGGCGGGGCGAATACCCAGCTCCCAACCGGGGAAGTGGTACTGCCCCATCCAATGGATCCCAAACTCACAGCCCATGGTCCTCAGGCCAGATCCCGACCCAGACAAGTCCGGCAGAAAACCAGCCCACTCCTTCGTTCCCCCGACCGTTACATCTCAAGGACTATGATGAGCATATTGGGCGCTTGAGAGACCACCACCGCCCCCAACCAACCCCAAACAACAGGATACCAGAGGTCAATGTCCATGCTCCGAGCCACCCCCCGCAGCAGCCCCATCAGACACTGAGTGCCTCCTGGAGCATGACCGCCTGTCCCCAAACCGCTGCCGTCTCTTCGAATCCTTCCGGGCCACCTCTCCAGAGGAGGAGTCCGACTCCCAGCCAGACGGCGTCGGCACTCGCATCCACACAGTTTCGTCAGTCCACTTGAATACCTCCTCCGCGGTATCGAAGAAGTGAGTACGGGACTGATACACCACCCGCAGGCGAGCCGGAAATAATAGGGCGTATGGTAGCTTAAGGTCTCTCAGGCGGGCCTTCGCGGCCATGAAGGACTGACGCTGTTGCTGCACCAGGCGGGTGTAATCGGGGAATATTGAGATGCGTACATTTTCATATTGCAGCGGTTCTTTAGCCCGGGCCTGTTTCAGAACAGCATCCCGGTCCAAATAGTTCAGGAATCTCGCTATCACAGGCCGCGATCGTGCCCCCGGCGGCGGCTTCTGCATCAGCGCCCGGTGAGCCCGTTCTACCACGAAGCAGCGTGATAGCGCATCCGGTGGGAGCCAACTTTCCAGCCACTGTGTGAGGAAGCGTTCCATATTACCCGCCTCGCAGCCCTCCGGAAAGCCCACAAATCTCAAATTGTTCCGCCGGGCCCGTCCTTCTGCATCTTCCACTCGAAGCGCCAATCCCCGCTGAATCTTTTCCATGGATGCCATTTTTTGTTTCAGCGTGGTAACATCGTCCTCCACCCCTGAAATCCGGGTCTCCGCCTCTGTGATGCGAGACACTGCGTTGCACAGATCTTGGTGCAGCAATGTGACATCTGACCCAACCGCCCCGATCTTGGCATTTGGAATTTCTCTGGATTGGGTTATGGCCGCCATCAGGGCCGCATTGTCCGGGATAGTTTCTGACGGTCCCCCGGTCACGCCAGCTGCCGCTCCGGGACCTGTAAATTTATCAATTGGGCCATGGCGAGCGGAGCCACCGCCTTTGTCTCTTGTCATGTCTTCTCCCAGAGACCCCCCCCCACAGGATCAGTCGCGGCAGGGCCAAACGCAGGAGCAGCTGCCCCAGACCCAAGGAGTCCCCTCCAGGGGCCGAACCCTTCGATCCCACGTAGAAAGAGATCGACAGAATCAATCCAATCCTGCCAACTATTGGGTGGCCTCTCTGTGCGCCATAGGCGCCGACTGACCAGGAGCTTTCAGACCAACCGCCCTCGATGTAGCTGTCCACCAGGCCCAAGGCCACGATTCCCCACAGCACTTCAGCCGATCGCACCACCAATTGCACACCGCTAGGGCGTTCCGCAGAGTCCCAGGCGCTGCCCCGCACGTGCCGGGTGCCCCGGTGTCATCACACTCCGCTCCGCTGTCTAGGGGCTGCCCTCTGACCCGTCGCAAGTATCACTCCTCCTCCCTGCTCACCTCCGCGGCCCGGTCCGGCCGCTGTATCATCAATCGCCACCCCGCCTAGGCCGCCACTCACGTCCAGAAGAAGGCCCTCGCCTGTGGCCCGCAGCAGGTAGCAGGCCGCGTGTGGACAGCCTCTTGCACGCAGATGAGGATCGGAACCCCGCCAGGTATCGCCTCCGTAGCCCACAATGCCAAGGGGGCCCTCACCACCGTCACTCCGGGCTGTCCCTCTACTTCTCCGGCACTCGGCCAATGGGACCCGAGTTTGTTGGCTTTATTGGCTCTCAGCGCTGCCCCACCGCCAGTCCTCAACGTTGCAGTGTGTTATTCTAGGGCCAATCCCCTCAGTTGGGCCCTCTACAACAGCCGCCGCTCTTTTGTCGCCGGGCCGGCCCCACCCAGCTCTTCACCTGGCCCCCGGTGGCGCGGTAGGCCCTGTTTATTCCTCTACTGTGTCCCGCAGGCCGCCAGCCCCCAGCGTCGCTCCCATTACTTGCCGTCAATCTCAGCCCCATGGTTCCGCTCGGGCCGGGCGCACCTCGATCCGCCAGGGGCCGTCCGGATGCAGCACTCGACTCCCCGGCTTCAGCAGCGTCTCCGGGCCCGATCCGCGCGTGGCGCGACTCCACTGCCGAAAGCGCACTCAGGCTCCCCGGATCTCCGCCGGGTGGTTGCTCGGGGGGGGGGGGGGGGGGGGGCAATGCCTCTACACCCCCTTCCGACCCACTGTTTGGTCGGGGGAACCAGGATATTGCAGGATATTACCGCGGGCTGGACGGAGCTCGTCTAACTCGCGTCCGCCATTGCGGCTCGCTTAGCCACGCCCCTGATTTGCTACAGTTTTGAAGATTTCTGTTGCCGAATTTTTTTGCTAAATTGATTTGCAAAAAAGCTGTTCTTAGCATTAAACATCAGTAGCTTGTAAGAGGCAAGACTTTGTTTATATATCTTTTTGTCTGACTCCTCATATTTTTTTTCTCCAATTCCGCTACAGGGTTTTGCACGTGAGTTTCTGTTTCTCAGCTCCTCCGTAAACCAGGGCGCTGTTGGGTGAGATCTTTTGGGAAATTGGAGTTTTATTGGAGCTAGTTTGTTCCATGCTGTTCCCACCCAGTCTGTCCCACCCAGTCTGTGTAAAAGGTGGCCGCCTCATCTATTCCTGTAGGTAATGGACCAGCAGTTGTGGTAAGCGCCACCTCTAGGTCATTGCCCTCAATTCTATTCTATGCCCTGCTCTCAATTTGATTCTTAAGTGCCCCCCTTGCCGACACCGTGAACCGGACAGGTCAGTTTGAAAAGAACAGCTGCATGATCGGACCATGTAAGGGGTAACACGCCTGTACAGGTGAGCTGTGGATGGTATGAAAAGATAACGTCTAAGGTGTGCCCTGCTATGTGAGTGGATCCTGTCACCTGTTGAATAAGGTCCCCACTCTTCATCATATCTACGAGAGCCAATGTGTCAGGGTCCATGAGGGCTTCTAGATGATAGTTGAAATCACCAGGATCGTGAAGGAGGCAGTACACAGACCTACTGCCAGCAGATTCCCTATAGACGCAAGGAAGTTGCTTCTGGGCCCAGGGGGCCTGTATAGTAAAATACCCTTAAAAGTATGGTGATCAGAAAGTCGCTGTCTGTCCCAGTGTGTCGAGTACCAGCATCTTGCTGTCCTGTTTCCATGCTAATCTCTCCCTGCCCCACTGTGTGTCTGTATCTCCCTGTCCTATTTCCCATGGTAGTCGCTGTCTCTCCCAGTGTGTCGGGTACCAGCATCTTGCTGTGCTGTTTCCGTGCTAGTCTCTCCCTGCCCCACTGTGTGTCTGTATCTCCCTGTCCTATTTCCCATGGTAGGCGCTCTCTGTCCCAGTGTGTCTTGTACCAGCGTCTTGCTGTCATTTTTTCAGTTATCACGCGGGGTGTTTTCTGCCTCGGGTCCCAGTGTCTTCCTGCCGCAGTGCCTGCCCCAGTCTCTCCCTGGTCCATTGTTAGTGTATTGCCAGTCTGAGGTTGAGCCTGTTGTCTGTTCACGTGTGAGAGTTTCCCTTTCTCAGTGATGTGTCTCCTTAGCCAAGAGAAGATGCTATGTTTGAGTATGTGTCCTACTTCCTGAAAGAGGGAGTCCCCACCTCTGTTGTAGGTTAATCATTGGATCTCTCATAGATTCACATACTTTGAATTGGGGTAGATCTTGTGTCATTGACAGTGATAAGGCTGTGGATCACTTAGAGACTCTCAAAGTTTACAAACTGAAAATACCCTCTCAGCGTACTCATATATGTCTATGTTGGACCCCTTTGACTCCGTCCCAGTGCTATATTTTACCAATAGTCATTCTTTGTCTCCTACCTTAGAGAAAGTCCTTTCTCATGCATGAAACTGTATTCCTCCCGGTGGACAATAGCACTTCACCACTTTTTCTATTGGACTCCAGTTTGTACAAGATGAGTACCATCTGCATCTAAAGCTGCACATCTGCGAGGCTGTTGGCAACACCGCAGAGGGAACCGGACAGACGGGGTGGTGGGGCGGGGGAAGGGCAGGGTGGGAGGTAGTAAACTAAGGCATACGGCCAAACCGAGTTAAGTAAATAAATAAAACTAATTACAGTGCACGCTCTGCATCGATGGCGATGCAGCGCGCGCAATGTTATTAGTTTTATTTATTTATTAATTTACTTAACTCTGTTCGGCCGTATGCCGGAGTTTAGTACCTTGCCCCTCCCCCGCCCCACCGTCCCGCAGCACTCCCTCGAGGAGCCGCCCCTGTTAAGAGGTACGGCGCTGGGACATACTGATGCGAGAGCAAGGGACTAGGCCGTAACGGGACGGCTAACTGAAGCCACTGGATTGTGAACTGGTCCCTGGTCCCTCCCTTGTCATTGCGTGACAGCCAAGAGTAGGCAACACAGCCAACAGCAGTGAGGGACAGACTAGAGGGAGACATGAGCGTGGCTGCCAGTAGAGGCGGTTGCTGAGAGTGGAGCCCGGCTCCCTGCGGAGGCGGCCCGACTAGGCTCGGGTGCGGCTTGTGGGCATGCTGTGTGGCTCCCCGCTCATCTCCTAGCTTTGGCCCAGCATCCAGACGGCAGCTTCATCTCCCATTCGCCGTGGGTACGCACCCGCTATCGAGAATCAAGCCACACCACTATACACAGAAGCCCACAAGCACAAGTGAACGTTGGCTTCACGGAACCTCGACGGGGTGAGCCCAAGCATGCGTCTGCGGTTTTCCCTCTCTGGCGCGAGGCGGCCCCATATATCACGATCGTGCCAAACACCAACGGAGAAAAGAGGATCTCTTTGGTGGGTCGACCTGGTATCTCCCGACTGGAGGTGACTAGTGGTGCTGAGTGCCTCTCTGCCGGCACCCCAACTAGCACGCAGGGGAGGTGGCCCGGTAGCTGCTTTTGAACCTGGAGAGGCCAGGACCCACCCACACACACCCCTACACGAATAGAGGTCATCATAGACCACTTTGGGGACTGAGCCCCCCTGGGAGGCTGGAAGTTGAGCCCCAGACAGCCAGAGAGGTGCGTTCGGCTTGCTGCACTCCGGTTCCCCATTGTGGTCATCTACAGGGGTGGCTCGACCACTGGCCTGCGCTGGGTCAATCGGCCTCGGAACCCGTCGCACCTACTGTCTCTACTAAGAACCCACTTGCAACAAACTATGTCCTCTACCAGGGGAAAAAAGGATAAGACACTCAAGGAGCTATTTACAAGGGCCCAGGGTGGAAAAGCGATGGATCACTCTCTCCAGAGTGAACCCGCCCAAACGCAGGGGGACAGCACTATGGAGGAACTGGTGATATGAGCCTTCCTCAAATCCCTCTTAACGACTTTTCGCAAGGACCTGCAAACAGTTAAGAGCGACCTCACGTCAGAAATCAAAGATGTTCGACGAGATGTGGATGACATAGGGGAGCGCGTTGCTGCACTGGAAGATAAGGGTGATAATCGGGACACTGAAATGACAGCCCTGCAACAAGAAGTCCTCCGCATCCATGATCAACAGGTGAACCTGCAAACCCACCTCGAAGACCTAGAAAACTGCTCCCACAGACATAACATCCGGATTAGAGGAGTGAAAACTGATGATGAAGCCGGAGACATCTTCGCCAACACGAGAGACCTCTTCAATCATATTTAGGGCTCCCGGTTTCATGGTATTTATTTTTGGAACATTTCCGTCTGTATTTATCCATATTTATTTTTTGGCCATTTTATCTGTATTTATCCATATTTATTTTTTGGTTTGTGTAAAAATTAAGTTGTAAAACTGTATATTTCCATATTTAACTGTTCGACACACACTCATACTTTGATGTCTGTCATGTAATCGCTATGTAAGCCACCAAATAGTATAAACAAATAAATTCACTAGTAAATATTAGTATTATACTACAAATGCATGCTGACATATGCCATTATTTAAAGAAATGGCATCCTGTTTTTTTCATTTTCTATGCTGTCCATCTGCTCAACTGTTGAGGTATAATTATTGAAAGACAGCACGGAGGTTCATTTAATGAAACACAATTTTCTGTATTTATCCGCTTTTAAAAATGAATGCAGACAGAAAACACATTGTTTTCTGTCTGTATTTATCTGTAAAAATCCGTAAAAACGGAAAACAGGGAGCCTTAATCATATTCTTGGCAACCCACCAGGCACGGACATTAAAATGGACAGATCACACAGAGTGGGTCCACCCCGCTCCAACAAAGCCCTGACTGCGGATATACTGGTCTGTATACAGGACTTCCGCACGAAAGAGGAGATTCTCCGTAAAGCCACATCCATGCACCCGATCGCTTTCAGGGGTCAAGCTCCAACCCAGTACCAGGACCTTGCCGCGCTCACTTTACAGAAGCGCAAAACCTTTCGACCTATCACTATGCATCTACGTCAATGCGGCATCTCATACTCCTGGGGCCACCCGTTTCTGCTCATCTTTCACCTGGATAGCAAGCTTTACCAACTGTACTCTCTCTGAGGCTTGTCAGCTGCTGGGCATTGAAGGTCCCATTGATTACGATGGGGATCACAGCCCCGCCCCCTGGAGCCAGGGATTCGCAACCGAAATGGAGGCAACAGGGCCGCAGATGCCACCCGAAACGACCAGACCTGACAGATCATGAAGGGAAAACAGGCGGTCCTAGAGGCCCTTCCAGAGGCACTGGCAAAGACACAAGCTTCGTGAGCATACTATGTGATTTCTGTATCTTTTCCCCTTTCATTGCATTTGGGCGGGCGGGGGATAGGGGCAAACTTGGCCACATTATGGACCCCATACAGACTTTCCACCAGTTGTCCTTGGACGACGGACTGTATCCTGAACACTTATTCTCTACTCACAATGTTGTTACATTACTTTTTAGGGTTTATTTTGTTATTGGGGCCCCCCGTTCACTGCTCCTGGGCACAGAAGGGCCTTGTCATGCGGCGCAGGGCTCCCTCCACACTCACATGCTGGCCAGGACACACAGACCCAGCCATGGGTCCCTGTACATACTACCTGACCCTAGACCACTAGATGCCCCTCACTAATTTCAAGATCCTCACGTTCAACGTGAGAGGTCTGAACAATCCCATTAAGCACAGGGTGATCCTCTCATACCTATGTCATAGCTGACATATTCCTGCTGCAAGAGACACACCTGCTCTCTCGGGACTGTTACCGACTCAAATACTGTATGTTCCCCATGCAATTTTTTTCGTCTGGTCCTTCTAAGTCAGCAGGGGTGGCAATTTTAGTCTCCAGGGCCTTCCAGGAAAAGGTAGGGCAAAAGGTGGTAGAAATCAGGGGAAGGTTACTGACTTATCAGTTCTACATCGGGGGGTACACACTGGTTATTGGGTCCCTGTACGCACCAAAAGAGAGCCAGGAATGGTTCCTCCACGAGGCTCTGACAGAGGCCACTGCAACAGTCGAGCGCAAGATATTACTGGGGAGTGACCTTAATCTAGTCTTTAACAATTCCCTGGACCGGTCGGCAAAGCGTTTTGGCCACTGCATGATTGGCTAGACTGAAGGACCTAGCCCTAGTAGATCTCTGGAGGTGTCACCACCCCCACCTCAGAGAGTATTCCTATTACTCTAACGCCCACAAAATGTACGCCAGACTTGACTATCTGATAGGCTCCGAGGATATCCGTGAGCTCACATCAGCTGTGGACATCTTGGTGGCATCACTGTTGGACCACACTCCTGTAGTGGCCACATTCACCTTCCCACCCACCCAACGACCCAATCGACTACCTTTCGCACAATAATAATCCTGACACCCTTATGTCAACGCATTTGGCGGTGCTCAAGGCCGTAATTAGGAGCGAGCTAATAGCCATCTCGGCGGCAGACAATGCGGAGGGTAGATGAAAGAGGGAGGATCTCACGCAGAAAGCAAGGGAATTAGAACAAATGCATCAGCGGACAGGGGCACCTAGGATCTGCTGCCAACTGACTGTAGCCCGGTCACAATTAGTGGCCCTAGATCAGGACAGAGCTGAATATGTGGCGCTACTACTGCCCACTCGTTCTATGTTGGGGGGACAGATGCAGGCGTTTGTTAGCTCACAACTATGTGAGACCCGACAGTCGCACAGGGTGAAAGAGATTCGAGATCAGACCGGGAGACTGGTCACAGAGGACGCAGCTACAGCTGAGGCCTTCTGAGACTTCTACACCCAATTATATGCGGGACAGAAGTTGGCGGACGCAGATAGAGACGCTTACCTAGCAGAGGCACACCTTCCCACCGTAGCCCCGGTACACACATAGCAATTAGAGGGGGACATTCGAATAGCAGATGTCATAGCGGCCATCTCAAAACTCCAATTAGCCAAATCCCCTGGACCGGACAGTTACACTGCGGCCTTTTATAAACTATCCTACCCTACGCTGGCACCTCTACTATCCAGACTTTTTAATACTTTTGCATCACCAGGGGCGATCCCCAAATCTATGCTTGGGGCCGCTATCCTGGTTATTCCCAAGCCGGGGAAGGATAAAACTAGCTGCGGTGCATACCGCCCTATTTCCCTCCTGAGCATAGACCTAAAATGATATACCGGGATCTTGGTGCATAGATTTGCTATCCACATGCCAGGAATTATTGATCCCGACCAGGTGGGATTCATTCCGCACAGGCAGTCAAGTGACCATATTAAGAGGGTCTTACATCTTATTGAAAAGGCGTCACAGATCACGGGAGATTTCATGCTCCTCGCCATTGACGCAGAGCAGGCCTTTGACAGGGTTCACTGGCCTTACCTGGAGCAGGTGATGACCCGCGTCAGTTATAGTTAATGGACACACCTCGACCCAGTTCCCCATAGGCAGTGGTACAAAGCAGGGCTTCCCTCTGTCACCCCTGGTCTTTGCACTGTAAATGGAGCCTAGGGCCCAGAGAATTAGGGAACACCCACAAATCACAGGAATTCGATCTGGAAGAGACGTCCATACCATAAGCTTTATTAGCGTCCGATGTGCTAGTCACTCTATCGGTCCCGGCTCGAGCTTTGAGGGCCTTCCTAAAGGAGCTAGATTCTTTCGCGAGGGCCTCAGGGTTCAAAGTCAATATTGAAAAGTCAGTTGCTCTCAACCTCTCGCTGTCACCACACACAGGCGCATACCTCCAGCGCCAGCACCCAATACAGTGGACGGCGGATACAGTCCCATACTTGGGAATCCAGTTGGCACCTACTTTACAAACTATAGTGACAGCCAACTACGCCAAACTGCATACTCAAATTTGCTTGGACCTATGGCGGTGGAAGCACTATCCTATTTCATGGCTAGGAAGGATAGCAGCCATTAAAATGACCATTTTACCCAAGATCCTATATCTGTTCCAGACACTTCCTCTACAACCCCCAGCGGGATGGTTAAACAGAGTACATTCGGAACTTTCCCTCTTTATATGGCAGGGTCGTAAACTACAGATGAAGATACTCAATAGCACTGTCCTACCTCACGAAGGCAGACTGGGGGTCCCTGACATCCACCTCTACTACTTAGCTGTGCAGTTACGACACCTAGTAGAATGGAATCGCACTGAGTCAGAGAAGCACTGGCTATTCCAGGATCGAGCGGTGGCTGGCACATCACTCAGGAAGGACCCCTTCCTGAAGAAACCGCATAGATCTCCTAATCTATACGCCTCTCATATTACACAACCCACACTAAAGACGTGGGACCAGACCAACACAAGAGATGGGTTGACTACATTCCACTCCCCTCTCACCCCGCTCTTTGAAAACCCAGAATTTAGCCTGGGGTTAGGTGAGACTGCTTTCACACACTGGCGCGCTACGGAATGCCACGCCTTGGGTCACCTATATGATGAACGAGGAGTGATCTTTTTCCCACAGGTTAGATCGGAATATGGAATTCCTGAATCGGAAAGGCTGCACTATCTGCAACTTCGGCACTGGGCACTACACCCGGACAATAAACCACGGTCACAGAAATACCTTACCCGTTATGAACGTTGGCTCATCACAAGAACATCAGACAAGAAACTAATCTCATACCTCTATAAGATGCTCCTCAATTGCTACACACACACACACACACACACACACAACGCTAGCCGCACACGCTGGGAGAAAGACCGAGGTCGAGTACTCAGTAGTAAGGAATGGGAGGGGGTTTATTATAGGGCGAGGCACACGACCAATCACATGGTTCTAACCGAAACACTAACCAAAATCGTCACCTATTGGTATTACGCCCCAGAGCGTATTCACCGAGTCGACCCCACACATAGCTAGGACTGCTGGAGAGGCTGCGGAAAAATCGGAACGTTGATCCACCTGCTATGGGAATGTGAGTATCTACATCAGTATTGGTCTCAGATATTGGCAGAAGTCGACAAATATCTAGATGCTGAGCTGCCAAGATTCCCCACATACATCCTTTTGGGTGTCCCAAATCCCCTAACCTACCCCCTCAAGTCCAAAAGAGGACACCAGATAGCGATAGCCTTGGGCACGGCCATTCAAAACATCTTGAGCCACTGGAAAACCCCTCGCATTCCTACACATTCTGGTTGGCTCCAACGCTTGTGGCATGTATTGGGGATGGAACAGATATCCCTTACACTAGCAGGGAAAGGCTCGACCTTTGAAGACCTATGGCAACCATTCCTAAACATAGTTGCCCAGGAGTTTCGAGAACTCACGTGCCCCAGGTATTTGCGTCTTTTGCGCCTTACCGCACCTGACACTACGACCCTATAAGCCAAGCAGCAACTGTGAATCGCTTTTTATCCCAAACATGACCCTTAACTTGTAGTGAACGGGGGAGGGGAGGGTGGGAGAGTGAGGGGGTTGGGCTTCATTTCTAGTGTTTGTATTATTTGTTTGTACTTTTGGTAAGTCAGCTGCCTGGGCTCTGCGCAGCCCACGATTGAATAACCCTCACAAGGTACACTGACATGCCAGTTGTTAAATCAATAAAAAAGATTTAAACCTAAAAAAACAAAAAACTAAACACAAGAAAAAATAATTTCTAAAATACTTAAATAAGTCATAAAGAAACTTCATTGAAGCATAAACCGCACCAATATAAGCATAAACATTGAACAGAAGACATCATCCTATGCATGGAAATAAAATATGGAGTTATATCAAAAGAGTCTGGACTGAGAATATTCAAATCAAGATCCCAAAGAAATGACCTGAACTTAAGGGGAACATGTCTGATACGACTGCTTTTATGAACTTCTGGATTGATATTTCTTGATCTCAATATTTTGCACACACCATTCTTGCTTTCAATGTTTCTAAGTTTTTCATTCCTTGATTTAACCACCTTTTCTTCACCAGGCGTACCTTATGTCTCCACACTGTTTCCAGTGATATCCTGGTTAGATTTCACCTTGACCACTCATGGCACATTCCACCAATTATCACCATTGACTCTTACAGCATTTCCGCACAATTTGGCAACCATAAATGGTCCATTGAATTTCTCATAAACCTCCTCACATATCCACCTTTTTATATACACCCTGTCATCAACATTAACATTTAAATCTTCACATGATTCCTGTTGTCCAAATTATTTTTCTGTTAGCTTTTAGCTTTAGCCACATTTTGTTTTACCATAACGTCACAATCCTTCAATTCTAATCTAAACTGTACCCACTTACTCATCCAACTTGGGCATATTTTGTTGGCGGGTTTCCTACCCCTTAACAATTTGAAAGGTGAAACTAGTGTGGAAGATTGTGGGCTGGTTCAGTAAAAATACAACATGGACTGAACCGCATTCAGTACAACAAACTTATTGGCGATTGCCCACTGCACACAATGTACTAGCAACCGATTCATGCGCACCACCTGACCATTGCTTTGGGAATCGTACAGTGACATTTTCAAATGTTTGACATCTCCAGACATACAAAATGTGTCCACTTCCTCATTGACAAATTAAACCCCAATGTTAGAAACAAGGAATTGAGGATATCCTTCACGAAAGAGAATTTCTTTGAGAAGTTCAATTACTGGTTTGGCATTAGGCTCTGCTACAAATTTTACTTCTGGCCATTTGGAATACAAATCCATTGCAACCAATGCAAAGTGAAATTGATTAGGAAACCTATTAAACGGACCAATTAAATCAATACCTATTTTTTCCCAAGCTCTAGACGGGCAATCAGTTGGCTGCAATAGGGGTTTTCTATCAAACCCTTCTCTGAACTAGCGCACAATGCACAATTTTCCACAAAACAATCTACGTTCCTTTCCATTGAGGGCCACCAAAATGTTGGTCTGAGATGTCTTTTTGTCAAGGTGGCTCCCAGATTTCCTTTATGAGCCATCCTCAAGAGTTTGAGCCTCAAACCAACAGGAGGTACAACTTTTTTTTTCTCCCCTTAGAAGTAGACCATCATCCAATGACAACTCATCTGATACCTTCCAAAACAGTTGACACAGACTAGTAAGCAATCTCAGTGAGCCATCCCGTGTCAATAAAAAGACTTTATATCTTTCATAACTACATCCAATTCCATTTCATTCATCCATTCATGCTCTGAAATTGCACACATTTCCTCTAAATTCAATGCAGCAATCAAACAATTTTCATCCAGTGTCCACAGCGTCATCCATATTGTCATCTTGTACAGCCAACCTTGATAAAAAATCAGCTTGCACATTTGTTCCTCCTTGGATGTGCATAATGTCAAAATGATACTGTAGCAATTTTGTTGTAAATCTGGAAATTTTGGGAGTCTGTTTCTTAATTTCCCCCCAGTTAGGATAGACTAGAGGTTTATGATCCATCTTAACAGTGAACTTTGTACCCCAAATATACTTTTTAAATTTCTGTTTGGCCCACCAACATGCCAGTAACTAATTTCCTGTAGTTGAAAAAATAATTTCAGCATCCCGCAACACTCTAAAAGCATAACTAATAGTATCTTCTGTCCCACCAATATCTTCGGTAAGAAAAGCACCCAGACCATGGTTACTTCCATCAACAGTTACGCAACTTGAAAGCTTAGGGTCAAATGGTTTAATAATTCTGGAACTGGCTAGATGTATTTTCACAAAAACAAAGAGAGGGTGAGGGAAAATCACTCTTGTTCCCCCTGGTTAATTTAGTTAAACAACAGAAGAGTGACAAGGGAAAAAGGAGCAAAAGAGCGCGGGCAAAAACCAAAAGGATTTGTTAAAAGAACCCTCACTCACCAACCTAGTTGGTGACATGCTTCATCATCGGGTTCCCACCAGAGAGGCCGAGTGCCTCTCTGGTGTGCTGCGACGCCTGAATTACAGCGGAGCTGGTTTTTGAATGTGAAAGGAAGTGAAATTAAAAGATAAATGATTTTAACCAACAACCAATTTAATCATGGCAAACCAAAGACCAATAAAAACAAGTGAGTTGGACAAGAGCCGGTTGGTTAGGTTAACCAGAGCTCAACCAATTTACAATAAGGTCGACATGTTTCTGCTTATCATGCCCAGTTGGCTAAGCTTTCATCAGGACCACAAGGACCTCCACGGCGGTATGCGCACGCTAAGGCGCACCCTAACCTGTGGAGATCAGATGGTAAAACTTACAGTTCTACCGAAAAGCCATCCCACTATTCCGGGGCTAATAACGTCTGTAAGAGAGAAAACAGACAAAACACACATAAAGACATAAAGAGACATAACTTTGTTGGTCGCATTATTATTATTTACGTGATTGGGTGAACAAATAATTTGGTAATCCCGTGCTGTGGAGCGGGAGTGGGTGTCAAAATAGCAATTGTAGCCAAAAAACGCCCAAACACGAGTGATTACTCGTCGCAAGCAGGGGACCTATAGAAATATCAAGGTGTTTCTATCAGGCCCTATACACTGATTGTGCCTGCGTTTAATTACATTGCACATTGTCTGCTGACTTGACACCACACAATCGTAGTGGCTATTTAGCCGCTGTGTATGCCGAAGAAATAGCGGACTCGTGAAGGTGATAGGCATGCTGAACACGAGCGTCTGAGGTTTTTGCCAGGCGCCGTTGCTCCAGAGCATGTCTAGCGTTAAAAAGTTGTTAAAAGCAGCTGCATGGAAGAATAAAATTGATCCTCTTACTCATGTACTTGGTGCTACTAACGTCATGGGTCCGAGAGGGGGGTAGTGAGCTATAGTATCTGCCAGGGTGGAAAACAAACAATAAATTAATCTTATCTGTTGAGATACTCTATACAAGCTGAAAGGAACCTAGTGCTGTATCAAGGAATGGTTCGCCAACTTACTTCCATGCTTGCACACTCCCGCGATCAACCTGGATCTGTCCTGCTCGGCCCGGATATTGGTGAGTGAATGGGGAACGCGGAAGTAAATACTCCGTGATTCCCGTCACGTGATTGCTTCAATGCGCGTATGCGTGTGATGCAATCAAAAGGGGCGTGTGATTAGAAAGCTAATGTGTGCGTTCGTATTGGTTCACCCTTCGTAATGGGGAACGAAAGTGTAGTCATTTGAACCGGCGTGCTTTATCCAACGTGTTTACATGAAAAACTCGGGACAGCATTGGAATTACACCGGAATGTGAACGGTGCGTTTGGTTAGTGGAGGAGCCTTTATCAACACACAGGCCGTTTATTAGGAACATTATACGCAAAATGCAGATGCCAAATATATTACCTCTCTTTGGGGAATCTCAGTCAAAGACAACCCTTGTCACCCTGATGTTGGGGGTTGACAAGGGAAAGTGGCAAATCAGAAACTATTATGAACTAAGCTACACAGAGGCTATTTAGGCATTATTCCAAACTGGCTAGGCAGGGTCAGCAAATCAGTGTTTTAATATGGAACCCCATGGAATATTGTCATTCAAACCAATAAGGTGAGTAGATAAACGATAGATCCAACGTTGTTCTTTCTCGAATAGTAACTGTTGGGTGTTTGGTCCAGGCTTCAGTTTTTCAATGATTGACCACTTCATGTCATTTGTTGTGTGGTTCAACAGTAAAAAGTGTTCCGTAAGTTCTGTGCTCAACTTGCGACACCGGATGGTGCTGCGATGTTCGCAAATGCGCTGTTTGATTTTTCTACTTGTCATGCCGACATATTTCAGTCTGCATGGGCAAGTGATTAAGTAAACCACATCAGTGGAATTGCAATTAGTGTGCATTTTCTGCATCCATTGTTTTCCTTGTTCAAGTGTTAGATATTTCGAGGGGGATGTCAGATGGCAGACACTGCATGAGCCACAAGGGTAGTGACCAACAATCGGGGGAAGACCCCACGCACTGACAATGGACTGGTCCTGATTCTTGTCCTGTACTTTCGGACGGGTATATACCAAAGAGTCCTTAAGGCTTCTTGCTCTTTTATAAGAAAGCAGGGGTTTCTCCCAGTCGTGTTTGTTACTTGTCAGAATATTCCAATGTTTCCTGATGGACTTGCTTACTGCGTTGGATGCTGCATTGTAGGTTGTAACGCATGTGAGAGGCATGAAGTCCTGATCTTCTCTCACATGAACTTCCAATAGAGCCTCCCTGTTTTGATTGCAGGCTCGTTTATTACTCCTTGAGAGGATTTTATCAGGGTAGCCACGATCTTTCAATTTCCAAGTAAGTTCCTGGGCTTGTTTTTTGTATGTAGAGACTTCACTGCAATTCCGACGGAGACAAAGGTATTTGCCAAAAGAGAGGTTTTCCCTCAATGGCCGAGGGTGGTAACTTGAGAAATGTAGCAGGTTGTTTTTTGCCGTTGGTTTATGGTGGGTTTTGGTTTGTAGAGTATTGCCTACCCTGGTGATGACCACATCCAAGAAAATCATCTCGTCTTTGTCATGAGTATGCGTGAACTTGAGGTGAGGATCGCATGCGTTCACCCAGTTGAAAAATTCCAGGAGGGATTCCTCCGATCCCTGCCAAATGATCAAGACATCGTCAATATATCTTTTCCAAAAGAATATATTTGACGAAAAAGGGTTTTGTGGAGCTAGGATGAATTTGCATTCGAAATCAAACACATACAACCCGGCTACCGAAGGCGCAAAAGTGCTGCCCATCGATGTGCCAGTTGACTGTAGGAACAGATCGCCCTTGTATTAAAAAAAATTCATTTTTAAAGCGAGGGCAGCACAAGTGACCACAAAATCACGTGCAGTTGTGTAGTTCCAGGTGCTAGACTCTAGAGTGCTCCTGATTACATTAGTGGTGTCGTCCTGGGGAATGCAAGTATAGAGGCTTTCTATATCCATGGTCACCAGGAAAGCGACTCCATCTGGGAGGGTGATCTCCTGGAGAAGTGCCAATAGACTTTTCGTATCCTTGAGGTAGGTGCTAGTTGACTGGATAAGCGGTTTTAAGAAAAAATCACAGTAACGTGACAGGGGTTCCAACAGTGAACCAATCCCAGACACTATGGGGCGCCCAGGAGGGGGTATTCTGTTCTTGTGCGTTTTAGGTTGCGTATAGAAGATGTATTTTCACCCACTCGAATGAATCCTGACATGGCATCCCACTTGAAAGTAACATCTTTCTTCAAAAGAACAGTCAAAGGCTTAATATGTGATGCATAATTGGGAATAAAATGAGCATAGAGCTCGCACATGCCCATGACCGTGTCTTGGTTCTATGCCCTCTCCAGACACAATATGTTCCAAATATTCAACTCTGTTTTTGCAAATTTCTCCACGTTATGGACTACCTACCCCCTTCTCCTGAAAAATGGTTAACATTTGATCAAGAATAGCTTGGTACTCCTTCTTTTGATTCTTCAAAAATCAATACCTAGTCTAGAAACGCTACAACTCTTTTTACATCCCTGAATACATGATACTCTTTTCACTTGAAAACAGATGCTGCCGAAACTAAGCCAAATGGCATCCTACGATATTGGAATGTTGCAATTGGAGATACAAATGCAGTATAATGTCTGGATTCTGGTACAAACATTACCTGGTAGTACGCAGAGGCTAGATCTAACTTACAGAATGACTTCGCACCAACCACTAATGCAAGCAGATCCGATTTTAGGAAGAGGGTGTACATCTATCCAAATAGCCTTATTAAGACTGCGTAAATCCACACAAACTCTCAGCTCGCCATTCCTTTTGCTTTTTACCACAAGTGCTTACTGCCACAGATACGATTCAATAGGATTAATGATTCCATTGTCACACAATTTTGTAACTTCTTTCTCAAGATCCTTTCTAATGGAGAAAGAGACACAACGTAATTTGTGTTTCACAGGAATAGCTTTCTGTTTTATTTTGATCTTGCGTTGGAACCCTTTAATGGTTCCCGTTTATCAGAAAACACTGGGGTAAACTTGAAACACACATCCTCTACCAGATTTTCACAAACTATACAAACTTGGTAGTTTGTGCCGGGCCTCAATACCATCTTGAACAACCCTTGGTGAAATTACCCTAAAATACACAGACCATTAACAGCCATGTAAACTTTACTAAAATGTTTTCTGTTCCTAAAAATTAAAACATCTTCAAATAATCCCTGCTCGATCAGGGAGGTTCCAAGATTTTACCTGGCCAAAGCTCTTCGAATAACTTTTGTGTGATCATAGTTATTCCAGCTCCTGAATCCACTAAAAGCTTTACAAATGTGTCGCCAATCTGGATTTCAGCATATGGATCTGGGCAATTAGAAGTGTTGCCTGTACTAAGTGCATCTTCACTAACCACTAAAACAATATCCTGAAGTTCTTCCTGGAGCTTGACTAAGTGGGCCTCTTCACCTTCTTCCCCAAGAATAGTGTTATTTCTACCTGTTTGTTTTACTAAGCTCTGAAAATCTCTGGCAAAATGCCCCATCTTATTACAATTCCTACAAATGAATTTTTTTGCATGACAATGTTTCCCAGTCCTAAAATGGTATACATTCCCTCATCTGAAACATGCATTAGTTTGTTTAAAACAATTATTTTCCGCTTTAGTTAAAACTGTCTCTTTTACATTGGTCTACCCTTTCTGCCATATAGCATTAACCTTCTCAGTTTTTTTTCTTCCAGTTCTTTCATAGATATCTGTGACGTTTCAAAACATTTGGTATACACAACATTTCTTCAAGCGTTGTTTCTATTAAAGACAATAGTTTTTGCTGTATAGCTGTTTGTACTGTGACATATGAATTGAGCACGAACTAATAGGTCCGTAAAATTTTCAAGAATACAGTCGGCCACCAGCCTGCTAATTACAGACACATAAAGATCTACATTTTCCCCCAATATGTTGTTTCCTCACTAGAAATTTATCGTAAACCCACTTTGCTCGGCTGGATGTTGAAATGCAGTTCAATTCCTTTTACACAATCTGTGTATTTATTCCTCTTTCCTTCATCTACTTCTCCCACTTCAGGTAAATGTTTAAAAATAGCATGCTGTTGGAAACCTAAGGAATGTAACAATAAGTAGGTTTTCCTCTCAGGACGAAATCTCAAAGCTCCTATTGCACCAAAATAAGTTTCAAATGTATTGAATCCGTTTCTGCTCACCACTGGGCGTTCTGCAGGTGATTCTAGAAACGGAGTGGAGGGTTAACTTACTGCTATGGAAAGTTAAGTAGACAAATAATGGCCCTCAAAGGAGTATTTTGTTATGATCAAAGAAAAAACAAGAGTGTGTCTCACTGAATTAGATAACACAGGTAACAGTATGTGTATCACCAAATAAATTGGGAATGGCATGTCTTATAAAACTGTGTGCATCACTGTAAAGAAGATACGCAATTGTAAAACTTTTGTATTCCGAGGTAATAGGCACATGTGCGTATCACTGTAAAACGGGTCCTGAATAGTTTTGAAAATTATGATGTGCTCCAAAGGAATATATAACATTTCAACGCAAACATTTACAACGCATGCTTTTACAACGCGGTTTTAGAAACTACATTTACAACACATTCCATTACAACACATACCATTACAATGCATACCATTACAACGCAAAATACTTTTAGAGTAACAGTGGGGTAAGTTTTGGATTGTGTAGGGGTAAAATTACCATTCCCAGTCCAGGGAGTGCAATAGTAGAGTAAGTGTTGGATAGTGTAGGGGACAAATTACTATTCCCACTCCAGTGAGTGCTACATTAGGGTAAGTGTTGAATAGGGTAGGGGTACAAATTACTATTCCCATGTACCCCCAAACCCATACCCACCCTAAAACTAAAAAAAAATCCATTACTTACCTTATAATGCGTTTTAATGGCATGCGTTGTAGTGACATGGGTTGTAATGCCTGCGTTGTAATGGCATGCGATGTAAATGCAGGTGCGTTGTAAAGGTAGTGCATTGTACTGACTGCGTTGTAATGGTTGTTTCTCGCTCCAACACAATACTGACTAGCCTGCTATACTTTCTGATATACAGGTAGGGGCAGATTTACAAGAAAGTGACACATCTGGAGAGATGCGTCACTATCCCTGCTCCACTGTGAGAAACCCTTGCGCCATCATGGATGCGCCATATTTACACCATGGTGCACCATGGTGCAAGGATTGACAAATGTGTCAAAAATATATGTTAGGGCAAAAGTCATGCATTGCTGGACTCATGTCGCAAGCACGACGCAACTCCAGCAGTGCATTTTGAGGCCTTTCCCCCCTACAGTGTGACACTCCTTATGCCTGCTTCATGCAGGCGTAAGGTTTTGACACAGTGGCATCCTAAATGTGATGCAGTGAAATCTTGTAGCTTTCACTGTGCCACTTTTACGAGGCTTTCCTGCGTGGAAACGGCCACCATGCACACATTATACCTGACGTAGGTATAATGTGACGCAGGGCTTTACAACATGACGCATCTCCCTAGATAAGTCTTGTTGTAAATTGGCCGCATTTTTTACGCCGCTGCTGCATCACAAGAGTGACGCAACGGGGGTGCAAAAGTGTTGCATGGGGCTTGTAAATTTGCCCCGTGGTATTTTAGCTTTAGCGTATGTTCAAAGGCTGATAACTGGAAATATTTACAAAATATTTCCAGAAGTAGATTATTATTAACAGGAGCAAAGAAACCACTGTGATGAATTGGCACCAAATAGTATGATAATCACTGTCAACAAACTAGTATCAATTAAAAATGCTGATCACTGACTGACTTCCATAGACTGCAATGCTGTGTTCCAAACCAGTAGATGGCGCTGCCTGCAAAGTTTCACAGAAGGTATAAAGTAGCAGAAAATGATTAAGCAAGAATAAATAGCCCTGAACCGTTACTTTCAATTCTTACAGAAGATCTCGATCCAGAAAACTAGCGCTTCAATGCTTCAAATCCATTTGTCCAAAAAACCCAACGCACAATATTGGATTCCACTCCACAAGTTGTAATTGTAGAGTACTTAGGTTCAACTCTAATGAACTTGAAAAAGCCCAATTCAAAATGGCGGTAAAGACCCTACCCCCTCCCCCCCTCCCCCCCCGTTGCCGTAGTAGTATGAGCGACGCTACGGTTTAGAATGACGTACAGGAGCTTCTTCCCGCCTAGAAATGGACGCCATGCGGGATGACTTAGAAAGGTTCTTATTGTCGTGTCCCTCAGATGGCGCTGAACAGCTGGGCAGGTAGGCCTAAAGGATAGTAACTCTTGTACATATACACGCATATGTTGGAATACAACTAACTGTAGGCACACTCGGTTTACTGGTCTCGGATGATGACCCACA
The DNA here is from genome assembly GCF_964204655.1 of Triturus cristatus. Classification (NCBI taxonomy): domain Eukaryota; kingdom Metazoa; phylum Chordata; class Amphibia; order Caudata; family Salamandridae; genus Triturus; species Triturus cristatus. Next base: position 1,219,182,244 of record NC_140582.1, on the reverse strand, counting down.
TGCAGGTCCTCCCCTTTTATTACACCCTGCAGGCCACGCTTGGCCTGTGACGTGCACACAATATCCGGCTTGCAGGCCAGTGTAATATTGTGAGCATTCTAGTGGTTGGTGGGGCGGAGCCTTGGGGTGAGGGGAAGAGGAGGAGCGACGGGAGAAGCGGGCAGTTAGAATAGGGACGGCCGTGTAAGAGGTTAGGGATAATAAAGCTCCGTAGTTACCGACCACGGTGTCTGTCGTTATTGGGAGCCTCCAAGACACGACAGCTGGCGACGAGGGTGGGATGAGCAGCACGCTCCCCTGAACCCTGAAAGGAACCGTGGTCTGTCTTCTGGGCGAGGCGCGAAAGAAGAAAAAAAAAAAAAAGGAAGTTTGGAATTAGCGCCGCCCGCACTGACACCGGAGCCTGTGCCGGATCAAATGCCCCAGGAGTGCAGGGTGAAAAGCGATACCCTGGCACCTGCCCTGACCTCTGCTGTGGGGACTAGGGTGCAGCGTCGATCCCAGGCGAAGAGTAACTCGCCGAGTGGAGGTCAAGCCCAGCGTGAAGCCAATGTCACGTGCATGCCAAAAGATGTGGCAGTGACAGCGCGCGCTTACCCTGTAGTGAAGGAAGTTCCCAGGAGCCAAGCCGGTGAGTGAGACCGCCGATGTAGTGTGATCCATGTGGGGAAGATCCTGAGGGAGTGCTGAGCCTCGTGTCAAGCCTCGTGTGCGGTGCCGGTCCGGCGGCCATCTTTAAACCAGGCGGCTGCTTCAGGACACCCTTGTGAAATAAGCAAGCGGCCATTTTGAAGTCAGGCACCAAACAAGCACTGGCGAAGGCAAGAAACAAACCCGAGCAAAAGCAAGAAGAAAGCAAACAAGCATAAGCAAAGGCAAGAGGAAAATTAAATAAGCACAAGCAAAGGCAAGAGAAGAAGTAAACAAACCCAAGCAAAGGCAAGAAAAAAAATCAAATAAGCACAAGCAAAGGCAAGAGGAAAATTAAACAAGCACAGGCAAAGGCAAGAGAAGACGTAAACAAACCCAAGCAAAGGCAAGAGAAGAAAAACAACCAAGCACGAGCAAAGGCAAGAGAAGATTAAACAAGCACAAGCAAAGGCAAATACCGACAAACAAAAAAAAACAAAAAAAAAAGGCGATCAAGCCCGAGCAAAGACCGGGGAGCAAATAAGTGCAAATAAGTGTGAGTTAAACGATCGCAAGAGGAGTGAGATGTCACGCCATGGCTCGCCCGCACGTCAAGAAGTGAAACCCGTTGTGATGGGGCTGTCGCACTTGCGCCCTCCAGAGCCTCTGGCGCTCGTGGTCGGGAGTAGCATGGGGCCTCGATGGGAGGAGTGGATCGAAGACTACATCAAAGGCTCCAAGGTGCTTGGTGATGAAGACCAACTCATAGCGCTCCGCAACCTTGTGGGAAAAGACATTAGCAAAATGATTAAGGAAATTCCAGCCGCGGATGCAGGGACGTACGCCAAAGTACGTGAGGCATTGGATAGGAAATTTCTACACAAGAAGAATGTGGACTACGAGAGGCATGTGTTCCAGCGGGCGCACCAGGGAAAAGATGAGATGATGGATACATACATAACTCGACTACGCCGGCTGGCACGCCACTGCAACTTTGACGCGTTCTCGACGGACGACGCCATCCGGCTGCGCGTTATCGATGGGTGCCAGTCCGAGACGCTCAGGAGAAAACTATTGAAGAAAAGTCACACCCTCGACGAAATAGAAGAAATGACGAGGGTGCACGATCAGGCTGAGGAGCACGCCAGGACCATGGAAGCAGGACGTACGGAACGCAGGGAACAAGTATGCCATGTGCGGACCAGTCGCTCCCACCGAGGGTCCAGGGAACGAGGGCGGCACTCCCGGCTGTCGTCGCGCCGCCGTTATTCTGGACATCGCCAACCGGAAGCAAGGCGGAGAAGCAAGCGTCAGGATCATGTAAGAAAAACGCCAGCACGGAAATGCTACAGATGCGGGTATGATTTCCCGCACACCGGAGCCTGCCCAGCCATGGGTCAGCAGTGCCGCAAGTGTGGGTGGAGCAACCACTTTGAAGCCATGTGCAGCGAGTATCGTCGGGAGAAGGACAAGAACGCGCACAGGATGTCGCGCGGCAACACCCGCCAACACCACGCGCGAGCGGTGCTCGACCGCCCAAAGTCATCGTCCATATCCTCTCACTCCAGTCGGGAGTCGCAGACATCCCGATGGTCGAGGAGATCACCATCCAGAGACTCCAGGTCAACATCGGATGAACAAGAATATTCAGTTGAATATGCGAGTATGGTTGCTGACCCGGACCAACTTAAGAAATATTCCCGACTGGACATCAGCGTCGGTGGACATGCCACCAAATTCGTGATGGACAGTGGAGCGTCACTAAATGACATTCCGGTGACGGAGTACAAAAAAATGAACCCTCTCCCGCGCCTAAGTCCTGCATTTGTTCGGGTCTACACCTGGATGTCCAGGAAGCCACTTCCCTGTCTCGGGAAGTTTTCAACTACGCTGAGACACAACACAATGTCAGTTCCCGCTGTGATCCACGTCATAGAAGGGCCGGAGGCTGACTGTCTTCTTAGTCTGCCGACGGCCGAGCAGCTGCGTCTGGTGGAAGTCCTCTATCGCGTCAGCAATGACATTGATATCGTGCACAAGCCAGGCAATTCAGTCAACCTGGCAGGTTACATGTCGCGACACCCCAGGGCATCACACACACCTGGACTGTCTGTTGTAGAGGAAGATGTCCATCTCGTGGAGGATCAAGCGTGACCGCCTGCAGCTTCCCTGGAGATCATTCAACATGTCACCCCGAAGGAGTGTCCGCAGTGTCCAGTAGTAGGGCACGGTGACCCTCCAGCCCCAAGTCAGATGACACCGCCGCCGCCTAGAGTGTGGCACAAACTAGCCCTAGACTTTTATGGCCCGATGCAATCAGGCAACTATGTTCTCGTAATAATGGACGAATACTCACGGTTTCCCATTGCCCAGTTTTTGCCGTCCACCAGTGCTGCCGCCACCATTGCAGTTCTAGATGAAGTCTTTGCAGCCTGGGGTGTGCCCAAGGAACTGAGAACAGACAATGGTCCACCGTTCACTGGACGGAAATTCAGCGACTTTGCGAAATCATTGGGTGTCCAGCATCGGCGGATAACACATGTGTGGTCACAAGCCAATGGCACTAGTGAAAGGTTTATGGACATACTCAAAGAGACTTTCCAGCAAGCTACCCTTGATAGACGAGATCCACAAATGGCTCTCAATGAAGTGCTTCGAGCATATCGAACAATACCCCATGCCACTACAGGCAAATGTCCAGCGACACTCATGCTAGGGCGCCCCATCCGGACGAGGATACCCACCTGGGAGGATGCATTAAGACCGGTGTCACCAGGTCGTCCTCACCAAGAAGTAGTAACTGATGCTGATCGCGCTGGCAAGGAGAGTGTGAAAGCTTATGCGGACCACAGGAGACGAGCTAGATCTTTCTCGCCTCATGAAGGGGACTGCGTCGTGGTCAAACAAGAACCAAGTAAGGAAACGGACTGTTGGTTCCGGGCAAAGCCCCCCACGGTCACCAGACAAAAGGGCACCGCGCTGACGGCTGAGTCGGAGAACAGGCGCATCACTTGCAATATCCCCCACTTTCAAAGATGCAGTTCCACCATGAAAGAGACACACACGCCGGGGCCTACAACGTCTGTGACTGAACACGGTGAAGGACATGATCGGATACCTATAGGTCAGGAACGGGACGCTGAGGGCAGCAATGGAACTGTGTCTGAAGGCATGTCCCACCGGACAAGAAGAGACATTCAAAAACCTAGACGGTTGATCGAAGCGATGTGAGCACTGGTCACAAGCTTTATTAACAAAGGGGGAGATGTAATATTGTGAGCATTCTAGTGGTTGGTGGGGCGGAGCCTTGGGGTGAGGGGAAGAGGAGGAGCGACGGGAGAAGCGGGCAGTTAGAATAGGGACGGCCGTGTAAGAGGTTAGGGATAATAAAGCTCCGTAGTTACCGACCACGGTGTCTGTCGTTATTGGGAGCCTCCAAGACACGACAGCCAGAGCTCAGGACCCCTGACCCATTACATCCCTCCCCAACTTGAATCTTTAAACTCAGTCTCGAAAGTCCGGCAAGCACTGGTGGTGCCCTGGTATCAGTCTTTGAGAGATCAACATGCCAAGTCCTGAAGGTGCCGGTTGGGTCGGGGATTGGGACGTAGGCTGTAGTGATGTTGTTGACCTCGGATGGATGGTCCACCTCTCGGCGGCAGGTTTGGTGGCGAATCGGGAGGCACAACCCCTGACGGAGAAGAGTCTGAGGTGCTGGTTTCATCTTCCACTCTGCACGGGGTGCCCCAGTCAGGGTTCGGCAGGTTCTGAAGGTCCGATTCGGAGGACACAGACGAGACCTCTTTAAACCAAGAGATGTTTCGAGATATTTCCTCACTCCCTATTCAGGCTGTTTCCATGGTGCCATTGTTGGTTACTACTGTCCAGGTGCCTGGTTCATGGGCGGTCCGGAACTTTCCTCCGGGCCGGCGATCTTTGAGTATGCCTGTCGCTCCTGGCCAAAGTGACCGGGGCATGGCGTGGCATCGGACGCTTGCTCGGTGGTTCTGCCGTTCTAGCCTCGCCTGGGTTTCTTGGACGTCATTAGGTGGGGGTGTCCACCCCGGGCACATCAGGATCAGGTCTCTCCGAGGCCCTCTGAACATTAGGGCCCAGGGGCTCCGGTATTCTGTGAGGAACTCGTGGAGGCGCTGTTCAGGGTCCGCTTGTTCTACACTGGCAAAGCAGTCGCGCTTTATAAATCCCCTTTCATTTCATTTCATTTCAATTTCATAGCACTTTATTCAATGTCCTCATAAACCGTTCCACATCTCCGTTGACCTGTGGCCATTGGGGAGTGACTCGGCAGTGATGAATCCCATGCTGATTGAGGAATGTGGCGAATTCAGCCCCCGGGAACGGTGGCCCATTGTCGCTTTAGATCTCAGTAGGGAACCCAAATGTGGCAAACACTTTCTCCAGGACGGGTGCCACATGAGCGAAGGCAGTCGACGGGAACGGTTCCACTATGGGGTACTTGGAATATGCATCTATGAGGACGAGTGTGTTCTTCCCTCTGGGGAAACTCCCGAAGTCTATGCTCACTTTCGACCACGAGATGGTGCATGCCTCTTCAGTGATTATCTGGGCCAGCTGCTCGGGTGCGCTTGTCACCTGACAGGCATGGCAGCGGCGCACTAGGTCCTTAACCATTGTCTAGAGTTCCTGAAACCAGACTTTTTCTCTCATTCTCGCTTTCAGCGTGGTAACTCCTTGTTGACCCCCATGGGCCAGTTGGGTTGCTCGTTGCCTCAGAGCTTGAGGTATTACCAGCCTGGGGCCTCACAGGAGTATTCCCTCTGACGTGGCACTCAGCTCGCTCCTCACTCTCCATATTTTTGTCAGCTCTTCATGGTCCTCCGGCGCCCACGTGTTGGTCTGCTGAAGGTACGTCTTCCATGACCCTTCTTGGACCGCTTGAAGAGTCCGGGTGTATATGGGGTCTTGTTCAGCGGCTTTCTTCATGTCTTCCAGCAGCATCGCCTGGGGACATGCCGCGACAGAGATCATTCTTATGTACTGTTCCGACCCCTCGTCGGTCTCTTCTCCGGGGAACGGGTGTCGAGACAGGATGTCGGCTGGGTTCTTCGCCCCGGGTCGGTAGACTACCTCCATCTAGTAGGGCTGGAGTTGCACTGCCCATCGTTCGATCCAGGGAGGTGGGTGAGGGGCTGACCCTTTGAAAAGGGGAACCAGAGGCTGGTGGTCGGTCACCATGGTGAATGGCTGTCCCGTCAGGTACAGGTGGAAATGGTTGCAGGCCCATTTTATCGCGAGTGACTCTTGCTCGATTTGAGCGTACCTTGCTTTGGTGGGGATCAGAGACTTGCTGGCAAATGACAGAGCCGCCCACAGGCCTGGCTCGTTTTCCTTGCCGAGCACCGCTCCCAGCCCAACTGGACTGGTGTCCACCAGTAATTCTGTGTGCTTAGCCGGATCGAAATAGGCAAGTGTGGCTTCCCCCAGCAGTGTGTCCTTGATGCTCTGTAATGCCTCCTCTTCCCGTGATCCCAGTTCCATTTGGCATCCACTTTCGTGAGAGCCCTCAGTGGCTGGGCGCGAGTTGCGAGGTCTGGGATGAACCGCCTGCAGTAGGTGGCCATGCCAAGAAAACTGCTCACTTCGATGGGTGTGATTGGAGCTGGGGCGTTTCAGATGGCCTTCGGAGCCACCTGGATGCCTTCCTGGTTGAAAATATATCCGAAGAACTCCAGAGATGGTTGAAAGAGCAAACACTTTTCCCGGTGAAATGTTGCGCCATGTTCACTGAGGCGACGCAGGGTGTTTCTCAGATGTCTGTGGTGGTCAGTGGCAGTAGCAGAGTGGATCAGGATGTCGTCGCTGATGCTGATCACCCCAGGCAATCCAGATAGCAGCTCGCTGATAGTGTTCTCTGCGGCCGAGGAGATTGAAAAGTTTAGTCGTTTGTAATGACGCAACCCCAGGTGAGTACTGAAAGTTGTAATGTAACCGCTTTCTTCCGCCAAGGACAGTTGGTGGTACCCGGCATTAAGGTCCATTTTAGAAAACCACCTCAATCCGTTTACGTCTGCAATTAGGTCATCCATGGTTGGTGTGATGTGGCGTCCTCTCTTGATTGCCCGGTTGGGTAGCCTCATATCGATTCAGAGGCGTATAGCTCCCGGCTGTTTTGGCTTCTCCGTGATGACCATCGGGGACACCCATGGTGTCGGTCTCGAGACCTTCTCGATTACCCCTTGCCTTTCTAGCTTTTCTAGTTCTTTTTCCACCAGGGGCCTCAGGTGGAAGGGGGCTTGTTAATGTCGTAGTGCCACAGGTGTGATGGTCTTGTAAATGTGCAGTTTGATGGGGTCAAACTTAATGTGTCCGAGCCCTTTGAAGAGCTCCGGGAACTGGTCCAGTATCTCGTCGACTTGATGCACTTGGACACTCCGGACGAATGATACCAAGCCAAGGTCTTCCGTAGTGTGACTGCTGATTAGGGTGTCCGCTTCATGGTCTATGAAATGGATGACGGTCATGACCTGGTCCTCTGACCTGACCGGGACAGATATCTTTATTCTTAGTGGCAATGGGGTTTGGCTCCCATAGGCGAATATCTTGGTCTGGGACGGGGTGATCTGTGGTCAAGGTTGAAGGCGCCGGTACTGCTGGAGGCCCATCATGTTCACTGAGCCCCTGTGTCAATTATCGCCTTCACCTCCAAACCTGCAATCCTGACTACGCATGTGGGTTGCGGCCTTCTGCGGCGCTTGAGTTCTCGTGTGATTGAGATTAGGTATGTTTCCACCTCCTCTTCCTCCATAGACAAGTATTCCAGCCCTTGATACCCTCGGCTGGCTCTTTGAGGTTCTTCCTGCTGCGCGGAGTGTGCGATGGACAGCTGCCACACTGCTCGTGAAGACGGCCTTTGTCCTCGGTTGTCTCTGCCTCGATTTCGCCTCTTGTACACCGCTGCGAAATGGTTGGGAATTCCACAATTTGCGCAGGTCTTGCCTTGCGCGGGTCAGTCCTTTGCCGCATGTGGCTCATGCCCACAGTATCCACACCGTGTCTTGGAAGTTTTGGGACTTGTTTTCTTGGGTGCGTCACTTCGCGTCTTCGATCGGAGAGCGTCAGCATGCTCTGTTTTGATGGTCCCTGGTCTCTTCCTGATGCTTCGTGATGGCCTGGTCCATCTTGCTCAAGTGTCCTCTAGGGCGATTTGCGGTTGGCGCATTGTGGTAAATATTTAAATTACCTGTACTATTTTTATGCGGTAAAATACAATAAGAATAACTCAGTAAAATAAGAGGCAGAATCCGTGGTATTAGAGGTTCTGAAAAGGACTTTATTCCTTACAAAGGAATTATGGTTCGAACCAGGCAATCGAATTCCATCACCACGAAGGTTCAGGAAGGGATAGGCAATACATCATTGACAAGTAATAGTATATATATGAAATGCATTACATTAAGACAGATGCAGGAGGCGTAACAGCTGATAATACAGATAAGAATACACATACGTAATGAAAAAGGCGTTATAATAGGCGTATACTAGAAACGTCATTTAAAATGATGTCACAGGTGGGTGGATCCATAAGAGAATCATGCAATGTCAGCAGAAATACTTGGCAGAGATTCGCGCGCAGCCGCATGACGTGTGATTGACGTGTAACTAGGGGGTGAAGGGAACGTGACATTTAGCCCTACGTGAGGAGACAGAAGTCTGGGGGGTCAGGTCAACCTAATCCCAAATCATATCTAATATCTTATGTTTAAGGAACTGTATTATCCAAAAGGAAAGGTCTCTCGGACAGAATCTATTCTATACTGACGGTTAGTGCGTGTACAAGTGTCTAAGTGTCTACATGAGATGCGAGGGGCATGGGCCTTCCATGGTGACAGGGGCTATGAATTACTGGCATGAAGACAGTGAGGCCGGGCCCTTTGCTCGGTAGCTGGAAGGATGTTTACCTAAACTACTAGACAGGAATGCATTGGATGAGGAGCGGAGCAGATAACTTGAAGGTGAAATACAGTTTTTGGCAGGCAACAGGCCGCGTCAGGCACCGTTAGCCGCGCAGGGAGTGGGACAAAGTTCATGGATACAGATGCAAACTCAAGCTGAAGCTTTCAGAGGCAGAAGACAGGAAAAGACTTGATGACAGGATTCAGGGCCTACTCGCCTGAACTGTAAAACGTGAAAAGTATGCCATATAAAGTCGGTGGCCAATCATACTTAGGAATGGAATATCCGACCCATTCATGGTGGATCTGAAAGAGGACGTGTTAACGTTGGACGCACATGTATTTGCGTCTTCATAACTGGAACTGGAGGGAACATACATGTACTTGTAGCATGTACATGGAGCCGTTGGGGTCTAAGATAGGGGACACAATTGATCATAAAATTCATATTTCCTCAGCATGATAAGTCCTCTCAGCAACTTGTCCTGCCACCCTTGAATGATCTGGGCCCTTATTTCCTTCGGCTGGTCGTCGACTCCCCTTCCCATTGGCGCACCTTACGCAGCTTGAATCGTTTAAAATCAGGGTTAAGTTGGGGGTTGAAATGCGCATTTAAAGCCGCAACTGCAGCGTCATAGTCCGTGGCGATGTCTGTGTTCGGCGGGTGTTTGAACAACTTGAATATTTCAGTAGTTTGGATTGTAGAATCTATGTTTAGTCTGTTGAGGAAAGTTGTGTGGATCGCTCAAGGTTCTCCCAAAGAATATAGCTGTTCATATACAAAAAAAGGAGGAAAAAAAGAGAAAAATAACACCAGTTTTCAGTTATAAGTTTTTGCACAGAAGGGTGGCACCAGAGAGTCGGCGAGAAAGATGGCTGCACTTGTGTGAGGCAACTGCCGTCCGTGGTCATCATCGGCCAAAATCCTGTCCCAGATGGCTGCGACTCGTCGCTCTTGAGCCGGCATTGCATAGCTAAGACACATCTGCCTTATTTGAAGCCTCAATAAACCTGAGCGGGCCGAGACAGAGACGTATAGGCTATCTGTTACCTTGGAGGCCATGTTGGAGGACCACGCTTCAAAATGGCGGCCGCACTATGGAGGCTGGGGTGAGCTGGTGTCCTGCTGCTGGAGGGAAGAAAGCGGGAGTGGTGCGGTCTGCTGGCTGGTCTGCTTCCTATTCAGGAGGTGCTCCAGATGCTCTGCGAGGCAGCGACGACTGGCTTAGTGCGCGACCAGAGGTGAAGTGAGGTGAGCCTGGGAGCGGCCTGCTATTAACTTACCCCGCTGATTGCCTACCCTACATTAGGCCACCTGACGATACCCTGACCGCCTCGCTCGGTGGACCAGCTCTGGGATGAGAGTAACACTCCTGAGCTGCCCCTGGGGGTTTGATCCCTCGCTGCTGCACAGCCGCCCGCTTGCCTCGTAGAATCGTCTGCCTACATACGCTGTGGGCCCAACAAGACACCATTACAACTAGGTGGAGCACCATCTGCTACCACACCTTAAAACCTCCTGTGCTGCCCCTTCTTTGTGTGATATCTTTTGCTGCTGCCCTGAGAGCCCTTACTCTGCTTGTGCCCCTCCTTACATACTTGGGGAGCAGAGACGGGACAGCAGGGATGAAGGTGAAAAATACTCCCCTTTCTGGAGGAACTGTGAGGAGCATGCCCCTCCGGACCTCTACCAAATTTCTAGACGACTGGCTTTGCCCATTGAGCTGACTTCGCACTTCCTCCCCCCTGTGGCCAGCGCCACCATAATCAACGCTATGGGCCAGACTGAAGGCATACAGACGAAATTCCAGTTTGATACTCGCAAATCCACTTGTATGCAGAACAGCGGCGCTGACCAAAATATGTTGGAAGAACCACAACCTGGTGTTCAGATTGACACGGCGGACATGAAGTCACTCCTTAAAGCAATGCAACACAGCCTCACCTCCATCGAGTCCAAAATGGACTCCGTGTGCTCCCATATTGACTCCATAACACAAAAGCTAGAGAAGCAGGATGGCCGTATCAGAGAGGCTGAGCACAGGATCTCCGCACTTGAAGACTCAACCTCCAATAGAAGTGAACAACTCATCAATATGGAAAGTGTTTTGAAAGTCATATCTGCCAAAAACTAAGACTTAGAGGCGCGATCGTGCAGAAATAACATATGGATCCGAGGTGTACCTGAATCTGCTGACACTGGGACGATGGAGAACTTCGTGGAGCAATTGCTTACGACACTATTTTAGGCGGAATCTTTTTCCAAGATGTTGGTGGTAGAGAGGCACACCGCTAGCTTGTGGATAGGCTTCCACCCGTGACACCTTTGAGGCCAATCATCTCATGCCCATTAAATTATTGTGATCGAGGTCTGACTCTGATCCTACTGGCCAGAGAGAAACGCACACTCAGCTTTGACGGGTATGCAGTATCCATATACCCAGATTTCACTACCTATCAAACGGAAACTCCAGCTGGCCAACATACAAAATGCCATGTTATATCCGGTGTGCCTCCGCCTCATTTACTAAGGCAAACCGCACATCTTCACTAATCAGCAACACGTCAGCAATTTCCTCAAATGTCACGCTTGCCACACGCCACCGACTGCAGGTGCTTCACAGGAGTCCAGAACTTACTTGCCAATGTTGGAACCAGGCTGAGGGAAAGAAATCAAGCCAAGATGGGACCTACTTGTTGATCTCACTGACACTAACGGGGTATCCATCTTGATGCGATGGGGACGGTTAATGCCTAGTTGCCGGGCTCCCCGACTCCTGCAGAATGGTCTGTAGCTAGCAAAATCTGACATTACAATGCTGAATGTGGCTATATGTTAGACTTTCAATCCACAAATGGCAGTCACCTGTGAACTCCAAACTGTTATTCTGGACGTCCTCGTTTATTCAAGGAGGAAATGTCTGACTTACTGGTGGTAGCCCTATAGGATACCCCTACTGCAGATCACTGGTTCTTTATTGTTTCTCTCTATACTTCCTTTCCGGTCTCTCCTCTGAGCTTACTTGCTCTACTTTACCTTATCAAACATCTTCTCCTTCTTCCCCTTTCTTATCCACCCTTACTCTGCCTCCCTTCCCCCCTTTTTGTCTTCCCCTCCTTCGATAGCCCTTCGTTCTTTTCTAAATATTTTCACTGTTCTTCCCTCCCCTGTGACACTTCTCACAGTTGAACTACGTAAATTCCTCTTCTCACAATTCAAGAAACTATTGTTAATGTTAATGAGATTTATAAAAGCGCACAACTTCCCGGAGGTGTCTTGGCGCTGGGAATGCAATCTGCAAACTCGCCCCTAGTACTGAAAGAGACAGGTTTTTAATTGCTTTCTGAAAACAGTCAAGGAACTAACATTCCTAAGTTGAAAGGGAAGGGAATTCCACAGTTTCGATGCACCATAATAAAAGCTACGGCCTCCCCAGCGCGCCGTATGAATTCTTGGTATCAGCAGTAATCGTGCCCCCATAGACCAAAGGTGTCTGGTCGGTTGATATCATGTGAAAAGATCCTGCAGAAAAGATGGACCTAGATGATGCAAAGCTTTAAAAACAATACATAATGTCTTGAATTCAATGCGCCGAGGTACTGGAAGCCAATGGAGATTGCGAATTTCAAATGAACTATGCCTAGGGATGTCAAGCAAAAGGCGAGCTGCCGAATTCTGAATCATCTGAAGTTTCTTCAGACACTGCGTCTGGGCGTTAAGGTATAGACCATTACAGTAGTCTAATTTAGATTGAATAAGGGAAGAAACTACTGTTTTCCTGGTATTGTCGGGGATGTACGGAAATATTTTCCTTATTTTCTTTATGAGAAAATGTGAGGCAGACACCACGGCATTCGTTTGATGGCAAAATGTCAATCTATTTTCCATCAGCACACCCAAATTCTTTACTTTAGCCACTGGCTTTGGTGGTAGGCCCAACTCCGCTGGCCACCACAAATTGTTCCAGGGGGGCTGTATACTGCCAAAAATCAAAACTTCAGTTTTGTTGGAATTGAGTTTAAGGCAGTGTGCCACGCTCTATTCCTTTCCAGCTCCTTTCTTAATTACTTCTTCTACGCCTTTGCCTGTCTATTTCACCTCACGTAAGAGCAAGCATATTGTGAGACGTCATGTTTATGTTAACCTTCATGTTTCATTGGTGGGTGGGGAGATATTTTCTGACAGGATTGTGCAACTAGTATGGGAGGGAGGGAGTTCCTGGGGAAGTTACACGTTATTCAATTGCACATCAACGACCAACACTCTGATAATAATGCTGCAACACCCAGTCCACGATTGTAAGCTCTACATTAACAGGCCAGGATGACTAGCCCTACAAACATCTGCGAAAATCCTACTTGTGTTGGATTTAACTGCACAACATAGAATGTCAGGGGTTTGGGGAAACCCTGAAAACGCTGACACATATGTGCCTATCTAGACAGATACAATATTCATATAGCAATGTTGCAGGAGACGCACATGGCCCCTTAATTCCCTCGCCATTTTTGCTGTCAATTGGGAGTCACACAGAAGTTTTGCAACTTATTCAACGTATGCCAGGGTCACTGCCACAATGTTTCTTAAAGGTACACCATACATCCAGAGTTGTTCTCTTAGCGATTCCCCAGGGCCATTATACCCTTATGTGGGGAAGGCTGGCTTCGGAGTCCATAACTCTTGTAAACTGCTATAGTCCCAATACCAATGACACGCCTTTCTTTGATAAATTTTGGGGCCTCGTGATGGATATATGCTCTACACACACTCTCTGGGGAGGGGACTTTTAACACCATCCTCAATCCAGCTATGGATAGATCCCACCTCCAGCGTCACCACTTCGCCCCTGCCAATCGTCATATCCAGGATATTATGATAGAACACCAGCTCTCAGATGCTTGGTGAACACTCCATCCCCTAGAGAGAGGGCACCTTCCATTTTGGGATACGTTCCAGCTGGTCGAGATTTGGTTACTGGATGCTTTCCATCTCTGGCATGTACCACTCTCCAGTTCTGCTAAGACTGCGCCATCCGGCTAACCCCTCGCCATATATGTCACGGAGACTATCTCCTACCACTTTGATGGATGTCCCATTCTGGGAGGAGCAGGGTAAGGAGATTTGTGATTTCTTGTGAATTACAGACTCTGTCCTGTAGATAGGTATGGTTTGGGAGGCCTTCAAGGCCACCATTCGTGGGTCTGCATAGCTAAAAGCGGCGGTATATTGAGCGACATTCAGGGTACTCTTCAGCGGCTGGAGGGCGATATCAAGAGGCTGGAGGGACAGTTGGACTTGCCGCAGGAATCAGGTACAGAGGCCAAAGTCAGAGAGGCCCTCACCGACTATCAGACCACTGTTGAACACGAATGCTTGTCCGAAGCAAATACTTCACCGCACATGCATATGGAGAAGGGAAAGCTCGGGACAGGCTCTAGCAGAAATGACACACAAGCCCAGCTTCTTCATGTATATCCATGAGATCTTAGGGGCGGATGGCACCCTAGTCAGGGACACACCTGAGGTACTCAATACTTTTTCTGCCTTCTATTCTACTCTTTACACATCTCGCAGAGCCCAAGAAATTTATCTAGATACATATCTAGGAGATGTGGCACTGGGTTAGCTGAGCGACACACATAGGGAGTTCCTCTCTGCAGACATAGAGGAGGATGAAATCTGGGAGGCCATAATGCAGTTAGTCTGGCAGGACCTCTGGCCCGAATGGACTGCCAGCTGATATTTCCAAAAAGCTATATTGGCCCTCATGTCCCTATACTCAAGGCTGTTTATCTAGAGGCGAGGGAGGCAGGCCTTCTGCCACCCTCGATGAGGTAAGTGATGATCATGTCCCTCCTCAAGCCCAGCAAACCGGCAGAACATTTTGAATACTATCGCACCTTATCAATCATCAACTGCGATGCCAAAATACTTGCGTAGATATTAGCTAACCACTTGAGCCTGCTGATGGGTTTCCTGGTCAGGCCTGACCAATCTGGTTTTATACCAGGACACGCCAAATTGCATAATTTGCATACACTCTTGTTGCTGCTCCAATAAATGGACCCCGTGTTGACTACAGTGTTGGTATTCCTCGACGCCACTAAGGCAGTCGATTCCCTTGATCTGGATTATCAAATGGTGGTACTCGAGCGGATGGGCTTTCCTCCCTCTTTCCTTTCCTGGATTGCGTTGCTGTATTGCCGTCCAATGGCGAAAGTGCAAATAAACGGGTCCTGCTCTCCCCTTTTCTCCATTTCGCTCGTTACACCAGGCAGAGCTGCCCTTTGTCATCTCTGAGATTTGTGGTAAATATTTAATTACCTATACTATTTTTGATGCGGTAAAATCTAGTAAGAATAACTCAGTAAAATAAGAGGCAGAATCCGTGGTATTAGAGGTTCTAAAAAGGCTTTATTCCTCTACAAAGGAATTACGGTTCGAACCGTAGGCATCATATTCCATCACCACGAGGGTTCAGGAAGGGAAGGCAATACATTATTGACAGGTAATCATATATATATGAAGTAAATTGCAGTAAGACTGATGCAGGAGGCGTAACAGTTGATAAGACAGATAAGAGTACACATATGTAATGAAAAAAGGCGTACATATAGGCGTAAACTAGAAACGTCATTATACATGATGTCACAAGTGGGTGGATCCATAAGAGAATCCTGCAATGTCAGCAGAAATAATTGGCAGATATGCGCGCGCAGCCGCATGACGTGTGATTGACGTGCAACTAGAGGGTGAAGGGGACTTGACATTTAGCTCTACATGTGGAGACAGAAGTCTGGGGGGTCAAGTCAACCTAGATCCTAAATCATATCTAATATCTTATGTTTAAAGAACTGTGTAATCCAAAGGAAAGGTCTCTCGGACGAAATCTATTCTATACTGACTGTTAGTGTGTGTACAAGCGTCTAAGTGTCTACATGAGATGCGAGGGGGCAGAAATCCTCCATGGTAACAGAGGCTATGAATTATTTGCATGAGGACAGTAAAGCCGGGCCCTTTGCTCGGTAGCTGAAAGAATGTTTACCTAAACTACTAGACAGGAATGCATTGGATGAGGAGCGGAGCAGATAATCTTGAAGGTGAAATACAGTTTTTGGCAGGCAACAGGCCGAGTCAGGCACCGTTTAGCCGCGCAGGGAGTGGGACAAAGTTCATGGATACAGATGCGAGCTCAGACTGGAGCTGTCAAAGGTAGAAGGCAGGAAAAGGCTTGATGGCAGAATTCAGGGCCTACTCGCCTGAACTGCAAAAATGGGGAAAGTGAACCACATAAAGTCGGTGGCCTTTCATACTTAGGAACGGAATATCTGACCCATTCATGGCGGATCTGAAAGAGGACATGTTAACGTTGGACGCACATGTATTTGCGTCTTCATAACTGGAACTGGAGGGAACATACATGTACTTGTAGCATATACATGGAGCCGTTGGGGTCTAAGATAGGGGACATAACTGATCATAAAATTCATATTTCCTCATTCCCTCCTTGTCCCCTACGGACCCTCAGGAGATATCGATCTTCATCAATCCATCAATCTGTTCATATAGCATCATTTGTTCTTCTTTCTTCTTCCGGGATCTTGAGCGAAAACTTGGATGTGGAATACACGATGTGGCACACAGACCACAAATCGCTGGCCCACATTGTAAACATAAGCAGCAACTGAATAGTATGAGAAAGCCAATACCTAGGAAGGATAGGATCCTCCATCCCCAGGCTGACAACACGCTCCAGAACCAACCGGACCAAGTCCAGGTGCCTGGACTCTGGTGTATCTGGCTTATAATCTTATGAAGGCGGGTTATGGCTTTATATACGGACGGCGAGTTTTCTGGTATGAAAACACAGCAACTTGATCCGATGACCCTACAAGCTCCGCCCCTATCGGCCAGGATGACGTCAAGGACAAGACGATTTTGAAGAACAACAATCCGCATCGCAGACTGCTCCTCTGTTAAGTTGCCTAAGGCGGAAGTAGTTTCATTTACTACTGCTTCAAGGGTTCTAGTTAATCTACGTATCAGCTTACTATTCGTGACTGTACCTATATAGGGAAAGAAACCTTTATTGAAATCTGTATATTGTTCCCATGCCGTTTCAGTGTAATCGACAATCGGGAGATCTCTCTGTTGTCTATTGTGTACTAAATGGGTATTTCTGTGATAATCAGGAGGGGCTAGGAAAACAGGTGGCAGAAGGAATGCGATGTAACAGGTACCATCCCAATCTAGAGGTAAACGTATATATGCAGTCTGGCCACATATGAAGTAGGAATGACGAGAAGCTCTAAATGTAGACTTGCCTTGATCACTAAATCCTACTACAGTGGTACATTTACTATGGCCCATGTGTATTGAACCATTCTTTCTTACACATAATTCACCTTTAACTGGAAATACTGACATAGCGGGCAAGATTGGTGTAGCTTCGGATTCAACATTCAGAATCATGAGGTTAAGTGTAAAGTTACCTAATCCATATACTTCATTTTCTAGATCAGTTCCTGTTCTTTTGGGAAGTCCCTCCTTGTTAGGATAGCAGACTTTAAGTAAAACTAGGTTCAGGTTTCCCCATACCCAGTTGTCTTGATAAACTACTGAATTTGAATCTAGGGAATTAATCAAACTAAACCATGCTCCACAGGAGCCATTGTGTGTGAACGGATATGGAAAGAGAGGCAGAACTCCCTTATAGTTCTGATAGGGAGGGAGTCGGCCACATATCCAACAATTGGTAGCATTGCTGGTCTGATGGGAATGATGTAACATACTAATGAAAGTGTTGTTGCGCAGCGCAAATCTATAAGACAACTCATGCGGAGGTAATTCGCTAAAAGAATGTTCAGCAGTAACATTGTAAACACGCTTAGAAATAGGGTAATACATATGTAGCATTACACTGGTTATGATGATCAGAAGACTTAAAAAAAACAAAATTAATAATGTTACTGTGCAGTGACTACGAAGTGATTTACAGTACGCATGTTTTTTCAGCTGTATCTGTCTATTTCTCTCTCTATTTCGGTCTAGAGGATACATGTCAGAGACAAATTCAACCGATTCACCTTGGAGAGGACTTAAACAATCAAATTGTCTGACTTGCTAGACCTTAGTTTCAGTTTATAGAGTTCGTTTTCCGTTGGTTCAACCAAGGGGAGCTTTGAGTCAATCTGTGAAGGAATGCAGGGCTGAGTGTTCACATCGGACGGTAGTCCATAAAATTTCTTGATATGACTCGAGTGCAACCACCCTTTACGTCCCTCGATCTTCACGGCTGTCCTTGTTGTTAGCAAAACGAGTTTAGGCGACTGCCACCTAGGCTCCAGCTGGGTCTTCCGATCGAAATTCCGCACCAGAACCAGGTCACCTGGAACCACGTCATGGGGCTTCACCTCAGTGTTATCGGGAAAAGCTGCAGCTACCTGTGAACGACAAGATTGTAGTGCAGACATCAAGGAAGCCAGGTAATCTGTCAGCATATTACAGTCAACATCAGTTATTTTACGAGGTATAGGCGTCCCCCACATATTTGGTGGTCTACCGAAGATCACCTCATACGGGGATAGCCCTGTTCGAGAATGTGCTACCATTCTCATGTAAAAGAGTGCAACTGGTAAGGCTACTACCCAATCAACACCTGTTTCTCTACATATTTTGGACAATCTAATTTTCAGAGTTTGATTATGGCGTTCCACGAGACCTGCTGCCTCGGGATGTCGGACACAGTGGAATTTCCATTGGTAACCTAACAAAAGTGAAACGTGTTTCATCAGTTCGGATGAGAATGGCTGGCCGTTATCTGAATATACAACACGTGGTAAACCGTACCGTGGGAAGAATTCTCGAACTAGCTGTTTGGCAGTAGTCGGGGCAGTGTAATCTGAAACCGGGTAGGCTTCTGTCCAACGGGAAAGAGCACAGACAACTACGAGAACATATTTGAATCCTCGACATCGTTCCATCTGGATATAATCCATCTGGAGGACTTCAAAAGGGTGATCAGGAGGTTGAAATCCACCCTGTTCTACGGGAATGCTTTTTCCTGGGTTAAACTGACAACATATCATACAGGTACGAACTTTTTGTTTAGCTGCTGCTCGTAAATGTTTGTTGAACCAAATGTGTTGAATGCTGTCTAGCATAGCTTTCTCTCCTAGGTGCGCTGGACTATGTATTGTGTTAATGATGACTTGAACCATGGAGACGGGAAGAAACCATATAGATTTTTCCTTCGTCATCCATCCTTGATCCGTTTGGATCCCTCCTAATTCAGTCCATTTCTTTATTTCTTCTGGTGTAGCATGTGTCTGTATGTCAATTACATCAAGAGCGGGATCCTTAACTGTCATGCAATGTGTTGGTGTCGGAACTATTGTCTTTGTCGTGTCAGTTGTGTGAGTTTGAGCAGTCTGTTTAGCTATTCTGTCAGCTAGGTCATTACCCTGAGAAATGATATCGGTAACTTTCGTATGGGCTTTGCATTTCATAATCGATATTGCAGTAGGTAGATGTATTGCATCTAATAAAGCTTGAATGAGAGGTCCGTGTTGGATGTGGGCACCGTGAGAAGTTAAATATCCTCTCTCTCGCCACAGCACGCCGAAGTCATGGACGACTCCGAATGCATAACGTGAATCTGTGTATATGTTGACTTTCTTATTTGTGGCTTGAATACAGGCTTGTGTCAGAGCGATGAGCTCTGCTGCTTGGGCTGACAAAGTGTTAATACAATTTGTTTCGATGACTTCAGTGTCTGTTGTGACTGCATACGCGGCCACTAACTCTCCTGTATTTGTTCTCATGCATGAACCATCTACATACAACGTCAGGTCTGGATCTGACAATGGGATATCTGTCAAGTCTTGTCTGGGTTTCGTCGTGATAGTAATAACTTCAATACAATCATGTGCTAGTGGGTCTGTTCCGTTTACTGGCAAAAGTGTAGCAGGATTTAATGTATTACAACGTCTGATTTCTATGTGTGGCTGAAACAATGTAAATTCGTAACCAGTAAGTCTTGCTATAGTCAAGTGTTGTGTTTGCGTTCGGTTCAAGAGAACCTCTACTGCATGTGGTACTTGTACTGTCAATGGATGTCCTAATACTATGGCATCGCTTTGTCTGATTGCTAAAGCTGTTGCTGCCACTGATTTCAGGCACACAGGAAGAGCCTGAGCTACGGGATCTAATGTACTAGAAAAATAAGCACATGGTTTGTGTGATCCTGCTTGTTCCTGAGTGAGTACTGACAAGGCAGTACCTTCACGTTCTGTAACAAAGAGTGTAAAATGTTTATTGTAACATGGTGTTGCTAAAACAGGTGCTTGACATAAAGCTTTCTTTAAGCTTTCAAAGGAATGTGTATGTTCTTGAGTCCAAGGGAGGACAGCCGATGTGGCTGCCTCCTGTGTTGTCAACTGAATGAGTGGTTTTGCTAGAAATGCGTATTGAGGGATCCACTGCCTACAGTACGAAGTGAGGCCTATGAAAGCCCGCACCTCCTTTTGTGTCTTGGGTGGTGGCATGTTAGCAATTAACTGGATGCGGTCGGGTGTAAGCTGTCTTCCCTCCTTGGACAGCAAGTGCCCAAGATAAACAACTTGCTGGACACAGAATTGCAGCTTAGAAGGGGACACCTTGTGCCCCTTTTCGGCCAGAAATTGTAAAACCGTCAGTGATGCTTTTTCACATTCGTGTTCGCTTCGAGCGGTGATCAGCAGATCATCGACATATTGAAGCAGGGCAGTGTTAACTGGCATGTGGATACTGTCAAGTTTTAGTGCTTGGCTATAGATGCTGGGGCTTTCTGTGAATCCTTGAGGTGCGCGTGTGAATTTAAAACTTCGTCCATTTAAACTGAACCCGAACAAGTATTGACTTTCCGGATCTATTGGGACACTAAAGAAAGCATTCTTGAGGTCAATTACAGTAAAGAACGTTGCTCCTGAATCAATAGCTGTTAGTAATGAAGAGATATCTGGGACCACAGGGTATTGTGGTACAATGCATTTATTTAATTCGCGCAGATCAATAACTAATCGATATACTGGCGGAGCTTTTGGATCCGTTCTTTTAAGAATCGGAATTATCGGGGAATTACATACATTTGAGTCGGTTTCCACAACCACTCCTTGTGCAATGAGCTCGTCAATGATTTGCAGTAAAGCCACTACAGCATCTGGTGGTAACTTGTATTGTCGCATTCGTGGTAGTACCACTCCTGCTTTTAGTGTGACTCGATATGGTGTAATGTTCATACAACCAACATCAGTGGGGCCTTGTGCCCATAAATGTGTAGGTAAATTCTGCAGCCGGTGATCCATGTCTCTGGACACGTAGTGACCTTTGAAGTCACGTAAAAATAATCTTACTCCTTCCGGAGAACAACATATTATAGCTCCTAGAGCCTTCAAAGTTTTTATACCTAACAGGTTTTCTGGACATGATTTAGTAAGCAATAGATCGGTAGTTCGTGTCAATGGACCAACTGTTAGTGGAAGGGGTTGCGATACTTCATTAATGATAGGCTTTCCTGAGAATCCAAGGGAAATATTCCGTGAGCCTGAGAGGGGTGCCCCTGGAACTTCACTGCGTCGTATAGTTGTTCTGCTTGCCCCTGTATCAAGTAAAAACTTTCTGTCTTGGCCTAATAGTTCACTATGTACATAAGGTCCCTCTTGATCTACAGGAACCTCGATAAGGGGTAAGCCAACTTCCCTCTCTAGGCTATTTCATGTGTATCGCTGATAATCGGGATAATCTGCTTGTGCATACTGATACATCTGTTGCGTTGTTGCTTGTGTGGCAGCAATAGGCTGCTGCTGTGATGTAACTACGATCTGTTGTGGAGCTGCCTGTTGCGGAGCTGGCCTAGATTGTGCATGCTGAGGGATTTGTTGTTGGTTCTGATCCTGTCTAGGTGGACGTGGTCTTTCCTGTGTTTTACCTGTGGCGATATTATGTTTAAGAACTGCACAATCGTGTATATAATGACCTGACTGTTTACAATAGTTGCATGTCCCTTTTACAGGACCTGCGGAATCACCCTTTTTATGACCGTCAGCTGGAACTGACTGAGCCACAAGCATTTTCATGTCTTTCATACGTCTGTGTTCATGTTCTTGTTCCTCTCTAATTCTATTGTGGTGATATTGTAACATTTGTAACATCTGTGACGGGGTGTTACCTTGCCAGGTACTCTCAAATTTCAATACTCTATTCTTAACTTGGGGCAGAGAATTTTCAACTAATTTTGTCACAAACAGATGTGGATATGACTCGCTACTTGCTTTTATGCCACTATTTATACCAAAACATTTTTCAAAACGGGAATAGAAATCACTAGTGTCTTCATCTTGTTTTTGTTTACAGGCTGAGATTGCACCCCAGTCTTCCTTTTTCGTACTTAATAAACGTGGCAGTACCTGCACTAGTAATCCTGGTAATGCTGTAGTCTTTTCCCCAAGCCCTGAACCTGGAGCTCGGGCTTTTTCTTCGGTTTCTAATGCTGTCCAATCTATCTTTTGGTCTCCCACCTCCCAATCCTTTTCTTTGAGTTTTTCGTAGACTCCAGCAGGCATTAGTACTTTTAATATTTTCATAATGTCAGGGTAGGTATACTCTCCCATGAGTAACATGTCTTTTATCTCACGGTGGAAACCCGCTGGGTCCTTGTCATGGCTAGGCACTACTTTCTTCATTTCTAATAATTCAATTTTAGTTATAGGTGTGTACACAAATACTCGTTGGAAATTATCGTCATCAAGTCTGATAGGGTGTACTTCGCGTAAGGGATTCTGTCTGTCCATGTAATACGTTGTTCTTTCCTTGATGGGAACTGAGACATGTTCTGGGCATACGAAGACAATATACTGGTTTCGAAATTCTAGAATTTCTTTAATTAAATCAGTACCTGAACCTCTCCATCTATTCGTGAGTAATTCTGTCAATATATCAGGTAGGGGACCAGGATCGGAGTGTTGGCTTTTATATAATATAAGGAGGTGTTGTATCATGTATATACCAGCTAAACGCTGTTCGTCTGGGGTAAGGTTCAAAAACGTGTGTGCTAGTACATTATCACTGTATTTTCCGGGACTGTCAGCCCATAGGACTGCTGACCTGGCTAATTCTTGTTCATCCATAGAATCGAGCATATGATACCCCCTTCGTTCTCGGAGTAATTTATCAGCAGCCTGGAATAAGTGTTCAGGAGACCTTATATTTAATATAGGGGTTTGGAAATTTCTGTTACATTCTGGGCGTATCGGACGTATCGGATCATTAAAGCCTCTAGTATTATTACGGGGTCGTCCTCTACCTACATAAGCCATCGTTTCTAATTGTCCTGCGGCCATCTCTGATTCTGGCTCCTCCTCTCCCTCTGATTCATTTCTGTCTGCTTCTAGTCTTTCTTTATGTATCCGTTCTACTTCTTTGCGGATCTTTCGGCACATAGCTACTATACACGCCTGTCTATCATGTTTCTCTTCTGATATATTCTGGCCCCATTTGGCAAGCTTTTGCATGGTATCATGATCTACCTCCGGCCTGTCTTGGTTCCTGATCACGCAGTTTATAAAAAAGCGTAGTAGTTGTCTCTGTACATCCACTTTCTGGTATTCCATAGCTTCGTTAATACTTTCAGGGCCGCGCCCTGTTTGGACAAAGTGATATATATTGTCTAGGTGCTCAACCATTCCTGGTATCGTCGTTAAATACATTGTAGCTCGTCGTATACGTAGTGATGACAGTAGCAGTCTGTCCTGCTTACCTGGCACTGGATCATATCTACAATCCACAAGATGATCTTTAAACATGTCGGATGTTGCTAGTTGGGGTGTACGTTGGAGTGCTAAATCTCTAAGGGTCAATTTATTTCCTCGCGGCGGTGTGGCAAAAATGTCTGTCGCACCTCCCGTCGCACCATCTGAGGTGCTGGGCACGAAAGGATTTGTTGGATGTAAGATAGAAATTGTAGATGCGGGAAAAACGGTAGAAACGGACGGACCTGTGGGAATGTGCGTAGGAGTTTGTTGTTGCGGGGATACAGACGGATGATCTTGGCGTTGAACACCATCGGCAAGCGGTGTGTGTGGTATGGTATTAGCATACTCGGGAGCTACGTCGTCTAAATAGGAGGAAAGGAAAACATCTTTTGCTGTTTTGGGATGTGCTTTGGGATGTGCTTTTATCGGGAGCAATGGAGGTGGCAAGTCTTTCGGTATTTCCGGGGTAGCCTTAGGTAACCCTTCGGCCAAAAGAGGATACATACCATTCATAAGGGTGTTTCTTTGTCTGTCTACTTGTTCTGCTTTTATTCTGGTACCTTCCTCAATTAATATATTTTCTCGGGCTTTATTTGAATTCTCCTTACTTTTCTCCTCCTGTCTGAGCGCTTTTTCTGTACGTCTGTATGATTCTTTACGCCATAATTCAATGGCATCTTTCTGTGGCTGTCTGGCTTTCTTTTTCCATAACTCTTCTTCTACTCTCATGATGCAATCTGCATCCCAGGTCCCAGCTGCGGGCCACCTCTGACTTTCTGGTAAATCCTTGGTGTAGTCCACCCATAAATCAAGAAATAATACGGCATCTAGGCCATGCTTATGATACATAAAGTACCCTGGAGTGTCCCTAGGTGGAATGGGAACAGCTTCTTCGAGTACCCCTTTTCTAGTTTTGATCTGTCTTAATTTTGAAAAGAGCGGCATTTTTAGATCTGGTTACTTAATCTTGAACACACTTAATACAATAATCACAATAATGAACAGTCATTCACACCACAATATGTAGAACGCATTAAACATTTAACATTTAACGAACAATGATAACTAATAGGAAACTAGTTACTGGCATAATACTAAC
Organism: Triturus cristatus; assembly: GCF_964204655.1. NCBI lineage: Eukaryota > Metazoa > Chordata > Amphibia > Caudata > Salamandridae > Triturus > Triturus cristatus. Next base: position 1,219,157,791 of record NC_140582.1, on the reverse strand, counting down.
ACTAGATGATACTGAATTATATACAAGATAAACTAGATATACTGCTAAACAGTACAGATACACTGCTGAAACAGTGCAGACCGGATTCGTGTACCCAAACCCGTCTTGACCGGCACAAACTATGTGCACGTCTAAATGCCTCCCCGGCAATGGTACTCACCGGGTAGCACGGAACGGAAGGCCTCGGAACTGAACTGGACTGGACCGGACTGGACGCGGAACTTCAGAACCTGGTGGGCCTCTGTATACCTCGGATCTTGCTCTCTCAGCTAGGCTCTGGTCGGGATACTTCGCACTTCTCACCGCCTCGTCTGGGTGTTGATCGCAGCCTCAGTCACCCCCGCTTGGCCGGAAGGAGATACAGGAAATCCTGCGGGTACGCGTTGTTGTCCGTCCAGCTGTGGCAGGAGACCGGGCCTGCAACGCACCTCCGGCGCGTGAGATGAGAAAGTGTCCCTGTTCGGGCGCCAATTTATGTGGTAAATATTTAATTACCTATACTATTTTTGATGCGGTAAAATCTAGTAAGAATAACTCAGTAAAATAAGAGGCAGAATCCGTGGTATTAGAGGTTCTAAAAAGGCTTTATTCCTCTACAAAGGAATTACGGTTCGAACCGTAGGCATCATATTCCATCACCACGAGGGTTCAGGAAGGGAAGGCAATACATTATTGACAGGTAATCATATATATATGAAGTAAATTGCAGTAAGACTGATGCAGGAGGCGTAACAGTTGATAAGACAGATAAGAGTACACATACGTAATGAAAAAAGGCGTACATATAGGCGTAAACTAGAAACGTCATTATACATGATGTCACAAGTGGGTGGATCCATAAGAGAATCCTGCAATGTCAGCAGAAATAATTGGCAGATATGCGCGCGCAGCCGCATGACGTGTGATTGACGTGCAACTAGAGGGTGAAGGGGACTTGACATTTAGCTCTACATGTGGAGACAGAAGTCTGGGGGGTCAAGTCAACCTAGATCCCAAATCATATCTAATATCTTATGTTTAAAGAACTGTGTTATCCAAAGGAAAGGTCTCTCGGACGAAATCTATTCTATACTGACTGTTAGTGCGTGTACAAGCGTCTAAGTGTCTACATGAGATGCGAGGGGGCAGAAATCCTCCATGGTAACAGGGGCTATGAATTATTTGCATGAGGACAGTGAAGCCGGGCCCTTTGCTCGGTAGCTGAAAGAATGTTTACCTAAACTACTAGACAGGAATGCATTGGATGAGGAGCGGAGCAGATAATCTTGAAGGTGAAATACAGTTTTTGGCAGGCAACAGGCCGAGTCAGGCACCGTTTAGCCGCGCAGGGAGTGGGACAAAGTTCATGGATACAGATGCGAGCTCAGACTGGAGCTGTCAAAGGTAGAAGGCAGGAAAAGGCTTGATGGCAGAATTCAGGGCCTACTCGCCTGAACTGCAAAAATGGGGAAAGTGAACCACATAAAGTCGGTGGCCTTTCATACTTAGGAACGGAATATCTGACCCATTCATGGCGGATCTGAAAGAGGACATGTTAACGTTGGACGCACATGTATTTGCGTCTTCATAACTGGAACTGGAGGGAACATACATGTACTTGTAGCATATACATGGAGCCGTTGGGGTCTAAGATAGGGGACATAACTGATCATAAAAATCATATTTCCTCAGGTTTGCGCTGGCAGTTGAGCCAAATTATGACAACATCATCGACAATATGCCATCCGCCATCCCACCAGACATTTGTTGGTGTCGTTCGACATTACATTGTATGTCAGGGTAGCCTAAAAAGCATTCTGTGTGAATTCATCCACTTTGGATGACTGTCGGGCATCCATGTTAACTGGGAGAAATCTCATATTTCCCCCTCACCCCTGCCACTCGGGTAATGCCCAGACTCCCCGCTGGCATGGTGTGAGTCAGAACTCAGGTACCTGGTAGTGATGATTACTAGAGACAAGGGTGAATTGCTATGGTCAAACTAAGGCACTACCTTGGACATAGTCAAAGATGGCATCAAATGCAGGCCGAAAATCTCTGATTAAAACGATAATTCTGCCAAAATTTTTATAACTTTTTCTTAATATTCCTCACTCACCGGGTCACCATTTTTTCAAGGCCTTAAAAACACAGCTTCTCAGACTGGGGTGGGGTGTGAAACAACCAAGGCTGAAATGGGAGGTGTAGGAAAGTGCCCCTTTTTGCATGGTTACCCCCCATCTTTTGCCTGACTCATGATGCACTTCGACTTGGTGTGTCATGGGTCCCTGCCAATCAGGTTTTCAGGGCCTACATTCTTTCCCAAAGCTGTACCTTTGTAACCCCAATTAGCACCTCTCTGGCCACAGGTAAGCCCCTTGTAAAAGGTACCATGGGTACCAAGGCACTGTTACCAGGGAAGGGCTCTAATGGCTTCATCACCTATTGTGCCACCCTTAGCAGCCCAGCACCTTAGCACCCACACACTGCCACTGCAGGCTGCATGTTTTGGTGCAGAGAAAAGTGAAGAGTCGACATGGCACACATCCCTGTGTGTGATGCCTGCACCCATTGCCTGGTGCCTAGGTAAGTCGCCCTTCTAGCAGAGTGCACTAGCCCCCAGATGTGGGTACAGTTGCCTGAGCACTGTACCCCTACAGTGTCTATGTACATTCTTACACATTGTAATTGCAGGAAAGCCATGAAGAGCATATGGTCTGAGAGTTGGTCATTACGCACTACACAGTTCCATAATGGCTTTAATGAAATCTGGGAAGTTTGGTAGCAACCTACTCAGCACATTAAACCCACACTGATGGCGGTGCGGGATTTAAAGTAAAATGCACACAGAGGACCTCTTAGAGATCCCCTCTCAAGAATGACCAGCCCTGAGGTGGTTCCTGGATGGCTGCTCGCCATTTGCCACCACCAGACGAATGTATGATTAAACAACTGCTGCCTAAACAACAAATTCGTTAACCACGAAGGCTAAACAACGAGCAATCCCAAACCACTACTTATTTAACAACAAGTTCCTAAACCACGAAAAATCTATAAATTGCTCATTACCAATTTACGCCACTATGTTCTTTGAAATCCACATCTTTTTTACATTTAAAAAAACATAATAGATTAATTTTTTAATAAAAGTTTTGAGTAGAATCCTTACATTAACGTATTTCCAATAATAACGTTTGGCCACAAGATGGTAGTGCTGCATCACAATAATCCTAGCTGTGCAGGCCAGTTCCACACAGGTTGCACAGAAAGCAACACGGAGAAGTTACAGAAAGATAGATGTTCTTTGGATCTTTCTACAGACAGCATTTTCTTTTGGCTGCTCTTAAGAAAGGTAGTATGCAAGAAATGATCTTTAAAGCACGAGGGATGTAAGAGTAAGTTCTCTTCCGACTACCTTAATAATTTTCTCTTCAAAACCAACAACATAAAGACAACATGGAAAACAAGTCTCACGCTTTGCTTCGCTGTTGAATGCCTGCAGATGTTCAAAAGAGTTAATGGCAGCGTTTGTTATTTTTTGATGTTCTGGGGTTGTTTAGTGTCAGTGACTCAATTCAGACCTTTTAATCAGCTGCATTTCCACAGTTTCCGCTTTCCTTGTGCCGAGTGAGTAAAAGGGGGCCATGAGCGTGTCTGGTCGGGGGTGCGGAGAAAAGAGACTTGTGGTTTTTGGTGCTCACAACGTTTTACCATCCTGGCAGGATGAAGGCTGTCTGCAATCCCTCTCTCATCATTACCCGCTTTCCATGCGCCAAGTAAGTCATAGGGGGCCATGAGCGTGTCTGGTCAGGGGGGGTGGAGGAGAGAGACTCTGCTTCCAGCCTCTCCTGGTGCCGAGTAGAGACTCGTGGTTTAGGTAAGTCATTGTTTTAGAAGTCGTGGTTTAGGTAGTTGTGGTTAAGGATGTGTTGTTGTTGAGAATTCGTTGTTCAGTAAAGTCGTTATAAAAATGTCGTTGTTTAGGATGTTTCCCCCACCAGACAGGTTTCTCTCTGGGTCCTGAAACAAAGCCCATCCTGGGCGGAGGTGTCATGCCTCCTCCCCCAGAATGGGCTGGGTCCACGAAAGGGAAAGCTTCAAAGGCCTGCTGCCTTTGTAAGATGTCCCTGTCTTTTGCTGCCCTCAGCAACTGGCTCGCACTGGTTCTGACCCCCCACTTTGGGCGGGAGAATTGGCAGGAAAACTAAGTTAGGAAGAGAGGTATTCCCACCTTTGCCAACCCCTCAGGTGGATAGCATAATAGGGGGTGAACCCACCCCAAGAAAGGGACATTTTGTCCCACCCTGCACACTCCTGTAAACGCCCCTAAATTGAGTATTTAGGGTGAACCTTGCATCCTCAGATTTGAGAAAGAAAGAAGAAGGACCGAAGAGCGTGCTGACCCAGGAAGAAGAGGACACCAACTGCTTTAGCCCCAGTCCTACCGGCTTGTCCCAACTCCGACCTGACTACAGCAGAAACCCCAGCGAGTCCAGCAGCCTCCCAGAGCCTGGAAGTTCCCTGCACTCAACGTAAAGACTCTGTCTCCTGTGAGCACCGGATTTGCTCAACAAAGACTCCAAGACCGGCATCCATGTGGCTCTGCGGCTCTGCACCACTCTGCACCCTCTGCCTGAGTTTGAGTGGCTCAACAATATGAGGAGGGCTCCCCAGTGATCCTGACATGGGATCTGGTGATCCCTGACCTCCCTCAATCTTCAAGCTGACGCCGGCAGCCACAACCTGAAGGATCACCCCAGACCGCGACCGGAGCTGGTAAGAATACTCGACACCAAAATACACCCCTGCCTTGGGTGGCTCATCCGAAAGTATCCAAGCATCTCCCAAGAACTCAACTTACCTCTCCAGCAGGTGGTCGCTGCCATGAAGCCTCCCTGACTGAGCCTGCAGCATCTTTTCAATACCGAAGATCGCCTTTGCAATCCACAGGGTCCCCGGCGTGTCCATGGCACTCTGCCTCCGGCTGCCTCTGTGCCACTGGTGGTGCAGCTCCTGTGCTGATTGTTGGCCCCTGCAGTGATGAACCTTACCCTAGGAACCTTGCTCCCACAACCGAGTGGCCTGCTCGTAAGCTGCCCCTGACCGAAGGGCCCCCTTAGCGTCATTGCCTAACATTGGGCCCCTGCACTCTACACCCGGCCGTCTCCAGTGCCGCTGGTGGTGCAATTTGAGTGCTTGACTGGACCTTGGAGAACCTTGGTCCTAACCCCCAAAAGCCATAGCTACAGTTTGTTTACTTACCTGTAAACTGTTAACACTCTTTTCCCATAGGAACCAATGTCACAAGTTTTGTTCCTAAAAAAAGTGTAAGTGTTGACCTGTGTTTTTGTACTGGAGAAAGGTAACTGTGTTTCAAACCTGAACAAGTCTTACCTGTGCATTGTAGGATCCCCGGTGTGATATCTAGGCATATCACTTTGAGTAGTCGATGTAATCTAAGAGTAACTTAAAAGTAATTTTTATGTAATGTAAACTGTGTTTAAAGCATATACAAACCTGTAACTATTGCTAAACCATTCCCAATTGCATTTCTGTGTAAAGTTTTACAATTGAAAGTACATTTTACCTGTCTGTACCAAGTCCTGCTTGGTTCTAGAAATAAAACATAAGTATACTTTTTTATACTTACCCAATTGGTCTGGATTCTGTCTCTGAGTGTGTGGGATCAGTCTTTGAGTGAGGGAATGTAATAAATGCTTAACACACCCTCCTGATAAGCCTAACTGATCGCCTACTACCACAAAGAGAGCTGTTCGTGATTATCTAATTTAGCCTCTGCTATACCTCTGGGGATGCCCGAGATTCTGTGCACGCTATACCTTACTGTGGTATAGTCTATACAGAGCCAGCTTCCTGCAAGATGTACTTACACAACCGTTTGCAAAGGGAGGATTCGAAGGCCCTGACATGGAGCTTTATTTCTTGTATACGCAGGCCCACTACGCTGCATGATGAAATAAAATGCCAGATGTTGTAAAGTGCACAGCTACCTCCGGAGAGGTGTCCCGCGCAGGGGGCCTGCGGGAAGATTAAGCAAGCTATTGCCCAGAGTCACATGGTGCTGGGCTAACCTACCGCCGTGGATCGAACCGTGAATCCCGTGGTCCAGAGTCAGGCACCCTGGCCGCAGCACCACACCTCTTCCACCATTGGTATTGGTATCAACTACCCCCTTTCATGCCACATCTGGCCATAGAACGAGGTTGCACGGCCCCTGTTCCTACAACTGATTCCTTGGCGCGCAGGCTGCGGACAAGGTGTCCTCCACTATTGCCTGCATGACGGCTGCCTGGGACAAACTGGCTAAATGACTAAACAGGCCTATCCTTTATGCTCTGCTCATTCCGTTACCCTACCACTCCCTACTCACAGTGACACCTGAGACGGAGTGTCGAAATGTCTCCCACAGTGCGGCTGTCACGATTTGAGGGGACCTGTTCTCTGAGGGATTGTTTGTCACTTGTGACGAGTTCTTCGCTGGAGAAGCACCTACTTCCCTGGAGATGTTTCTGTATATCAGGCTCCGTCATGATGTGAGTGCGGCCACACCTGATTTCCCTCGGGAAACCCTCATGTTCAACACTTTGCATGTATTGATGTACAATTGTATTTAACAAGTTTTATGCGCTTTGGTGATAATGACTAGATGTTTTACGGTTCTCATCTTTTATATTCTTTTATTTATACATGTGGGTTTTGTAATAATTTTAACAAATTATACAATAAAACTTTGACTTGACTTGTATTGATGTAGGCCCCAAATCCGAAACACATTGTCTCAACGTTTTACCACACTGCCCAGCTGGAGTGCACAGAGGTGCCGGGAGTGCACGTTCCGGATGTGACAATGAGTTGGCGGCACCGCTTACCAACAAGCAGTGGCTCGACTGTTGCCAGCAAACTGGTCGCATAACAGCTAGCAGCTGACTACGCATCATTTGTTTTAAATTCTTACATCGGCTATACTACATACCTGCCAGACTACATAAATATAGCTTGCTATCAGATGATAAGTGTGCAAGATGTGGGGAGCCAGGGTCTGACTTTTTCCTCCTGGCCTGGGGTGGGGAGCGGTTGGGAGGTATTGGACAGAGGTTGCTGATCCTCTGGCACAGATTGGCAGCCCCCCTGACCCTTACACCACTAGTAGCATTGTTGGGCTACTCAGAAAACATTGAAGCTATTTTTAGAAAGTTTGTGGCACTGGGCCTCCGAGGGTTGCATGTAGATGGGGGAGGGGTCAGGCCCTCAAATTTAAGGTATGGCAATAGGATCTTATCTACTGTAGAGATCAGATGGCCACCAGTTCTGAACTCCTTCCCGTGAGCTTGTGACCGCAGGACAAATGGGTCCCCCTTCAGGCCTACCCGATGAAGAGCCCCCCAAACCCCACTGGTGAGCCTGTCCCTCTACTGGCCGCAGCAGATGCTCATTAAGGGTGCCTGACGGTCATCTTGTTGGGCAGTGGGCTACATGTGGTGGAAAGACCCAATTGTGTGATGGTCTGCCCTCTCCCAATCATTGATTTTGCGCTGAAGGGGCAGGAGACATGGTAAGGGAGTTCCCACTTGAGACATCTAGAATCACAGAACTTTTAGGCCTCTGTGTAGGATGAAATATGGATTGGGATAGCTCATGTAGAACATCAAAAATGGGACATGTAGCATATTATAGTGCTGAAACACAAAATGGGTTGAGACTGATTTGCATACGGCTGGGTTCAAACTGGGGTGGCGTGGTGATCAAAAGAACTATGGATTAAACCCAGATCTTTGTGACTGGCGGTGAATGTTTGCATTGTTCAACACTGTTAGAAGGTGATTCTGACACACTGAGCTGCCCGGATTTTTCGCTTTTAGCGCACTTAATTGTTGAGCTTTTACTGTGGGGGAGCCTCATAAGTTGGGACTCACCCACAGTGAACTCAGGATGAAAGAGACCGCATGTGGATTTTACTGGTGTCCCCCTAGCTAGACTAGGCTGCTTCGCTGCAGCTGGAGTAAGGGGCACTGGACTGGTTACATGCAGACACATGTAGGGGCTGCGCAGGGGAGATTCCTGGCATGCGCAGCCAAGGAGCAGGTGCAGATAGACTAGTGTGGCAGGAATTATGCAGAGCTGGGTGTGACATGGAATAGGCTTTATACAGTGGGAAGAAACATTGCAGGGAAAGTCAGTGTGTTTTACTGTTTTTTCACTCCATTATTCCCCTATGGGGAGGTGGAGCACTTGGGCTAGTTCCACTTTCCTAAGGCCTACAAATTCCAGACATGCACTAAAGTCCACTGTAAGATATGTGAGCAGAAGTATTCTGCAGAGTCCAAAGTCACATTTGTACTGCTTTTGGGTCATCCAGAAATGTCATATTTCTCTGAGTCAGCACATAACCAGGGCCTGGCTGGGGGCTGACCCTGGCAGACTGGATTAATGACCTTCCTTCCAAAGGCAAAGGCCTCCTCGCCAAGAATAGAAGATGGGTGGTGCTGCAGGCTAATTCATCAGCATCTGTCACCTGGTGCCAGGCACCAGGGAAAAGGCAGCACAGGGGGAAGGAGCTTTCAGAGACCATGTGGCAGGAGACCCCTGGACGACGCCATCTTGAACCAACCCAGAGGTCTGAGCAGGAAGGAGGCAGCAGGGGCAGTAAAGTGATGTGTCGCTGTTTGATAGGACAAACAGAGATTTCCTGCCAGCCCCCTCCCCATTGTTTAAAAAATGTTTTCACAGGTAGAGAATCTCTCTGAGGTGTGGTCTGCTGAGGAAGACTGGTGCTGGATCCTGGTGCCATGGCCAGAAGGAAAGAAGAACCTCCAGACTGGCCCAGGACCCTGCCTGGCGCCACAGGTGAAGGCCAGGACCAATGAGCAGAAGCCTGGGCCTCTGCACAGGAAGAAGAGAGGCCCAGGAAGAGAGCCAGGTGGAAGGCTGGTGTAGGGAGCCAGTGAAGACAGCTCCCTGCTGAAATCCCCCTCTCCGAGACCTGTAGGGCAAAAGTGCTCCCAGTGGCTGGGGCTGGCCAAGAGGAGCAAGAAGAGGCGAAAATTGTGAAAATCAGCCGCCTGGGGGCCAAGATATGCCTCCCAGAAGGTAGGCCACCTTTGACCTCTCAGTGGACTGACGACGAAGCGCGTGGGGCTCCGCCGCCAGTCTCAACTATGCCACCGGGGTGGGTCAGGTCCCGGGGCCAGACCCCGGAAGAGGTAAAGCCGGGGAGCTCCGTCGCACTCCCTGTGAACATGCCCTTAAGGGGTGACAGGAGCCCACCCTGGCCCCCTGTGACATCAGGAGAGGGGGAGCACTGCTGTGCCCCCCCATCGAAGGCAAGCTCGGGGCCTGGGACCCCCAACTCCGGCCCATGGTGATGGCACTGAAGGAGAGGTTGCTTGCCGTCACGCAACCCCCCTCATGCGCGAAGAAAAGCCAGGGAGTGCCATCGCGCTCCCTGTGAAGACTTCCCAGGTGCCCGGGACCCCCGGGACTCTGGACCACGACGCAAGAAGCCAAGTCGGGGAGCGCCATCGCGCTCCGGTTAAGAGTTGCCTGGGGGCCCAGTACCCCATCTCCGGGCCCCAGAATGCAGGGAGAGGACCGGAGAGTGCAGCCGCACTCCACCGCGGCCAGAGGAAGGCGGGGGGAGTGCTGTCGCACTCCACCGAAGACCGCCGGTCAAGCGGCAACTGCCGTGAGGCCAGAAGAGCAGCGCTGGCTCCCGCGGCCACACACGAGAGTGCGGGCCAGCCGGAGCAGCCTGGGGTGGGCTCCCCGGGCTGCGTGTACCTCCCCCGAGCGCCAGTAATGTGAGGGACCCGGGTGGGACCGGGCCCCAAAAACCAGCCAGAGCAGCCAGGGGTGGGCTCCCCGAGCTGCTATCACTCACTTGGGGGTCTGGGTGGGACCGGGCCCCCCACCGACGCCTGAAGACACGGTGTGGGGCCGCCGGCAGTGCAGTAAGGCTCTCTCCGGAGCAGAAGGGGAGCAGCTGCTATAGTATGCGCGGGCTGGATCAAATCGCCCGCCCCATAATGCCTTGCAGGCCTGCACTGGCCTGCAAGGAAAAGTGGATCGCCCTCAGCGCGTGGTGGTCCCAGGAGGACGGGGTCACCACCAAGTGAATGCCAAGGAGAAGGGGGAGCTGCAGGAGTACGCAGACTCCCCTAGCATGGTGTCAGTAAAGTTCCAGTCTCATGGGGACTCAAATTAATAACTCCTCAAGGGTTTAGCCAGGCGTCATCAGCATCCCCATGGCTAGAACTTTTGTTCTACAGCTGTGGTGCCTTAGGGACTGCCTCAGGGAGTGAAGGATTGAGTTGGGATGTCTGGAGAAGTGCATCCCCTGGAGGTGAAGAGGTGTAATTGCACCAGAAATGCATTAACTAATGTTATTTCTTTTAGAGGGACTGAAAGTCACATGTGTTATGTGAAGTACCTGTGTAAGGTGATGTCATACGCCAAATGGGATTATGTTGCTGGACATTCCTGCTAGGGTGTCTGGCTGTATTTGCGTAATCCTGTGATTTCATCTGTGATGCCTATTAGAGGTTGTAATTGCAATGCATTATAAATGTTATCAAGTCTAATAAGTACCTCATTTTAAAGGGGTGCCTAACCATGTATTCTTGCTGATGTGTTAGGTGAAGAAGAACCCAGACTGTTAGCCCTTAAGATGTAGAGGTGTATTCTTCATGGTCAGTAGGAAACTTTCCGTCAGGGTTGTGTGTCACCAGGGCAGGTGTACCTATTTTAAATGCTTGTTGAGGTAATGGGGTGGATCGCCACTGGGATGGTGCCAGTGCGCAGGGCCCTCGCTCCAGGTTATGTTCAACTAACTGCATTAGGGGGCAAGATGATATGCATACATGGGAGCGGTGGTACTAAACCCCACCCCCCCTGTGGGAGGGGTGGAGCTGTTATGCATGTTTGTAAATTGGTGCATAGTATTGAGTAGTGTATGTGTTTAATAAATGTACTCTTACTTTTATAAAGCAAAGTACAGACTGGACAGTCAATTATTGAGTGTTATTGCTGTGCACCTGTAATGGCGATTACTAGCCCACACCACCTCCCTTGAGTAAAGCCTTAGACTTCTCTGCAACGCTACCCTCTGAGAGTTTGGTGCTGCAATAGGGTGTTTGGTTCCCAGTGAAGGACAAATGTTATTTGTGCAGGCCTCACAGATAGTGCCTCGTTTTCCAACAAGCACTCTGTCCATCAATTGTTCCTTTTGCTATTATAGTGCTGCTCCTTGTGAAATAGTGGTGATGCACACAGTTAACTTGCTTCAATATTAGATATATAACTCTGCAGCTGTTTGGTTCTAAATGCAAAATGACAATAAAAGAATTAGGGACAAAAAAGGTTTTTGACCAGAAGGCTGCAAAAGTAATATACAGATGTAATTTGACCTGAGTTTGCTTGCATGCAAATAATCCCACCAAATCCAGATATTGTTTTTAAGTAGACACCAACGGTGGTTTGTGCGGCTCACACTACTTACTTTTACCTACAATGACCTGCACATGTCAAACTTTGAAATCACAGAATGTCCTCAATTGTCTGTAATAGAAAGTTACAGAATCTGTGGGGAGTGACAAAAGTCCTACAACCCAGCGTTCCCACTCTTCTTCCAAAAACGTACTCCACTGATGAGGATGGACAGGTTGAACAGCAAATGGCAGAACCACACCATGAAAATTTCAAGAACTTTGCTTCCACTTTGCATTGATTTTTGGGGCGTTGATAATGTAGTATGTGGGCCCATGGTCGGTTGCTACCCAGGATTCCTTACAAACCTCAGATTCTGAAAATTAGGGATAAAGTAGAATCCAGTGTGGTGCAGCTTACTTGGATCCCAATAGGGTTTTTCCCGGAATTCCCTGCAAGTGTTATGAATTTCCTTAAAAACACCCACTTTCCCCTATCCGTCCTTGGGTGACCGCTGCAGTATTCAGTCCTGTGGTTTGCCTACCAGTCACAGACATTTCTTAAAACTGGAGACACAGGGGTACCCAGGTGGGTGTGGCTTGTATGGATCTTGAAATGCTTTCTGACCCTCGATGGCCTGAAAAATGGATATCAATACCTTTAAAAGAATCAACTTATCTCACTTTTTATGTAGGATGACTGCAGTATTGGCCCAGAAACAGTGGGCACACAGGAAAACCTACCGTCCCTGGACATGTCCGACAACTAGACACGCTTGGGTGCCGGGCATGGTGTAGGTTGTGTTGCTCGAACCACTTTTTCTTCTAAGAATGCCCTAGGTAAATGTCAAAATGTAAATGACAAAATCAATTTCCTCATATTTATATGGCAGAAAATGTCAGAGTTTGTAGCCAACAGAATAGGCCCAACATCGTGCATTCCTGCGTGTGCCCATCATACCGAGCAGGAACAGGTGAACACCGGGTCTGCGAGAGGTCAATGTGCTCTTTACATGGTCACAGTTTTGGTCTGTTGGTGCCACGTTCATTAGCGCCACCCACACTGGTGGTGTAGCATTGTAACTCTGGAGAAATGTTGGAATGCAGGATAGGAAGAGTTATTTCTGTCACTGAAGCATGGGGAAATGTATTTTTGACCCATTCTTTAACACTTGGAAGGTATTTTGAGTAAGAAAAGGTTCTGGGATCCACACAAGCCACACCACCCTGGAATCCCTTTGGCCCCTATATTTTAGAAATGCTCAATTTACCCGAGTCCTTGCAAACGCTAGTGATGCACCAGGAAACGTCCCTCAGCTCCCTGGTACTCTGACTCCCTTAGAACTCAGATGCAGGTTTGTAGGAGGCAAGAAAGACTCTGGACAACTCAGCCCGATTCGGAAGGTCGGACCAAGCACAGAACCCTCCTTAAGAACTATAAAGCAGCGGTGCTGGCTGAAAAGCAAACCTACTTCTCCAACCTCACTTCCTCCCTCACTTCCTCTGGAGACTTGTTGAAAATTGTGGACACCCTATCCCTTATCCATCACCCAGACCCTAGAGTCCCCTCACAAGATCTTTGTGATCAGATCTCTTCTTTTTTTCACACAAAAATCCTAAATATTTACACAGCCCTCCAGGAGCATAATCTCACACGTCCTTTTCCCCCTGATTCGGTGAACATGACTCTCCCCACCGAAACTTACCCCAGTTTTCCTCTTCTTACGGCTTTGGACCTTGAGAGACTTTTGGACTCCCTTAGGTCAGGTTCTCCTCTTGACCCTTGTCCGCTCAAAGTCTTAAAAAATTGTAAGGCTACTCTAATTCCCCCCATGTTGGCCGTTATGAATAGGGCTATATCCAGTGGGATTTTCTCAGCCCCCTGGAAAACTGCTATTGTGAAGCCCCTCTTAAAAAAGGCCACTTTGGACCCTGGGACTTTAAAGAACTTTCGTCCCATCTCCCTTCTTCCTGCCCCGGCCAAGATGTTGGAAGCCCATTTGAATTTCCATCTCAGCTCCTTTCTTGATAAATCCTGCCTGCTTGATTCATCTCAGCATGATTTCAGAAAGAAGCACAGCACTGAGTCAGCCCTTACAGTGGCTGTCAACAACATCCGCGCTAAGGTCGACAGGGGGCAGACTACGCTTCTGATCCTGCTCGACCTTACAGCCGCATTTGACACCATGTCCCCTACCATCTTGGCCTCCCGTCTCAGTGAGATGGGGGTAAAGGGTCTGGCTCTCAGTCTCCTCACCTCCTTCCTTAACAACAGGGAGCAAAGGGTCAAACTGGTTGACTTCCTCTCCACCGCCAAGTCTTTGCTGTGTGGGGTCCCTCAGGGCTCATCTTTGAGCCCCACACTTTTCAACGTTTATGTGGCTCCACTTGCTAGGCTTGTCAGGTCTTTTGGATTGGAAGTACTCTCGTACGCCGATGACACCCAAATTATGGTCTCCCTGTCACAATCTGTTGGGTCTACGGCCCTAAACTTCAGGAATTGTATGGGGGCAATGGCAGGTTGGATGACATCAAACTTCTTAAAGTTGAACGGGGAGAAGACTGAGATCCTAGTGTTCGGGGGAAATAAGGAGGTTTGGTCAGCCGATTGGTGGCCATCGGCTTTGGGAGTATGTCCACAGCCATCCCCCGTGGCCCGTAATCTGGGAGTCCTATTCGACACTTCACTTGCCTTCGACAAGCAAGTGAATAGGACCGTCTCCACCTGCTGTGGGGTTCTAAGGGTGTTGAGAAAGCACACCCACTATCTATCCCCTGATGCCCGGAAACAAGTCTCGGTTGCCCTTCTTTCTTCGCGCTTGGACTATTGTAATGCCCTCTAACTTGGGATGAGCAACAATCTGGTCCATCGGCTGCAAGTGGTTCAGAACGCGGTAGCAAGGTTTGTTGTTAACGCCCCTAGACACTCCTCTGGAACTGCTATCAGGAAACATCTTCACTGGCTCCCGGTGCATGCCAGGATAAAATTCAAAACCCTGACTATCATCCATCGGGCTCTTCATGACGCAGGGGCCGAGGGCATTAGGTCCCTGGTGTCGTATTACACCCCAGGTAGGGCCCTGCGATCTGCCAGCCTGAAGTTGCTAACTGTCCCCCGCTTTGCGAAAGCAAGGTGGGGAGGCAGGGCCTTCTTTGCCCTTGCTCCCAGACTCTGGAACGAGCTTCCGTTAGATCTCAGGAATCAGGAATCTTTTACTCTGTTTCGTCGAGCCCTCAAAACCTTCCTCTTCTCTGAAGCGTACCCTTAAAGTCCTTCTTTCTTTTGATTCGGCTGATTGTTTTCCATCATCTGCGCATTGACGCCTGCGGGCAAAGTAGCGCATTATAAATCTCTTATCAATCAATCAATCAATGCACCAGCAATTCCTCCTGGAGCGTTAGAGAAATCTGATGTTTTGGGTACAATTTTGGCATTGCAATGCATTCATAGAAAGAAAACCTGCCGGGAACATGCAAGCCACACCGCCCTGGATTACCATCAATAGGTTTCTAAACTGCTAAGGGTTGGGATGGTTCATTTTCTACCTCATCGATTAAAAATTGCTACCTCTAGTGCCTCTTGAGCTTTCGGTCCTCTTGGTGGGTTGCAGATTGAAGAAAAACACCCAAATCTTCCTCTCGGAAAGTAAGCGGGCAGAAAGAGGCCTTTTGCCACTGAGGTGGGGAGAGTGGTCGGATACCTTGATGGCCTGCCTACCCACCCCATTGAATGCAAAAACATTCCTGGGCATCTGATGGAGTGAAACCCCCAAATCGTCTCCCATTACAGGTGCAAAAAGGTGGTATTGGCCCTTCTGGTTGGTGGGAACAATTGGCCATGATGGGGGATCCCCCCTTCAGCGTCCCTCGTGGTCTTAAAGATCCCTCCTTGTGGATCCTCCTCCCACTGCGATCCGTGAGCAGAGATGTCTTTGGAAAAGGGAGGGTCTCTCCTTTCCAATGTTATCTCTCCTATCGAGACCGATGGTCATGGGTCTGAACTGTGCCCTTCACTACTGGTCAAACTGAGAGAAGAGTTCAGCTTATTATCAGTGAGCATCATGCGCTGAGTGTCTCTATACATAAAAACAATATATCTCGGGTTACAAGAGAAGCTCATTCAGAAACATTCGTTCCTCCTGCCTCGCCCAGACCCGCGCATCCGCTGTAGCCACCGCATAGGATGTTCATTCTCCCATCTCGCTGCCAAATCCTGGAACGGCCTCCCTCTCAGCCTCCGAAC
The DNA here is from genome assembly GCF_964204655.1 of Triturus cristatus. NCBI lineage: Eukaryota > Metazoa > Chordata > Amphibia > Caudata > Salamandridae > Triturus > Triturus cristatus. Next base: position 1,219,142,128 of record NC_140582.1, on the reverse strand, counting down.
ATCGCCCTCGCTGGCGACCTCCAAAAAGAGACGCAAGACCTAGTTATTCCACTAAGTCCAGCAATCCAGCGCCTGGGTACCCTCACGGGATACAAGCTACTCTATACCAGTACCGATTGATTGACTGACTCTCTTACAGCCCTGAGTTGATTGTCAGCTGGCGGACGCCAAACAGCTAAAGACTTGATGTAGTGCCTCCTGAATGTGGTGCCACTTGCTGCCCATTTTCTCAAGGCTCTTCCTGTGCCTGATGCCCTGCTTAAGCTCTGGTAGAGCTCTCAACCAGCCCAATGAGTGCGGAGATGCAGGCACTGACCACTATGAGGCACTTGTTGCCCGTTACCAGAGACCGAAGGAGGGCTGCATCCATCTTAAAGTGCTGGCCAGCTAAGTGATGACTTTCCTTAGCAAGCCCACTCCATCCCTATGCAAATGTTTGCTTTGTTATTTTTCTACCTTTAAAGAACTTCACACAAGGCCCTTTGCCGATATCCCTGTGCAGGTTGTCCATGTGGGCCTGACTTTAGTCTTTCCCCCCTCAGAACCAAGGATCATCCCATCTGGATGTGGACATTGTGACCTAGAGGCGCACCCCAGCAGGGACACTCGAAACCAAGAATTCCCTATTTTGTCTCTCACCGCCCCACAACCACATCTTATGGACCACTGCCTTGACTGTTGCCACATCATTGACCTCTGGACGTCTCTTGTCTATAACACATTTCCGGTCAACTGCAGTTCCAAACATTTATTTGCGATAATGCTAGGGGTAGCTATAGTGTTTAACTTTGTATATTTGACCACAAAGACATCACTGGAAGTACTACACAACCTTTCATACTACACAACCTTTCATACCGTATAAAATGATGCTGCAGGATCCGTCACCCAAGGACAGCGAAACTACTGAAGTAAAACATTGCAGCAAGGGCAGGATTCATAAAACTAAAAACAGTTACCAAAGCAGATCAATGTTTATTCTAATTACCATCCATGTACACTCACTAATGTCCTGCCATGGAGCGTCACAGGTACATATGTAGTGTGTAACCATAGAACTAAACATGTGCACATGTATCATATATCCAGGCACAGTCATCATATCACAATGGTTAGACTGGAAGCACCATGTGACATCAGGTAAAGCTTCAGATGCCCAGGTTCATTCTCGAATGCCACAAAGATCACATGGCCATGCACACCCTCAAGGGATGAGATAGTTGTTCTATGCCCAGACATTGATGTCAAGAGACCACACACAGCTCCTTATACCCCCAAAAATGCTGAAACAAAACAACATGCCTCAAGTGGTCATTTACAGCCTCAAAACTCAAGTACATCCTTTTACGCACACATACACTCATCTGCTCAAGGACAGTGACATCTACACATTCACACCTCTATATGACTTCTCCATCTCCTCTTTTACCTCATGGGGTTCTTCTGTTCTGAGCTTCAGCTCTATCAGATGGATGAACTTTTGAGAGGACCATCAGCTCGGAATGGGATTTTTTTAACTGACCAATGGTGAGCACACACTGAACATTCCACACGCATCACACATTCTCTACACTGGCATCACTCATGCAGGCAACAAGGAAAAACAAGACATGAAATGGCTTGCTCTCTTAAAAACAAAACAAAATAAGGTACTAAGGTGGCAATCTTATAAGAAGATCTATGTATTTATTGTGTTGTATTGAAGCGCTATAAACCTCCAAAGGTAGCCTCAGGGTGCCTTGTCCTATCACTGTTGATTGTGATATGGATTTATAAAGCACATCTGCTAAGTCAGATTCATTTTATGTAAAATTTTGATACAGAAGAACCAAGATTCTGCCTAGCTGACCTTGGCACTTTCCGTCTTTGTAATCTGTAAGACACTCACATGCTGATGGAGTCTTGCCAAGTGTCACACATCTGGGACTAGAATAACATATTTTGAAAAAATCTATGCATTTCAGCAGCTTCAGAAACGCATCACTAGGAAATCCACCTTTTCTGCTTGATCACCCTGGATTTTTCTCCTCTTTCTGAACTCTATATTTTTGCTGACTTTAGAACTCTGTGCACTTTATCTCTGCTAACCAGCACTAAAGTGCATGTCCTCCTCCTTTAAACATCTTTACATTGGCATATTCCTAATTGCCATATTTAACTTGCCCAGAAGTCCCTAGTATATGGCACAACATGTACCCAGGGACTGGAAGTTAAATACCATAATTGGACTGCAGCCTCCTGGCTCTCTCCCTTTGCAAGTTAGGTCCAGTGAGCTGTAGTAAATTAGACCCTTCACGTTTATTTTTTTTCCAATAAATAATCACTGTTTTAAAATAAAGATCGCTTCTAGCTGAGCAAGTGTGGAATACAGACGGATCCCAGTCACCCTCAGTGCCCCTCTCAGTAGGCTTATTCTTAGATAATTACAAACTGGCCCAGGACAGGCCCATGCTCCACTTTTTCCTCTCTTGACTTCCCTTGTATCCAGGTCTGGCTGAGTGTGGTATACAAGGTCACCCACCCCTGAAGGTTGCACCTCCCACACAGGCTTCTGAGGGAGAGATAAGGTCTGCTGTGCCCATAAACCTCACTTGAAAACACACCTTATCACCACCCAGCTTATTGGTTGGGTTTTCAAGCTTTGTATGATTGTCAGCTGGCGGACGCCAAACAGCTAAAGACTTGATGTAGCGCCTCCTGAATGTGGTGCCGCTTGCTGCCCATCTCCTCAAGGCTCTTCCTGTGCCTGATGCCCTGCTTAAGCTCTGGTAGAGCTCTCAACCAACCCAATGAGTGCGGAGATGCAGGCACTGACCACTATGAGGCACTTGTTGCCCGTTACCAGAGACCGAAGGAGGGCTGCATCCATCTTAAAGTGCTGGCCAGCTAAGTGATGACTTTCCTTAGCAAGCCCACTCCATCCCTATGCAAATGTTTGCTTTGTTATTTTTCTACCTTTGAAGAACTTCCCACAAGGCCCTTTGCCGATATCCCTGTGCAGGTTGTCCACGTGGGCCTGACTTTAGTCTTTCCCCCCTCAGAACCAAGGATCATCCCATCTGGATGTGGACATTGTGACCTAGAGGCGCACCCCAGCAGGGACACTCGATACCAAGAATTCCCTATTTTGTCCACCACCTCAGGGCTGTAAGAGAGTCAGTCAATCAATCGGTACTGGTATAGAGTAGCTTGTCACCCGTGAGGGTATCCAGGCGCTGGATTGCTGGACTTAGTGGAATAACTAGGTCTTGCGTCTCTTTTTGGGGGTCGCCAGCGAGGGCGATGTTCGGAGGCTGAGAGGGAGGCCGTTCCAGGATTTGGCAGCGAGATGGGAGAATGAACATCCTACGCGGTGGCTACAGCGGATGCGTGGGTCTGGGCGAGGCAGGATGAACGAATGTTTCTGGATGAGCTTCCCTTGTAACCCGAGATATATTGTTTTGGAGTACAGAGACACTCATCGCATGATGCTCACTGATAATAAGCTGAAATCTTCTCTCAGTTTGACTGGTACTCAGGGGCACAGTTCAGGCCCATGACCATCGGTCTCAATAGGAGAGATAACATTGGAAAGGAGAATAACAGAAATCCGGACATTCAGTTCACTGTAAATTTCAGTAGAACTGAGATGAACTTTTTGGACCTGATGATTAAACACCAAAAAGGTTTTCTATATACTGCCTTGTATACCAAAAAAACAGACAGAAACACACTACTTCACTCCAAAGCTTTCACCAACGCAACCACCGAAAAAAATCTACCTTTTGGTCAATTTTTAAGAATAAGGAATAAGGAGGAATTGCTCTAAAAAAGATGACTATTTTAAGAATACTGCTTCACTTCTGAACAAACTATCTGAAAGGAATTATCCAAGAAGATAGCTCAAAAGAGCAATGAAACGAGCCTGATATACTCCCAGAGATTCCTTACTTACACCTAGACAGAAACAAGAAAGCATGCCATTAGTATGAGTCACGTTACAACAAACAATTGATGGACGGAATGCTGACAATGCATACATTCTCCCCCAGTCAAGAGATCTGGGTTAAATCCATCGTTCTTTTGCCCACTACACCACCCCAGTTTAGACATGGCCATATGAAAAGTATTAGTATGAGTCACAACATTCTCGGGAGCTACAAATGAAGTACAAAAATTGTACAAAAAAATTTAGATTTTTCACAGCCTGCTGGGCAGAAAATCTGGATTTTATTAAGGACACGGAGGCTAATATTATGCAAATCTCCTTTATTGCCACAGCTCAGCAGCAACAATTGAAGAATACAGAACTTCAATGAACATTCTAAATAACTTTATAGTCCCATCGCGACCAGCCATCTTCCTTCTTTGTTAAAGATGCGATGAAAGATCCATCAACGAGAAGAGAGCAGCCAAAAGATTGAATAAAAAACTTTGTAACGAGTGTTCTGCAGGCATCTATCTTTTCATTCTGAAAGAAAAAGAATAATACCACGTAATAAATTGTATCCACAAGGGAGGGAAATACAACAATAGTGGTGGGATAATATTAGCCTCCGTGTCCTTAATAAAATCCAGATTTTCTGCCCAGCAGGCTGTGAAAAATCTAAATTTTATGGCACAACACGGAGGCCATATTATGCAAGTTCAAAGTGAATTAAGAACATTATCAATCACATTAGGGATTGGTCTAAAGTAACAAGCCTTAAACATAGTATCATTTGACCAATCTGCTGCCCTAAGGATATCTTGAAGACCACCACCCATAAAAAAGGCCTTTGACGCCAAAGCACCTCTAAGGGAATGTGCTCCAAATATAGATACATCCACTCCACTTTCATGCTTAACATCTTTCACCCATCTTGCAAGGGTTGGAGAAGAAACAGCTTTATGGGGGGGATCTATAAGAAATGAGGAGTTGTTGTTCATTCATTCTCAGATATTCAGTTCTTTTTTCATACTCTTTCAGACACTTAACAACACAGAGTCTTTCGTTTTGAGGAAAAAAGGGATAAAAGATGGAGGAAGACATAGTTTTGGTTCTCTTCTTGAGGAAGAAACAAGCTCCCTCAGGTTGAAAAGCCCTGCTAGAGATTTCTAACGCTTTAACGTCTGATGTTCTTCTAAAAGATACTAGACAAAGTAAAACTGTAAGTTTATGAGAAATACGTTTAAGAGAAAGAACAGAGTTATCTCCCCAAGAGGATAGAGTTCTAAGAATAAGAGTGACATCCCACATGGCGGTGTACTTAGCAGAAGGTGGGTTGAGAATTCTCATACTTCTCATTATTTTTGTAGTTAATAAGCTTTGCCCAACAGATACTCCGTTAATTAAAGAGTGGCCAGCGGAGATAGCAGATCTATAAACGTTAACGGTTCTATAAGATAGACCAGAGGTAAATAAATCCGAAAGATAATTGACAGCATGAACTAGATCAGTTGAAACGGGATCATAACTTCGTTGAAGGCACCAGCGAACCCATTTGTTCCATGCCAATCGATAAGCTTTCCTTGTACCAGGTGCCCATGATTCTGAAATGAGTGTGAAAGCATTTGACGAAAGACCTGGGATTCGCCACTGTCTCCTGAAATCTTCCAAGCCGTCAGAACCAGAAGACCCTGTTCTACTAGGGGATGAATGTCTCCTTTCGGTCCCATGAGTACCTCTCTGAAAGAAGGAATCAGAATGGGGAAGTCGATAGACATTTCTAGAATTATTGGAAACCACGCTTGGGATTTCCATAGAGGAGTTATCACTACCATGCTCTCTTTGTAACGACGAGCATGAAGTAGAAGACGGGGAAGCAAGGCAAAAGGCGGGAAAGCAAAAGGGGCCAGACCTCTCCAATCTTGGAGGAATGCATCTACATTCTGAGCTTGAGGGTCCGGTCTCCAACTGAAAAAGTTCTACAACTGGGTATTCAGCCGATCTGCAAATAGGTCCATATGGAAAGGACCCCATCTGGCTTGGATGGTTAGGAAAATCCGTCTGTCTAGTCTCCAGTTGCTGGAATCCTTGAAATTCCTTGAGAACCAGTCTGCTACACCATTGTTCAGACCAGGAATATGTTCCGCTACGACTGATATTCCTTTGCTCAAGCAAAAGTCCCAGAAACCTTTCGCTAGGTCCGACAGACCTTTCGAATGAGGACCCCCTAGTTTGCTGACATAACGTACTGCGGAGACGTTGTCCATCCGTAACGTTACACAGCACTTCGCAGAATTCTGGGTGAAACAACGAATCGCGAATGAACCTGCTAATAATTCTAAGCAGTTGATATGCAATTTCTTCTCTTGAAGAGTCCAACGACCCCCTGTAGATGAGTTCCCACATCTGGCTCCCCATCCTTCCAAACTCGCGTCCGATTCTATTATTAGGTCTGGTTCCTCCCCAAAAATGGCTCTGCCATTCCATGCCTCTACATTCTTCAACCACCAAAGAACTTCGCTCTTCGAGTCGTGGTCGAGAGAAATCAATTGGGAGTAGGAGAGAGTTGATCTCAGTGATTTTGCTTTGAGTCTCTGAAGAGCTCGATAGTGTAATGGGCCAGGAAAGATAGCTTGAATTGTTGAAGAAAGAAGGCCCAGGATCTTTGCTAAGTACCTTAAGGGGAACCGATTTAGTTTGAGTAGATTCCGGAGTTCTTTCCTCACTTTCCTTACTTTGTCCGAAGGAGGTTTCAGTTCTGCCTTTATTGTATCTACTAAGAAACCCAGAAATTGAGTCTGTTGACTTGGTGTCACACAAGATTTCTTCATGTTTATGATGAAGCCGAGATGTTGTAAAAGACGAATTGTAAGATCTGTGTGAAGCGATACGGTCTGTTTTGATTGTGCCATGATGAGATATATAATCAGTCTGACTCCCCTCTGTCTGAGCCAGGCGATAACAGGACGGAGAACCTTGGTAAAACACCAAGGGGCGGATGAAAGACCGAAGGGGAGGCTGCGAAACTGGAATAACTTTCCCAGATAGGAATTGTTAAGTAAGCGTCTTTTAGGTCTAGTCTGGTTAACCAGTCCCTTTTCCGAAGAATGTCCCTTAGGAGATGTATCCCTTCCATTTTGAAATGTTGGTATACAACCCACTGGTTTAGATGTTTTAAATTTATGACAGGCCTCTGTTCTTTGTTTTTCTTTTCTACTAGAAATATATTGCTTACAAAGCCTATGGAATTTGATTCTACAATCGCACCTTTGTTTAATAGATCTCTTACTTCTTGGGAAACCAGAAGTCTGTCTGTGTGTGAGAATGTAATTTCTCGAGGGTGTATGGGTGAAGTCTATTTTGTAACCTTTCACTGTGTTACTAAATTCCAGTTGTTTGCGAATTGGTGTAGTCTCCCACCCACCTTTGGAGGGGTATCTGAAGGGTCTTTCAAGAGTCCTACCTGATGAAAAAGAGCGTTGTCTGCGTTCTCCTCTGAAGGGACGTCCTCGACTTCTCTGTCTTTGAGGGTAAAACTGTTGATTTCCGAAATTCGAGTTATATCTCCCTCCACGGGACATGAAGGGTCTTGTAATGGAGTTTCCTCGGCCGGGAAAACGACCCCGAATTCTCCCGGCCCGGGTGAAAACCTGATCTTGGAATACCCTTTTAATGTCCTTCTGTGACTTTTGAATAGAATTGAATGCGCCGACATATTTGGCCATGTCTTTAATGAAATCCTCACCAAAGAGGAAGCCCTGGGAGCTAGGACCTGGATCGTCCTTTGCCAACTCAATTAGTTTGAGGTCTATTTTAAACAGGATTCCTTTCCTTCTTTCGGTGGAAATCGCAGTATTTGCGTTTCCTAAAAGGCATATAGCCCGTTGGACCCACTCCCTTAGTTCTTTTGGATCGACCATGGAGTCCTCCAGATAAGCCGATTCAGCCATTTCAAAAATGTTGGTAAGGGGGCCAATGGTGTCAAGAAGTCGATCTTGGCACGACTTTAATCCTTTGTCTATTCCCTTTCTCGGGTCTCTAGCAGTCTTGGTTATAAATGCCACAACTTTGGGGTCTAGTTCTGGTGTTGCGGCTATCTTATTAGGAAGGGAGGGTCTCGGACATTCGGAGCGTAGTCTAGATCTCACCTCTTGGGGTATCTCCTTCCTGAGCCAGAAGGTGAGGTACTCCGCTATGTGCTGGGATGGGGTCCATTCCGGGGATAAGGGATGTTTTATTAACAAGGGATCAAACATCAGGTCCCCAAAAGGGTCCATGACTCCCAAATTGGGTTGTGAGGCCTTTGAAGCCTCTTCAGAGCTTCCTGTTCCCCTTGGTGACTCTTCCACATCAGTATTGAACCCGGAGGAGCAAGACAAGTTGATTTCATTATCGGACTTGTCTTCGTTATCAATAACAATTGGAAGCTCAGGGCCTATATCATGCCCACATTGGGTGCCCGAGGCACCAGATTTGTCACCGCCTTCTAAGCGTGAAAGCTGAGCGCTGGTTTTCGCTCTTTTAAACGCAGGTCTTTCTTTTCCTCCATGCGTTCTCTTTTTCGTAGCCTTTTTTGCTCCTTCATATTGGGTACTAGTGGAAGGGCGGGGCGTAATAAGGGAAAGGGACTCTAATTTGTCATTGATTTTATCATCAATTGAACCAATTACCTTTTCCACCGCCTTGTTGATAAGGTCCTCCAATTTGTCATCAATGGATGGTTGGGGGGTGGACATTATGATTAATTGAAGATAGAAGTGAATAAACACTAATCTTTCTTTTTTCTCCCCTTTTTTTTTATTTTTTTTTTAGGTCCTAGTGAAGTTATGGTGATCTAAAGGGTCGTTAGCTGCTAAATATCGTTGTTGGGTGCTGGCAGGTAAGATAGAGAGGCAGTTGTTGTGTAAAACCGTCAAAAAAAAGCGGTCCCGATACATTAAAATGAATGCCACGCTCGCAAACGCGAGCGTGGCCGTTGCTAAGGAGTTTTCCTCTAATCCCGGCCTGCCTGAGACGCGAGAGAGACGTCTTGAGGCGGCCGGGTCGGGCAACAGCGAAACGCGGTGAAAGGGAAACCGGGCCCGAGGGAGGAAACGAGTATTTCTTTCTAAACAAGGTGACAAAAGATATGTTGTATTGATAAAGCGAGCGCGGACGGCGCGAGGCAAAGGATTTGAAAGATGCGATCAGCGCGAGTCAAGTAATTTAAATATAAATAGCGCGCATGAAGCACTGAAGGCAGACAATTAATTAAATAGATCGAAAAAATAGACGAATCCGATCCAAAGTGGGATCGGAAGGGGAAAGGTTTGAGAGGGAATGTCTTAGAAGGGGAAACAACATTTTAAACGATAAAGAGAGGGTATAGTAAACCCTTATCTGTTATATGATCCTAAAAAGGGGTAGAAACAATCCTAAGATCAATTATAAAGTAGCAAATTAAATAAATAGATAGTAAACATATGTATATTCAAAAAGAATTAAGTATGAGTTGAGGAGTACTTATCTTTCTGAGCAGCAGCAACAAAGAAGGAAGATGGCTGGTCGCGATGGGACTATATAGTTATTTAGAATGTTCATTGAAGTTCTGTATTCTTCAATTGTTGATGCTGAGCTGTGGCAATAAAGGAGATTTGCATAATATGGCCTCCGTGTCGTGCCATAAAATTGGAATACCATGAAAGAACTTGTCCGTTTTGCAAACAAACCAATCTTTGCACTAAAGAAAAACAAAAGCATTAACCTCTTCAGTGCCACGCCCTTTCCCCGCCCTGTGCCGGGCGTTGCATTAGCGGGCGGGGTTCATGACGAGATAGTCTCGTCATGGGCACAGCGCAACCGCGCTCCATGACGAGACCATCTCGTCATGGGCACTGAAGGGGTTAAGGATAAGATAGTGCGTGCTAACACTGAAGCTAAAAAGGAAGTACAGACATTACGAACAATGCTGTCTCTACCTCCAATCCAAGGTCACAGGAGATGTGGCAACTGTTTCTCGTGCGATAGCACGATCGAAGGCAGTAAATTCACATATGGGTCCAAATTTATAAAGCACGAAGAGTTCACAAATTGCAACACACATAATGTAATTTATTGTGTGTCATGTCCATGCCCAAAAGCATACATTGGTAAAACTACACAACCAATCAAAAAAAGAATAACGCAACATCGATCAAGAATAAGATGTAAGACTCCCAATGCACCAATGGTATCACATTGCATTGAAAAAAAACATGGCCTGCAAGACATTAAATGGACAGTGTTAAGGCACGTAACTGGAAAAAATATTGAAAGTACACAATCAAGAATTGAAGCAAAGACCATCATGTATTTGGCTCCCATTGAAAATGGAATGAACGAGATGACCGAGCTACCACATGTTAGTTAATATTAACAGTGTCCGAATACAGCTAGATGATGAAGACCATGGCAAAGAAAAACACCAATTAATATTATTAGAAATGAACGAGATGACTGAGTTAACACATGTTGGGGGAATATCACTGCCCGATGTACCGTTAATGTATGCTTAAAAATAAAAGAAGAGATAAAGTAGTTTAAACATTCCCTGAAAACCGGTACGAATAAAGGAGGACCTAAGCGCAAGAAACTAGCCTTTCAGACAAAGTACTACAAAAAAGAAGAAGAGGAAGTCTTGCAACCCGATTGAGAGAAGATACATGTGTAACAAGAGTGTTTCCGACACTATGCCCAGAGACTCACCAAGAGGACTTGCGCGATAGTGAATAACATGGATACTTTGAATTTTAGTAAATATGCAAAAAAAGAACTTCCTATGAAAGCGTGTTGACTAGCAACAACATGAGGACAGGCATCAATGAAAGAGACATCTCACGCACAAGATGTCTTAAGCAGAGTGACGTCACACGCCGACGGAAGATGTCGAGTCAACAAAAACATACAAAAACATGGAGGAAGCGTCGAGAGATACCAACAGAAGAAACTCTGACGCTAGGAAGTGGCTTCGCCGAGAATCATATAGAACGCAAAATCTACGCAGTAAGGTATTTCAAAGATGCATGCGCATGGGAACGCACAAAGGTGAAGGCTTAAAAACGCACAAGGGAAATTGCATAGAGGCATGAAGGGCAAATAGTAAGCGTGGCTGAGGCAAATTTTCCCGTGAAACGAGTAAAGTTAAACAAAAGATTCCGATTGGCTCATGACAACGGTCACTCCACATAACATGTAAAATATAAAAATATTCCCAGTGAGGACATATTTACTAATGCACAGCGGTCACTCTTCACAATATGTAGAATATGAATGCCCAGAGTGAGAATATAACTAACAATGCATGTCAGTCCTAACATATAGATAGCGCAATCTGTAGGAGTGAAAGTCTTCTTACACAATTCATTCATTTTTAGATTGTGGAGACACTGGAGGAAAATGAAAAGAGATAAGGCGCTCACGTTCATGAAAAGCACATAAAGCAGTAAGCCCCGGTAGGTGGTTGATGAACAAACATCTTAATAAACACACTAATAAAAGTTGTGGAAATATCAGCCATCATGACATATGATTTTAATCATATAGGTTGTGATTAACCGTATCTAGGCTTTCCTGTTTTCAGTTTCTATTTTTGGTAAATTCTGGTGGTGTTTTTTCAGTGTTTTCCAGTGATTTCAAAACCTCAAAAAAACAGTGCTTTTCAGTGGTTACTCATTTTCGCCCCATAAAAAACAACTGAAACGGTGTTTTACCGGTGTTTATGGAACGCTTTGCTTTTATTATTGCTTGCTTTCTTCATTGATGCATGGTATATAGACAGTGTACATACAGTGTATATGAGGTCCAAATACATTTTTACAAGTCGAAGGTGTCAAGATGGTTGGTAGAGTTGACGTGCTCTGATTTAGATTTATTTAAATGCCCGCTCTACTTGCCACTCCTTAGAAATTTCTGAACTTTTGGTTGATCTGTATTTGGAAAATGGGATTACTGAGAGCTGAGTTTGGGCCATATCTGGTCCGTGATTAGGGATGGCTCAGTAGTGCGTAACGCCTGCCCTGATTTACAGCATATTTTGGTATATTTTTATGTTTTTATACCACATGTGCTCTCTGAGGAGAAGTGAAATGGTATGAGAGCCAGGGTAAGCTCAGTGGTCTTGATATACACACTAAATATAGCCAGTGGGGTAGCTAGACCTACTGCCACCCAGGGCAGCCCCTAAGTTTAGGTGCAGGTAAGAGCAGGCAACAGACAGATTGTTCTCGGGGTGTGGGAGGGGTGGCAGCCAACTGACGACTTGTTCACAGGGGTGGGGTGGTGGTGTTAGTTAGTGAGTGAGGGTCACCACATTTACTCGTAGCCCTAGCACCCATGGCTGTTTCTCAATCAGTGGTGCAACAGGTGCAGTGGCACCGGAGCCAATCGGTCTGACTAACCTTCCATGCACCCTGATTACGGCTTCCTTGCTACGCATTTGAGGTAAGGGAGGTCCGTTTCCTCCCTTGCATGGGGGCCCACTGACGCTTGTTACGCCACTGCCACCTCTACTGAACCGGTGAAACCCAGGGCGGGGGCCAGTGGGTGCCAAGAAACGCCAGGGGGGATGGACGGCTCATATAGGATAATTGGGGAAAGGCAGCAGCCTCTTTATCAACTCAAACACCCCCATGCATTCTCAAGAGCCGAGTTGTAATCCCCCTGCTGCACAAAATCCCCTTCATGCGCCCTAAGGCACTTGCCAACCAACGCTCTCCTGGAGGCTAAGCCAAACTTAAATACTCGCGCGCACACAAAGACACAGTAGGCACTAGGCAGGCACGCACTCAAATGCATCTAGATAGAACCGCACACACTTACATACAGGCAAAAGACATACACACACTCAGAGGCTCAACTAGAGCCAAATTTCGGGGGGGGGGGGGGCTGAGCAAAAATTTCCGGGGGGGGGGGGGGGCTGAGCAAAAATTTCGGGGGGGGGGGGGGGCTGAACTTTAAGCAATAGGCAGAGTGGAGCTGCAGGGGCTCTTAGAAGGGGTGAAACAACAGCAAGGCCTCATTAACATGCAAATGGTCTTTTAAAGACCTGTGAAGTGCTCGGGTGCGGCTGCTTTTTTGCCCGGGAAGGTGTCTCATCCCGGGCTGCCACACACGACGGGGGGGTGTTGCGCGCCTGCACACACTCGCGCACATTCATACAGACCCACACACAGGTGCACTTTATGCAAACACGCGGAAACACAGACACACATTACATCGTTGTCGTACTCATAGATGCACACACTCACACAGACCGAAGGCATGCAGGCGTACATAAAGACAGGCGGGCAGATATATAGGCACCGAAACACCACACGCCAAACACAAAGATACGCCACGCACACAGACTTACAAACTCACACAGGTACACCCCACACACACAGACAAAAAAAGAGATGGATAAACGCCCAGAGTAATGACAAAACACAGGAACATAAACAGGCATGCGACACACGGCCTCCGTTTCCTGGAAGCCAGCACTGGGTGGGTGTTCCTCGCTAAGATCTCACGCCGCCGCCAAGGTGGTCACAACGATTGACAGGACTGTGTGCATTCCCACCCATGAATGTGCAGGTCTACAATAAAACTTCAGACACCGTAGCCCTGCAGTAGATTCGATTTCCTAATTCATAAACAATTCGGATATCGTTCCCACTAGAGGAACATTTCCGGTCCCTTAGGACATTGAGGCAACCGGGAGATGTATCCGCTTGCTCAAGATCACGCAACTTGCTGCCGTGAGAAAGAAGCTGGGATTCGAATCTATTAGACGACTGAAAAATATCTAACAGGTTCGAATCTCGGCTTTTTTCACACTTCAGCAAGTGTAGGATCCTACTTATGGGAGATCAGAGGTCTGCAAAAATCTAATCTCTACTATCATAGGTGACCCGAAACCTCCCTCACTTGGCTCCAGCTCCCTCTGTCAAGTCACTGCTCCCCCCCATGCCCCCTTTACCCTTCTCCGCAAAGAGGTGCCCCATATCTGTTGCAGCACTTACCGCGGGCGGGCAGGGCTCGGAAGCTGCGCACCATGTTGCCATCCCGGAGTTGTTGCCGGAGCCCCCCACAGGGCCCTGGTGCTGTCGCCCCCCGCTGTAGCGTTCGTAGAGTCGCAGCATGTGCTCTGACACCGTTTGATTAACATTTCATCCTTGTGGATGGTTTCATAAAATACATTTAAAAAAAAATTGTTTGAGAAAGAGTTTTTCATTAAAAGAAAGGAATTCTTGATATCTTCGAATCCGCTGCATGTTGGCTTGGCAGGTTGCGGCCAGTGCATACACCCCCCCCCCCACCCCCTCAGCCCGGGCTGAAACAGCTTCGGGCACACACACAGCCGCGGCCCCCCCCCCCCAGTACTTCACAGACCATTCACTTGATAATGGGGCTTTGTTGGTTTATCACCCCTTCTAGAGCCCCTGCATCGCCACTCTGACTATTGCTGGAAGAATTATCACAATACAGACTGTGGCGTGCACACAATAAAAACTAGCCAATCACAAGTGCAGTGCATTGTGGCGATTCCTCGGGGCTTTAGCTGACAGGGCTTCGTCACAACAAAGGAGAAAGGATTATCCATTGTGGCTTCTTGGTGTCAGAAAGGTGGCAGTGGACTGGCTCAGGGTGACCCCATGTAGAGACGCTGATAGTGAGCCGGTTCACATATAAACGCCTGTAAGGTTATAAATACTACATTCCTTTGTGTTCTTTCTCCTCCCTGCGAGCGGGCGCTTATGTTCGCAGATCCGCTCTGTTTAGTGCAGAGTTGAAGGACTTGCGCTTGTATCAGCGAGTCATATTGCCGCCATCGCGCCGGAAAGTCTGTGGCCGATCCGCCAGCTGTTGTATCCTGCCCGAAAGCCATTAGGTGCCTCCGTAGAAGATAGTAGTTGACACTGCAGGGCTAACTAGGGCAAACCGGCATTCCCAAAGCGGGGATCTCGATATGTACAGCTTTGGCTCCCTCAAGTGGCCAAAAGGTGCAAATGGCCAAGTGGTGAATCCAATTTGGAAAATTCAGCGATACTCGGTTTAAACCGGGTCAGCTGATTTGCAATCGGTAGGGTAATCTCGGTTTTAACCGAAATCCGGACAGCCTAACCGTATCTAAGGGATAATGGAATATCAAGTACGTGAGTAAAAGAGCCCAATAAAATTGTGTTCTAAAAACACTCTCAGAAAGCACAAGCTTACATTACAATCATGTTTTTATTCGACACAGGTATTAGATGTCCTACATGAAAAATAGTCCTTCCCTGATGAAGACCTTCGGTTAAAAAAAAATCTTCAGTCCATCCATTGTGAAGGTCGAAACGCGTTGGCTATTACATTATATGAGGTCAAGAGTTAATAAGGACTAGAATTTATGCCAAATAATTAATGCACCTTTGAACTGAAAGAATAAGCTCAAACTAGAAGTGTAAACACAATCTCTGACCCCTATAGGACCTATGGACAAGCGGCTATTGAGGACGAAGAAACAAATGTCCCTTTACTAGATTTAAAAAGTAGGACTTTTAGAGTTCATTATTGTGTTGCAAAGTGATTGGATTTGTAATACATTTTGATTGTATAGATATATGTGGATTTATGTGAAAAACGTTTATCGTACTGTTTATGTCTTTATATATGTTGGTATTGTAAATATTGTACATGTTGTTGCTTTGTCACAAAGAAAACAAAAAGGGTTCGTCTAAAAGACAGTCGACAATAGGAACCTAAAATGCAAAAAAACATTGAAATGTGAAATGCGTACCCGTACGCACTAGTAGTACACGTACGTGTACGCACTAGTAGTACACATATGTGTACTACTAGTGCGATCCCCTTATGTGTACGCACTAGTAGTACACGTATGTGTACTACTAGTGCGATCCCCTTACGTGTACGCACTAGTTGTACACGTACGTGTACGCTCTAGTAGTACACGTACGTGTACTACTAGTACGATCCCCTTACGGGTACGCACTAGTAGTACACATACGTGTACTACTAGTGCATACACGTAAGGGGATAGCACTAGTAGTACACGTACGCGTACTACTAGTGCGTACATGTACGTGTACTACTAGTGCGTACACGTACGGGTACGCATTTCACACGCTTACAATGGTAATACAGGCATACACATGCCAGGAATGGAGGGCTACGAGTCGCACATGGATGTCCATCAAGTACTTGTCATTGCATACTTTCATGTGCAGGCCCTAGGTGTGTTAGCCAGTGATATTGCACAGGTCATCTCATCTAGTTGCACAATTGATGTGTTATGACCTGTGGACACATATCATGTGTGATGGGGCACTATGTGGCACACATCACCTTGACACTTGCCACATGTGTGTCTGTAGTCCAACTGTGTCATGCACAGCAGCAGTGGGTGGCACAGTCATGAACACCCGCACCTGTCTCCTGATGCCAGGGACAGGGACACTCTATCAACTGACCTGTCACGATCAGCATGCCCCTTTGGGACTATGTCAGGTGTGTGTCATGTGTTCCCATGAGCTTGATGTCAGTGTCCCGTCAACTGCATCTGCTGTTGGTGCATCCAACAGGGGTCTGTGTGGAGATGGGCATGGAACACATCTACGCACACCATGCCACATGTGGATTCCCACGGCTGTAGGGTCTGTGTGCATCGGACATCATATTTTTCCAGTTATACATGTGTGCGTTGTCTCAATGGCTGTGTCTTTGTGTTGTCACGTGTACCCCTTCATCGCACTGTGTTTGATATGTACATTTGACATTCCATGTTACCTGTGCGTGTGCCTTGCAGTCAGCTGTCTGGATGAGATGACATCCTTCCAATGCAGCTATGTGGTTGTGTGTCACTCCGGTGATATCTCTGGCTGTTCACTCAGACTGTCCACCAAATCATTTCAGTGCATGTCATGTAGATTTGACAATCAACAGGTGTATCTGGTTTTTTGTAGGAGTGCAAGCAAGCTGGCATATGTGTCCTGTATGTATTGCACACACCCAACTCCATAGTTACCTGATGTGTATTAGCAGTGTAGCATGTGCTCTGTTCATTGACATTGATGTTGGCCGACTCTCAATCTTCATTCTTTCAAACTATGTCTTGCAGGGCACCACCTGTCCCAAGACTAATGCCAGACTTGACTGCCATGAGGGAACGTGCCTGCATCCGCCGTTACAGATTGACTCGGCAGTTGATTGAGGACTTGACAGACAAGCTGGCACCACACCTCCAAGCGCAACACAGTTATCCTACTGCGCTGACCCCCAAGATGAAGGTGATGGCAGCCTTAAATTTTTTTGGCACAGGTACGTTTCAATTGACCATAGCTGATGTGGGTGGGTTGTCACAGACTATGTTCAGCCGTGTCCTGCGTGATGTTTTAGCAGCCATGTTGGAGCACCTTGATGAATTCATCACATTTCCTACTCCAGAGGAGTTGACAGATGTCAAGGGTGATTTCTATGCCCTGGGTGGGATGCCCCATGTAATTGGGTGCATTGATGGTACACATGTGGCTTTTGTACCACCACAGGCACAGGAACAAGCCTATCGCAACCGCAAACATTACCACTCGATAAATGCCCTTGTGGTGTGTCTTGCTAACATGCTGATTTCTCATGTCTGTGCACGTTTTCCAGGATCAGCACACGATGCCTACATCATGAGGCGTAGCAGGGTGCCACAAATGATGCTGCGGCTGCACAACGAACGAGCATGTCTTGATGGTGGGTATACTCTTTTTGTCCTATGTGTAGCGGTAGCTTTGTCTCTTACGGCATCTCCTGACCCACTTATTTACATGATGTTTCCATGTAGGGGACTCTGGCTATCCCATCATGCCATGGCTGATGACACCTCTCTGCAACCCAAGAACAGCTGCAGATCACCGGTACAACAATGCACACGGGCAGACCCGGCGAGTGATTATGAGGACGTTTGGACAAGACAGGCGGGTCCCTCCCTTATGCCCCAGAGAAGGTCTGCCAAATCTTCCTCGTGTGCTGCATGCTGCACAACATGGCAGTTGAGAAGGCAGTGCCACTCATCCTGGATCCGGATGAGCTGGAGCATCCACCCATGGAGGATCAAGGGCTTGCTCACGAGGCTAGTGATGAGGAGGAGGAGGAGGATGATATCCGGAGTCAGCTCATACGCAACGTCTTCTCATAATGGTGAGTCACTGGGTATGAGTGTGGAAGCTTGTAGCATTGAGTGGCATGTGTTGCAATGTGTGTGTCCAGCTGACTGAATGCAAAGTGACTTGGATGTGTGTTCTGATGTGTCACTGGAGTGATGATGTCATGCAACACAGTTTTGCGGAGAAACTTGATTTGCAATTTACATGTGTCCAACATTGTTCATGTTTTGGAAATGTCCATGTGTGCAGTGAGAATTGTTTTAGGTGACTTCTCGTGTGTCTGTCATTCCCAGGTATTTAGCGCCTGTTGTCTGCTCGTGTCATCGTTGTCCTCCTGCTATTCCCCGTGAGGATTGCAATGTGTGCTGAATCAGCGTGCCATGCACGGACATGTGGAAATGTCAGTTTGGGTAAGGATTGCAGCAAGGCTTTTTGGTGGTGGTACGGGTTGGGAATGTGTGGGGACTGCTTCTGTGCATGTTGTGGTACCATGCATACATGTCTTCTCACCATGGAGCATATAACATGTAGCATCACTCCCATGACATGATAGTCACCCTTCTTGACAGTCATCTGTACTGGAGTGTGCCGTCTGAAGAAGGCATCAATGTGTGTAAACCTTGCCTCTGAAACATTGCAGATGCTACGGGTGGACATAGTGGGGGACATCACAACAACAGGCTCCATGGGGAATTCCAGCCTCTCCGTGTGCAGCAGGATGTGTTTGGCTCATCCCCTTACCTTGTGTGCCAGTTCATAGGGATTTACATCATCCGTGTTGTGAAGGGGGGGTCCAGCGTATGTCCCACATGTTCTGTCAACTGACCTGTGAGTCTGTTAATATGGATGCATATCCCTTTGTGTGTGTATGTGGAATAAAGGTGTTCAGCACAATCCAAAGTGCCTCATCTCTGTCACTGCAGATCTCTTGCCAGTTTGCATGCGTCATCTATGGCATAATTGACAAAGATTGAGCATATGAGTGTATGTGTACTTTGGCAACATGCATGCAATGCTTTATGGCTAATGATCTCTATTGTGCATGAAGTACCTGGTTGTGTATGTATTTGTGCAGGTTGCTCCCCACAACGGGACGTGAATGCCTGCTGATGGTGTGTCTCCTTTGCGCATCTCCGCATTTTGTTGCCTGATACAGTGGCTGTAATTTATGGTGATTGTTCATACATTTTCTCTGAGTGACCCATGAGTGACCTGACACTCCTTCCTTTACATACACCTGTTGCACTGTACCTTGCAGACCTCCTTGTCTTTGTGTGCTAATTTTTGCATAATTTCTAACCCCTTCCACCTGCTGCTGCCTCACCTGCGGCCCCGCCACTCCGAGTGCCCTGATTCTGCAACCCCCACGCCTCACAAATGCTCAGCCCTTCACCCTCCAGCTTTTCTGTGCCACTGTAGCCCCAGCGCCGTGCCAAAGGCAGGACCGTCTGCGCCTGCAACATGCACAGTGTACGACCCTCTAGTCTTTGCATGACCCACGTCACACAACAGGCTCATGCTGCAGCCACTCTCCAAGCAATGTCCTTGTGACAATCATCCGCCTGCGATCAGGCAACCCCTAAGCACACACACAACACCTTTGCATGCTGAGTGTGCTACTCCAACTGCCTACACAGCGCTGCCCAGCCTACCAGACCCTGTCAGAACAACCAGGTAATGTGCCTCCTACTCCACACCCGCTCCATCCACTAGCACGCCATTGGACTCTGTTACCTCCTCAACACTACAGCCCCACACATCACCTTCATGACAGTAATCTGGACAAAAGCATCCTCAGCACATGACGTCTTCATTGCCATCTCAGACGGATACAAGATCCCCCGCAGGGACGGCAACACCAATCCCGGGGGCTGAATTGCTATTTATTCACAAGTACACACCCAGAGTCACAAATGCAGGTTCGCAGTAACTCGCTGCCAACCCTCAGAGTAACACTCATCTACAGATCTGCAGGCCTTCATCTACAATTCCGCTAAGCCATCAACACGTACATCTGCACGCACGCCCTCACCTCCACGGGCTACATGTGGCTGGGGGTCAGTAACTTCTTGCTGGAGGGGAAGCACACCACTATCCATCATTGGTCCATCAACATTGGAATCCACGTCTCCAACAAGCAACACGGAGCCCCACACCCCGCTACCGATCCCCCAAAGATGCTTGATGTAAGTCGCCACAGACAAGCTGTGTGGGACACTCAAAACAACCCCACTGCCACACCCTGCAACCTCACGCACTGGATCAGCAACTGATCCAACAATCTTGCCACATTGACGGACTTTCCTGTGAAGCACAACAACAGTTAAGGTACCTGGGACAAGGCAGACCTACTGGACTCCTACAGACCTAGCCGGACTCTTGTGCAAACCTTGCAACACAAAGAGACATCATTTTCCTTACAGCCCTGGAAAACACCACACACAGCCATCACCATATCATCAGCAAGGACACGTGGAGATACTTCAGATAGTGCCGAGACACCCAAACACACGACATCAAGGAGCTCATCAGCATTGTGAGTGAACTGACAGCAGATCTCCATCCAAGACACCCCACCCTTGCAAGGCAGATCCCATCCCTTGCAACTTTGTACCACTGCAAGCTCATGGCCATACACAACAGCCTTGGCACACAGAGGCAGACAGCACTGTTATCTGCAGGACAAACCCCCCTCAGGGTCTGGACTCCCGTCAGCAGCAAGTACACAACCTGGCTCATGTGCAACATACACTCTGGCTCTCCATCAGGCCCCTTCCCACACAACATCTCAACCACATCATTCCCCAT
The DNA here is from genome assembly GCF_964204655.1 of Triturus cristatus. NCBI lineage: Eukaryota > Metazoa > Chordata > Amphibia > Caudata > Salamandridae > Triturus > Triturus cristatus. Next base: position 1,219,121,269 of record NC_140582.1, on the reverse strand, counting down.
CCTTGAAGCCCACGTCCAGCGCATCATGAATGTCTCCTTTGAGTTTGCCACATTCCATGGGTGCAGGAGGCATGCAGAGCCCCAGGCCCTTCTTAAACAACGGACGCCAGTACCGCAGGATCTCCTGGTACATCACCCTGCTTCCCTACCCAGCAAATGTCATCAGGAAGACACTCAACAAGCAACTGACCAATTTCCTCCATGCAACCAGCTCCAGCCAACCGGCACCAGACCATCTTCCACAGTAATCACACCACTGCAACCGTCATCATTGCCACCACCAACGACAAATTTGCCCTGCTCAACAATGGTGAGGCCACCATTCTTGACCTCTCAACACCATTCTACACCATGTGCTACCACACTGTCAGCTCACACATCTCCAACACTGGTATCCAGAGGAGGGCCCAGGATTAAATCAGAAAGTAGCTCACCAGCAAGGCCCAGGGAGTCTGCCTCCACCCTGCAACATGTAGTACACTGGGGTCATCTGGCCCATGCCACAGGGCTCTTCTCTCAGCGTGACGATCTTCAATGTCTCCATGACCCCCCTCCCCACCATCACATGCGCACACAACCTCATCATCATCTCGTATGCCATTGACACCCAGTTGCTCCTCAAACTCACCAAAGAGTCAGCCATTGTCAGATCCAAACTTCAAGAAGGCATGAGATCCGTTGATGAATGGCTGAACATCAGCCACCTGAGGCTCGACTTAGACAGGACAGAGGTCATCATCTGAGGATTGTCCCCTTATGGCTGGGTCAACTCCTTGTGTCCCACTGGTCTGTGCACCGCACCAGCACCCAGTGGCGACGCACGCAAGCTGGTGTTCATCATGGACCCATCGCTCACAATTACCATGCAACTCACCACCATCTGTACCTCATGCTGCAAAACCCTCCACATGCTGCAAATGACCCACAGATAGATCCACTCCAAGGCAAGACAGACCGACCCCCTGGTCCAGGACACCAGCCGGCTCAACTACAGCACCGGCCTCTACGGAGGACAACAGCAAAAATTCAGGAGAACTTATCTACATCCAGGCTGCATACGAACACCTCATCTGCAACATCCCCTGCCCCAGCCACATCACCGTCCACCTGAGATAGGTACAATGGCTCACTGTGTGCTGCAGGATTACCTTCAGACTCCTCAACCACACTCAGGAGACAGTCCACAACCCCAGACCAAAACCAACCTTGAACGTGTGTCATCCAACACCTGTTGGCCCAACTCCATGCAGCCCACCTTGCCCTGGCCACCATTCATCACATCCACATAAAATCTGCATGCAGGAGATAGTTCTCCCACCTCACCAAACAGACCTTGTACTCCCTCCCCGGGCACATCAATATGACCCATGACCTCTACACCTTCATGTAACTCTTCCAAATTGGTCTGTCTGAGCAATATTGCAAGCCCCCCCCTCAGCAGCTTGAGGCCATCACGGGTGAGTATTGGGCTCCATGTCTGTATTTTGTGATACATTGTGACCCATGTGTGTCCTCGACCGGACTCAGATCCAAGTGTATGGATAGCTGGAGTTAGTTCCACACTGAGGCATACTTCGACATATCCCCACACGTATGTTGTGGACTCATGCTAAATGACTGCAACATGAAATTTCAATTATTAATTTTTTAATTTCTACCTCTGGGGCGTGATTTGTGCACAGAAAAAGGGGCAATGCAGGTGGGGGTGGTGGTTGGCACAGATGTTCCTGAACCAGGTTCTGCAGGGGCTTGGACACCAGATGGTCCAGGTCCAGGAGAGGTGTCGCTGCTGGTGGGATCAGGTTCCTCCCGAGCCTGTGACTGTGATTCTTCACCCCCATTGTTGGGGGGATGTTCATCACGTTGCCCTGTGTGTGAGAGACAGACAATGTTAATGCTGTTTCATGCAACATGCATGTTTCATACACATTCAAGTTGGCACTGTTCCTCCAGGTAGTTGTATGTGCCTAGCATTCTCCTCAATGTTTACTTGTGTATGGGTATGTTGCGGGGGACAGATTGATATGTTCTCCTGAGTCTTTGACATGTCGATTTGTGGCTTGGGTGCTTCTTCGGCTATGTATTGGTCTTGTTGTGTTGCATGTCCATTGTGACAGTGGGTAAATCCATTGCCTGTCCTGGTGATGTCTGCTTGTGTAAGGGGTGTGTGTGACAGGGCCTGCTGGTGGGTGTAGTGTGATTTTGCACTGGGGCTCCCAGGTGATGTAGCTATCCCCCCATGGAGCATGCTGCCATGACAGTGAGTGTGAGTTCCTGTCCTAGCTATCTGACCTTGTTGTCTTGGTGTTTGTGTTTGCACTGGTCACAGGAGGGCCTTGTGCTGCCTACACCAGGGCCAAGTGTGAGCTATCTTGTCAGTACTTTCCCAATCCCTGTGCATTGCGCATGGTGCATGGGTATGTAGCTGCGCCATATGGGATGAGGGCAATTGTGTCTGATTTAGAATTCAAACATGCGTTTTGTGGCACCCACCCTCCCAGCATACCGGACATCCATTCTTGGGTTGGTGCTTCGTGTAGCATGTGACATAGCATGGCCTTGCTTTCTCAATGGGGCATACACATGTTATTGGCATTAGCGTGGTTTTTACTGTGGTTCTGGCCGGTGAGGGCTTGGGGGTAGTTGCGTGCATTTGGTGTAGTTGGGGTGTGGATGCCATTACCCCCATGTTACGTAAGTTGTTTGTGTACTCACCAAGCTCTGGAAGTCCTTGAAGTCCATGTACTTCCACCGGCGGAAGCATGGCCATCACCTTCTCCTCCCAGGGATGGTAATGTACTGGTCTGCGGGGCGCACCACCTCCAGTGATGTTGCTCTGGGTGTGGTCTTCATTCATTTTTCTCTTGACCGCCCTCCGCAGATCGTACCTGGTCCTTCTGATGGGTACAACAGCATTCACCCTATCAACGATCCTCTGCCACAGGCGTGATTTTTCAGCTATGCTGCTCTGTCTGACCAATGTTCCAAACAGCTGTGGCTCGACTCTGATGACTTCATTGACAAGGATCTCCAGCTCCTCCCTTGTGAACTTTGGATTCTTGTCTGTGGGCATGGTGTGGGGTGAGGGTGTGGATGGTTGTGGGTGTGTGGGTCTGAATGTGACGGTGTGGGTCTGAATGTGGAGAGGGGGTATGTGTGAAGGAGGGTGTGTGAAGGTGTATATGTTAAGGTGGATGGGTGCAGTTGTTTGTGTGTGCTCTCTAGCTGCAGTGAGTCTGTTGCAGAGGCTCATGGTTTGTGTGTGTGGGCCCTTTTTATTGGTCCATTTGTGGGTGGGGCTCAGTTTGAATTTTTGGTGGGTGTGTTATATGGGGTGGTTGTGAGTTTGCCCCTCTGTTGCCTGTTTGGATGTGTCCAGGTCAGTCCTTTCCATTTTTTGTGTAGTGTAGACGTGTTTTGTTGTGTTGTGCGAGTCGAATAGGCCCTCCTTGTGCTGTTTTAGTGTCCGTGGTTCAGTATGGTACAGGGGTACGAGTCGTACAGCCACACACCCCCATGCATTGTGGATGTACTGTGCGTACCCCCAACCGCGTATGTACTGTGCATACCCGCAACATCGCGTATGTATGGTGCGTACCTCCAACATCACGTATGTATGGTGCATACCCGCAACATCCGCCGTACATACGCGATGTTGGTAAAAATTACTATTCCCACTCCAACGAATGCAACAGTAGGGAAAGTGTTGAATAGGTAAAAAATACTGTTCTCGCTCCAGGAAATACAACAGTAGGGAAAGTGTTGGATAGCGGATAGGTAAAAATGACTATTCCCATTCCAGTGAGTGCAACAGTAGGGAAAGTGTTGGATAGCGAAGGATAACAATTTACTATTCCAACTCCAGCAAGTGCAACAGTAGGGAAAGGGTTGGATAGCGGAGAGGTAAAAATGTGTATTTCCACTCCAGTGAATACAATAGTAGGGAAAGTGTTGGATAGTGGAGGGGCATAATTCACTATTCCCACTCCAGCAAGTGCAACAGTAGGGAAAGTGTTGGATAGCGGAGGGGTAAAAATTACTATTCCCACTCCAACTAGTGCAACAGTGGGTAATGTGTTGGATAGTGGAGGAGTCAAAACTACTATTTCCACTCCAGCTAGTGCAACAGTAGGGAAAGCTTTGTTTAGCGGAGGGGAAACAATTACTATTCCCACTCCAGTGAGTGCAACAGTAGGGAAAGTGTTGGATAGCGTAGGGGATAAAATTACTATTCCCACTCCAGCGAGTGCAACAGTAGGGAAAGTGTTGGATAACGCAGGGGAAAAAATTACTATTCCCACTCCTGCATGAGCAACAGTAGAGAAAGTGTTGGATAGTGGAGGGGAAAAAATTACTATTCCCTGTCCAACGAGTGCAACAGTAGGGAATATGTTGGATAGCGAAGGAGCAAAACATACTATTCCCACTCCAGCGAGTGCAACAGTAGGGAAAGTTTTGGATAGAGGAGGGGAAAAAATTACTATTCCCACTAAAGTGACTGCAACAGTAGGGAAAGTGTTAGGTAGCGGAGGGGTATACATTACTATTCCCACTCATGCAAATACAGCAGTAGGGAAAGTGTTGGATAGCGGAGGGGTCAAAATTACTATTCCCACTGAAGAAAATGTACATGTAAAAATAAACAAAAAATCAACTACAATATAAAAGTTGAGAACAATTCCAAAAACAAAACATAGCAAAAAATTTAAAAAAACATAGAAACATAATATAATATTTAAAAAAATCTAAAAATTACATACAAAAATTATTACTATTATTATTTTTAAATAATTAACCCCATGAGTGCTCATGAGGAGCTCTACTCGTCATGGCACACAGTGGGCGTGTACTCATGACGAGCATAGCTCGTCATGACACCCAGCACTGGAAATCCCTCTGGTGCGGGCACCAGAGGGATTCCCTTTTCTCCCCTTAAGCCTCGGGAGCTGGGGAAGAGCTTCCCCAGCTCCCGAGGCCCCCCCGCCCTGGTTTCCCTGAAATGACGATCAGCGCACACGTCGCGCTGATGTCATTTCAGTGAAATCGAAACTGAAATGAGCCAAGAGGCTCATTTCAGTTTCTACATGCTCAGGGGGCTATCTCAGCCCCCTGAGAACGTAGAAACTCAGGAGAGGTATCATTGGAAAGGGGAGAATCTAGTGGATCCCTGCATTAGCTCCCAATCTGCCCCACCAGGGGTGGGGAGGGGGGGCAAAAAGCACTCTAGATGCCAGGGTTTTTTTTAGGGCAAATTTGAATTAGAGTGGGGCAGCCCAAAACGGGCATGCCCATACCCCCACCCCCTCGCCCCCAAACATTACAGCCTTCCTGCCCCCCGGGGGGCAGTTGGGGCAGTAGCCCCCAATATGCCCCCCCGGGGGGGCAAAAAGCCCACTAGATGCCAGGGATTTTTTGGAGAAAAGTTTTATTAAGGTGGGGGCATTGGTATGTCCGTTTTTTGCAACCCCCACCCTAATTAAAATTTGCTCCAAAAAATCCCTGGCATCTAGTAGGCTTTCTGTCCCCCCTAGGGGGGCAGATGGGGGCATTAGCCTCCAATCAGCACCTCCAGAGGGGCAAAAAGCCCACTAGCCGCCAGGGATTGTTTGGGGCAAATTTGAATTGGGGTGGGGGCTGCCCAAAAGAGGCATGCCCATGCCCCCACACCCTCCCTTGTAAATATTACAGCCTTCCTACCCCCCGGGGGGGCTAAAAGCCCACTAGACGCCAGGGATTTTTTGGGGCAAATTTTAATTGGGGTGGGGGCTGCCCAAAACGGGAACAATTACAGCCTTTCTGCCTCCCCCCCCCGGGGGAAAGCAGCCCCCAATCTGCCCCCGGGCGGCAAAAAGCCCACTAGTCACCAATGATTAGGCTGGCTTTTTATTTGTGGGGGTGGGGGCTGCCCAGAATGGACATACCAATGCCCCCACCCCCCAAACAAATAGCCACAGTGTTTCTGCCCCCCTTGTGGGCATTTCTGGGCAACCCCACCCCTGATATCCCCCCTAGGGCGGCAGAAAGCAGACTAGGCACGGATTTGTTTTTAGCAATATACCTACCTGTCATAGGGAAACCTAGCAAACCTGTACATTTTTACAAACAAGACAACCAGGGGAATCCAGGATGGGGTAACTTGACTGGCTCTCACCAGGTTCTGTTACCCAGAATGTTATGTTATGTTAGCCGGATTTGTATAGCGCACAGCTGCCCCAGCAAAGGGGCGTCCCGGCGCTCTATTGGACAAGAAACCGGAACACACGCAAACCCAATGGACACGACCATGACAGTGCTAGGAATTCAGGGGAAAAAGGAAGGTTTTAACGGCCTTCCTAAAAATCAGAAGTTCATCAATGGCATGGATATGGACAGGAAGAGAGTTCCAGAGCTTGGCAGCAAGCACACTAAAAGAGCGGCCACCGCCCTAGCCCTCTTAAAGCGTGGGACTGTAACCAGGTGAAGCCCTGAAGATCTTAGAGACCGCGAGGGTACATACGGCGAAATAAGATGTTCCAAAATCTGAGGGGAGGAGTGCTTCAGAATTTTAAACGAAAGGCAGAGAGACTTAAACTTAATCCTCTGAGAAACAGGGAGCCAGTGAAGTCCGTAGATGGTTTTTTTGGCCGAACAAAATCTCGGCAAGCCAACCAGAGCCCTGGCGGCAGCGTTTTGAATGCGTTGAAGTCTAGAAAGTTCGGCCTGATTAGCTCCGAGCAGAAGGGAACTCGCATAATCCAACCGAGACAAGATAGTAGCTTGTACAATAAGCTGTCTGGTTGGGGCATCAAAGAATTTAAAAATAGGTCTAAGCCTACGAAGAATCCCGAAGCACATAGCAGCGATTTTCTTAGTATGAGAAACAAAACTAAGTTTAGAGTCCAACCAAATCCCTAGGTTTTTAAACTTGGTGGCAGGAAGAGGAGTAGGGCCAAGCTCGGATGGCCACCAGTGATCACCCCAAAGATGGCTCTGCTGGCCAACAATGAGCACCTCGTTTTTTTTTGCGTTCAGTTGCAAGCAATTATCTGTCATCCAGCAGGCTGCTGAGCTGATTCCCTCACGGAACTTAGTAGCCTCGAGGTCGGAAGCCCCGCTTATTGCAACTGCCAGCTGCGTGTCGTCAGCATAAGACACAATAGTCAGGTTACAACGCTTGGCGACAGCAGCCAGCGGCTGCACATAGATATTGAAAAGTGTGGGGCTGAGAGCCGACCCCTGTGGAACACCCTGTGTGATAGGATAGGGTTTAGACTGGAAGGGAGGGGTGACAACCCTAAATGTACGGCCGGATAGGAACGATCGAAACCATTCAAGTGCCACGTGATCGACACCAGCCTCACCCAAACGCTGTAATGAAATTGCGTGGGAGACGGTGTCGAACGCGGCACTGAGATCTAGAAGCACCAATGCCGCCGTTTGACCAGAGTCCACCAAAGTTCGCAGGTAATCAACCATAGAAAGTAGCGCGGTCTCAGTGCTATGGCCAGGTCGAAAACCATTCTGAGAAGGATCTAAAATATTGGCAGAATGGAGATGGTTAGATAGAATAGTATTAACATGGGCCTCAGTCAGTTTTGCCACCCAAGGAAGGAGGGAGAGGGGACGATAGTTCTCAAATTTTAATGGATCCAAAGCAGGTTTTTTTAAAATGGGCATCACCTGAGCTTGTTTCCAACTGTCAGGAACAGAGCCTGACGTCAGAGATAGATTGACAAGGTCACATAAAGGAGGGAAACAAAGTGACGCAGATTCTCTGAATTGGGCAGGTCGTAGAGGATCCATAGGAGAACCTGATTTAACGTTCGCCGCGATTTTATTAAATTCCTCCATCGAAAGCTCAGGAAAAGAGCGCAAAGACATAGTTGTCTTCGGGCCAGATTCCAGCTTCTCCAAAGATGCAGATGGGCCAGGAAAAGAACGGTAAATGGCCTCCACCTTTTCCGCGAAAAAGGCTGCCAGGCCCTCACAATGTGAAGCAGAGCAAATGTCAGCGACTGGGGCTCTACTGGCTGTAAGATCCTTAAGCACCTTAAATATTAATTTAGTAGGATTGGTGCTAATATTAATTTCACGAGAAAAGTAAGCGGCACAAGCTTTACAGACCGCTCTATGATATGTTTTTATCCTGGCAAGATACACTAGTTTCTTATCAGACAAATATGACTTACGCCAGGCTCTTTCAGCTTGTTTACAAGATTTTCTTAAGAGCCGAAGTGAGTCATCATACCAGGGACTGGGTCCAGCGCGGCGGCGCTTACTCTCGGCCATTGGGATCAGGCAGTCTAAGGCTCCGGTCAGCCAGCTGCAGAAGAGATCATAGCCTGCCTCAGCATCGGTAAAGGGGCCCGGAGGATATAAACCAAGAAGCCGATGAAAGTCGGCTAACTTCAGTTCTTTCCATGGGCGTCTGAGGGACACAGGCGCGGCTGCTCTAAGAGGAGAGTCCTCAATCGAGAGGTGCAACTCTATGAGATGGTGATCAGTCCAGGCCATAGGCCTGGGAGGCAACACTTTAGCCGTAGTTAAGTTGGTAAAAATAGGGTCTAAAATGTGCCCACCAACATGAGTGCAATGTTTAACCAACTGAGGTAGCTGGAGAGCCTCCAAATCGGCAAGAATGCTACTTGCTGCAGGAGAAAGGGAAGCGTCAAGATGAAGATTTAAATCGCCAATAATGCTAAAGTTAGCAGCCCTTAAAGCTAGAGCGCTGACAACTTCAGGAAGAGCAGATCTAAAAGCAGCATCCGGGCCCGGAGGCCGATAGATAAGTAGTCCAGAGAAGGTAAAATGCGGACTAACAGAGATACGAAAATGGGCACTTTCACAGCCAACTATGTCCAAGACCGTCCATAAACATGAGTACCAGGATTTAACAGCGGCCGCAATACCGCCACCTCGCGAGTTACGATTATGTGTGAATATCGCATACTCAGAGGGAAGAGCCAGATTGACCGCAGCCAAAGCTTCCTCATGCAGCCATGTCTCTGACATAAAAAGAATGTCAGGACTTTCCTCCGTAAGTAAAGTATGAACATCCAAATGATGTTTGACCAACGATCTCACATTAAAATGACAAACCTTAAAATCATAAGGGGCCTGTAATTTTACCAGCGCTGGAACGAGACAATCTGGGCACTCTGAGGGGGCTATCCTATGGACAGAAATAGAAGCGGGAGATGTAAGTCCAAAAACACACTCCTGGCACTGAAAAGGGCCGGAGAGAGGGTGTAGCCGTGCCTGAGTACAGCGCGAAGAATCGCGATAACTAAGCAGCTCCGTTCTCGAATACATTCGTATTGAAAGGTCCTACCACAGCACCGACGTAAACGGGCTCCAGAGCCCTGCTCAAGCCCTGACTCGGCGCGGACGAGCGCAGACGGGCAGGATTCTGGCACGACTCAGGCGCAGGGAAGGCGCCCCCAATGCGCATCACCGCTGCGGGCTTGAGGGACTGGCTTAAGTAGGGTGGCCGCGTATAGGCAGCACCGCTAGACCGCTAAAGATGGCGCCCAAAAAGCGTCACCACCACTCCCACTCCCAATATGGCCGCCAATTCTCCCCGGTTACCAAACCCCCAGGACAGGACCCGCTAAAACAGCGGTGTGACGACAAATTAGAGTGCAGGTAAGACCTAAAGATTTGTAAAATAAAACACATTCTCCTCACATTTCTGTGGTGGAAAGTTCTGGAATCTGCGTGGATCCACAAAATTCCACCCATCCCGCGTTCTCCAAAGTCTTCCAAGACAAATGGTACCTCACTTGCGTGGGTAGGCCTAGTGCCCGTGACAGGAAACGGCCCAAAACGCAACGTGGACAAACCACGTTTTGACAGTGAAAACTGACCCTTTTTTTGCAAAGTGCCTAGCTGTAGATTTTGAATCCTAGCTCTGCCGGCACCTAGGGAAACCTAGCAAACCTATAAATTTTTTAAAACACAGTGTACCTCCATCATTAACACCATTATTTATCAATTAAACAAATATTATTAATTAAAAAAATTGATATACTAACCAAATGTTACGTCTATATAACCAAAATCCACAAACAAAATAAAAAATAAACTATTACCAAAAAAATTTATCAAGTGATAAATAATTATTAATGATCAAGTAATGATTAATTATTTTAAACTAAATTACTTTCCACCCTCTACCCCAATAAACACCACAACACACACCTAAAAATAATTACACAATTTCCATAACTAATTTTACAATAATAAATTACTGTCAATTACCCACTAATCATTAATTAATTTACAAAAATGTACTACCCACCATTTACCACTATTAACCCCAGAACTCAAACATCAAAATAATTACACAATTGCCATATTTAAATTGTAATTAATTAATTAACAAATAATTAATTATTTAAAAATAAATTACCTCCCACCCAATTCCCCTATAAACCCCACCACCCATTTAAAAACAACATGACACAATGGCACAATTAACATAATTAATTAACAAATAAATTATTAATTAATAACAATTAACAAGCAAATTCTAAATAATTATTAATGAATTAAGTCCCACAATTAACACTATAAACTAAAATTCAATAGATATTATATAAGAAATATTATTAAATATATTAAAATTAAATTACTTCCTACCATACGCCCCTAAACACCCACCACCCGCTCCTAAAAATTGACACAATTAACATATTTACCAATTAATTAAATAATACAAATTAACAGCCAATTATTAATTAATTAGTAATAAATTAATTCCCACAGTTAACACTATAAAATCTAAATTAAATAAATGCTAATAAATAAAAATGTATATTTCATTTATTATAATTAAATTACTTCCCACCCTATTCCCCTATAAACCCACAAACCGCACCTAAACAAATGACACAATTAACATATTTACCAATTAATTAATTGATAGAAATTAACAGCCAATTATCAAATAATTAATAATAAATCAATTCCCACAATTAACACTATACAATCTAAATTAAATAAATACTAATAAATAAAAAGGTATATTTAATTTATTATAATTAAATTACTTCCCACCCAATTCCCCTATAAACCCACAACCTGCTACGGAACTAAAACGCAAAATTAATTCAAAATAAAATAATAACTACAAAAAAATTAACACATATATTAAAAAACAAAAGCAATACTTAGACAAAAAAATAGAGCACATACATTTAAAATACATACTAAAATACATAACACTAATTACAAAAACTATATTTTTAACAACTATATTTTTGCAAACTGGCAATATTCATAGGAAAATCAATGAGTATGTATAATGTTAGTACCTACACTTTAAGGATGTCTAAATACAGGTAGGTACTTCTTCTCTCCCTGTTTGTGGCCTGATCTCCCCATTTGTTAGGGAATTACTGGATCTATTATCATTCATTTTAGTGAGTATATCACCTCAACTCTTACAATGCATATGAAACTGTCCTTCACACCTTTACACCTTAATCATGGTCTAAGGGTTGGGCAAGTTCAGGAATCTGTGCTCTTGAAGAAGGCCACAGACCCATCTAGGCTTTCTTGTAGCCGAAACATGTCTACGTATGGATGTGGGGACAATAGGCATTATGTAATATCTACTTCTTGTCTTGCTTTTTAATCTTATCAATGACACTGCTAATAGAAGGACATGGGGGCTCCACTAGGTCATTTTAACAATATCTCTTAATTTCCCAATTATTAGTAATGACAACATCTTCGAAAGTGCAAAGTCTCGGTTGAGGCCATTCTGGCAAAGACATCCCTTCGAATGTGGACAGTACCCTATGATGAAGCATGCCACTAACCAGTGGGTGAGGGTTCGTTGCCCATCACACAATACCAGCACTACGCAAGTGCCGGTCACACACATGATCTTCTCCTATGTTTGTTACACCTGCCGGTCTTGAGTGGTCTGTGGGATGGACAGTTCCTCCTTCTGAAGAACTTGTTGTTCCTCAGAATCCTGGATGGAGCTTGTTGTGTCTTCTACAGCCGGGGACTGCTCTGCCACAGAGATGCTGTCTGAAGAAGATATTGGGGCCTTGATGAGGCTGAAGACACACAACCAGTCATCATCACTCCTAGACTTCCAGCGGAATATCCTAGCTCCGGATTGGCTGATCGCTGTCAAGGAGTGATACCTGTTCACCGCGTGATGTTCTGATATGTTGTAGGGGACATGTAGGGTTGTCAAATCCAGTCGCTGCTCTCCCTGAGAGGGAGGTCAGGGGGGTGAAGGGGCGGAGCTTGCAGACTATGCCAGAACTTAAACAGGGAGGACACAACTGGGCTGAGCCCCATCTCACTTGAGCACATGTGATACTCGCGGTGGTTCATTAACTGCTGAGTTACCTGGAGGACGGTCCAGCAGAGGCCAGACTCAGAGACCTCCCAGATGCCTCACCTGAAACCATCCAAAGGAGAAATGTGTCTGTTGGATTCGTTGCAGCTTAAACTCAAATATTTACTTCCCTGCACTTTGCCAAATATTGTGATCCTGGGCAACTCATTTTGTATCATTTTCAAAATGGTTCTCTATTATTGATATATCTACCCTAATGCTGTAGCTGCCTGTGTCAGTATGGAGGCCTCCTCTCGCGCTGTCTCTGGATGCTGCGTCAAAACATGATCTCATATCACTGTAAAACTTGTCTGTCCAGTCTCCTCTTCATTGCCAGGGTGCGCATGAACGTGCTGTATTGTCCTCTGTTGCAGTTCACTGGAGTCACATTTCACATAGTTCACACGCGTTGTTTTGGGTGGTGCTCGGCATTCACCAGGGTTAGGTCACATGGCCCTTGCGCACTTCCAGAAACTCGTCTGCTGTGAAGTGAACCTTAAGTTTCGGTTTCATTTCTCGCTCCCGAGGCACCATGGCTGCCGCGAGCCCCCTGCACAGCCTGAAGGCCGACGCCACTTGCCCCATCTGCCTGGAGTTTTACAAAGACCCGGTCATCACAGAGTGTGGGCACAACTTCTGCCACGCCTGCATCCTCGGGTGCCCCCGGGGGCTTGGCCAGGCCCTCCTCTGTCCTCAGTGCAGAGTGGCCTCGGCCCGGGGAAAGCTCAGGGCGAACCGGCAGCTGCAGAGCATTGTAGAGTCGGTGAAGCAGCTCTCCCTGCAGGCAGAGAGGTCGGGTGAGGGGGGCCTGTGTCAGGAACACGAGGAGAAGCTGAAAGTCTTCTGTCAGGAGGACAAGAAGCTCATGTGTGTCATCTGCAGGGAGTCCAGAGACCACAGATCACACACTGCGCCCCCTATAGAGGAGGCAGCCATGGAGTACAAGGTAAGGAACTAGAGACCTCAGATCACACACTGCGCCCCTATAGAGGAGGCAGCCATGGAGTACAAGGTAGGGAGCCAGAGACCACAGATCTCACAGTGCGCTCCCCATAAAGGAGGCCGCCATGGAGTACAAGGTAAGGAGTCCAGAGACACCAGATCACACACTGCGCCCTCTATAGAGGAGGTAGCCATGGAGTACAAGGTAGGGAGCCAGAGACCTCAGATCACACACTGCGCCCCTATAGAGGAGGCAGCCATGGAGTACAAGGTAGGGAGCCAGAGACCACAGATCACACAGTGCGCTCCCCATAAAGGAGGCCGCCATGGAGTACAAGGTAAGGAGTCCAGAGACACCAGATCACACACCGCGCTCCCCATAAAGGAGGCAGCCATGGAGTACAAGGTAAGGAGCCCAGAGGCCACAGATCACACAGTGCGCTCCCCATAAAGGAGGCCGCCATGGAGTACAAGGTAAGGAGCCAGAGACCACAGATCACACACTGCGCTCCCCATAAAGGAGGCCGCCATGGAGTACAAGGTAAGGAGTCCAGAGACACCAGATCACACCCTGCGCTCCTCATAAAGGAGGCCGCCATGGAGTACAAGGTAAGGAGCCAGAGACCACAGATCGCACACTGCGCTCCCAATAAAGGAGGCCGCCATGGAGTACAAGGTAAGGAGCCAGAGACCTCAGATCACACTGTGCGCCCCATAGAGGAGGCAGCCACAGAGTACAGGGTAAGGAGCCAGAGACCACAGATCACACTGTGCGCCCCATAGAGGAGGCAGCCACGGAGTACAGGGTAAGGAGCCAGAGACCACAGATCACACACTGCGCCCCATAGAGAAAATAGCCATGGAGTACAAGGTAAGGAGCCAGGGGCACATATCACACTGTGCGCCCCATAGAGGAGGCAGCCATGTAGTACAAGGTAAGGAGCTAGAGACCTCAGATCACACTGTGCGCCCCATAGAGGAGGCAGCCATGTAGTACAAGGTAAGGAGCTAGAGACCACAGATCACACTGTGCGCCCCATAGAGGAGGCAGACATGGAGTACAAGGTAAGGCGCCAGAGATCACAGATCACACAGTGCGCTCCCCATAAAGGAGGCAGCCATGGAGTAAAAGGTAAGGAGCCAGAGACCACAGATTACACACTGCGCTCCCCATAAAGGAGGCAGCCACAGAGTACAAGGTAAGGAGCCAGAGACCCCAGATCACACACTGCGCTCCCCATAAAGGAGGCAGCCATGGAGTACAAAGTAAGGAGCCAGAGACACCAGATCACACTGTGCGCCCCATAGAGGAGGCAGCCACGGAGTACAGGGTAAGGAGCCAGAGACCACAGATCACACACTGCGCCCCATAGAGAAAGCAGCCATGCAGTACAAGGTAAGGAGGTGCACCCCATAGAGGAGGCAGCCACGGAGTACAGGGTAAGGAGCCAGAGACCTCAGATCACACTGTGCGCCCCATAGAGGAGGCAGCCATGGAGTACAAAGTTAATAGCCAGTGGCCACGTATCACACTACGAACCCCCCGCCAGCCCCCATAAAGAAGCAGCCATTGACTACAAGGTAAGAAACCCAGAGGCCCCATATAACACTGTGCGCCCCCCATAAAGAAGGAGACATTGAGTGTAAAGTAAGGATCCCAGAGACCCAAGATCACACAGTGCACTCCCCATAACAGTAGGGTGACACAGAGAACAAGAGTCCAGATACCACAGATCACACAGTGCGCCCAATAGTCCAGGATGACATGGATAGAAAGTGCACTATACGCAGGAGGGTCACGTTGATCTGCTGTTCTTCAAAGTGAAGTGTAATCTTAGCATGTCCCAACCCTGCAGACAAGACAGCCATAGTCTCTGTCTTCTGGTGTTGGCAGGAATGAGTTGTGTGCCTGGGAGTGTCTGAGAAACAAGGGAGCATGGCCACAAAACAGAGAGAAGCCTTTGAGTGTAGCCTGATGGGGAAACAACTCGGGGAAGACAATGGCAGGGGATGGGGATGGGCGTTCACTGCTCTCCTGACAGAACTGTTGAATCCTGTCTCCCTTACTCTGGATTCTAGCTGACCACAAGTGCAGGCTACCTTTATCAGCCTCTTGTACAACCTCCCCATGAAGCAAATCCCAAATAGGATCTGCTGTGTCAACAGTCAAATCATGACACACGCATCCTTCCTCACTCAGCTGCACACACACTAAATACACACACATGCAGCACCCACACACTTGGATACAGTGAGAGACACTCTTGCAGGGTGCTGCCAGACCTTTTTAGAGGTATAGCCCAAAAGGTAACTCTCCTTGTGCCGGTGCCCAAAAGGTAACTCTCCTTGTGCCGGTGCCGGTAGAAGGCCTGTCCTGCTTTACGTCGCTGCCTCCACTCTCTGAGTCTGACTGACGGTACTGTATTGTATTGCAGCATTTATGTAACGCCTACCAACCCTATGTGTGACACTGACGTGTTTGCCTACATGGGTAGCACGCTATAACGTGTAGGGTGTGTGGTTGGAAGGATGTTGTCTTTGTTTTGATCCTATGTGGGAAGTGTTTCCACATCATGTGTGAGGACCGCCAAGGTGCAGTTATTGTATGTGATGCAGCACGTACAGTGTGGTGGATGAAGTGTGAGAGAGACGCGCAGTTTATAGTTTTCAGTATGATGGCAGCTTTGAACTGCTCTGCAGATCCTTTTATGGTATTTCTTATAGTATTGTCTGCTTAGCTGGTTACTGCACTGGGTTGTCCAGTCTGAGATTTTGTGTATAGTTGTGGTCCTGAGTAGTCACACTCGGGTACTCTTTTTGTAACCAACAGCACATCACGGCTCTCCTGTGGGTGTTCCCTTCTTAGCTCATTCCCCACACTTCTCTTCCATGTAAAGTGCATCTGTGAGCTAGAAATATCGTCCACGTTTGCACTGCTCTCTGTGTACATATAACAGTGAAAGTATTAGCTGGTGCTGTGCTTCTCAAACGTTTTAGAACCACAACCCAATTTTTAGAACGATAAACTTTCATGACTCACACTACCTTTAACGGACATGAGGCGTGGGATTGTTTTTAATGTAACTAAAGCAGTGTGTAGTCCCATACTGTCAGATAGACAGCATATTTCCCAGTGAAATGTCCACTAAATTTGCACAGACATAAATGTTTACTGATTAAACTATATTGCACACAAATGATAATGTGTGGAAATCGGGTTTCAGTGAATATTTATCATTTGTTTATCACCAAGGTAAAGTGTCTTGATTTGCTTTGATTCTATGAAAATCTGTGCTTGCATCACGCTTCAAAATGACAAAAAAAGAAATGTGCCTTCTAGACTGTTGAATGTGTACAGGTCATTAACAGGTATTTACATTGTGTTGTGTGTTACAAAAATGACATTCTTTAGCTTTCCTTTCACACCACCTGTACCCCAGTGAAATTGTCACATAATTCCCTTTACTTTTCTTTCTCTGACTGCAAAGTGAGAGGAGTTTGTAAACACCAATTCCCATGTAAGAAAATAAGCAGCAATTAGTCAGGACACATAGCCTGACATGCGACCTCTATCTTTCAAGTGCAGCAAACGAGGCAACTTTGTTTGTGTTCCTTTTTCCCAGATAGCACACCTGCCTGTGCAGGTGCAAACTTTCACCCCATGACTTTTCCACTCTGCAGGATGAACTCCAGAGCTGGCTTCGTCTCCTGATGAAAGAGAAGGAAGGAATCATGGCATCTAAGCAGAAAGTAGAAGAGGAATTTAAAGCTATAAAGGTGAGAGCAGGACTTTAAGTGGGATGAAGAAACTGGGGGGTCTCTCAAAGGGGTGTGGCCGGTGTAATTGTGGGCGTGGCTTAAAAACACCTCAGCTGAAAATCTATGCTTAGCATGGTGTGCCACCCGACTGGTATTTTACTACTTCTGTCATTACATCCAGATATACTATCCAGCAAGTAGCATTACACTTACAGCAAGCCAGTACTATTGGCTTTGTCAATTGTTGTTAGATAAGTAACAGAAATAATCAACAACCATGGCTTTGTAGTATAGCATATTGAAAATGCTTCAGTTGTGAAATGGTGAGACTGTGAAAGAACTAAAACGAGTCTCTTTGAAGAGCAGTGATACTGCTGCAGAGTTGAGATTTTTTTCCCCCCGAGGGTGAGGGCAAAAATTGAGAGCCCTCCTCATAGACCCGTCTCGACACCTACCTTTTAGAACTACTGGTGCTGAGTACCAGCAGGACCCGTCCCATTTAAAGCCCTGGGTGAGAGGATACTACTACATCAACGTAGGCATGTGTGCGTCTGTGTGCATCTCTGTGTCTGCGTAGGCATGGTCGTTGTTGGCTGTGTTTTGTGGCAGCTGGTTATTGGAGCTGTCTGGAGACGTCTAACTAATTTCTCAGCAAGAGCCTAGAAGGACATTGCTTCTCTGTGTTTATTAGAGCTGTCTAGAGAGAGTTCCAGCTCATTCACAAACTAATGTCTCAACAAGAGCCCTAGAAGGACATTGCTTCTTTGTGTTTATTAGAGCTGTCTAGAGAGAGTTCCAGCTCATTCACAAACTAATGTCTCAACAAGAGCCCTTGAAGGACACTGCTTCTCTGTGTTTATTAGAGCTGTCTAGAGAGAGTTACGGCTCATTCACAAACTAATGTCTCAACAAGAGCCTAGAAGGACATTGCTTCTTTGTGTTTATTAGAGCTGTCTAGAGAGAGTTCCAGCTCATTCACAAACTAATGTCTCAACAAGAGCCCTTGAAGGACACTGCTTCTCTGTGTTTATTAGAGCTGTCTAGAGAGAGTTCCAGCTCATTCACAAACTAATGTCTCAACAAGAGCCCTGGAAGGACACTGCTTCTCTATGTTTATTAGAGCTGTCCAGAGAGAGTTCCAGCTCATTCACAAACTAATGTCTCAACAAGAGCCTAGAAGGACATTGCTTCTTTGTGTTTATTAGAGCTGTCTAGAGAGAGTTCCAGCTCATTCACAAACTAATGTCTCAACAAGAGCCCTTGAAGGACACTGCTTCTCTGTGTTTATTAGAGCTGTCTAGAGAGAGTTCCAGCTCATTCACGAACTAATGTCTCAACAAGAGCCCTTGAAGGACACTGCTTCTCTATGTTTATTAGAGCTGTCCAGAGAGAGTTCCAGCTCATTCACAAACTAATGTCTCAACAAGAGCCTAGAAGGACATTGCTTCTTTGTGTTTATTAGAGCTGTCTAGAGAGAGTTCCAGCTCATTCACAAACTAATGTCTCAACAAGAGCCCTTGAAGGACACTGCTTCTCTGTGTTTATTAGAGCTGTCTAGAGAGAGTTCCAGCTCATTCACGAACTAATGTCTCAACAAGAGCCCTTGAAGGACACTGCTTCTCTGTGTTTATTAGAGCTGTCTAGAGAGAGTTCCGGCTCATTCTCGAACTAATGTCTCATCAAGAGCCCTTGAACGACATTGCTTCTCTGTGTTTATTAGAGCTGTCTAGAGAGAGTTCCAGCTCATTCAAAAACTAATGTCTCAACAAGAGCCCTTGAAGGACACTGCTTCTCTGTGTTTATTAGAGCTGTCTAGAGAGAGTTCCGGCTCATTCTCGAACTAATGTCTCATCAAGAGCCCTTGAACGACATTGCTTCTTTGTGTTTATTAGAGCTGTCTAGAGAGAGTTCCAGCTCATTCACAAACTAATGTCTCAACAAGAGCCCTTGAAGGACACTGCTTCTCTGTGTTTATTAGAGCTGTCTAGAGAGAGTTCCAGCTCATTCACAAACTAATGTCTCAACAAGAGCCCTGGAAGGACACTGCTTCTCTGTGTTTATTAGAGCTGTCTAGAGAGAGTTCCAGCTCATTCACAAACTAATGTCTCAACAAGAGCCCTGGAAGGACACTGCTTCTTTGTGTTTATTAGAGCTGTGTAGAGAGAGTTCCGGCTCATTCACGAACTAATGTCTCAACAAGAGCCCTAGAAGGACACTGCTTCCTTGTGTTTATTAGAGCTGTCTAGAGAGAGTTCCAGCTCATTCACGAACTAATGTCTCAACAAGAGCCCTTGAAGGACACTGCTTCTCTGTGTTTATTAGAGCTGTCTAGAGAGAGTTCCGGCTCATTCTCGAACTAATGTCTCATCAAGAGCCCTTGAACGACATTGCTTCTCTGTGTATATTAGAGCTGTCTAGAGAGAGTTCCGGCTCATTCACAAACTAATGTCTCAACAAGAGCCTTGAAGGACATTGCTTCTCTATGTTTATTAGAGCTGTCTAGAGAGAGTTACAGCTCATTCACGAACTAATGTCTCAACAAGAGCCATTGGAGGATATTGCTTCTCTGTGCTTATTAGAGCTGTCTAGAGAGAGTTCCAACTCATTCACAAACTAATGTCTCAACAAGTGCCCTAGAAGGACATTGCTTCTCTGTGTTTATTGGAGCTGTCTAGAGAGAGTTACAACTCATTCACAAACTAATGTCTCAACAAGAGCCCTTGAAGGACATTGCTTCTTTTTGTTTATTATAGATGTCTAGAGAGAGTTCCGGCTCATTCACAAACTAATGTCTCAACAAGAGCCTTGAAGGACATTGCTTCTCTGTGTTTATTAGAGCTGTCTAGAGAGAGTTCCGGCTCATTCACAAACTAATGTCTCAACAAGAGCCTTGAAGGACATTGCTTCTCTGTGTTTATTAGAGCTGTCTAGAGAGAGTTCCGGCTCATTCACAAACTAATGTCTCAACAAGAGCCTTGAAGGACATTGCTTCTTTGTGTTTATTAGAGATGTCTAGAGAGAGTTCCAGCTCATTCACGAACTAATGTCTCATCAAGAGCCCTTGAAGGACATTGCTTCTCTGTGCTTATTAGAGCTGTCTAGAGAGTTCCAGCTCATTCACGAACTAATGTCTCAACAAGAGCCTAGAAGGACATTGCTTCTTTGTGTTTATTAGAGATGTCTAGAGAGAGTTCCAACTCATTCACAAACTAATGTCTCAACAAGAGCGTAGAAGGACATTGCTTCTCTGTGAATCTCCTCATGTTTTTCATTGGTCCACAACATCACCACTTTCTGATTGGATGTGGAATGGTCTATGCATTCCCCTAAGAGAGCGCCTGTCCTGTGTGGCTGTCACAGTGGGGTTAGGTGCTAACACAAAATGAAATGCAGCAGTCATACTAATTTCACCCCAGCAACTTAATGGAACCCTCCCTAGTGCCCTATCATCTCTGGCTACTCCACTCCACTCCACTACCATGTAACTGTACTACATTTCCACCTCATCCTTCTGCACTACCAAGGCACCACACAACCACCTCCAGCACTGATCTTTTACCACACACTTGGCACTCTCACCTCCCCCACCACAATACACAACCTGTTTGTATGGTACTACATACACCAGCACTGCTATGTCAACCCAGCATTGTACACCAATTCCCAACAGTGCATTACCACTTGAGCACTGGTTTACCACTGTCCAGCAGAACGCACTTGAGTGATGCGCTGTCTATTCAATCATATACATGTACCTCCCTAACCGCACATCAGTACCACGCCTCACTTCCACATTACCACACTATCACTCCAGCATATTACTCCTCAATGTACAACACTGCCACCCACTATACTACACAAGCACTCCATGCCACCCCATTATCATCCCACACCACAATGCTACTATCTAACCTCTACACTACCACTACACAGTACTCTACCCACACTTCATGGAGGTCCACCAACACCACCGACATCCACCACCACTGTAGTAATACTTCCCATCACTATGCTGCTGCATTAAAGTCCTCCAGTGCTGCTCTGCCTCCCTTCACTTCAACGTCTGGGTGCTTGTCGGTCTCTATGTCTCTTCTTCTTGCAGGTGAGGTTCCCATAATTTCTAATTCTCATTTTGTTAGTTAAGTAGCCAAGAGTGGCACAGAAAATCATGTGGGGGAATCCTGTTTTTAGTAAGTACTTGTGTTATCCAGCTAGTTAGAACAGTCCCACATGTTGCATTATAACTACTTTTGATGGCTCAACTATCCAACGAAACTATTCAAAACAGAACTGAAGAGCAGTTTTGCGCCCGTGAGGTGTGTCGAGATTGCACCATCTGTCCTCTCACTGATTGGTACCCATGCCTTAGCTCTGTGATTGGTCACTGCTGGGAAGAGTGTGAAGTAGCCAATCAGGCAATCCTGGCAGAGTGTAGGGGGAGCACAATCTCTATCTGATATCTGACACGGGATTCGAATAAAGACAAAGTAAAGGGAGGGACCGGGGCTTGAGGCAGGTCCAGGTTGGATTAGAGAAAAAGTACGTGGGGGGGGGGGGTAACTATGTTTGTACAGAAGGGGAGGGGTTTGATTTAGGGGCAAGGTCCTTCACACACCCAAAGGAGTACCATACTTCATCATCGGGCAGCTCCTCGTTGGGCCGGCAATGCAATGCTGCCCCCGCTGGGGGCTCTTTGCGGGAGGTCTTTTCTTTTTGCCGATGTGAGTTGAGTGGAGTGGTGGGGCGTGTGGTAAAAGTGTTTGAGTAGAAGTGGAGGAAGAGTGTGTAAAATAAAAATAACTACAGGAATCCCAAAGATTCTTTATTCACTGGGTTCCTTTGTTATGATTTAAAAAACTAGAAAATCGAGGTGAGAGCAGGGTATGATGGGCCTCACAGGCCGTAGTTGGTGTGTGTGAAAAGAAAAAAGGGTCAACGTGTTTCATGCCTGTTATAGTCCAAAGGATCACAGCATTTCATCAGTACCGAGGGATCCTCATCTACTCATGTAGGGATGGTAGATTTGTGCAAGTGTATAATACCACACCCTAAAACAGTGTAATTTATAGTATAGTATACCTTCTGGGTGAACCTAGAGGGGAAGAAAAACAACAATAACATTAAAAATGCTGACGCAGTTAGTAGTCAACAAGGGTATGCAGAAGGTGGCTGGTACAGTAAGTTGTCAACCAGTGTGCATAGGAACTGGCTGATCCCCAAAATAAATAGTTAAAAACCACAAAACGAGCCAATAGTACACCCATGCAGGTAGTTTTTGATCATGGATGCAGTGGTGAAATAAAGAAGCAGAACTAATGCCACGAGATATCTTAAGGTACCCTGGTGCATGCCTATCTAGTAAAGTGCTGAAGCGGTGGCCGGAAAAACAGCCTGGTGACAGGAACTTACCTAATAGTGAGGTCTAATGGCCCCAGTTATAGGGCTAGGTCAGTTGCTCAATGGCGTACCGGAGAACCTGTGTGGTGAAATGAAACATGAAACTTTACAGAAAAAAATCGGTTTGCAAGCCAAACGAACGAAAGGGAGGGCCAGTATGTGTCTGTTGCAGCGGCCCATTATAGGTGGTGTTAGGCACCGGCTTCTGAAGTCTGGGGAAAGTGCCTGGATGGGGCATAAACAATCGTGGACAATACAGGTTTCGCCTTCTGGTAGAAGGCCATGAGTGGCCGACAAATGTTGGTAAGAGAGGCTTCGGTAGAGGCAAGGCACAGGCAATGATGTTGAGGGGGATGCCTGGAAAAATGTGGAAAGTTACAATCCAGGTTGGTTCGGAATAGTCGTATCGCTGCCATAGGCCGTTGCGGGGTAGGGAGAGAATTGCAGGTGTGCGGGTAGCTGGTTCTCGGGCCGTAGCGTGAAAAATACGGTCCATCGTGGGGGAAAAAGGGAGAGATGGTACTTGCAGTTGGCGGAGCTCCTTTTGCTCGCCAACCTACACTTCATTCTGCTGATTCGGGAAGTGAATAGTCCCGCAGTGGATGGGAGTATTAGTCGGGTTCCTGGATGTACACAAGCGCAACCTAGAACAGGAATGCCGTAAGACTGGATTCATCTTGAGGGCGCCATATTGTGTGTAGCACGGTGGCGTAGTTCTTATGATAATAACAGGGGACTTTAAGAATTCGTTATTTAAAAGAGAGGAGTGGTTAATTAAACACCCTGGCTGTATTGGCATCAGCCGAGGTGGAAGAGCCGGGATGGTCTCGGGGAGGGGAAGGCTAAATTGGTCTCAGGAGTGGGCGCCATCTTGGATTGGTGATGAAAGTAAACCTATGTGTGTGCTGGTCACAATAAAGGTATATCAGGATGAAAACACATTACATGCTTATAGGAGGTCACTAGTCACTAAGAAGGGCACAGCAGAGTGTCTGAGAGTTGTACCGGTTCCTGTCAGGGTAAGGATCTGAGTAGCGGTCTGGTGGGACCAGACACTGTGCTCGGAATACCAGATGGAGATGGGAATCCTCCCTGTGTGACCAGCTCTAAAGCGAAGCCCAATATCAGGAAGGACTGCCCTCTATGGGACTAGGCATTGGTGACGAGATGGGCAGGTCTTGCTTGGGTGGGTCTTGTCAAGCTCTTATAGAGACACCTCAGCCCATGGTATATCATCGTTTAACCCAGGGTGTGTGGAAAAATGGTAAATCCATTGATGTTCTTTACAGACGAGGACGTCCTTGTGCATGTGTGTATGGGCATCTAGGACTGTTCAATGCATGTCATCCGGGGTGTGTCCTGATTCTGTGTAGTGGGTACTCATCTTTGTTGTTGCTGTACTACACCTTACGTTTCTACAGTGTTCTATGATCCTAGTTTTCACAGCCCTTGTTGTCATTTCTATGTAACGTTTTTGACACGGGTAGGAGATCATATTAAAGCAGTTTTTGGTGTTACAATTTGTGTCAGATTTTTGGGTCCTGGTGTCAGTGGGACCACGCTGAATTTCTTTGGAGGGTTGTGTCAGTGTGCATACACTGCTAAAGCCACATGGGTAGTGACCTGTCACTGGAGGGAGGCCCCAAAGAGACAGTTGTGGTGCAGGTCTCTTGGTTTTTGGCCTTGTGTGTACAATTGCATTTGAAAGTGAAACACTGTATGGCAGGTGACAGGGACTCGCTATGTAGTATCCGCCAATGTCTCTTAATGATTTTCTGTATTTGATTTGACTGTGGTGTGAATGATGTGACACAGGTGAGGACATTGTGTGCTGGCCGCCTCCGAGTTTACAGTAGTCTTTCTCTATTGTTGTTTCTTGCTCTCTTGTAAGCTCTTAGTACCACGTGTGGAGGCTATTGTTACCAGGTCGGTAGAGAGTCTCTGCTTGGTGTTTGTAATCATCTGTGGAACTACAGTTGTGATGTAAAGAATTGTCCAAAGGGTAGATTGTCTTTAAGGTGTTTAGGGTAGTGGCTATCATACCTTAGTAAGCTGTTGCTATCGGTAGGGCAGTTCTGTGTTGTAGAATACAGGCGACCCTCTGTAAGGGAGATCAGTAGGTTTTAAAAACGGTAGCTTCATAGCTGAGATCTTCTTTGTGAATCTCAGGTATAGATTGATAGTGTTGATCCAATCGCAGAATTTTTGGCATGTCTGTAGGGTACCTTGCCATAGAATGAGAATGTCGTCGATAAACTGACACCAGGCTATGATGTTAGGAAGGAAGGGGATATTGTCCAGAAGGATGTGGCGTTTTTCAAAGTCGGCCATGTACAGGCAGGCCAGACTAGGGGCAAAAAGGTACTGGCCATCGTACTACCCTGTATTTGGTGATATAGCTGGTCCTGAAATTGGTAGAAATTTTGTTTAAGTGCAAGAGTGGCACACTCAATGATGAAACATACTGGGGTCGAGGAAGTCCATTCCTCTTTTAGGAGGATGGTCTCTATCACCTCCAAGGTAGGTATATTGGTGTACAATGCCTCAACATCTTGAGTGATGAGTAGATCAATGGGGGTGTTGTCATCTAGGGCTTCAAATAAATTTAGAACATCAGTGTTGTTGCTTAAGAAGGACAGAGTTTGGGTCACCAGAGGCTGTACAAAGTGGTTGAAAAATTGCGACAGTGGCTCTAGGAGGGACCCTATACCTGACACAATTGACCTGCCTGGTAGAGGTAGGTTGCCTTTGTGGATTTTGGGATGGGTGCAGAAGTATGGCATTCTGGGGTGGTCATTGATCAGGGGCTCAGATTATTTTTTGCTTATCCAGCCCTGTGTCTCGGCCGAGGAAACCAGCGAGGTTATCTCCGCGCTGAGTCGTCTGGCGGGGTCTTCCATGATGGGGGTATAGTAGTCATGGTTGGCCAATTTTCATTGACATTCCGAAACATAATCATTTGTGCTCATGGTCATTATCGTGCGTCCTTTGTCAGCGGGTTTAATTGTGATCGTGGTGTCAGTGCCAAGGGTCCGCATTGCAGTTGTTTCGAGTTTAGACAGTTGTGGAAGGTGTATTTTTTTTTAGCACCTTTCCACGTCCCTTAGGACTGCCTGCTCAAAGTTTAGGACTTCATGGTGAATCATCTCTGCTGAAGGGGTGAAAGTAGATGGATTGTGTAAACCTGAATCCAGGTTTTCAATACACGGTTTATCTTTGGAAATAAGCATGCAGGCAGATTTTACTAAATAATTGGTGGATCTCCTGTCCTGTACGGAAGTTGTCTTTGGGAGTTGGGATGAATCCCAAGCTTTTTTGTAGGACATCCATTTCCACTCTTGACAAGGGTCTTTCAGACAGGCTGACTATCAATTTTTCTTGGATGTTTGACTTCTCGTCTGCCACGAGGTTTCCGACAGTGGTTCTTGCCATTGTACGTGTTTTTGTTGCATGCCTCTTCTTTTTCCTCTCCCTTTGCCCCAGCCTCTGACTAAAGAAGGAGGGTAATAGGGCTGGGGAAATGTGTGCAGTGGTCCTTGTTGATACATCTGGTAAGGGTGCCAGCCCATTGCGAGGCCTTGTACGGAGGCATGCTATAGCCCATCAGGGGAAGAGGTTGTTGGTTGCGTCGGGTCTCATCGCACCCTCGGCTACTTGCACTGGATTTACTACTTGATGAGGAGTACCGACTGTGAGATGTATTACTTTCATCAGGATGGAGAATCGTCCCACCCACGTAGTTCTCTCTCAGGTAGGGGATGTCCTTTTGGAATTTGTGGATTTTCTATTTCAGTAGATAGTCTCTGCTTTCATTGATCTCATTGTTAACCTCGGTGTTAGACCTGGCACCTTGGCGTGAGTTTCCCTTCCACTTTTTTGACGGTGTGCCTAGATTGTTTTGCTGGTGTTGTCCGCTCAGGGCACTGCGCCACGGCTAATCCGTGCCGCAGTGCAAGTGCTTCCTAGGTAAAGTGTACCTGTAATTGATGTTCATGATTGGGTTATTGGATTCACTGTCAGTCCCCAGTAAAGTGCACCAGGGGTGCCAGGGCTTGTGAATGCCAATGCTGCTGGTGGGCTTGCAGCGCTGGTTGCGCCACCCACAGAAAGCGGCCTTGTAAAATGTGTCTAGGGTCTGCCACCGCAGACCCTGCGCGCGGTCTGGGACTGTCGCGCAAGTGCCCCCACTTGCCAGTCCCTAAACCTTCCCTTACCTACATATTAGCCACCCCTCTGGTAGGCCCAAGGGCAGGGTGCATTGTAGGCCTAAGGTAGGACATGCCCTGATGTGTGTGGCATGTCTTAGTAGTGAATTACAGCCATTTTCGTTTTTCACTATTGAAGGCTACCTGCTCTCCATAGGCCAGAATGGGCTGCTGGAGTCACTACACGCTGTGACCCCACTGGACTCAGAGAGCAGGGTAGAAGGTCAAGTTTAGTATGCCTGAACTCAGAATAATAAAATACTTCTTGTAGTCAAGTTTATTTTAATATCCTGGGTTTGTAAATACTACTTTTAGAAAGTTAGTATTTACTGACCTGGCCATTTCAGTCTGCCTCTGCTGTGTGTGTGTGTTCTGCCTAGCAACAGTAAGGAGCAGGGTTGGGGAATCCCCAGAGACAGGTTGGCTGCCAGGTGGTGGGTGGTAGAGAGGTGACACCAGGATGGGTGGGAGGAGTACACCTTGACTCTTGAATAGACCTGTGCTCTGCCACCACAAATCCGGCGCCGCCCCCTGTGGAGCGGCTGATGTCTCTGCCCTGCTGCTGAAAGGAAAGAGCAGAGTCACCATAACAAAGTGCTCCAGAACTGGACTGAGCCAGGCCCAGGCCCCCTGGCGCTAAAGAACAAAAGAATCATGGTATAAAAGTAGGAGCCTGGCTCCTAAGAAATCAGAATCCTGTTTTACCACAAAGAACCTCTGCCCGACTAGAAGGAGAAGAAGACGCTGGAGGAGCTGGCCTGCTGCTTGCCTTGCTGAGAAAGGAGAGGAAGAGACTACTGAAAAGACTTTGCTGCTTTGTGCTTTAAACATTCTCCAAGGGCTTGATCTGAGCTTGCCCCCTGAACTGAACCCCAGGACCAGTGGGTTCTCTGTGCTTTTGCTCGTCTTCCGATTCGAGCCGTGTGTGCATCCCGCTGGAAAGAGACTGCGCCCCTCATAGGGCCGTGACACTCAGGAGCTTGCCTGCCTCAACCCCGTGAGAGCCCCGCTCCGTCCGGAGCCGCTCTCTGTCCCCGGGCTAGGTTGCCTGCACCCCTGTCACCGCCTGCCACTGGAGCGCGCTGAACGCGCTATCACCCCTCCGGCCGGAAACCGTCCGACGACTGTGATCTACGCCGGGTCATCCAGCTGCACTGACCGTGCCCAGTGTCCCCGCTTCGCTATCCCCTGACATCTCAGGCCGCGCCGCCCCCGCTGTGGAGACCCCCCTGCACCGCCGTGCTAAGGGTCGCTGGCCGCGCCTGCCTACCTGCCCACACCCGCTGATCGAGGACCCAAGACCACTTCCCAAGCTGAGAGTCGCACCGACCTGTGCCGACTCTCCACGTCACGAAAGAAGTTCCAGTATCGGGCTCGGGGCCCGCAACGCCTTATTTCCCCGTTCGCAGGAGCCGATCTCTGTGAGTACTGGAACCACAAGTAACATTTGCGAGAGACTACAAAGTATCCATTTGAAGCTACGAACACAGAACATTTGCCTGCTTTACAACCTGGTGGCATAGCGAAAACGTTATTGGTCTTGTGATAAGTCTGCTGAGATATATATACCTATTATTACATAAAGAAGCGTATTTCTCTACATATCCAAGTCTGGTGTCCGTTTCTGGGGGGATTGATGTATTTACTGTGTGTGTGATTGTAAGTGCTTAACCAACAACGCCCGAGGAATCGCCTTGGCTGCTCACGCCACGCACCTAGAGGGTGAGCAAGGGTCATTCACAAGGGGTTATCCTGCGCCCT
Organism: Triturus cristatus; assembly: GCF_964204655.1. NCBI lineage: Eukaryota > Metazoa > Chordata > Amphibia > Caudata > Salamandridae > Triturus > Triturus cristatus. The sequence continues at coordinate 1,219,092,865 of NC_140582.1, read as the reverse complement.
GACGTAGAGGAGAGGGTTCCTGCTTGACACAAGGGCAACCTTGCGCCAACCAGAGACCCCCAAGTCTAACATTGTTGGCAGCGGGTGGGATTTCGGATTTGCACTTGTAATTTGCATACAGTGAATTATTAATCACCAGATAGTGAGAGCAGACCAAGTAACGCAGCCACAGGTTTTCATTTTTGAACTTTGTTGAGACATCTGCCATTACTGCAACCATGCCTGGCTCACTCTCCGCTGGAAGAGCACTCTCTGTGATCTCTGGAATGGATGAGGTGGATTGGGAGAGACTGGAAGGCTACACGATGGAGCAATTGAAAGGCTACAGTGTAAAATTCAGAGTCCCCCATGCTGGATTTAAGAGGAGGGTCCAGTACGCCAAGGCGTTGAGAGCCTGGAAGGAGTCACGAGACCCACGGAATGCGGGGGACATCGTTCCACCCGACAACCTTGAGGAGCCCAGCAGAGTCCGGTCGCCAGAGGAGCTGGCAGACAGGGCAGCAGACAGGGCGCATGCAATGGAGATGGCAAAGTTGGCAGGACAAATGGAAATGGAGAAGCAGAAGTTGGCCCTGGAGGCACAACAACGCCAAATGGATCATGATATAAGATTGAAGGAGTTGGAGCTGAAGGCGAAAAGTTTGGACACCGCTCCTTCTGGTGGCAGCACTCCACCGGTGCAGGTAGAGTCCAAGGTGTACATCCCCAAAGATGTAGTAAAGGAGTATTTTAGAAAGGATGACATAGGGCAGTGGTTTAGAGCCTATGAGGTGGCCATGTCCTCACACCGGGTCCCTGAGAAAGACTGGGGAGCGGGGTTGTGGGGAAGGTTCCTTGCTGAAGGGCGTGACACACTGTTAGATTTACCCTTAGATCTCCAAGCCTCATACCCCCATATGAAGGAAGCTTTAATGACCAGGTATGGGTTAACTCCTGAGCTATATAGACAGAGGTTCAGGGAGACTAAGAAGATCCCTGAGAGTACGTATGTGGAGTATGTAACTTTTTTCTGCAGAGCACTGGATGGTTGGGTGAAGGGTAGCAAGGTGAATGATTATCAAGGGCTGCTTTATTTAATTGCATGGGAGCACTTGTCCAGTCAAAGTTTTCCTGAGCTACACCAGCACCTGATTGATAGCAAGCTGTCCAACCCGAGGAAGCTTGCTGAGGAGGCGGACCGCTGGCTCAGCACCAGGGTCCACAAGGGTCAAGTGGGAGACTCCGCCAAAGGTGGGCAGGGTCCCCAGCAGAAGAGTGGGGGGGACAGGGGTAAACAGAAAGGGTTCCAAAAAGGCCCCCAAAGTAATCCCCAAGGGAACCAGCAGAAGGGTTCTCAGCCTCCCCCACCCCCGCAGCAGAACGGGGCCCCGACAGGTAGACCTGTTCCCAAGGGGCCCTTCAATTGTTATAGGTGTGGTGACCCGGGTCACATTGCCTCTGATCCTAAGTGTCGCCTGTTTGGTAAGACCGCACCCACTGGTGCTCCACCCCGGCAAGTAGCTAATATTAACTTTGGGGAGGAGGTAGCAGTCCAGGGGGGTGGGGGTCCCGGGCAGATGACCCTAGTCTCGCTAGGAGACAGTGAGATGGTCCCTGAAACCTACTTGCCCTCTAACATTAAGAAATATGGGCAAGTAGTGACCATCAATGGAAAGAAGGTTGAGGCTCTTAGAGATACAGGAGCCAGCGTGACCTCGGTGAGGCAACACCTGGTGTCTCAAGAGCAGATTGTACCCAATGCCTACTGTAGGGTTGTCAATGCTGACAACATAGAGAGCCGTTGTCCAATGGCTCAAGTTCCCTTTGAGTGGGGGGAGGTCTCTGGTACTCTACAAGTCGCTGTGAGAACTGACATGCCTGTAGACTGTCTGCTAGGGAACGACCTGGAGAGCTCCCCTTGGGAAAAGGTGGAGAAGACCACGCATCTGAGGATGGTGGGTCTACCCGACTGGGCGTGCGTGACCACCCGGTCCATGGCAGCCAGTAGGGGTGTTGAGAGGGTCCTGGAGCCTGAGGGAGAGGTCCAGGAACCGGCCTTAGGGAGAAGGCGCAGGAGGCGCGGGAAACCGGCCCCCGAAGTTCCCACGGCCCAGGAGGAAGCAGACCCTGAGGGGGATGCTCTGGAGCCTACCGGGGAACAGATTGCCGAACTGGGAGACCTGCCTGAGCTGACCCATTGGCAGCAAGAAGGAGGTCCCTCCAGGGAGGAATTCTGCAGGGAGCAGAAAGAATGCTCTTCTCTCGTGGGTATGCGGCAACAGGCTGCAGACCAGGCCAATGGTGTTCAGGCCAAAACACACTACGTGTACTGGGAGAGTGACCTCCTGTATTCCGAGCCTAAGGCTGCTGAACCTGGGTCAGCCCGTGTGCTGGTGGTACCCCAGAAGTTCAGAACCTTCCTACTGGGGCTGGCTCATGATGTGCCTTTAGCAGGACATTTGGGGATGGACAAGACCTATGACAGGCTTGTCACCCACTTTTACTGGCCCCAAATGCACAAGAATTCAGATTCCTACTGCAGAACCTGTCAGACTTGCCAGGCAAGTGGTAAGAGCGGAGGGAAGCACAAGGCTCCTCTGCAGCCCTTCCCCGTGGTCGGTACGCCATTCCAGCGAGTGGGTATTGATATTGTGGGGCCTCTGGACCCCAAGACAGCCCTGGGCAACAGGTTCATCCTGGTCTTGGTGGACCATGCCACCCGGTACCCTGAAGCCATCCCTCTGAGGACAGTGACGGCCCCCGTGGTGGGACGAGCACTGATGGGAATTTTCTCCCGAGTGGGATTCCCTCTAGAGGTGGTGAGCGACAGGGGGACCAATTTCATATCCACATATATGAAATCCCTGTGGAAGGAGTGTGGGGTAACTTACAAGTTCACCACTCCTTACCACCCCCAAGGAAATGGGTTGGTTGAGAGATTCAACCGAACCCTCAAAGGCATGATCATGGGCCTGGACGGTCCAATGAGGCGTAAGTGGGACGTCCTCTTGCCATGCCTGCTCTTCGCTTACCGAGAGGTGCCACAGAAGTCTCTAGGGTTCAGCCCCTTTGAGCTTCTGTATGGTCACCCGGTAAGAGGACCTCTGAGTTTGGTAAAGGAAGGCTGGGAGCAATCTCCCAGGAAACCTCCCCAGAATGTATACAGTTACATGCTGGCCTTCCGAAACCAGACTAGGCGTTTCAGGCAACTTGCTGAGGCAAATCTGGAAGCCAGCCAGGAGGAGATGAAGCGGTGGTACGACCGGAATGCCACTCTGGTAGAGCTTCAACCTGGACAAAAGGTGTGGGTCTTGGCCCCAGTGGAGCCTTGTGCACTTCAGGATAAGTGGACAGGTCCATTTGAGGTTGTGGAGCGCAAAAGTCCTATCACCTACTTGGTGGACATGCGGTCTCCCAGGAACCCTTTGAGGGTCCTACATGTTAACCGCCTTAAGCCCCACTTAGAGAGGACCGAAGTGGGCATGCTGCTGGCCACTGATGATGGAATGGAAGAGGAGACCGAGCCTCTTCCTGACCTCTTAGTAGCCTCTGAGAAAGATGGGTCAGTGGATGGAGTTAACCTCTCACCCACCCCGACGCCCGAACAACAGGAAGATTGCCGCCACTTGCTGGGGCAGTTTCCCCGATAGGTTCTCCCTGGTTCCTGGTGTCACAGATTGGTGCGTCCATGATGTGGACACAGGAGACAGCTTACCTGTGAAGCACAAGGCTTACAGGGTAACTGACAGGGTCAGAGCTTGCATCAAGGAGGAGGTCTCCAAAATGCTTGCGCTAGGGGTGGTTGAGTCCTCCAGCAGTCCTTGGTCCAGCCCCGTGGTCTTGGTCCCCAAAGCTGCTGCGCCGGGAGCCACACCTGAACTCCGGTTCTGTGTGGACTACAGAGGACTCAATTCAGTAACGAAGACTGACGCGCACCCCATCCCCAGAGCTGATGAGCTCATTGATCGGCTAGGGGCTGCCCGGTTCCTCAGCACGTTTGATTTAACGTCTGGGTACTGGCAGATCGCCTTGACCGATGGGGCCAAAGAGAGGTCAGCATTCTCTACACCAGATGGGCACTTCCAGTTCCGGGTCATGCCATTTGGGATGAAGAATGCCCCTGCCACCTTTCAGAGGTTGGTCAACCAGGTACTGGTTGGGCTGGATGTGTTCAGTGCCGCCTACCTGGATGACATCGCAGTGTTCAGTGCCACCTGGCCCGAACACCTGCGCCACCTCTGGGAAGTGTTGATGGCTCTGCGCCGAGCAGGCCTCACGATCAAGGCAAGCAAGTGCCAGATCGGGCAGGGTTCCGTGGTGTACTTGGGACACCAAGTGGGGAGTGGCAAGGTGGCACCCTTGCAACCCAAAATTGAGACCATCCTGGCTTGGGAACCCCCCAAGACGCAGACCGAAGTGAGGGCCTCCCTGGGTACTACAGGAGGTTTGTCAAGGGCTATGGAACGATTGTTGCCCCCTTGACAGAGCTGACTTCCAAGAAGCAGCCCAGGAACGTGATCTGGACTGACACCTGTCAGAAAGCTTTCGACACCCTGAAGACTGCCATGTGCACGGCGCCCGTGCTCTTGGCCCCTGACTTCTCCAAGGAATTCCTAGTGCAGACAGACGCTTCAGAGCATGGTGTAGGGGCTGTTCTCTCACAGATGACTGAGGAGGGCTGGGACCAACCCGTAGCCTTCCTCAGTAGGAGGTTACTTCCACGGGAAAGTAGGTGGAGTGCAATTGAGCGAGAAGCATTTGCTGTGGTCTGGGCGCTGAAGAAGCTAAGACCCTACTTGTTTGGGTCTCACTTCCGGGTTCAGACGGACCACAGGCCCCTCAGATGGTTGATGCAAATGAGGGGTGAGAACCCGAAGCTGTTGAGGTGGTCCATCTCCCTTCAGGGTATGGACTTTACGGTGGAACACCGTCCTGGTACAGATCACGCCAACGCTGACGGTCTGTCCAGGTATTTCCGCCTTAGTGACGAGGAACCCCCTGGGCAACGGTAGTTCTCCCCACATTTCAGCTGGAGGGGACACGTGTTAGACCTGGCACCTTGGCGTGAGTTTCCCTTCCACTTTGACGGTGTGCCTCGATTGTTTTGCTGGTGTTGTCCGCTCAGGGCACTGCGCCACGGCTAATCCGTGCCGCAGTGCAAGTGCTCCCTAGGTAAAGTGTACCTGTAATTGATGTTCATGATTGGGTTATTGGATTCACTGTCAGTCCCCAGTAAAGTGCACCAGGGGTGCCAGGGCTTGTGAATGCCAATGCTGCTGGTGGGCTTGCAGCGCTGGTTGCGCCACCCACAGAAAGCGGCCTTGTAAAATGTGTCTAGGGTCTGCCACCGCAGACCCTGCGCGCGGTCTGGGACTGTCGCGCTGACTGCGCAAGTGCCCCCACTTGCCAGTCCCTAAACCTTCCCTTACCTACATATTAGCCACCCCTCTGGTAGGCCAAAGGGCAGGGTGCATTGTAGGCCTAAGGTAGGACATGCCCTGATGTGTGTGGCATGTCTTAGTAGTGAATTACAGCCATTTTCGTTTTTCACTATTGAAGGCTACCTGCTCTCCATAGGCCAGAATGGGCTGCTGGAGTCACTACACGCTGTGACCCCAGTGGACTCAGAGAGCAGGGTAGAAGGTCAAGTTTAGTATGCCTGAACTCAGAATAATAAAATACTTCTTGTAGTCAAGTTTATTTTAATATCCTGGGTTTGTAAATACTACTTTTAGAAAGTTAGTATTTACTGACCTGGCCATTTCAGTCCGCCTCTGCTGTGTGTGTGTGTTCTGCCTAGCAACAGTAAGGAGCAGGGTTGGGGAATGCCCAGACAGGTTGGCTGCCAGGTGGTGGGTAGAGAGGTGACACCAGGATGGGTGGGAGGAGTACACCTTGACTCTTGAATAGACCTGTGCTCTGCCACCACAAATCCGGCGCCGCCCCCTGTGGAGCGGCTGATGTCTCTGCCCTGCTGCTGAAAGGAAAGAGCAGAGTCACCATAACAAAGTGCTCCAGAACTGGACTGAGCCAGGCCCAGGCCCCCTGGCGCTAAAGAACAAAAGAATCATGGTATAAAAGTAGGAGCCTGGCTCCTAAGAAATCAGAATCCTGTTTTACCACAAAGAACCTCTGCCCGACTAGAAGGAGAAGAAGATGCTGGAGGAGCTGGCCTGCTGCTTGCCTTGCTGAGAAAGGAGAGGAAGAGACTACTGAAAAGACTTTGCTGCTTTGTGCTTTAAACATTCTCCAAGGGCTTGATCTGAGCTTGCCCCCTGAACTGAACCCCAGGACCAGTGGGTTCTCTGTGCTTTTGCTCGTCTTCCGATTCGAGCCGTGTGTGCATCCCGCTGGAAAGAGACTGCGCCCCTCATCGCCCCTCCTAGGGCCGTGACACTCAGGAGCTTGCCTGCCTCAACCCCGTGAGAGCCCCGCTCCGTCCGGAGCCGCTCTCTGTCCCCGGGCTAGGTTGCCTGCACCCCTGTCACCGCCTGCCACTGGAGCGCGCTGAACGCGCTATCACCCCTCCGGCCGGAAACCGTCCGACGACTGTGATCTACGCCGGGTCATCCAGCTGCACTGACCGTGCCCAGTGACCCCGCTTCGCTATCCCCTGACATCTCAGGCCGCGCCGCCCCCGCTGTGGAGACCCCCCTGCACCGCCGTGCTAAGGGTCGCTGGCCGCGCCTGCCTACCTGCCCACACCCGCTGATCGAGGACCCAAGACCACTTCCCAAGCTGAGAGTCGCACCGACCTGTGCCGACTCTCCACGTCACAAAAGAAGTTCCAGTATCGGGCTCGGGGCCCGCAACGCCTTATTTCCCCGTTCGCAGGAGCCGATCTCTGTGAGTACTGGAACCACAAGTAACATTTGCGAGAGACTACAAAGTATCCATTTGAAGCTACGAACACAGAACATTTGCCTGCTTTACAACCTGGTGGCATAGCGAAAACGTTATTGGTCTTGTGATAAGTCTGCTGAGATATATATACCTATTTTTACATAAAGAAGCGTATTTCTCTACATATCCAAGTCTGGTGTCCGTTTCTGGGGGGATTGATGTATTTACTGTGTGTGTGATTGTAAGTGCTTAACCAACAACGCCCGAGGAATCGCCTTGGCTGCTCACGCCACGCACCTAGAGGGTGAGCAAGGGTCATTCACAAGGGGTTATCCTGCGCCCTGACGTAGAGGAGAGGGTTCCTGCTTGACACAAGGGCAACCTTGCGCCAACCAGAGACCCCCAAGTCTAACACTCGGCTAACTTTGTTTTGTAGACAGAGATTAGGATCCCTGTTAAGTGCATTTTCTGCTTTTTGATGGTGAGGTCATCCGCCAAGCGTTTAGCATTATTAGAATGAGTCAGTCCCTGGTGCATTTCCATGCTACCAGGGAGCATTCTTTCTTAAAGATAGGATCTTCCAGGAAAATTTGTGGGATGTTAGTCACGATTAGGTCATTGGGCACAATATTGGCCCATAGGTATTCTGTCGTCAGTATCCCATGTAGGGTTATCTTCACAAGTAGTCTCTTCATTGCCAATAGTGATGTCCAGTACTCATGTTGGTTGCTTGAAGAGGTCGTGCCACTCGCTCTGGGAAGAGGTGAGGCATTCAGAATCTCTGGGACTCTGTCATCATCAAAGCAGAATTATTACCATAAGACGTCTTAAGGTACCCTGGTGCATGCCTACCTAGTAAAGCGCCGACGCGGTGGCTGGAAAAACAGCCTGGTGACAGGAACTTACCTAATAGTGAGGTTTAATAGCCCCAGTCTTATGGGCTTTAGTAGGTAGGCATGCACCAGGGAACCTTAAGACATCTTGTGGCAATAGCTCTGCTTCTTTATTTCACCACTGCATCCATGATTAACAAGCATTTGCAATGCAATAGGTCTCGCATTAGCGAGAGTTTGAGCTATTGGCATTGTAAATGAGAATGCCTTTTATTTATGTGTTTGAAAACCGGTCAGTGGTGCGTAAACTCGCACTTTGTACCTATAGTCCTTGCTTACAAGAAGCAAGACTGGCAGTAACTGCGCCTCTTTTACTGACAGCCTTGCTTCTCCTAAGCAAGGACTATACGTACAAAGGGCGTGTTTACACACCTTTTGAAGGTTTTCAAAATACACAAATAAAAGACATTGTCATTTACAATGTCAATAACTCAAGCTCTCGTTAGTATATTGTTTTTGCTATTGTTTTCCGACAGTGCTGTTTAGCCTCAGAAAAAGAAATGCCTTCTGCAGAGGCTGCAGGGTTGGGGGCAAAAAAGAACAAAAAAGTGCAATGACAACTGGCCGACATGATGATGAATGCATGTGTCACCATGCACGCACGCGCTTTTGGCTTGATGCGGCTCCCATTTAATTTAGTTTATTTACCAATCAAGGATGGCAAACGCCAATCTTGGAGTGGTAAATAAAAGAAAATAATCTAAAGTGCCCAAAACACTTTTATAACAAGGCGCAAAGAAAGAAAATGCAGTGCTTACAGGCGAGTGGGGTGCCTTGTGTGTTTGGGGGTAGTGAAGTGAAGGTGTGAGTAAGTGCATTCAGGGGAGAGTGAAAAGAAGGTGCTGAAGAGGAAAGAGATGAGGTTTGAAATATGTAGATGGAGGAGAGTTGGAGAGAAAAGGGATGTACATGTCTAACAGTGTGAAAAGTAGCAATTGAGATCCACTCCCTCTTCGACAGGCCCAATAAAGTTGAATTCAGTCTCACAATTTCAGAATTAAAACATATTCAATATCATTATTTACAACAAAATCATTGTTGTTATTCATTTGTTTTAAACAGCTAACAACCACTGACAAAGCCAATAGTCCTGGCTGGATTTCGATGTATGTTAATTGTGGTGTTATACCTCAATGCAATAACTGAAACGTCAGAGAGGCAACGAGACACCAGTCAGCGTGTTACACTACGGGAATCACAGAATTGTGTTTATGTTTTTTAGCCACACCCTTAATTACAAAGTTACTTTTCTTTTAGATTCCCACACTTTGTCCACCCCAGTTAATGCCCTGCTCCTGCAACTGTAATAAAAACAGGGCACGTTGCCAGGCCAGCTGTTATCCTTTAAGGGTAGTCCGATTTTACCAGTTGAATATCAGAGCCACTATTATCTCTGCACTCAGAGGTATTATGTAAGGAGCTGTAACAACCCCTCCTCCTCATCATCCTCTAGCATGTCCTTTCCAGCAGTAGTGTAACTAGTGTGCCATGGGCCCTATTGCAAGGAGGGAAATGGGAACCCTGGCTGCTGTTTGAATAATAGAGTACACTGATGATCAGGGTTGAATTGCCGCTCAGGCTTGTGGGCCTCGGTGCCACTGCACCCCCTGCATTAACTGAAGCTATGCTTCTGCATGCCTGCTTTAAGTCACTGATTGGCTCCTTGGCTAGCTGTGAATAATTACAGGCGCATGACAAGACTGTTGCTGCAGGGGAGCACCACAAGAAAATGCAAAGCTGCAAGCTCCTTTCACGTTGCAAATTAAACTATTTTTTTCATCAACGCAAGGAGATCTGCTGATAAGAAACAGTCAGAAAAGGCACACATTTTGTTTCCACTGACTTTTTATAACCCTGCGTGCTGTGTTAAGAAATCAAAACACATCGAAATATATTCAGCTACTCAAAGAAGGTAGTAACGTCCGCTGCGTGTCCTCATGTAATGCGCGACACCTTCTGCTAATACCACCTTTTCAGCCAATATCAAAAATGCATTCTGGGGCATGTAGTTCCACTTTTATATTTGTATATAGGGTCACAAAAACCCTAGCAGTCTCACACACCTCCAATATTGTCAGAGCTGCACCACGCAAATTCATACATCAATATACACATCATGTAAAAAGCAACCACACAGCTAGTATTCACCCAAAAACCATTGGTGTAGTGCTTGCATTGCCATAATGTTGGCGCTTGCTTATATGTATAGTGGACATTTTCACAACAGTGCAGCGTTTTCGCTTTACCAATGTTCACGCTTTCATTGTTGCTCATTTTGATGACCGTTTCCATTATTTCTTATTTTCACTTTTTTACAGTTTCTAAAGTCCTGGCTCTGCAACTGGTTAAGCCACATGGCAGGCCTGGTTGGGTTAGTGAAATGGGATAAGGTAGGATTTTCCCAGCTCGGGACATCTGGACCGGGGGCAGCTTTCAGTTGTTCCAGGCTAAGCAAGAGGAATATCAACTTTCTAATACTTATTTTAAGTTTCTCTACCCCTTCCTTCTCGAAGCTAAAAATCAGCGGAAATCGCATGCAAGTGATCAACCCAGCTGCAACCTCTCGCCTTGAGCTCCATCAAAGCTCATAGAGTCATCAGTTATGGTACTTCACACTGGATCATTCATGTTAGCTGCAGTTCTTGTGCTGCGCCACTCCCTCCCGCTTGCCATAGATAAAAGCAAATCGCTTTTTGAAAGGAAAGGCCACAGACTAAGTCATTTCTGAATCAATATTTATAAAGCTTTTCTTCAAAGGCTGTTTCACACCTCCCTGCCCCCTCTCACAGGCTTCCCAAAAGGGCCACCACGTGAACCCACACCAACAAAAGAGAAGCAGATTAAGCGCGACGGACAGAAGAGGCCACCACTGACCAGGCCATTAAAAAACATTACCTTCTCTTACTTGCTGGTTCCGGGCCCGCAGCAAGGTGCTTTGCACTAAGCCCTGAAACGACATTCGCTAACACCTTGACTCTTGTTTTTTAATGACCATGGTGCAGCACGAGGCAGCTTCGCCGCCCGAGGGGGCTTGGCTCCATCTCCGCCTTTAATTTAATGAAAGTGTAATCAGGAGCCCCTTTTGACGTGCACAAATATTTAGAAGAAATACCAACTGAGCCATTGACTTTAGATCTTCAGCCTGTGTTTTCTTATGAGCACTGAGTCATGCAAGCGCTGTGAACTAAGGAGGCAGCTGCAGCCCGAGACGGAAGGAGAGTGTTTTCTCATGAGCGCGACCACGTGAGCGTGACCAAAATATCCAGTCAGGGTGGGGAGGGAAATAAGAAGCCTAACTTACAATAGAAAGCGAGCATTTCTGAGGTTCCTAAAATTTGTCTAGGAGTGAGGTGACGCGCGCGGCCTAAGTGCTGGAGTGACCCGACGCCGGTGGTGTGCCCTGGGACGCGGACACGCACATTGCCCCGAAACTTATGTGGCTGTGAATCTAGGCCCGCGGACAGCTGAGCGCACCTAGTGGGCCGTGACACGCAAATACATTGAGGCGAAAGCGCTGCTCCAGGGCATCGGCGGCTAACCTGCTGCACTGCCGGAGGACTTGGCGGGAGCAAAATAGACGCCTGTGCACGTGTGTGCACATCTCCTGTCCGCGTAGGCCCAGGGAGCAGGACACAGGGAGGGATAGGAGATGTGCACTCCTGTGCGTAGGCGTGCCCATGTGCTGTCGGGGGCAACCTGATAGAGACGCCGTGAGCGTGCACATCGGATGTCTGCGAAAGTGCACATCTCCTGTCCCCCTTCCAAACTCAAGTCGACAACAATAGATCTCGCTAACGACAGCGCTTTGAGCTGCGTCGCTAGGCGAGACCTAAAAACTACCTGCGTGGGTGAACTATTGGCTCGTTTTGTGTTTTTTAACTATTTATTGCAGTGATCAGCCTGTTCCTATACACACTGGTTGACAATATACTGTACCAGCCACCTTCTGCATACCCTTGCCGACTACTAACTGCGCCATCATTTTTAATTTTGTTGTTGTTGGTCTTCCCATCTAGGTTCCCGAAAGGTATTTTATATTATAAGTTACACTGTTTTAGGGTGTGGTATTATACACATGCACAAATCTACCATCCCTACATGAGTAGATAAGGATCCCTCGGTCCTGATGAAATGCCGTGATCTTTTGGACTAGAATAGGCATGAAACATGTTGACCCTGAGAGGTCCATCATACCCTGCTCTCTCCTTGATTTTCTAGTTTTTTAATTCATAACAAAGGAACCCAGTGAATAAAGAATCTTTGGGACTCCTGTAGTTATTTTTATTTTACACACCTTCGCTTCCATCTACTTCTACTCAGTACTTTTACCACACGCCCCACCACTCCACTCAACTCACATCAGCAAAAAATAAAGACCTCTGGCAAAGAGCCCCCCCTGCGGTGCCTGTTGGGCATTGCAGCGCCAGCCCAACGAGGAGTTGCCCGATGATGAAGCATGACACCCCTTGGGGTGTGTGATGGCCCTTGCTCCTAAAACGAGAGCCCCCCCTTCTGTACTAATCTAGAGCTCCCTTACCCCCGTAGGAACTGCATACTTTTTGTTTCAGTGTATTCAAATAGATATTCGAATAGACTTTGCCCACGAGACAACCTAGTCCTCAACTCCCTGCGATCTAATGGAGGCCTCCAGTGGAAAATCTGACTGTGTTAACAAAACTAAATTTCATATTTGAAAGTGGTTCCTCAATTAATATAATTAAATTTAAACAATATACTAATTTGGTGTTCTTCTGCTTTAAAGCAGTGGCTCGGCTTGTATGAGTCTCTCAAATATTTGCTCATCGACCAACAGAATCGACGACTTAACTTATCCTTCCCCCTGACAGAACAAGTTGGTGGCTGCGAGGCAGAGAACTGTGGCTGAATTTCAACGACTGTATCAGCTACTGAAAGTACAAGAACAGGCCATGCTCAGGAGACTGGCGGAGATGGACAGGAAAATCACCATGTCAGAGAACACAAAGGTGGCCAAACTATCATGTGAAATATCACCTCTTGATACCCTAATCAAGGAGATACAGGCAAAGTGTCGGCAGTCAGCAGAGGGCTTCCTGCAGGTGAGGATCTGGTGGGGGAGCACCATGTGTGAAGCTCTTGCTGTTGTTTGTGTAATCTGGGAACATGCCTGGAGTATTGTACCAGTTTTGTGATCAATGTATGAACGGCACACAGGGGCATATTTACTAATCTTTTGTGTAGTGCAGCAAGGCAACTTGCTGCGTTGCGTTCGATGTACGGGAGAGCAGAAATGTGTCATATCTACTAAGACATGGTGTACTTCTGCTCTCTCCTAGCGCTGACACCACTGTGTGTTGCCTAAATCCAAGGCAGGCACCTTGCCCCATGCTGAAAGGGTGCCTGCATTACAGGCAGGACGGTTTTTGTGCAGGAAGGAATGCCATCACAATGCAGCACGCGTAGAAAGAGGACATAACGCAGAGATATTCCTCTTTATTACACCTCTTTTGGGTAGGCGCCCAATTTTGGCACGAAAACAGTTTTACAAGTCTTTGTAAATCTGTGCGTGTATCAAAACACATGGGTGGATACACAGGAACGTCCATGCTCCATCCATGCAAGGCCTACCCAATGCAAAGTAATGCAAGGCAGAGCTATGTGCTGCGTGGCGTTACTTTGTATTTACTAAAGCAAGCAGTGCCACGCACATCGACTTTGCATGGCTTATAACATGCCAAAACTGATTTTGTGTCAGGGCTGCACCGCAAAAGTGAGGCAACCCCTCGCAAAAACTTAATAAATCTGGGCCCTACTATCAGAGCCCTAGTACTCATTGCATCTGTTGCACCCTGTGAACATAGCACATGTCAGCATCTTCTGCTCCCACAGTCCACGCCTACTCTCTGCACCGAGCTTCCTCTGCAGTTACTCGTTAAACGTATATCTTTGCCTATGACACTGTACATCGCTTCGCTGTCTTTTTGCTGGGCTCGGCTATAAAGGCACTGCATAGATACATACATATATGCACTCCATTATGCATTTAATGGACAAAATGCGTTACCAATTGTTGGTTCCAAGCCATGTGGAGCACAGTGTATCCAGACAGCCTGTATTTTTTTGCCTTTTCCGTCTGTATTTATCCATATTTATTTTTTGTTAATTTGATCTGTATTTATCTATATTTATTTTGGGTTTTGTGAACAAAATTAAGCTGAAACTAGTATATTTCTATATTTATTTAACCGATAACTGTGCACTAATGCTTCAATGCCTGAGAGGTATCAATGATATGAAAACCCACAGATGATAAATAAATGCACTTAAACGAAAACATACACATTTAGTATCAACCATGTGCATATCTGCTGCTGTTTATGCCTCTTTACTAAAATTCCTTTCTTTTTTTAACCTCCTTGCCTGTCAATCTCCATAGCTTTTTGGTTTGCAGTCATGACTGAAAGCATTTAGAATCACTCAAAAAACAACCCAATTTCCGTTTTTAGCCTCATTTAGAAATAAATACAGACAGGAAAATAAATAGGTTTGTGTCTATTTATCTGGAAAAATCTGTAAAAAATGGAAAACAGGGAGCCGTAGATATAATGGAGTTGTAATTTGATGGATGGGATATCTGTCACGTTTGTGACACACTAACCCTGTCCACCACACTCTTAATCAGGGCCTTAGTCTGTTTGTCTGCCTCTCTCTCTCTCTCTCTCTCTCACACACACACACACACACACACACTTTCTCTCTTCCTTTCTCTCTCTTTAGGTCCTTTCTTTCGCCGGCTTTCCCATTCTCTCTGTCTCACACTCTCTATCTTTTTGTAATCCTAGACTCACTTTCTTTCTCTTTCACTGTCTCCTTTTCTTTCTCTTGCTTTTATTTCTCCCTTCTTCACCTTCTCTCATTCTCTCTCTTCCTGTCACACTCTGTTACTGCCCCTCTCTATCCTATTCTGTCTTACACAACCTCTCTCGTCCTTCTGTCTAGCTTCCTTCCTTATTTCTCACCTTTCGCTCACTCTGATTTTCTCACATTCACTCCCTTTTACCTCCCTCTTTCACTGTGCCCCAATCCTCCCCTTACTTTCATGATCTACTCATATAACTTGGGCTCATGGTTAATGGGCATGGCCAGGATGGCAGAGGGTAGGTGGTACTTTTTCTCCCTTGCACCCAGGCTAGACAAGATCCAGACCCGGACCCTTATAGTCAGCGAGGCAGAAGATTGACAGCTGATGCTGGGGGGAGTTGGTTGGCAAAAGGTTGCCTCCAAGCAACCCAGTGCTGTACGTTTGTAAACAAAAGTACGTTAATACAGACATGTTATGTTACGTGTACTTGTAAAGAACAAGTTACTTACCTTCGGTAACGATGTATCTGTATGAAACATTAGTTAGTTAGATTCCTCACCTTAGAATATCCCCAGGCGTCAGACTGGATCCGGAAGATTTTTCGTCAGCAATACCCCTTGCGCGTCGCTAGGCGTCGTCTGCGGCTCCGCGTCCGTCGTCGGCGTCGTCGTGCGCCGGGATGACGTCGTCGGAGTACTTAGACGCCGCCCTCGCGCGCTGACGTCAGTTCTTGTACATAGCCTTCCGCGCCAGGAACGCAGAGCCATGCAAAGACCGACACTGGTGCCAAAAATAAAATCTAGGGGCCTGAAAGGACAACCTTAACCCTAGATGTCAGTTCGCAGAACGGGGAGGATGGGTGGGTCGGTGAGGAATCTAACTAAGGAATATGCTACTTACCAGTATGCATCTGTTCTTGGCATGTAGAGCTGCAGATTTGTACACTTAGCATAGGTCGCCATCTGGTGTTGGGCCCGGATGTTTGCAGTTTGTTTTTCTTCTTGGACCGTCTTTGGAAGTCACGAGTTTGGTGACTCCTCCTTCGGTCCGTACTGCGCATGGGCTTCGGCTCCATCCTCAGATTGTTTTTCGCCAACAGGGAAATGATGGAGCTTGGTAATCATAGTGAGAAACCCATGTGTGTTGTATCTAAATAAGATGTACTGGAACGGATACAGGTAGCCGGGGAGGCGGGTGGGCGTGTACAAATCTGCAGCTCTACATGCCAAGAACAGATGCATACTGGTAAGTAGCATATTCCGTTCGAGGCATATGAGCTGCAGATTGTACACTTAGCATAGATTGTATAGCAGTACCCAACCTTAGCGGCGACCACCGGTATCCGTTGCAGCTGTTTGAAAAAGTGTCTTTAGTACAGCCTGGCCCACCCTAGCTTGCTGCTTGGAGTGCACATCTACACAGTAGTGTTTTGTGAAGGTGTGCGGTGTAGACCATGTGGCTGCCTTGCATATGTCATCTAAGGGTATATTCCCTAGGAAAGCCATAGAAGCCCCTAACTTTCTTGTAGAGTGGGCTTTAGGGGGAACAGATAATGTTCTCTTTGCCTTCTGATAGCAAATTTGTATGCATTTTACAATCCACCTAGCTATCCCTGATTTTGAAATGGGGTTGCCTTTATGTGGTGGAGAGAAGGAAACGAACAACTGTTTAGTCTTCCTGAAGGGTTGCGTTCTTTGTATGTAGTATAGCAACGCCCTTTTCACATCAAGTGTGTGTAAGGCCCTTTCCGCAACAGATTGGGGTTGCGAAAAGAAGACAGGTAATTCCACTGATTGATTGAGGTGGAAGGGGGTAATGACTTTGGGCAGAAACTTCGGGTTTGTGCGAAGTATGACCTTGCTGTGATGCATTTGTATGTAGGGTTCCTGTATGGTGAACGCTTGTATTTCACCAACCCTTCTAAGGGAAGTGATAGCTACAAGGAAACCTGTTTTCCAGGTGAGAAATTGTAGCTCACATTTGTGCATTGGTTCGAAGGGCGGACCCATTAGTCGTGTAAGGACTAAATTTAGATTCCATACAGGGGAGGGTGGTGCCCTGGGAGGAATTACTAGTTTAAGGCCTTCCATGAAGGCTTTAATAGCGGGCACTCTGAAGAGTGATAAATGCTGTCTGTTTTGTAGATAGGCAGCGATCGCTGCTAGGTGTAGGCGTATGGATGAATATGCCAGGTTACACCTGTGAAGATGGAGCAGATAGCATATGATGTGCTGTATGGATGCATCTAGGGGGTTGATTGTATTGTTACGGCAGTACATTACAAATCTTTTCAACTTTGCGGCATAGCATGCTCTAGTGGTAGGACGTCTGGCTTCCATGATGATGTTCATGCAATCAGGGGGAAGGTTAAGGTACCCGAATTCTAAGATTTCAGGAGCCAGATCGCCAGGTTGAGCTGAGCTGGGTCCGGGTGCCTGATTTCTCCATGGTTCTGGGTTAGGAGGCATGGGGAAAGGTGCAGTTTTTGATGTGGTACCACTGATAGTTGTAGTAGCGTGGTGTACCACGGCTGCCTGGCCCACGTCGGAGCTACCAGAATGAGTGTGAGGGAGTGCTGTTGTAGTTTCCTGACCACTAATGGAATTAGTGGGAGAGGTGGAAAGGCGTATGCAAATCTGCCTGACCAGTTCATCCATATCGCATTGCCCTTGGACAATGGGTGTGGGTATCTGGCGGCGAAGCTTGGGCATTTTTTGTTTTCGTGGGTGGCGAAGAGGTCTATTTGAGGATGCCCCCACTGTTGGAAGAATGGGTGAAGAACTTGTGGATGCAGTTCCCATTCGTGTAGTTGTTGCGTCTGTCTGCTGAGCAGATCTGCTATGGTGTTTTGTACGCCTGGGACATGCTGTGCCAGGAGAAAGATGTTTTGGGGAATTGCCCATCTCCATATGCTCTGGGCTAAGCGGGAGAGCTGGGGAGAGTGTGTCCCCCCCTGTTTCTGTATATAATACATCGCAGTCATGTTGTCTGTGCGAATGAGGACTGCTTTGCCTGAAATCTGTTTCTGGAAAGATTTTAGGGCTAGAAAGATCGCCAAAAGCTCCAGATGGTTGATGTGGAGCGTTTTTTGCTGTGGCGTCCATAGACCTTGCATTGTGAGGTGTAAGAGGTGCGCTCCCCAGCCGGAGAGCGATGCGTCCGCTGTTAGAGTCAGTTGAGGAACCGGGTCCAGGAACGGCCGTCCCTTGGAAAGGTTTGTGGTGTTCCACCACTGCAGAGAGTGATGTGTGCGGCCGTCCACCAACACCAGATCCGTCAGTTGACCCTGGGCCTGGTTCCATTGTTGTGCTAGGCACTCCTGAAGTGGACGCATGTGGAGTCTTGCATGGGGCACTATGAAGATGCAAGACGCCATCATTCCTATGAGCTTCATAAACACTCTTGCTGGAAGAGAGTGTTGAGGAAGGAATATTTTGCGTAAGGCTAGAATGCTTGTGATTCTGGCTGAGTTTGGATAGGCAATACCTTTGGAGGTGTCTATAGTGGCCCCGAGATATTGCTTTGTGTGAGATGGTATGAGGTGGGACTTTTGGTAGTTCACCGTGAATCCTAGCTGATGAAGCAGTTGGATGGTGCTGTTTGTATGTTGCACGCATCGGTGGTAGGACGCGGCTTTTATCAGCCAGTCGTCTAAGTAAGGGAAGACGTGAATATGTTGACGTCTGAGGTGTGCTGCTACTACTGCTAGGCATTTGGTAAACACCCGTGGTGCAGTGGTGACCCCGAAGGGGAGAACCTTGAATTGGTAATGTTGCCCGTCCACCACGAACCTGAGGTATTTTCTGTGAGAGGGGTGTATTGGAATGTGAAAGTATGCGTCTTTCAGATCCAGGGTTGTGAGAAAGTCTCCCTGACAGAGGAGTGGGAGGACTTGTTGTAGGGTGACCATGTGAAAATGGTCTGAATGTATGTAGGCATTTAGAGGCCGGAGATCCAGAATGGGTCTGAGGGTCTCGTCTTTCTTTGGGATTAAGAAATATAGGGAGTAGACCCCTAGATTTCGTTGATTGATGGGTACCTGCTCTATAGCGTGTTTTTGGAGGAGCGAGAGTACCTCTTGTTTGAGCAGTGTGGAATGTTCTTGGGACATTGGACGGTGCCTTGGTGGGATATTGGGTGGGGTAGATGTTAGCTCGAGACAGTACCCTGACCGAATGATTTGGGTCACCCATTTGTCCGATGTTATGGACTCCCACACGTGAATAAAATTTTGTAGTCTGCCCCCGACCGGAGTGGGATGGTCTGGGGGGAGCGGAGGGGAGTCATTGTGCGGGTGGGGTGGCAGAACGGGTGTTGTTGGTTTTGCCCCTGCCCTTATTGTTGTTGCCTCTGTAACCACCCCTTTGGTTGCCCTTTGAAAAGGTATTTTGAGGAGGGGATTTGTAGGAGGTAGAGGCATTATCGGTGGAGGAGCCTCTGCCTGTGCCACGAAAGGACGAGCGTCGAAAGGAACGCTTAGAGGTTTGTGTTTGGAGTGCTCCCATAGACTTCGCTGTGTCTGTGTCTTTTTTCATTTTTTCCAGCGCTTCGTCTACCTTTGGTCCAAAGAGTGTTTGCTGGTCAAAGGTGTGATTGAGTATTGATGTCTGGACCTCAGGCTTGAACCCTGATATCCTGAGCCAGGCATGGCGGCGAAGCAGGACACTGGTATTTATGGCTCTAGAAGCAGTGTCGGCTGCATCGAGGGCACACTTAATGGAGGTGTTTGTAATTAATTTACCCTCCTGTATCAAATCATGAGCTTGGCGCTTGTATTTTTCTGGAAGGTGCTGCATAAGAGCCTCTAGTTCGTCATAGTGTGCTCTATCATATCGCGCAAGCAGTGCTTGTGTGTTTGCAATGCGCCACATGTTTGCAGCCTGGTAGGCGGTGCGTTTACCAGACGCGTCCAGAAGTTTAGATTCCTTGTCTGGCGGTGGGGCATCTCCTGAGGATTGGGAGTTGGCCCGCTTTCTAGCTGTGGAGACAACTAGGGAATCTAGGGGAGCAGGGCCCTTGATGTATGCAGGGTCTGTGGGTGCAGCCTTGTACTTCTTCTCTATTCTAGGGTTCAGTACTCTGGCTCTGACAGGGTCTTTGAATACCTCTGTAGCGTGCTTGGTGACACCCTTAAGCATGGGTAAAATAGAAGTGGATCTGTCTTGTAAATCAAATGTATCCAGTAGGAAGTCTTCTTCCACTGGTTCACTGTGCATGTCCACCCCATGGTAGTGTGCTGCTCTCTGCACTAAATGATGAAACCCTAAAGAGTCCTCTGGAGGAGACGGCCTTGATGGGTATAGGTCGTCTTGAGGTACATTAGGTACATCAGGGTTATTATAATCCTCCCATGGATCTGGGGTCCCTGGTGGAGTGGAGTCCATTGGGGCGTCCCCCGGGTAATTGTCCGGGTCCCCGTCATCCGGATCTGGGGATGGGGCCGGATCGTAGTGAGGTAAAGGTGGAGGAGGTGGAGGGGGGAGGGGGGGTGGCAGTGGGGAGGGCACTCTGAGGGGAGAAGTAGCAGAGTCCCTCTTTTTGGGTGGAGGAGGAGGAGCCGGAGCCTCAAGGCGACGTTTCTTGGTGATTACAGTCAAAAGGCCAGTCTTTGGATCTCTGGACAAAGTCTTTTGTAAAGGGTCTGGTGTAAACAGAGCCAATGGCGCCGAGTCGTCTGTCGGCACCGGCGATTTCGGAACCGGAGGTTTCGATGGTCTGTGTACGCCATGCTTTTTTGAGGTCTCCGTGTGTTTCGGCGTCGAATGATGTTTCGGCGCCGGAGCATCGGTCCTGACAGATTTCTGTTTGTGTTTGGTCGGCACCGAGTGTCCAGGCTTCGGCACCGGTGGTTTCGGAGTCGAGCTGGATTTTGCAGGCTTAGGTGCCGGATGGTGTTTTTCGGCACCGGGCGTGGGCTGGCTCGATCCCGAGCTGCCGTGAGACTTTGGGTGCTTCGACACCGGGCCCGAAGGTGGGGTGATCGAGGCTTTGGTTTTGGTTTGCCCAGGCCGGCAGGCGAGGGAGTAACCTGAGTCTCTTTGGTTTTGGGCGCGGGGTTGGGAGGGGGCATTGTACTCACGGCCCGCTGTCCTGGTGTTACGTCCTCCAGGTCGGAGTCGTCGGCCTCGGAAGCGCTGACGATGTCTTCCCCCCGTTCGGTGTGTGTCTGCCCCGAAGCTTCGGCGTCGTCTCCGAAGATGTCCGGTGGAGCTGCAGAGGATGAGTGCGCCATGGTGCGTCGAGCTCTTCGATCTCGGATGGTCTTCTTCGATCGAAAAGACTTGCAGGCGGGGCAGTCTCTAGCCTCGTGTTCTGGAGAGAGGCAAAGGTTACACACCTGATGGAGGTCGGTGTGGGGAAATTTAGACCCACATTTTGGGCACTTTTTAAACGGAGTCCTTTCCATCGGCCGGGACCGGAGTCGCGGAGGGCCCGAAGGCCGGTGTCGATGTACGGGATGGAAAAAGTGCCGCTTCGAGAGATGAAGATGATGAAGGAACTCGAAGAATCGAGGATTTTCCGTCGAGGCTGGAACCGTAGAAGTTCGAAGCCGGAGCACGAAGTATCACATCCGAGCCCGATGGCGGAAAAAAACAATCTGAGGATGGAGCCGAAGCCCATGCGCAGTACGGACCGAAGGAGGAGTCACCAAACTCGTGACTTCCAAAGACGGTCCAAGAAGAAAAACAAACTGCAAACATCCGGGCCCAACACCAGATGGCGACCTATGCTAAGTGTACAATCTGCAGCTCATATGCCTCGAACCTAATGTTTCTTACAGATACATCGTTACCGAAGGTAAGTAACTTGTTCATCTGAAAGAAACACGTTAGTTAGATTCCTCACCTTAGAATAGATACCCAAGCAATACCATCCCCGGTGGTGGGTCTGCGAACCAAGATCACACCAGAAAGTCCTGGAGGACAGAACGGCCAAAGAAGCCATCCCTCCGGACTTGGCTGTCAAGGCAATAGTGCCTGGCAAACGTGTGTAGCGAAGCCCACGTTGCCGCCTGACAGATGTCCTGCAAAGGGACTCCCCGTCCCAAGGCAGTAGTAGCCGCCGTGGCCCGAGTAGAATGGGCGCGCAGCCCAACAGGAGGGTCCTTTTTAGCCAAGGAATAGCAAATTTTTATACACAAAACGACCCACCGAGAGATGGTCCGTTTGTGCACAGCTTTCCCCTTCTTAGCGCCCACGTACCCAACAAAAAGCTGGTCGTCCACCCGGAACTGTTTCGTGCGGTCCAGATAAAAGGAGAGCGCACGTTTTGGGTCCAGACGGTGGAGCCTCTCTTCCTCTTTGGAAGGATGCGGAAAGAAGGTGGGCAAGGTGACAGACTGCCCAAGGTGAAATGGAGTCACCACTTTAGGAAGAAAGGAAGGACGAGGCCGAAGGACAACCTTGTCCGGATGAACAGACAGAAAAGGAGGCTTTGAAGATAAAGCCTGGAGCTCACTCACCCGTCTAGCCGAGGTGATGGCTACCAGAAAAGCAGTCTTAAGAGTCAGAAGACGAAGGGGACAATTGTGAAGAGGCTCGAAGGGAGCGCACATCAGGAATGTCAATACCAGATTCAAGTCCCACTGAGGCATTACAAAAGGGACAGGAGGGAACGTGTGTGTAATGCCTTTGAGAAAGCGTGTAACCACAGGGGACTTGAAAAGAGAAGGCTGATCAGGAAGCCGCAAGAAGGCGGAGATGGCAGCAAGATAACCTTTCAGGGTGCCCAGGGCAGAGCCCTGCCGGGCCAGAGAAAGAAGGAAGAGGAGAACCTCAGAAAGAGGGGCGGAAAGGGGATCCACAGCCTTTGCTGTGCACCATGCCACAAATTAGTTCCACCGGCAGGCGTATACCGTCTTTGTGGAGGGACGCCTGGCTGCCAGAATGACATCACAGACTTCAGGAGGCAAGTCAAATGGCATCAACTGCCGCCGCTCAATCTCCACGCATGGAGGTGGAGGCTGGACAGGTTCGGGTGGAGGACCGTCCCCTGCTGCTGCGACAGAAGATCCTCCCGAAGGGGCAGACGTATCGGGGGATCGGTCAACATACTGAGTAGCTCGGGATACCAGTATCTTCGTGCCCAATCCGGAGCCACCAAGATGACTTGGGCCCGGTCGTGCCTGATCTTCTTCAGCACTCTGGGCAGAAGTGGTATAGGCGGAAAGGCGTACAACAGACCGCAACTCCACTCGTGACGAAAAGCGTCGCCGAGCGAGTGCCGCCTTGGAAATTCCAACGCGCAGAACTGCTGACATTGCGCGTTCTCTTCGGTGGCGAATAGATCTAACCAAGGCTCTCCCCACTGCTGAAAGAGACCTTGCGCCACTTCGGAGTTCAGACGCCATTCGTGATCCATCATGCACCGGCGGCTGAGTTCGTCTGCTCTGGCGTTCAGAGAGCCCGCCAGATGTTGAACCACTAGGGTGACGCCCTGGTGTTCCAGCCATGTCCAGAGGCGCAGAGCCTCCTGACAAAGGGTCCACGACCCCACCCCGCCCTGTTGGTTGCAATACCACATGGCGGTGGTGTTGTCCGTGAACACCTGCACGACACTTCCCCGGACAGAGGGAAGGAAGGCTTTCAGAGCAAGTCGGATCGCTCTTAACTCCAACAGGTTGATGTGGAGACGAGACTCCGCCGGAGACCAGAGGCCTCTGATCTCCGCCTCTCCCATATGGCCACCCCATCCCAGGAGGGACGCATCCGTCACTACGACATGCTCCGGTTGGGGAAGGGAGAGGCTCTTGCCCGTGACCCAATCGCGGTCCGTGAGCCACCACTGCAACTGCTGTGCAGTGCCCTCCGAGAGCAAGACATGGTCGGACAGGTTGCCGCGATGCTGGGCCCACTGAAACTTCAGGTCCCACTGCAGAGCCCGCATGCGCCGCCTGGCATGATGCACTAGTAGGATGCAGGAGGCCATCAGCCCCAGAAGCCGCAACACGAGCCTGACCGAAACCCGGGATAGAGGCCGAAAGATGGGAATCAGGGCCTGTATATCCCGGACCCGCTGTTCCGGTGGATGGACCCGGAACTGCGCCGAATCGAGAACCGCTCCGATGAAGAGGAGCTTCTGAGAGGGACTCAGGTGTGACTTCGGCACATTGATGGAGATCCCCAGCGAATGCAGGAGGTCGGCCGTAGTCTGGAGGTGGGAGACGACTTGCTGGGGCGAGCCCGCCTTCAACAACCAGTCGTCGAGATAGGGGAAGACTGGAACCCCTGATCTGCGCAGATGAGCTGCGACCACCGCCATCACTTTCGTGAACACCCGAGGGGCACTGGTGAGGCCGAAGGGGAGCACGGTAAACTGAAAGTGCTCTTGGCCCACCGTGAACCGCAGGTAACGCCGGTGGGCCGGCAGGACGGGGACATGGAAATATGCGTCCTGCAAGTCCAACGCTACCATCCAGTCTCCAGGGTCTAGGGCAGCTAAAACCTGAGCCAACGTTAGCATCTTGAACCTTTCCTTTCGGAGGAAGGCATTGACGTTCCGGAGGTCCAAGATAGGGCGTAGGCCCCCCTTGCCCTTCTTGGGAACCAGAAAGTAGTGGGAATAACAACCACGACCTACTTCTGGACTCGGAACGCGCTCGACGGCCCCCTTGGCCAAGAGGGCCGAAACTTCCTCGCGGAGAAGATTCAAATGATCCCCCGAGATACGGTGGTGCTGCGGTGGCATGGCTGGAGGGGTCGTCTCGAAGGGGAGGGAGTAGCCCCTTCGGACGATTTGCAGCACCCACCTGTCCGATGTTATGGACCGCCAGTGGAGCAGGTGATGGCGAACTCTGCCGCCCACTGGCGTGGTATGGGCCTGAAAGCTCGGACTAGGAGGGCTTTGAGGCGGATGCTGCCGGGGTGGAAGTGGGCTGACCACGTCGACCTCCATTTCCGCCACGGCGGAAGCCACGTCCGCGACCGCGCGCAGGTTGGTTCTGCGGCTGGTGGCTTTGCGGACGTGAGGAGGCGCCCCTTCCTTGGCCACGAAAGGGGCGAAAAGCGGAGGTGTGCGCCCGCGGAGCCGAGAGGCCCAAGGACTTGGCCGTAGCCCGGGAGTCCTTAAAGCGGTTCAGCGCACTGTCCGCCTTCTCACCAAACAGGCGAGTGCCATCAAAAGGCATGTCCATGAGGGTGTTCTGGACATCCCCGGAAAATGACGTGGACCGCATCCAGGCGTGGCGGCGGAGCGCCACCGTGGTGGAAATCGCCCGACCCAGCGAGTCCGTGGTGTCAAGCCCACAGCGTATGGCGTGCCGTGCTGCATCCCTCCCATCGGCCAAAGCCTGGTTAAGACGCGTCCGGACCTCCTCCGGACACAGGGGCAGCACGTCCTCCACCGTATCCCACAGGGAATGGGAATAACGGTCCAAGAGACAGGCGGTATTTAAGGACCGCAGGCCTAAACTAAGGGACGAGAACAGTTTCTTGCCAAACTGCTCGAGTCTCTTGGAATCCCGATCCGGCGGAGCGGTCGGGAAGGAGGATTGGGAGGTAGAGGCCTGGATAACCAGACTCTCGGGGGTGGGGTGTTGGGACAGGAAACTGGGGTCGCCCGGAGCAGGGCGGTGGCGCCTGGCAACGTTCCTATCCACAGGGGGAACTGTGGAGGGCTTGGACCAGGTGCCCTGCAGAACGTCAGTGAGGGCCTCATTGAACGGCAGCAGAGGCTCAGTGGAGCTTGCTGCGGTTTGAAGCACCTCAGTGAGGATGTTAGTCCTCACAGCCACGGCAGGCAGCTCGAGCCCAAGGGCTGCGGCCGCCTTGCGCAGCACCACAGAAAATGCTGCACCCTCCTCCGAAGCCACAGTCGGAGAAGTGAATCCAGTGTCCGGCGAGGTGTCCAGCCCACTGGCCTCCCCCAGTTCATCTGCCCAGTCCTGTGAAAGCTGTGACTGGACAGCCAGAGGGTCCTCGAACCCCTCCCAGTCGCCCCCTTCTTCCGATTCCTGATAAACAGGAGGAATGATCGGAACCGGACTGTAGAGATGGTAGGACTCAAGCGGCGTCGGATGCGGCGTCGGTCGACGCCGCTGCGGCGCCGGGTCCGGATGAGGGCTAAACTGGGGCGGTGTCGGCGCCAAAGGCGCCGGAGGTGTAGGCGTGTGCGCCGGCGACGGCGTCGGTGGTTCAGGCGTCGACGCCGGTGGAGGAGTGACTAGGTCAACCGGCGCCGACTGGGGCCCAGGCATGGGCCCCGCGGGGACCTGCGGCGTCGAGACCGGAGTCGTCGACGGCGCCGGGGCCGGAGCCGCCGGCAGGCAAGATCGCCCAGTCGAGTCCGCGGGGCCCGAAGGCGCGCCAGCGGGCGTCGACGGCGGGGCCAGGCTCCTCATGGCCGAGAGGAAGGCACTGATCTCCGCCGGCGCCGCGTCAGTCCCAGGGACCGGAAGGTATGGGGGCGGACGCGGCACCTGCGGCTCCGCCGGAGCCGCGGGGGTGGAACCACCC
Source organism: Triturus cristatus (assembly GCF_964204655.1). Taxonomy (NCBI): domain Eukaryota; kingdom Metazoa; phylum Chordata; class Amphibia; order Caudata; family Salamandridae; genus Triturus; species Triturus cristatus. The sequence continues at coordinate 1,219,066,856 of NC_140582.1, read as the reverse complement.
TGACCCTCGGCCGAGTCGCGCGACCGGCGAGGGGAGTCCGAAGAGCGGTGTCGCCTCTTGGACTTCTTTGAGCGTTTGGACTTACCCGACGACTTGGAGCCGGACGATCGATGGCGTCGGCTAGGGCTCCGCGAGCGATCCTTGGACCTCCTCCTAGACCGGGATCGCGCACGACACGGAGCCGAGTGGCGAAGCTCGAGAAGCTTGCGGGACCGCTCCCGCCTAGCCTTCGAAGTCAGGGCCTGGCAGTCGTTGCATGACTCCGCGTCGTGGTCGGGGCCTAAGCAGTAGAGGCACCGGCGGTGGTGATCGGTCACCGACATCAGTCGATGGCAATCCTCGCAAGCCTTGAACCCAGGCATCCTACCGGCACCAGATGTCGACAGACAAGGATCAAAAATGATCAAAAAAGATTTAGTCAAAAAAGACTAAAAGGGGTAGCTCTCCCGGATCTGCGCTTACTGGCGCGGAAAAAAGAAGAACTGACGTCAGCGCGCGAGGGCGGCGTCTAAGTACTCCGACGACGTCATCCCGGCGCACGACGACGGACGCGGAGCCGCAGACGACGCCTAGCGACGCGCAAGGGGTATTGCTGACGAAAAATCTTCCGGATCCAGTCTGACGCCTGGGGATATTCTAAGGTGAGGAATCTAACTAACGTGTTTCTTTCAGATGTGTGCATCTCACCCTGGGGTACTCTGGTGCTGAGGTGGGGGTGAGGGACTCCGCTGCCCTGTCTATGGCCTGTGGGAAGAGCCATGAATTAAACTGTAATACTTCACATAACAGCCTACAGGTACAAATATCTCAGACACTTGAGCTACTCTGTGTTGCGTCCTGTTCTCCCCTTTACTGGGTGTCCCTTGTTTCTCTGCTGGACATGTCCCCCCTTCTGGGTTAGACATCTTTAGGACACCTATCAAGGCTCAGGTGCAGCACCTTTTGCACTCAGCTTAGACAGTCCTCAGGTCACAGTTCTCACCACAGTTGAGTTCTTTCCGTCCTCTTCGGCTGTACAGAGTGCATCCATAGCAGACATACTCTCTCTTCCAACAGCAGATACCCTGGCTGGAGGTTTCTTCATGCTCAGGCCACAGCAGCCATCCAATGCTTAATTTGTAAAAAGATAAGTGCCACGGCTTTCGTCATGGGTCCACTGCAGCTTGCAACACTCATTCCCCCTGCCAGCAGCGCCAATGACAGTACAAACACAATGACTAAGCACACTCCTTCAACTGTAACAAATCAGACTTTTCCAGGCCACCCAGCACTATAACAATGGTTTGGGCAGCAGTTATTAGTCATTTTTAATGTATATTGAATTAATAAACTGCTGTTGTTGTGCTCATCTCTAAATTATACAACACCGCCACCAAGTGGCAGACTGTCATAGGTGCCGGTGCTGAAAATTAAGAGCGGGTGCCGAGCACCGGAATCCACCGGCTCAAATTAAGCACTGCAGCCAGCAATGGAGGCCGCTGTTTAGAGTCCGTGCAAGTGTTTGGGGCCCTGGCATCAGTGTGTAATTGGTAAAATAATGATTGCTGTTGCCCAAAGCACTGCTCAGAAACCCATGACAGATGCTATTAAATGTCAGTGCCCTGAATACTAACACTGCGTAGTTCCTCTTTCATCCACTGCCAAGTCACCCTCAGACCCCTTGTCTCCCTTTGTAGGTTCTTGCTTTCTCCCTTTCTGATGGTTTTTAGGTCTCGCCTGGCGTAGGCTGCGCACATGCGCAGTCTTGCTGGCGAGATTTAATGATTTTGGGTATTTTGTGTAAGGAATATGCTACTTACCAGTATGCATCTGTTCTTGGCATGTAGAGCTGCAGATTTGTACACTTAGCATAGGTCGCCATCTGGTGTTGGGCCCGGATGTTTGCAGTTTGTTTTTCTTCTTGGACCGTCTTTGGAAGTCACGAGTTTGGTGACTCCTCCTTCGGTCCGTACTGCGCATGGGCTTCGGCTCCATCCTCAGATTGTTTTTCGCCAACAGGGAAATGATGGAGCTTGGTAATCATAGTGAGAAACCCATGTGTGTTGTATCTAAATAAGATATACTGGAACGGATACAGGTAGCCGGGGAGGCGGGTGGGCGTGTACAAATCTGCAGCTCTACATGCCAAGAACAGATGCATACTGGTAAGTAGCATATTCCGTTCGAGGCATATGAGCTGCAGATTGTACACTTAGCATAGATTATATAGCAGTACCCAACCTTAGCGGCGACCACCGGTATCCGTTGCAGCTGTTTGAAAGAGTGTTTTTAGTACAGCCTGGCCCACCCTAGCTTGCTGCTGGGAGTGCACATCTACACAGTAGTGTTTTGTGAATGTGTGCGGTGTAGACCATGTGGCTGCCTTGCATATGTCATCTAAGGGTATATTCCCTAGAAAAGCCATAGAAGCCCCTAACTTTCTTGTAGAGTGGGCTTTAGGGGGAACAGATAATGTTCTCTTTGCCTTCTGATAGCAAATTTGTATGCATTTTACAATCCACCTAGCTATCCCTGATTTTGAGATGGGGTTGCCTTTATGTGGTGGAGAAAAGGAAACGAACAACTGTTTGGTCTTCCTGAAGGGTTGCGTTCTTTGTATGTAATATAGCAACGCCCTTTTCACATCTAGTGTGTGTAAGGCCCTTTCCGCAACAGATTGGGGTTGCGAAAAGAAGACAGGTAATTCCACTGATTGATTGAGGTGGAAGGGGGTAATGACTTTGGGCAGGAACTTCGGATTAGTTCGAAGTATGACCTTGCTGTGATGCATTTGTATGTAGGGTTCCTGTATGGTGAACGCTTGTATTTCACCAACCCTTCTAAGGGAAGTGATAGCTACAAGGAAAGCTGTTTTCCAGGTGAGAAATTGTAGCTCACATTTGTGCATTGGTTCGAAGGGCGGACCCATTAGTCGTGTAAGGACCAAATTTAGATTCCATACAGGGGAGGGTGGTGCCCTGGGAGGAATTACTCGTTTAAGGCCTTCCATGAAGGCTTTAATAGCGGGCACTCTGAAGAGTGACAAATGCTGTCTGTTTTGTAGATAGGCAGCGATCGCTGCTAGGTGTAGGCGTATGGATGAATACGCCAGGTTACACCTGTGAAGATGGAGCAGATAGCATATGATGTGCTGTATGGATGCATCTAGAGGGTTGATTGTATTGTTACGGCAGTAGATTACAAATCTTTTCCACTTTGCGGCATAGCATGCTCTAGTGGTAGGACGTCTGGCTTCCATGATGATGTTCATGCAATCAGGGGGAAGGTTAAGGTACCCGAATTCTAAGATTTCAGGAGCCAGATCGCCAGGTTGAGCTGAGCTGGGTCCGGGTGCCTGATTTCTCCATGGTTCTGGGTTAGGAGGCATGGGGAAAGGTACAGTTTTTGATGTGGTACCACTGATAGTTGTAGTAGCGTGGTGTACCACGGCTGCCTGGCCCATGTCGGAGCTACCAGAATGAGTGTGAGGGAGTGCTGTTGTAGTTTCCTGACCACTAATGGAATTAGTGGGAGAGGTGGAAAGGCGTATGCAAATCTGCCTGACCAGTTCATCCATATCGCATTGCCTTTGGACAATGGGTGTGGGTATCTGGCGGCGAAGCTTGGGCATTTTTTGTTTTCGTGGGTGGCGAAGAGGTCTATTTGAGGATGCCCCCACTGTTGGAAGAATGGGTGAAGAACTTGTGGATGCAGTTCCCATTCGTGTAGTTGTTGAGTCTGTCTGCTGAGCAGATCTGCTATGGTGTTTTGTACGCCTGGAACATGCTGTGCCAGGAGAAAAATGTTTTGGGGAATTGCCCATCTCCATATGCTCTGGGCTAAGCGGGAGAGCTGGGGAGAGTGTGTCCCCCCCCTGTTTCTGTATATAATACATCGCAGTCATGTTGTCTGTGCGAATGAGGACTGCTTTGCCTGAAATCTGTTTTTGGAAAGATTTTAGGGCTAGAAAGATCGCCAAAAGCTCCAGATGGTTGATGTGGAGCGTTTTTTGCTGTGGCGTCCATAGGCCTTGCATTGTGAGGTGTAAGAGGTGCGCTCCCCAGCCGGAGAGCGATGCGTCCGCTGTTAGAGTCACTTGAGGAACCGGGTCCAGGAACGGCCGTCCCTTGGAAAGGTTTGTGGTGTTCCACCACTGCAGAGAGTGATGTGTGCGGCCGTCCACCAACACCAGATCCGTCAGCTGACCCTGGGCCTGGTTCCACTGTTGTGCTAGGCACTCCTGAAGTGGACGCATGTGGAGTCTTGCATGGGGCACTATGAAGATGCAAGACGCCATCATCCCTATGAGCTTCATAAACACTCTTGCTGGTAGAGAGTGTTGAGGAAGGAATATTTTGCGTAAGGCTAGAATGCTTGTGATTCTGGCTGAGTTTGGATAGGCAATACCTTTTGAGGTGTCTATAGTGGCCCCGAGATATTGCTTCGTGTGAGATGGTATGAGGTGGGACTTTTGGTAGTTCACTGTGAAGCCTAGCTGATGAAGCAGTTGGATGGTGCTGTTTGTATGTTGCACGCATCGGTGGTAGGACGCGGCTTTTATCAGCCAGTCGTCTAAGTAAGGGAAGACGTGAATATGTTGACGTCTGAGGTGTGCTGCTACTACTGCTAGGCATTTGGTAAACACTCGTGGTGCAGTGGTGACCCCAAAGGGGAGAACCTTGAATTGGTAATGTTGCCCGTCCACCACGAACCTGAGGTATTTCCTGTGAGAGGGGTGTATTGGAATGTGAAAGTACGCGTCTTTCAGATCCAGTGTTGTGAGAAAGTCTCCCTGACAGAGGAGTGGGAGGACTTGTTGTAAGGTGACCATGTGAAAGTGGTCTGAATGTATGTAGGCATTTAGAGGCCGGAGATCCAGAATGGGTCTGAGGGTCTCGTCTTTCTTTGGGATTAAGAAATATAGGGAGTAGACCCCTAGATTTTGTTGACTGAGGGGTACCTGCTCTATAGCGTGTTTCTGGAGGAGCGAGAGTACCTCTTGTTTGAGCAGTGTGGAATGCTCTTGGGACATTGGACGGTGCCTTGGTGGGATATTGGGTGGGGTAGATGTTAGCTCGAGACAGTACCCTGACCGAATGATTTGGGTCACCCATTTGTCCGATGTTATGGACTCCCATACGTGGATAAAATCTTGTAGTCTGCCCCCGACCGGAGTGGAATGGTCTGGGGGGAGCGAAGGGGAGTCATTGTGCGGGTGGGGTGGCAGAACGGGTATTGTTGGTTTTGCCCCTGCCCTTATTGTTGTTGCCTCTGTAACCACCTCTTTGGTTGCCCTTTGAAAAGGTATTTTGAGGAGGGGATTTGTAGGAGGTAGAGGCATTATCGGTGGAGGAGCCTCTACCTGTGCCACGAAAGGACGAGCGTCGAAAGGAACGCTTAGCGGTTTGCGTTTGGAGCGCTCCCATAGACTTCGCTGTGTCTGTATCTTTCTTCATTTTTTCTAGCGCTTCGTCTACCTTTGGGCCAAAGAGTGTTTGCTGGTCAAAGGTGTGATTAAGTATTGATGTCTGGACCTCAGGCTTGAACCCTGATATCCTGAGCCAGGCATGGCGGCGAAGCAGGACACTGGTGTTTATGGCTCTAGAAGCAGTGTCTGCTGCATCGAGGGCACACTTAATGGAGGTGTTTGTGATTAGTTTGCCCTCCTGTATCAGGTCATGAGCTTGGCGCTTGTATTTTTCTGGAAGGTGCTGCATAAGAGCCTCTAGTTCATCATAGTGTGCTCTATCATATCGCGCAAGCAGTGCTTGTGTATTTGCAATGCGCCACATGTTTGCAGCCTGGTAAGCGGTGCGTTTACCAGACGCGTCCAGAAGTTTAGATTCCTTGTCTGGTGGCGGGGCATCTCCTGAGGATTGGGAGTTAGCCCGCTTTCTAGCTGTGGAGACAACTAGGGAATCTAGAGGAGCAGGGCCCTTGATGTATGCAGGGTCTGTGGGTGCCGCCTTGTACTTCTTCTCTATTCTAGGGTTTAGTACTCTGGCTCTGACAGGGTCTTTGAATACCTCTGAAGCGTGCTTGGTGACACCCTTAAGCATGGGTAAAATAGCAGTGGAACGGTCTTGTAAATCAAATGTATCCAGTAGGAAGTCTTCTTCCACTGGTTCAGTGTGCATGTCCACCCCATGGTAGTGTGCTGCTCTCTGCACTAAATGGTGAAAGCCTAAAGAGTCCTCTGGAGGAGACGGCCTTGATGGGTATAGGTCGTCTTGAGGTACATTAGGTATGTCAGGGTTATTATAATCCTCCCATGGATCTGGGGTCCCTGGTGGAGTGGAATCCATTGGGGCGTCCCCTGGGTCATTGTCCGGGTCCCCGTCATCCGGATCTGGGGCCGGATCGTAGTGAGGTAAAGGTGGAGGGGGTGGTGGTGGGAGGGGGGGTGGCAGTGGGGAGGGTACTCTAAGGGGAGAAGTAGCTGAGTCCCTCTTTTTGGGTGGAGGAGGAGGAGCCGGAGCCTCAAGGCGACGCTTCTTAGTAATTACAGTCAAAAGGCCAGTCTTTGGATCTCTGGACAAAGTCTTTTGTAAAGGGTCTGGTGTAAACAGAGCCAATGGTGCCGAGTCGTCTGTCGGCACCGGCGATTTCGGAACCGGAGGTTTCGATGTTCTGTGTACGCCATGCTTTTTCGAGGTCTCCGTGTGTTTCGGCGTCGAATGCTGTTTCGGCGCCGGAGCATCGGTGCCGACCGATTTCTGCTTGTGTTTGGTCGGGGCCGAGTGTCCAGGCTTCGGCACCGGTGGTTTCGGAGTCGAGCTGGATTTTGCAGGCTTCGGTGCCGAATGGTGTTTATCGGCACCGGGCGTCGGCTGGCTCGATCCCGAGCTGCCGTGAGACTTTGAGTGCTTCGACACCGGGCCCGAAGGTGGGGTGATCGAGGCTTTGGTTTTGGTTTTGCCCAGGCCGGCAGGCGAGGGAGTAACCGGAGTCTCTTTGGTTTTCGGTGCGGGGCTGGGAGGGGGCATTGTACTCACGGCCCGCTGTCCTGGTGTTACGTCCTCCAGGTCGGAGTCGTCGGCCTCGGAAGCGCTGACGATGTCTTCTCCCAGTTCGGTGTGTGTCTGCCCCGAAGCTTCGGCGTCGTCTCCGAAGATGTCCGGTGGAGCTGTCGAGGATGAGTGCGCCATGGTGCGTCGAGCTCTTCGATCTCGGATCGTTTTCTTCGATCGAAAAGACTTGCAGGCGGGGCAATCTCTGGCCTCGTGTTCCGGAGAGAGGCAAAGGTTACACACCTGATGGAGGTCGGTGTGGGGAAATTTAGACCCACATTTTGGGCACTTTTTAAACGGAGTCCTTTCCATCGGCCGGGACCGGAGTCGCGGAGGGCCCGAAGGCCGGTGTCGATGTACGGGATGGAAAAAGTGCCGCTTCGAGAGATGAAGATGATGAAGGAACTCGAAGAATCGAGGATTTTCCGTCGAGGCTGGAACCGTAGAAGTTCGAAGCCGGAGCACGAAGTATCACATCCGAGCCCGATGGCGGAAAAAAACAATCTGAGGATGGAGCCGAAGCCCATGCGCAGTACGGACCGAAGGAGGAGTCACCAAACTCGTGACTTCCAAAGACGGTCCAAGAAGAAAAACAAACTGCAAACATCCGGGCCCAACACCAGATGGCGACCTATGCTAAGTGTACAATCTGCAGCTCATATGCCTCGAACAGAACATTAAGCCCCGCCCCTCTTTTCCATTGGCTGGCGTCACCGTTTATGCTAAACGGTGGCCAGCCATTGGAAAAGAGTTGGTGGTGACGTTTTCATTCGGCTTTTTGAGCCGTCCCATTTGGACGGGCTCGTCTGCCTTCCTTGCGTCGTAAAAGGTTTCTTATCTTTATGGGGCCAAACACATGGCCCCATAAAGATAACAAACCTTTCACTTCTGAAGGAAAGCAGGCCAGGCTGTCCAACTGGGACGGCAGGAAAAGAGAAAATGACTACGTCACCAAAGTGAGCACTTGTTCTTTTACCATTAAAGCACTGGGGCCAGATACACATCTGTCACGAGCAAGTTTGGAATGTGAATGTGTAATTTAACTGGTGCTCAAGTAAGGTTTATTAAGAGCTAAACCTACCCGTCTGGGAGAATATTATAGAGCGGTACATGTGTGATGGGGCGTTATTTGTTGAGGGAACAGAAATGTTTCTAACTGCTCAGGGTTGTGACAGCGCACACGTGCGGTAGCCAAACAGACTCCATCACTGTATGCCAGCCGGCTCATGGTGAAGAACTTCCCTGTCTGATGTTCTAACAGAGCGCCGCGTATGCCTCTCATCCAATGAGTGCGAGCCTTCTAGAGCCTTCGCCCAATGGTGGCGCACATTGTTTTGTAGTGCAGGGACCTGGCAGAAGCGAAGGGCAAACTGTCAGGCGCGCTTTTTGTAGTGCAGGGACCTGGCGGAAGCGAAGGGCAAACTGTCAGGCGCGCTGTGTGTTCAACTTTCTCTGCCCGCTACTGAGACAGTCCGTGGCTGCCTGTGACTGGCAAAGGTCACCTGTAGCTCGCAGCTTCCCCGCCTCTCCCCTACTGCCAGCCCCGGCACAATTAGTGGCAACAGCAGCACCCGGCGCGTCTCCTTCGAGGCTGACGAGAACGATAGCATCACTGTGGTTAAGGGCATAAGGGTGAGTGAGCCCAGGGGCGTGCAGGAACTCGGGGTGCGAGGCAGCACTGACTTCCTAATATGAACCATCGAACCTCCTTAGCTGGAATATTAAGCAAAATCCTTTGTGAACTCCCTTGACCTCCTGGTAGGTCGCTCACCCCCCCCACCCGCTGCAGCTCCGCCTGCACCCCCCGCTGCCGCTGTTCACTGATCGCTGCTGCTGCCACCGCCGGTGAATTCGAGGCCCTCCTCTACCCGCAGGCTTCCACCTGCGCCTCATGCTTGTGCCCCTGTGTTTTGCTTTCTGTATCCTGATCGCCGCCTGCTCTGTGTTCCCTGCCCCCCGCTCGCCGCTCTGCTTTGTGCCCCTGTTTAGCGTTCTGTATCCTGATCGCCGCTCTGCTTTGTGCCCCTGTGGTTTGCTTTCTGTATCCTGATCGCCGCTCTGCTTTGTGCCCCTGTGTTTTGTTTTCTGTATCCTGATCGCCGCCTGCTCTGTGCCCCTCTGCTTTTGTACACCTTTCGCTCCTCCGTGCCCCGCGCCGGTCTCCCGTCCTCCGTACCCGCCGCTGCCTCCCCTGCGGCCCCGCTCCCTCTGCGCCCATTCGCCACACCCGTCCCTCGCCTCCCGCCTCACAGCTGCTCCTCCCTCCCCATCTCCCCATCTATGGCGGCCGCTGCACGGTGAGGAGAGCGACCCTTGACCTCCTGGTAGGTCGCCCCCCCCCCCCGCTGCAGCTCTGCCTGCACCCCCGCTGCCGCTGTTCACTGATCGCTGCTGCTGCCACCGCCGGTGAATTCGAGGCCCTCCTCCACCCGCAGGCTTCCACCTGCGCCTCATCCCTGGTGGCCAGTGGTGGCCCTTAGGTTCGTTTTTTCACTGCTTCGTTTTACACTGTTTACTTTTCACTGTTTACTTTGCTGCCGTTATTTTGTTCCCGCATCTGTCTGTGCCCCCTGCCCCCTGCTCGCCGCTCTGCTTGTGCCCCTGTACTTGCATTCTGTATCCCAATCGCCGCTCTGCTTTGTGCCCCTGTGTTTTGCTTTCTGTATCCTGATCGCCGCCTGCTCTTTGCCCCCTGCCCTCCGCTCGCCGCCCTACTTTGTGCCCGTGTTGCATTCTGTATCCTGATCGCCGCTCTGCTTTGTGCCCCTGTGTTTTGCTTTCTGTATCCTCCTGATCGCCGCCTGCTCTGTGCCCCTCTGCTTTTGTACACTTTTCCCTCCTCCGTGCCCCGCGCCGGTCTCCCGTCCTCCGTACCCGCCGCTGCCTCCCCTGCGGCCCGCCCCCTCCGCGCTCATTCGCCACACCCGTCCCTCGCCTCCCAGCTGCTCCTCCCTCCCCACTGCCCCATATAAGGCGGCCGCGCGCAGCGGGCACACCGCTGGCGTGCCGAAGACGTGCCCAAGGCAAGCTCGTCTGCGCCCGTCCTTGCCCAGACCACGCCAGAACCCCTGGCCCCCGCACCTGCCAGGACGACCACCTCTGCTACGACGCCAAGACCCTCGTCGCTCTCAACCCAGGAATAAATCACACCTGCTGCAAGCCCGCCATGAGGCACACCCACGGCCCCTTCACCTGCCGGAACTGCAGCTTCTCCTGCCACGAAAGCGCCAAGACACCCACCACAACAGAAGCCAACCAGCTTAGATGCATCCTGATCAACACGCTCCGCACACAAACACGCCGTCGAACTCTGGGACCTACTCGACACCCCATCACCGGACGTCGCCTTCCTGACCGAGACCTGGATGAACGAAACCTCCTCGCCAGACATCGCCATAGCCATCCCAGAAGGGTACAAGATCACCCGCAGAGACCGCACCAACAGGGCCGGAGGAGGAATCACCATCGTCCACAAAAACACCATCAAGATGTCAACTAACACCAGTGACACCCTCAGCACCGCCGAACACATGCATTTCCAGATCCACACGAACCCAAAGACCACCTTAAGAGGCACCCTCGTCTACAGACCCCCAGGACCCCGGCCTCAATTCTGCGACTCCATCGCCGACCTTATCAGCACGCACGCGCTGACCTCCACCAACTACATCCTCCTCGGAGACCTGAACTTTCACCTGGAGAACAACGACAGCAACTCCTCCACCCTGATCGACAACCTCACCAACCTCGGACTGAAACAGCTCGTCACGACACCGACCCACAACGCCGGCCACATGCTAGATGTCATCTTCTCCTCAAGCCCCCACGTCATTTTCAGCCACGCCTCCGAACTCACCTGGACAGACCACCACTGCATCCACTTCTCCTTCCGTAAACCGCCCACACACCACCGCACCCTACAGACCCCCTGCCGCCGCTGGGGCAAAATCACTGAAGAACTACAAACAAACCTCGCCGCACTCAACCCCCCGACGACCCTAACCAACCCAGATGAAGGGGCACTCGCCCTCGAACGCTGGATGAACGACTGCACCAACACCGTTGCTCCACTGAAAAACCCCACCAACACAGACACCAGCAGAAGAGTCAGCTGGTTCACCCCGGAACTCCTCAACTCCAAACGCACATGCCGGAAACTAGAAAACAAATGGCACAACGACAAGATGCCAGACAGCCGCACTGCCCACAGAGACGCCATCCGCAACCACCACCACCTCATCAGGACCGCCAAAAGAATCTCCTTCACAGACCGCCTTGACAACAACGCACACAACAGCAAGAAGCTCTTCACCATCGTGAAGGAACTCTCCAACCCCAGCTCCAACGCCAACGACATCCCACCATCGCAAGCCCTGTGCGACTCCCTTGCCACCTTCTTTCACCGGAAAATCACCGACATCCATGACAGCTTCAGACCCCGGACGACCACGGACGACCCCTGCTGACCACACCACACCACACAGAACCCACCGCACCCCACCGCCCACGACACCCTGACTTCCTGGGCCAACGTAAGCATCGAGGACACAATCAAGACCATGGGAACAATCCACTCCGGATTCCCATCCGACCCTCTCCCCCACCACATCTTCAACAAAGCCAGCATGTCCACCGCTCCCCACCTGCACAGAATCATCAACCTGTGCTTCGAGACCGCCACCTTCTCTGAGATCTGGAAGCATGCAGAGATCAACGCCCTACTGAAGAAACCCAAGGCAGACCCAAGCGACCTTAAGAACTTCAGGCCCATCTCCTTGCTTCCATTCCCAGCTAAGGTCATCGAGAAGATAGTAAACACCCAGCTCACCCGGCACCTCGAAGACAACAACATCCTAGACCCGTCCCAATCAGGATTCCGCAGCAACCACAGCACCAAGACAGCCCTCATCGCCGCCACAGATGACATCAGGATCCTGCTGGACAAAGGCGAGACGGTTGCCCTCATCCTCCTGGACCTCTCCGCCGCCTTCGACACAGTCTTCCACCTCACACTACGCACACGCCTTCACGATGCAGGGATCCGTAACAGGGCCCTGGACTGGACCACCTCATTCCTCTCTGGCAGAACGCAGAGTCCGCCTCCCCCGTTCCGATCAGAGGCCTCCAAGATCATCTGTGGCGTCCCTCAAGGATCCCCCCCTCAGCCCGACACTGTTCAACGTCTACATGGCACCACTAGCACGCATCGCCCGACAGCACAACCTCAACATAATCTCATACGCCGATGACACTCAGCTGCTCCTCTCCCTCACAAAGGACCCCCTCACCGCCAAATCCAACCTTCACCAGGGAATGAAGGCCGTCGCCGACTGGATGGAGGACAGCCGCCTCAAACTGAACACAGACAACATGGAAATCCTCATCCTCGGACCCATACCCTCCGCATGGGACGACTCCTGGTGGCCCTCTTCACTGGGGTCCCCCCCGGCCCCCACCGACCACGCACGCAACCTGGGAGTAATCCTCGACTCGAAACTCTCCATGACCAAATAAGTCAATGCAGTTTCCTCCACCTGTTTCAACACCCTTCGCATGCTCCGCAAGATCTACAGATGGATTCCGACCAACGCGAGGAAAACTGTCACCCAGGCCCTAGTCAGCAGCAGACTCGACTACGGAAATGCCCTCTACGCCGGAGCCCCGTCCAAGCTCATCAGCAGACTACAGAGAATCCAGAATGCCTCTGCACGCCTGATCCTCGACGTCCCGCGCTGCGACCACATCACCCCCCACCTGAGGAACCTGCACTGGCTCCCTGTCGACAAAAGAATCTCCTTCAAACTCCTGATCTACGTACACAAAGCACTCCACAAAACCGGCCCAGCCTATCTCAACAGTCGACTCTCCTTCTATGTACCCAACAGGAACCTCCGCTCTGCTGACCACGCCCTGGCCACGGTCCCACGCATCCGGGGAACCACTTCCGGAGGCAGGTCCTTCTCCCATCGCGCCGCCAAGACCTGGAACACCCTCCCCCTCGACCTACGACAAACCGAAGACCTGCTGTCTTTCAGGAGACAACTCAAGACCTGGCTCTTCGATCAGTAACAGCACCGCCTCCCCCTTCCCCCTCCCAGCGCCTTGAAACCCTCACGGGTATGTAGTGCGCTTTACAAATTATGTGATTGATTGATTGATTGATTGAACTCACTAATGCGGGTCAAGAAAGTGGTGTTCGGTACTTTCCTCAAAGTACTCTGAATACATTTAAGTGTGGCTGCATTCTAAATGGATAAAGACACAGCTGTTTCAAGTGTTCCCATGAGGCTAAGTGCGATCGCTTTGCGCATTTATTGCTTTAAGATAATCTTTGTATGCCTTCTGAATGATAAATATTGAAGCCTGTGAAGGGAAATCTAATGTGTAATATTTCCTTAAAAAAGTAATGGTCAGTGTAATTTTTTTTTGTGTTTACCAAATTTCATGTATTCTGAATGAGAGGATCTGTTCTTTTTGGATTATTTCCAGGTTCGTAATTTCTTGCTCACAGGAAAATCCTTACTTTATTTGTTGACTTTTCTAGAAGGGAACTTTCCTAGCTCGTTAAATGTAATTTCGCGCAAGACTATTTTCAAAGAGCAATTTCTTGCAGCATGTGGTATCAGGAAGTATTACTTTTGGGTTTACTTGGCAGTAGAGTAATCGAATGCAATCTGGTGTGGTGTTAAAAAAAAGTATCACTTCAAAGACAATTTCTCAAGGCATCTTCCTTACAAGGCAACACGTAAGGAATATGCTACTTACCAGTATGCATCTGTTCTTGGCATGTAGAGCTGCAGATTTGTACACTTAGCATAGGTCGCCATCTGGTGTTGGGCCCGGATGTTTGCAGTTTGTTTTTCTTCTTGGACCGTCTTTGGAAGTCACGAGTTTGGTGACTCCTCCTTCGGTCCGTACTGCGCATGGGCTTCGGCTCCATCCTCAGATTGTTTTTCGCCAACAGGGAAATGATGGAGCTTGGTAATCATAGTGAGAAACCCATGTGTGTTGTATCTAAATAAGATGTACTGGAACGGATACAGGTAGCCGGGGAGGCGGGTGGGCGTGTACAAATCTGCAGCTCTACATGCCAAGAACAGATGCATACTGGTAAGTAGCATATTCCGTTCGAGGCATATGAGCTGCAGATTGTACACTTAGCATAGATTGTATAGCAGTACCCAACCTTAGCGGCGACCACCGGTATCCGTTGCAGCTGTTTGAAAAAGTGTCTTTAGTACAGCCTGGCCCACCCTAGCTTGCTGCTTGGAGTGCACATCTACACAGTAGTGTTTTGTGAAGGTGTGCGGTGTAGACCATGTGGCTGCCTTGCATATGTCATCTAAGGGTATATTCCCTAGGAAAGCCATAGAAGCCCCTAACTTTCTTGTAGAGTGGGCTTTAGGGGGAACAGATAATGTTCTCTTTGCCTTCTGATAGCAAATTTGTATGCATTTTACAATCCACCTAGCTATCCCTGATTTTGAAATGGGGTTGCCTTTATGTGGTGGAGAGAAGGAAACGAACAACTGTTTAGTCTTCCTGAAGGGTTGCGTTCTTTGTATGTAGTATAGCAACGCCCTTTTCACATCAAGTGTGTGTAAGGCCCTTTCCGCAACAGATTGGGGTTGCGAAAAGAAGACAGGTAATTCCACTGATTGATTGAGGTGGAAGGGGGTAATGACTTTGGGCAGAAACTTCGGGTTTGTGCGAAGTATGACCTTGCTGTGATGCATTTGTATGTAGGGTTCCTGTATGGTGAACGCTTGTATTTCACCAACCCTTCTAAGGGAAGTGATAGCTACAAGGAAACCTGTTTTCCAGGTGAGAAATTGTAGCTCACATTTGTGCATTGGTTCGAAGGGCGGACCCATTAGTCGTGTAAGGACTAAATTTAGATTCCATACAGGGGAGGGTGGTGCCCTGGGAGGAATTACTCTTTTAAGGCCTTCCATGAAGGCTTTAATAGCGGGCACTCTGAAGAGTGACAAATGCTGTCTGTTTTGTAGATAGGCAGCGATCGCTGCTAGGTGTAGGCGTATGGATGAATATGCCAGGTTACACCTGTGAAGATGGAGCAGATAGCATATGATGTGCTGTATGGATGCATCTAGGGGGTTGATTGTATTGTTACGGCAGTACATTACAAATCTTTTCCACTTTGCGGCATAGCATGCTCTAGTGGTAGGACGTCTGGCTTCCATGATGATGTTCATGCAATCAGGGGGAAGGTTAAGGTACCCGAATTCTAAGATTTCAGGAGCCAGATCGGCAGGTTGAGCTGAGCTGGGTCCGGGTGCCTGATTTCTCCATGGTTCTGGGTTAGGAGGCATGGGGAAAGGTGCAGTTTTTGATGTGGTGCCACTGATAGTTGTAGTAGCGTGGTGTACCACGGCTGCCTGGCCCACGTCGGAGCTACCAGAATGAGTGTGAGGGAGTGCTGTTGTAGTTTCCTGACCACTAATGGAATTAGTGGGAGAGGTGGAAAGGCGTATGCAAATCTGCCTGACCAGTTCATCCATATCGCATTGCCCTTGGACAATGGGTGTGGGTATCTGGCGGCGAAGCTTGGGCATTTTTTGTTTTCGTGGGTGGCGAAGAGGTCTATTTGAGGATGCCCCCACTGTTGGAAGAATGGGTGAAGAACTTGTGGATGCAGTTCCCATTCGTGTATTTGTTGCGTCTGTCTGCTGAGCAGATCTGCTATGGTGTTTTGTACGCCTGGAACATGCTGTGCCAGGAGAGGAATATGCTACTTACCAGTATGCATCTGTTCTTGGCATGTAGAGCTGCAGATTTGTACACTTAGCATAGGTCGCCATCTGGTGTTGGGCCCGGATGTTTGCAGTTTGTTTTTCTTCTTGGACCGTCTTTGGAAGTCACGAGTTTGGTGACTCCTCCTTCGGTCCGTACTGCGCATGGGCTTCGGCTCCATCCTCAGATTGTTTTTCGCCAACAGGGAAATGATGGAGCTTGGTAATCATAGTGAGAAACCCATGTGTGTTGTATCTAAATAAGATATACTGGAACGGATACAGGTAGCCGGGGAGGCGGGTGGGCGTGTACAAATCTGCAGCTCTACATGCCAAGAACAGATGCATACTGGTAAGTAGCATATTCCGTTCGAGGCATATGAGCTGCAGATTGTACACTTAGCATAGATTATATAGCAGTACCCAACCTTAGCGGCGACCACCGGTATCCGTTGCAGCTGTTTGAAAGAGTGTTTTTAGTACAGCCTGGCCCACCCTAGCTTGCTGCTGGGAGTGCACATCTACACAGTAGTGTTTTGTGAATGTGTGCGGTGTAGACCATGTGGCTGCCTTGCATATGTCATCTAAGGGTATATTCCCTAGAAAAGCCATAGAAGCCCCTAACTTTCTTGTAGAGTGGGCTTTAGGGGGAACAGATAATGTTCTCTTTGCCTTCTGATAGCAAATTTGTATGCATTTTACAATCCACCTAGCTATCCCTGATTTTGAGATGGGGTTGCCTTTATGTGGTGGAGAAAAGGAAACGAACAACTGTTTGGTCTTCCTGAAGGGTTGCGTTCTTTGTATGTAATATAGCAACGCCCTTTTCACATCTAGTGTGTGTAAGGCCCTTTCCGCAACAGATTGGGGTTGCGAAAAGAAGACCGGTAATTCCACTGATTGATTGAGGTGGAAGGGGGTAATGACTTTGGGCAGGAACTTCGGATTAGTTCGAAGTATGACCTTGCTGTGATGCATTTGTATGTAGGGTTCCTGTATGGTGAACGCTTGTATTTCACCAACCCTTCTAAGGGAAGTGATAGCTACAAGGAAAGCTGTTTTCCAGGTGAGAAATTGTAGCTCACATTTGTGCATTGGTTCGAAGGGCGGACCCATTAGTCGTGTAAGGACCAAATTTAGGTTCCATACAGGGGAGGGTGGTGCCCTGGGAGGAATTACTCGTTTAAGGCCTTCCATGAAGGCTTTAATAGCGGGCACTCTGAAGAGTGACAAATGCTGTCTGTTTTGTAGATAGGCAGCGATCGCTGCTAGGTGTAGGCGTATGGATGAATACGCCAGGTTACACCTGTGAAGATGGAGCAGATAGCATATGATGTGCTGTATGGATGCATCTAGAGGGTTGATTGTATTGTTACGGCAGTAGATTACAAATCTTTTCCACTTTGCGGCATAGCATGCTCTAGTGGTAGGACGTCTGGCTTCCATGATGATGTTCATGCAATCAGGGGGAAGGTTAAGGTACCCGAATTCTAAGATTTCAGGAGCCAGATCGCCAGGTTGAGCTGAGCTGGGTCCGGGTGCCTGATTTCTCCATGGTTCTGGGTTAGGAGGCATGGGGAAAGGTACAGTTTTTGATGTGGTACCACTGATAGTTGTAGTAGCGTGGTGTACCACGGCTGTCTGGCCCATGTCGGAGCTACCAGAATGAGTGTGAGGGAGTGCTGTTGTAGTTTCCTGACCACTAATGGAATTAGTGGGAGAGGTGGAAAGGCGTATGCAAATCTGCCTGACCAGTTCATCCATATCGCATTGCCTTTGGACAATGGGTGTGGGTATCTGGCGGCGAAGCTTGGGCATTTTTTGTTTTCGTGGGTGGCGAAGAGGTCTATTTGAGGATGCCCCCACTGTTGGAAGAATGGGTGAAGAACTTGTGGATGCAGTTCCCATTCGTGTAGTTGTTGAGTCTGTCTGCTGAGCAGATCTGCTATGGTGTTTTGTACGCCTGGAACATGCTGTGCCAGGAGAAAAATGTTTTGGGGAATTGCCCATCTCCATATGCTCTGGGCTAAGCGGGAGAGCTGGGGAGAGTGTGTCCCCCCCTGTTTCTGTATATAATACATCGCAGTCATGTTGTCTGTGCGAATGAGGACTGCTTTGCCTGAAATCTGTTTTTGGAAAGATTTTAGGGCTAGAAAGATCGCCAAAAGCTCCAGATGGTTGATGTGGAGCGTTTTTTGCTGTGGCGTCCATAGACCTTGCATTGTGAGGTGTAAGAGGTGCGCCCCCCAGCCGGAGAGCGATGCGTCCGCTGTTAGAGTCACTTGAGGAACCGGGTCCAGGAACGGCCGTCCCTTGGAAAGGTTTGTGGTGTTCCACCACTGCAGAGAGTGATGTGTGCGGCCGTCCACCAACACCAGATCCGTCAGCTGACCCTGGGCCTGGTTCCACTGTTGTGCTAGGCACTCCTGAAGTGGACGCATGTGGAGTCTTGCATGGGGCACTATGAAGATGCAAGACGCCATCATCCCTATGAGCTTCATAAACACTCTTGCTGGTAGAGAGTGTTGAGGAAGGAATATTTTGCGTAAGGCTAGAATGCTTGTGATTCTGGCTGAGTTTGGATAGGCAATACCTTTTGAGGTGTCTATAGTGGCCCCGAGATATTGCTTCGTGTGAGATGGTATGAGGTGGGACTTTTGGTAGTTCACTGTGAAGCCTAGCTGATGAAGCAGTTGGATGGTGCTGTTTGTATGTTGCACGCATCGGTGGTAGGACGCGGCTTTTATCAGCCAGTCGTCTAAGTAAGGGAAGACGTGAATATGTTGACGTCTGAGGTGTGCTGCTACTACTGCTAGGCATTTGGTAAACACTCGTGGTGCAGTGGTGACCCCAAAGGGGAGAACCTTGAATTGGTAATGTTGCCCGTCCACCACGAACCTGAGGTATTTCCTGTGAGAGGGGTGTATTGGAATGTGAAAGTACGTGTCTTTCAGATCCAGTGTTGTGAGAAAGTCTCCCTGACAGAGGAGTGGGAGGACTTGTTGTAAGGTGACCATGTGAAAGTGGTCTGAATGTATGTAGGCATTTAGAGGCCGGAGATCCAAAATGGGTCTGAGGGTCTCGTCTTTCTTTGGGATTAAGAAATATAGGGAGTAGACCCCTAGATTTTGTTGACTGAGGGGTACCTGCTCTATAGCGTGTTTCTGGAGGAGCGAGAGTACCTCTTGTTTGAGCAGTGTGGAATGCTCTTGGGACATTGGACGGTGCCTTGGTGGGATATTGGGTGGGGTAGATGTTAGCTCGAGACAGTACCCTGACCGAATGATTTGGGTCACCCATTTGTCCGATGTTATGGACTCCCATACGTGGATAAAATCTTGTAGTCTGCCCCCGACCGGAGTGGAATGGTCTGGGGGGAGCGAAGGGGAGTCATTGTGCGGGTGGGGTGGCAGAACGGGTATTGTTGGTTTTGCCCCTGCCCTTATTGTTGTTGCCTCTGTAACCACCTCTTTGGTTGCCCTTTGAAAAGGTATTTTGAGGAGGGGATTTGTAGGAGGTAGAGGCATTATCGGTGGAGGAGCCTCTACCTGTGCCACGAAAGGACGAGCGTCGAAAGGAACGCTTAGAGGCTTGTGTTTGGAGCGCTCCCATAGACTTCGCTGTGTCTGTATCTTTCTTCATTTTTTCTAGCGCTTCGTCTACCTTTGGGCCAAAGAGTGTTTGCTGGTCAAAGGTGTGATTAAGTATTGATGTCTGGACCTCAGGCTTGAACCCTGATATCCTGAGCCAGGCATGGCGGCGAAGCAGGACACTGGTGTTTATGGCTCTAGAAGCAGTGTCTGCTGCATCGAGGGCACACTTAATGGAGGTGTTTGTGATTAGTTTGCCCTCCTGTATCAGGTCATGAGCTTGGCGCTTGTATTTTTCTGGAAGGTGCTGCATAAGAGCCTCTAGTTCGTCATAGTGTGCTCTATCATATCGCGCAAGCAGTGCTTGTGTATTTGCAATGCGCCACATGTTTGCAGCCTGGTAGGCGGTGCGTTTACCAGACGCGTCCAGAAGTTTAGATTCCTTGTCTGGTGGTGGGGCATCTCCTGAGGATTGGGAGTTAGCCCGCTTTCTAGCTGTGGAGACAACTAGGGAATCTAGAGGAGCAGGGCCCTTGATGTATGCAGGGTCTGTGGGTGCCGCCTTGTACTTCTTCTCTATTCTAGGGTTTAGTACTCTGGCTCTGACAGGGTCTTTGAATACCTCTGTAGCGTGCTTGGTGACACCCTTAAGCATGGGTAAAATAGCAGTGGAACGGTCTTGTAAATCAAATGTATCCAGTAGGAAGTCTTCTTCCACTGGTTCACTGTGCATGTCCACCCCATGGTAGTGTGCTGCTCTCTGCACTAAATGGTGAAAGCCTAAAGAGTCCTCTGGAGGAGACGGCCTTGATGGGTATAGGTCGTCTTGAGGTACATTAGGTATGTCAGGGTTATTATAATCCTCCCATGGATCTGGGGTCCCTGGTGGAGTGGAATCCATTGGGGCGTCCCCTGGGTCATTGTCCGGGTCCCCGTCATCCGGATCTGGGGCCGGATCGTAGTGAGGTAAAGGTGGAGGGGGTGGTGGTGGGAGGGGGGGTGGCAGTGGGGAGGGTACTCTAAGGGGAGAAGTAGCTGAGTCCCTCTTTTTGGGTGGAGGAGGAGGAGCCGGAGCCTCAAGGCGACGCTTCTTAGTAATTACAGTCAAAAGGCCAGTCTTTGGATCTCTGGACAAAGTCTTTTGTAAAGGGTCTGGTGTAAACAGAGCCAATGGTGCCGAGTCGTCTGTCGGCACCGGCGATTTCGGAACCGGAGGTTTCGATGTTCTGTGTACGCCATGCTTTTTCGAGGTCTCCGTGTGTTTCGGCGTCGAATGCTGTTTCGGCGCCGGAGCATCGGTGCCGACCGATTTCTGCTTGTGTTTGGTCGGCGCCGAGTGTCCAGGCTTCGGCACCGGTGGTTTCGGAGTCGAGCTGGATTTTGCAGGCTTCGGTGCCGAATGGTGTTTATCGGCACCGGGCGTCGGCTGGCTCGATCCCGAGCTGCAGTGAGACTTTGAGTGCTTCGACACCGGGCCCGAAGGTGGGGTGATCGAGGCTTTGGTTTTGGTTTTGCCCAGGCCGGCAGGCGAGGGAGTAACCGGAGTCTCTTTGGTTTTCGGTGCGGGGCTGGGAGGGGGCATTGTACTCACGGCCCGCTGTCCTGGTGTTACGTCCTCCAGGTCGGAGTCGTCGGCTTCGGAAGCGCTGACGATGTCTTCTCCCAGTTCGGTGTGTGTCTGCCCCGAAGCTTCGGCGTCGTCTCCGAAGATGTCCGGTGGAGCTGTCGAGGATGAGTGCGCCATGGTGCGTCGAGCTCTTCGATCTCGGATCGTTTTCTTCGATCGAAAAGACTTGCAGGCGGGGCAATCTCTGGCCTCGTGTTCCGGAGAGAGGCAAAGGTTACACACCTGATGGAGGTCGGTGTGGGGAAATTTAGACCCACATTTTGGGCACTTTTTAAACGGAGTCCTTTCCATCGGCCGGGACCGGAGTCGCGGAGGGCCCGAAGGCCGGTGTCGATGTACGGGATGGAAAAAGTGCCGCTTCGAGAGATGAAGATGATGAAGGAACTCGAAGAATCGAGGATTTTCCGTCGAGGCTGGATCCGTAGAAGTTCGAAGCCGGAGCACGAAGTATCACATCCGAGCCCGATGGCGGAAAAAAACAATCTGAGGATGGAGCCGAAGCCCATGCGCAGTACGGACCGAAGGAGGAGTCACCAAACTCGTGACTTCCAAAGACGGTCCAAGAAGAAAAACAAACTGCAAACATCCGGGCCCAACACCAGATGGCGACCTATGCTAAGTGTACAATCTGCAGCTCATATGCCTCGAACAAGATGTTTTGGGGAATTGCCCATCTCCATATGCTCTGGGCTAAGCGGGAGAGCTGGGGAGTGTGCCCCCCCCTGTTTCTGTATATAATACATCGCAGTCATGTTGTCTGTGCGAATGAGGACTGCTTTGCCTGAAATCTGTTTCTGGAAAGATTTTAGGGCTAGAAAGATCGCCAAAAGCTCCAGATGGTTGATGTGGAGCGTTTTTTGCTGTGGCGTCCATAGACCTTGCATTGTGAGGTGTAAGAGGTGCGCTCCCCAGCCGGAGAGCGATGCGTCCGCTGTTAGAGTCAGTTGAGGAACCGGGTCCAGGAACGGCCGTCCCTTGGAAAGGTTTGTGGTGTTCCACCACTGCAGAGAGTGATGTGTGCGGCCGTCCACCAACACCAGATCCGTCAGTTGACCCTGGGCCTGGTTCCATTGTTGTGCTAGGCACTCCTGAAGTGGACGCATGTGGAGTCTTGCATGGGGCACTATGAAGATGCAAGACGTCATCATTCCTATGAGCTTCATAAACACTCTTGCTGGAAGAGAGTGTTGAGGAAGGAATATTTTGCGTAAGGCTAGAATGCTTGTGATTCTGGCCGAGTTTGGATAGGCAATACCTTTGGAGGTGTCTATAGTGGCCCCGAGATATTGCTTTGTGTGAGATGGTATGAGGTGGGACTTTTGGTAGTTCACCGTGAATCCTAGCTGATGAAGCAGTTGGATGGTGCTGTTTGTATGTTGCACGCATCGGTGGTAGGACGCGGCTTTTATCAGCCAGTCGTCTAAGTAAGGGAAGACGTGAATATGTTGACGTCTGAGGTGTGCTGCTACTACTGCTAGGCATTTGGTAAACACCCGTGGTGCAGTGGTGACCCCGAAGGGGAGAACCTTGAATTGGTAATGTTGCCCGTCCACCACGAACCTGAGGTATTTTCTGTGAGAGGGGTGTATTGGAATGTGAAAGTATGCGTCTTTCAGATCCAGGGTTGTGAGAAAGTCTCCCTGACAGAGGAGTGGGAGGACTTGTTGTAGGGTGACCATGTGAAAATGGTCTGAATGTATGTAGGCATTTAGAGGCCGGAGATCCAGAATGGGTCTGAGGGTCTCGTCTTTCTTTGGGATTAAGAAATATAGGGAGTAGACCCCTAGATTTCGTTGATTGATGGGTACCTGCTCTATAGCGTGTTTTTGGAGGAGCGAGAGTACCTCTTGTTTGAGCAGTGTGGAATGTTCTTGGGACATTGGGCGGTGCCTTGGTGGGATATTGGGTGGGGTAGATGTTAGTTCGAGACAGTACCCTGACCGAATGATTTGGGTCACCCATTTGTCCGATGTTATGGACTCCCACAGGTGAATAAAATTTTGTAGTCTGCCCCCGACCGGAGTGGGATGGTCTGGGGGGAGCGGAGGGGAGTCATTGTGCGGGTGGGGTGGCAGAACAGGTGTTGTTGGTTTTGCCCCTGCCCTTATTGTTGTTGCCTCTGTAACCACCCCTTTGGTTGCCCTTTGAAAAGGTATTTTGAGGAGGGGATTTGTAGGAGGTAGAGGCATTATCGGTGGAGGAGCCTCTGCCTGTGCCACGAAAGGACGAGCGTCGAAAGGAACGCTTAGAGGTTTGTGTTTGGAGTGCTCCCATAGACTTCGCTGTGTCTGTGTCTTTTTTCATTTTTTCTAGCGCTTCGTCTACTTTTGGTCCAAAGAGTGTTTGCTGGTCAAAGGTGTGATTGAGTATTGATGTCTGGACCTCAGGCTTGAACCCTGATATCCTGAGCCAGGCATGGCGGCGAAGCAGGACACTGGTATTTATGGCTCTAGAAGCAGTGTCGGCTGCATCGAGGGCACACTTAATGGAGGTGTTTGTAATTAATTTTCCCTCCTGTATCAAATCATGAGCTTGGCGCTTGTATTTGTCTGGAAGGTGCTGCATAAGAGCCTCTAGTTCGTCATAGTGTGCTCTATCATATCGCGCAAGCAGTGCTTGTGTGTTCGCAATGCGCCACATGTTTGCAGCCTGGTAAGCGGTGCGTTTACCAGACGCGTCCAGAAGTTTGGATTCCTTGTCTGGCGGTGGGGCATCTCCTGAGGATTGGGAGTTGGCCCGCTTTCTAGCTGTGGAGACAACTAGGGAATCTAGGGGAGCAGGGCCCTTGATGTATGCAGGGTCTGTGGGTGCAGCCTTGTACTTCTTCTCTATTCTAGGGTTCAGTACTCTGGCTCTGACAGGGTCTTTGAATACCTCTGTAGCGTGCTTGGTGACACCCTTAAGCATGGGTAAAATAGAAGTGGACCTGTCTTGTAAATCAAATGTGTCCAGTAGGAAGTCTTCTTCCACTGGTTCACTGTGCATGTCCACCCCATGGTAGTGTGCTGCTCTCTGCACTAAATGATGAAACCCTAAAGAGTCCTCTGGAGGAGACGGCCTTGATGGGTATAGGTCGTCTTGAGGTACATTAGGTACATCAGGGTTATTATAATCCTCCCATGGATCTGGGGTCCCTGGTGGAGTGGAATCCATTGGGGCGTCCCCCGGGTAATTGTCCGGGTCCCCGTCATCCGGATCTGGGGATGGGGCCGGATCGTAGTGAGGTAAAGGTGGAGGAGGTGGAGGGGGGAGGGGGGGTGGCAGTGGGGAGGGCACTCTGAGGGGAGAAGTAGCAGAGTCCCTCTTTTTGGGTGGAGGAGGAGGAGCCGGAGCCTCAAGGCGACGTTTCTTGGTGATTACAGTCAAAAGGCCAGTCTTTGGATCTCTGGACAAAGTCTTTTGTAAAGGGTCTGGTGTAAACAGAGCCAATGGCGCCGAGTCGTCTGTCGGCACCGGCGATTTCGGAACCGGAGGTTTCGATGGTCTGTGTACGCCATGCTTTTTTGAGGTCTCCGTGTGTTTCGGCGTCGAATGATGTTTCGGCGCCGGAGCATCGGTGCCGACAGATTTCTGCTTGTGTTTGGTCGGCACCGAGTGTCCAGGCTTCGGCACCGGTGGTTTCGGAGTCGAGCTGGATTTTGCAGGCTTCGGTGCCGGATGGTGTTTTTCGGCACCGGGCGTCGGCTGGCTCGATCCCGAGCTGCCGTGAGACTTTGGGTGCTTCGACACCGGGCCCGAAGGTGGGGTGATCGAGGCTTTGGTTTTGGTTTTGCCCAGGCCGGCAGGCGAGGGAGTAACCTGAGTCTCTTTTGTTTTCGGCGCGGGGTTGGGAGGGGGCATTGTACTCACGGCCCGCTGTCCTGGTGTTACGTCCTCCAGGTCGGAGTCGTCGGCCTCGGAAGCGCCGACGATGTCTTCCCCCCGTTCGGTGTGTGTCTGCCCCGAAGCTTCGGCGTCGTCTCCGAAGATGTCCGGTGGAGCTGCAGAGGATGAGTGCGCCATGATGCGTCGAGCTCTTCGATCTCGGATGGTCTTCTTCGATCGAAAAGACTTGCAGGCGGGGCAGTCTCTAGCCTCGTGTTCTGCAGAGAGGCAAAGGTTACACACCTGAGGGAGGTCGGTGTGGGGAAATTTAGACCCACATTTTGGGCACTTTTTAAACGGAGTCCTTTCCATCGGCCGGGACCTGAGTCGCGGAGGGCCCGAAGGCCGGTGTCGATGTACGGGATGGAAAAAGTGCCGCTTCGAGAGATGAAGATGATGAAGGAACTCGAAGAATCGAGGATTTTCCGTCGAGGCTGGAACCGTAGAAGTTCGAAGCCGGAGCACGAAGTATCACATCCGAGCCCGATGGCGGAAAAAAACAATCTGAGGATGGAGCCGAAGCCCATGCGCAGTACGGACCGAAGGAGGAGTCACCAAACTCGTGACTTCCAAAGACGGTCCAAGAAGAAAAACAAACTGCAAACATCCGGGCCCAACACCAGATGGCGACCTATGCTAAGTGTACAATCTGCAGCTCATATGCCTCGAACAATGGAAGTTTTTTACGTGAGAGCAGTTCACAGTTGGACTGTCTCGACTGCATTTTGTCTCCGTAGTTGTATTCGAGATACTCGGGTTGTAATACCAAGCGTAACAATCTAGAGAGTAGACTCACCACGTGCGTCGGCAGGATCATAATAGACTGTGTAGTGATCATGTCCACTCTGTTCAGATGATTTAAAGAGGTTTTATTGAAGATGGTGCAAGATCACAGGAAGATTAGAACAAGACCAGATCAAGATCAGTTCAGGACCAGAGGGAGACCCCCCACCAGGAGCAGCCAGCAGGCAGCTCAGCCCAGTCAACTGTTACTTCTCTGACAGATCCCCAACATTCTGACAGCATCATCACATTAACATTCCACTTGTGGTAGAATAGCATTGCATTAACATTAGCAGGATATGACAGACTGTTGCTTGGCAGCATGCAGCTTCAGGATCAAAACCATTTCTAAACAATTAAACTACTCACCGCAAGGTTTGCAGACACTTATGCTTAATTTTGCAAAGGTGGGTCAGTAGTAGAATGAAAGTAACTTTAATGGGATTGGCAACCCAAATGGTGGTTCCATACTAGCCAGTGAACAACTGACTGGTAACTGAATTCCCACACAACCATACATGGAAACAGAACATTGCATGAAAACATTTCTAAGTTTGAAAATGCACGCAAGCTTTTCCTATAACCCATCCTCTCTCTATAAACAAAACAGACCGCATTGATGCGAAATAAAACATAAACAGAAATAGAACTGTAAACATTAAAGAAGAAAAGTGCATTTAACATAATCACACACGCACCCAGTAGTCAGCGTAACGTGTGATGTTTGGGTGGGCATACCATGAGCAGTCAGTTGTTCACTGGCTCGTGATTTAATGCCCACACAAACATCACACATGGAAACACATTGGATGACAACGTTTCTAAGCTTGGATATTGCATGCAAGTTTAAAGTATTACGGTTTTCTGCACAAACTGAGCAGGTTTTTGAGACCGTCTTAGAAAATAAAACCAAACTAAACAAGTGCATTACCATATTCAGATGATAATACGCTCAGTTGTGAGAAATGCATTTATGAAAACACAAAAACAAACTATTTTTTTTATATCTACATACTTGGCTAGCTTAGCGATATTATCACATCTATAGATCAGTAATGTTGCTGTAACACACCCTCGTGTTTAAAAAAACAAATACTTCAGAGAGATTCTACTTGTGTAGAAGGAATGCATTTATCTTGCCCATATGCACTTTATAACTGCCCCCCACCCCAGGTTTTGGGTTGGCTTGAGGGGACAGAAAGTGCTTCACAGGCAACCAACATACCAAATAAGCATTCTTTTTAAAGCTTTGTGTTTTTTTGTATGTGTTTTTTTTAAAACTTATATTTTATATGGCTTAGTGTTTGCCTTTCCATTGTCTCTTGGAGCAGTAAGTTACATCGTCCCAAAGGAGTTGCTCCTAACTAGGGTCAGTCTTGCTTATTTCCAATGTAGCCCATGAAAGCAGCGCACAAGTCCTAAACAAGCATTGGCATAGCCAATAGGTCTCGCTTTTGGGACCTTATAAGTATTTAGTTATGCAGCACAATATCCTTGGGGCAACAACATTAACTGTTGCATGGTTAAACACATATAAGGTCCCAAAGGCGAGACCTATTAGCTATGCCAATCCTTGTTCCTTCTTTCTTGTCCTCCGTCTCTTCCTGTGTTTTTCCCTCTCTTGTTCTTAGGAAACATTTGAGAGAGGGAAAATAAGCGCTGGTCCCCAAAAATGAGTGTCGATGGTCATTACTGGCAACCACCGGCTCAAATTAAGCAGTGCCTGGTGTGGATGCAGATCTCTGGCTGTCAGCAAACCTGCAGCAGGGTTACGTCACGATTCGCCTTGGTGCACTCTCTAGAGTAGCACATCCTCCCTCACGCACAGTTTCTCTGAGCAGCGGTACAGTCCGTTGAGGCACACTTCTTTGCTGTAGTGGTACAGTCCCCTGAGGCACACTTCTGTGCTGCAGTGACACAGTCCACTGAGGCACACTTCTGTGCTGCAGTGACACAGTCTTCTGAGGCACACTTCTGTGCTGCAGTGACACAGTCTGCTGAGGCACACTTCTGTGCTGCAGTGACACAGTCTGCTGAGGCACACTGCTGTGCTGCAGTGGTACAGTCTGCTGAGGCACACTTCTGTGCTGCAGTGGCACAGTCTGCTGAGGCACACTTTTTTGCTGTAGTGGTACAGTCGCTGAGGCACACTTCCTTGCTGTAGTGGCACAGTCCACTAAGGCACACTTCTTTGCTGTAGTGGCACAGTCCGCTGAGGCACACTTCTTTGCTGTATTGGCACAGTCCCCTGAGGCACACTTCTTTCCTGTAGTGAAACAGTCACTGAGGCACACTTCTTTGCTGTAGTGGCACAGTCTGCTGAGGCACACTTCATTGCTGTAGTGGCACAGTCGCTGAGGCACACTTCTTTGCTGTAGTGGCACAGTCCTCTGAGGCACACTTCTTTGCTGTAGTGGCACAGTCCTCTGAGGCACACTTCTTTCCTGTAGTGGCACAGTCCTCTGAGGCACACTTCTTTGCTGTAGTGGCACAGTCCGCAGAGGCACCCTTCATTGCTGTAGTGGCACAGTCGCTGAGGCACACTTCATTGCTGTAGCACAGTCGCTGAGGCACACTTCTTTGCTGTAGTGGCACAGTCTGCTGAAGCACACTTCTTTGCTGTAGTGGCACAGTCCGCTGAGGCACACTTCATTGCTGTAGCACAGTCGCTGAGGCACACTTCATTGCTGTAGCACAGTCGCTGAGGCACACTTCATTGCTGTAGTGGCACAGTCGCTGAGGCACACTTCATTGCTGTAGTGGCAGTCGCTGAGGCACCCTTGTTTGCTATAGTGGCACAGTCCGCTGAGGCACACTTCTTTGCTGTAGTGGCACAGTCCCCTGAGGCACACTTCTTTCCTGTAGTGGCACAGTCCTCTGAGGCACACTTCTTTGCTGTAGTGGCACAGTCCGCAGAGGCACCCTTCATTGCTGTAGTGGCACAGATGCTGAGGCACACTTCATTGCTGTAGCACAGTCGCTGAGGCACACTTCTTTGCTGTAGTGGCACAGTCTGCTGAAGCACACTTCTTTGCTGTAGTGGCACAGTCCGCTGAGGCACACTTCATTGCTGTAGCACAGTCGCTGAGGCACACTTCATTGCTGTAGTGGCACAGTCGCTGAGGCACACTTCATTGCTGTAGTGGCACAGTCGCTGAGGCACACTTGTTTGCTATAGTGGCACAGTCCGCTAAGGCACACTTCTTTGCTGTGGTGGCACAGTCCGCTGAGGCACACTTCTTTGCTGTAGTGGCACAGTCCGCTAAGGCACACTTCATTGCTGTAGTGGCACAGTCGCTGAGGCACACTTCATTGCTGTAGCACAGTCGCTGTGGCACACTTCATTGCTGTAGTGGCACAGTCCGCTGAGGCACACTTCATTGCTGTAGCACAGTCGCTGAGGCACACTTCATTGCTGTAGTGGCACAGTCGCTGAGGCACCCTTGTTTGCTATAGTGGCACAGTTCGCCGAGGCACACTTCTTTGCTGTAGTGGCACAGTCCGCTGAGGCACCCTTGTTTGCTGTAGTGGCACAGTCCGCTGAGGCACACTTCTTTGCTGTAGTGGCACAGTCCGCAGATGCACACTTCTATGCTGTAGTGGCACAGTCCGCAGACACACACTTCTTTGCTGTAGTGGCACAGTCCGCAGACGCACACTTCTTTGCTGTAGTGGCACAGTCCGCTGAGGCACACTTCATTGCTGTAGTGGCACAGTCGCTGAGGCACACTTCATTGCTGTAGCACAGTCGCTGAGGCACACTTCATTGCTGTAGTGGCACAGTCCGCTGAGGCACACTTCATTGCTGTAGCACAGTCGCTGAGGCACACTTCATTGCTGTAGTGGCAGTCCGCTGAGGCACACTTCTTTGCTGTAGTGGCACAGTCTGCTGAGGCACACTTCTTTGCTGTAGTGGCTCAGTCCGTTGAGGCACACTTCTGTGCTGTAGTGGCACAGTCACTGAGGCACACTTATTTGCTGTAGTGGCACAGTCCACTGAGGCACACTTCTTTGCTGTAGTGGCACAGTCCGATGAGGCACACTTCTGTGCTGTAGTGGCACAGTCTGCTGAGGCACACTTATTTGCAGTAGTGGCACAGTCTGCTGAAGCACACTTCTTTGCTGTAGTGGCACAGTCCGCTGAGGCACACTTCTGTGCTGCAGTGGCACAGTCCGCTGAGGCACAGTTCTTTGCAATCGAGGCACAGTCTGCTGAGGCACACTTCTTTGCTGTAGTGGCACAGTCTGCTGAGGCGCACTTCTGTGCTGCAGTGGCACGTTCTGCTGAGGCACACATTTTGAGACCCAACCAATCCGCTTTACTACCCTCAACTGTATTAGGAAGGTGCTAGAAAGCAAGCCACACAATAAAGCCACTCAAAATTACATTTTGCATTCTTTTACACAACTACTTAATTTTGACAAATGCAAATTGCCAGACATTGTTGCAATTTAATTCAATGCGCAATTGATTCACTTCTATCTTTAGGCTATCCATCATTCAGAGAATTAACACTTGCTACATGCAAATTATGCAAACCGTCTGATAATATATTTCTTGCTTCACACATTTGCAGGACAAAAAGCAGCAGTTTTGAATTTGGATTACCTTCTATTAACATTTACCTCATCTCTTACGAGTGCTGCTTTCACATCCAAGAGCTGTAGTCGTGCAGTGTGCTTTGTAGAATCCAATCCTGTCCGAAGCAAAGAGTTGCACACAGATTCTAATCCATTCACAGTAGTAGCTCTCAACCACTTTTTTCCACGTATCCAATCAAACGACTGATGAAGTGAATTTAACTCAATGCTTCAAGAATGTAGATTTGATGCACTCGTTACTTTCTTTTGATTAATTCTACTTGTGCGATCGTGACCAAACACACGCATTTCTTTAGTGATCATTCCTCACACAGCTTATACAGTCACTACTGTTCGCTGCAAACTCCAGCCACTGCATATTTTGAACTGAGTGATATTTGAATTGTTCTCACTTTGATTCAGAATTCCATTCTGCTTGCATCATGTTATCTGGTTGCTATGTTTTGGTTTCAAAATTCTCTTCCATAACACACGACATTTGCCTCTTCGTGGTCTTGTTTGGAGCTCCGATGCCTGCTCTGAAAAATGTCTCAACAAGAAAAAGTTTTGCCCGCCCAACCCCTTAATACGCAAGGGCAAATCCCTCCCCAACGTCACAAATGCAAAATTGCGTATTCTCTTGGTTGGCTGAAAAAGGCACACTGTTTAGCTTAAGAGAAATGCATCCTTCACAATTCCAGCCAATTTTGAAACAATCCATGTAAATGAATTAGTTGAAAATCCAACACACCTGAACTACACCTGCTTGGCCCTTTAGAAGTCTCCTTATTTGGGCTGCTGCTTTATAGAGGATACCACTTTTCCAAGTTCCTGCTGGGGGTAGAAAAATAAGACAACTCCTCCAACTCTAGCCGGGATCATTCCTTACACGCTTTGGCCTTGTTACTAATTAAATACAAGATCCCCATAAAAGACACAGCGATCAGAGCACTTATCTGCCACGTACTCGCACTACTGCCATTTCACGGATGGACTGGTGTCATCTTTTCCACCTTGTAAGCATCATTCTCATCTCCATTCAAAGCTATTAATTCAACCTGTGAAAGACAAGTCTTGCTCTACTCCCTTTGTCTGCCTTAATTGTTCTTGCTTATTCCTACAGAAATAAAGGGAAAAACGACCAAAGACAAAAAGCAAACAGAAAAAAAACCCACCAAGATGCAACACAGAAGCCAGACATTAAATGTGAACGGTCACTTTATTAGCAATTTAAGAGTAAGCTCTGAATGCAAATCTTACAGAGAAAACAAACGACTCTAAAACCTCATGCCCTCATCAGGAGGCTAATACAAAAAAAATACCTACTTCACGTATCAATAGATATGCTCCAAATGGCCCTTCATTGCCAACTGGTGAAGTGAACACAATACCACGAGGCTGTGAACAGAAAAGACTGGACAGGTTGAGACCCCCCCGCACCTCTCCCCCAACTCAAACCTATCCCCAGGGAGAAACCTTCACAACAAAGTTCTAACTTCACACTATTTTCCAAGCAGACAGGCTGGCAATTGTAACCCTATCCCAAAAATTAGGTACTTATCTGGACACATGCCGCAAGCCGACTCACTGCCACCACTGAAAGCTCTTTAGATCAATGCCAATAACTCTGGTTATATAGATGTGTGATGAGTAGCCTTACAATTTGGTCGTCTCTCAACTACAGATCGTAAGTGCATGGATGTAATTCAAATAAGACTAGAATATTTTATTCTAGAGTATCACTGCGGCACACCATTACGAGGCATTCAAAAGGTGGTCCTCTTCATATAGCCTGTTCAGAATAGAAAAAAAAAAAAAGAAACACACACACGCAACGCAAAAGCGCATTTAACCACCACAGGCATTTTGAGACCCAACCAATCCGCTTTACTACCCTCAACTGTATTAGGAAGGTGCTAGAAAGCAAGCCACACAATAAAGCCACTCAAAATTACATTTTGCATTCTTTTACACAACTACTTAATTTTGACAAATGCAAATTGCCAGACATTGTTGCAATTTAATTCAATGCGCAATTGATCCACTTCTATCTTTAGGCTATCCATCATTCAGAGAATTAACACTTGCTACATGCAAATTATGCAAACCGTCTGATAATATATTTCTTGCTTCACGCATTTGCAGGACAAAAAGCAGCAGTTTTGAATTTGGATTACCTTCTATGAACATTTACCTCATCTCTTACGAGTGCTGCTTTCACATCCAAGAGCT
This sequence comes from Triturus cristatus, assembly GCF_964204655.1. Taxonomy (NCBI): domain Eukaryota; kingdom Metazoa; phylum Chordata; class Amphibia; order Caudata; family Salamandridae; genus Triturus; species Triturus cristatus. The sequence goes on along the minus strand of NC_140582.1, from coordinate 1,219,034,437 downwards.
GTAGTCGTGCAGTGTGCTTTGTAGAATCCAATCCTGTCCGAAGCAAAGAGTTGCACACAGATTCTAATCCATTCACAGTAGTAACTCTCAACCACTTTTTTCCACGTATCCAATCAAACGACTGATGGTGAAGTGAATTTAACTCAAGGCTTTAAGAATGTAGATTTGATGCACTTGTTACTTTCTTTTGATTAATTCTACTTGTGCGATCGTGACCAAACACACGCATTTCTTTAGTGATCATTCCTCACACAGCTTATACAGTCACTACTGTTCGCTGCAAACTCCAGCCACTGCATATTTTGAACCGAGTGATATTTGAATTGTTCTCACTTTGATTCAGAATTCCATTCTGCTTGCATCATGTTATCTGGTTGCTATGATTTGGTTGCAAAATTCACTTCCATAACACACGACATTTGCCTCTTCGTGGTCTTGTTTGGAGCTCCGATGCCTGCTCTGAAAAATGTCTCAACAAGAAAAAGTTTTGCCCGCCCAACCCCTTAGTACGCAAGGGCAAATCCCTGCCCAACGTCACAAATGCTAAATTGCTTATTCTCTTGGTTGGCTGAAAAAGGCACACTGTTTAGCTTAAGAGAAATGCATCCTTCACAATTCCAGGCAATTTTGAAACAATCCATGTAAATGAATTAGTTGAAAATCCAACAAAAATCCAACACACCTGAACTACACCTGCTTGGCCCTTTAGAAGTCTCCTTATTTGGGCTGCTGCTTTATAGAGGATACCACTTTTCCAAGTTCCTGCTGGGGGTAGAAAAATAAGACAACTCCTCCAACTCTAGCAGGGATCATTCCCTACACGCTTTGGCCTTGTTACTAATTAAATACAAGATCCCCATAAAAGACACAGCAATCAGAGCACTTATCTGCCACGTACTCGCACTACTGCCATTTCACGGATGGACTGGTGTCATCTTTTCCACCTTGTAAGCATCATTCTCATCTCCATTCGAAGCTATTAATTCAACCTGTGATAGACAAGTCTTGCTCTACTCCCTTTGTCAGCCTTAATTGTTCTTGCTTATTCCTACAGAAATAAAGGGAAAAACGACCAAAGACAAAAAGCAAACAGAAAAAAAACCCACCAAGATGCAACACAGAAGCCAGACATTAAATGTCAACGGTCACTTTATTAGCAATTTAAGAGTAAGCTCTGAATGCAAATCTTACAGAGAAAACAAACGACTCTAAAACCTCATGCCCTCATCAGGAGGCTAATACAAAAAAAGATTACCTACTTCACGCATCAATAGATATGCTCCAAATGGCCCTTCATTGCCAACTGGTGAAGTGAACACAATACCACGAGGCTGTGAACAGAAAAGACTGGACAGGTTGTGACCCCCCGCACCTCTCCCCCAACTCAAACCTATCCCCAGGGAGAAACCTTCACAACAAAGTTCTAACTTCACACTATTTTCCAAGCAGACAGGCTGGCAATTGGAACCCTATCCCAAAAATTAGGTACTTATCTGGACACATGCCGCAAGCTGACTCACTGCCACCACTGAAAGCTCTTTAGATCAATGCTAATAACTCTGGTTATATAGATGTGTGATGAGTAGCCCATACAATTTGGTCGTCTCTGAACTACAGATCGTAAGTGCATGGATGCAATTCAAATAAGACTAGAATATTTTATTCTAGAGTATCACTGCGGCACACCATTACGAGGCATTCAAAAGGTGGTCCTCTTCATATAGCCTGTTCAGAATAGAAAAAAAAAAAAAGAAACACACGCAACGCAAAAGCGCATTTAACCACCACAGGCATTTTGAGACCCAACCAATCCGCTTTACTACCCTCAACTGTATTAGGAAGGTGCTAGAAAGCAAGCCACACAATAAAGCCACTCAAAATTACATTTTGCATTCTTTTACACAACTACTTAATTTTGACAAATGCAAATTGCCAGACATTGTTGCAATTTAATTCAATGCGCAATTGATCCACTTCTATCTTTAGGCTATCCATCATTCAGAGAATTAACACTTGCTACATGCAAATTATGCAAACCGTCTGATAATATATTTCTTGCTTCACGCATTTGCAGGACAAAAAGCAGCAGTTTTGAATTTGGATTACCTTCTATGAACATTTACCTCATCTCTTACAAGTGCTGCTTTCACATCCAAGAGCTGTAGTCGTGCAGTGTGCTTTGTAGAATCCAATCCTGTCCGAAGCAAAGAGTTGCACACAGATTCTAATCCATTCACAGTAGTAACTCTCAACCACTTTTTTCCACGCATCCAATTAAACGACTGATGGTGAAGTGAATTTAACTCAATGCTTTAAGAATGTAGATTTGATGCACTCGTTACTTTCTTTTGATTAATTCTACTTGTGCGATCGTGACCAAACACACGCATTTCTTTAGTGATCATTCCTCACACAGCTTATACAGTCACTACTGTTCGCTGCAAACTCCAGCCACTGCATATTTTGAACCGAGTGATATTTGAATTGTTCTCACTTTGATTCAGAATTCCATTCTGCTTGCATCATGTTATCTGGTTGCTATGATTTGGTTGCAAAATTCTCTTCCATAAGACACGACATTTGCCTCTTCGTGGTCTTGTTTGGAGCTCCGATGCCTGCTCTGAAAAATGTCTCAACAAGAAAAAGTTTTGCCCGCCCAACCCCTTAGTACGCAAGGGCAAATCCCTCCCCAACGTCACAAATGCAAAATTGCTTATTCTCTTGGTTGGCTGAAAAAGGCACACTGGTTAGCTTAAGAGAAATGCATCCTTCACAATTCCAGCCAATTTTGAAACAATCCATGTAAATGAATTAGTTGAAAATCCAACAAAAATCCAACACACCTGAACAACACCTGCTTGGCCCTTTAGAAGTCTCCTTATTTGGGCTGCTGCTTTTTAGAGGATACCACTTTTCCAAGTTCCTGCTGGGGGTAGAAAAATAAGACAACTCCTCCAACTCTAGCCGGGATCATTCCTTACACGCTTTGGCCTAGTTACTAATTAAATACAAGATCCCCATAAAAGACACAGCAATCAGGGCACTTATCTGCCACGTACTCGCACTACTGCCATTTCACGGATGGACTGGTGTCATCTTTTCCACCTTGTAAGCATCATTCTCATCTCCATTCAAAGCTATTAATTCAACCTGTGAAAGACAAGTCTTGCTCTACTCCCTTTGTCAGCCTTAATTGTTCTTGCTTATTCCTACAGAAATAAAGGGAAAAACGACCAAAGACAAAAAGCAAACAGAAAAAAAACCCACCAAGATGCAACACAGAAGCCAGACATTAAATGTCAACGGTCACTTTATTAGCAATTTAAGAGTAAGCTCTGAATGCAAATCTTACAGAGAAAACAAACGACTCTAAAACCTCATGCCCTCATCAGGAGGCTAATACAAAAAAATTACCTACTTCACGTATCAATAGATATGCTCCAAATGGCCCTTCATTGCCAACTGGTGAAGTGAACACAATACCACGAGGCTGTGAACAGAAAAGACTGGACAGGTTGAGACCCCCCGCACCTCTCCCCCAACTCAAACCTATCCCCAGGGAGAAACCTTCACAACAAAGTTCTAACTTCACACTATTTTCCAAGCAGACAGGCTGGCAATTGGAACCCTATCCCAAAAATTAGGTCCTTATCTGGACACATGTCGCAAGCCGACTCACTGCCACCACTGAAAGCTCTTTAGATCAATGCCAATAACTCTGGTTATATAGATGTGTGATGAGTAGCCCATACAATTTGGTCGTCTCTGAACTACAGATCGTAAGTGCATGGATGCAATTCAAATAAGACTAGAATATTTTATTCTAGAGTATCACTGCGGCACACCATTACGAGGCATTCAAAAGGTGGTCCTCTTCATATAGCCTGTTCAGAATAGAAAAAAAAAAAAAAGAAACACACGCAACGCAAAAGGAATATGCTACTTACCAGTATGCATCTGTTCTTGGCATGTAGAGCTGCAGAGTTGTACACTTAGCATAGGTCGCCATCTGGTGTTGGGCCCGGATGTTTGCAGTTTGTTTTTCTTCTTGGACCGTCTTTGGAAGTCACGAGTTTGGTGACTCCTCCTTCGGTCCGTACTGCGCATGGGCTTCGGCTCCATCCTCAGATTGTTTTTCGCCAACAGGGAAATGATGGAGCGTAGTAATAACAGTGAGAAACCCATGTGTGTTGTATCTAAATAAGATGGACTGGAACGGATACAGGTAGCCGGGGAGGCGGGTGGGCGTGTACAACTCTGCAGCTCTACATGCCAAGAACAGATGCATACTGGTAAGTAGCATATTCCGTTCGAGGCATATGAGCTGCAGATTGTACACTTAGCATAGATTATATAGCAGTACCCAACCTTAGCGGCGACCACCGGTATCCGTTGCAGCTGTTTGAAAGAGTGTTTTTAGTACAGCCTGGCCCACCCTAGCTTGCTGCTGGGAGTGCACATCTACACAGTAGTGTTTTGTGAATGTGTGCGGTGTAGACCATGTGGCTGCCTTGCATATGTCATCTAAGGGTATATTCCCTAGAAAAGCCATAGAAGCCCCTAACTTTCTTGTAGAGTGGGCTTTAGGGGGAACAGATAATGTTCTCTTTGCCTTCTGATAGCAAATTTGTATGCATTTTACAATCCACCTAGCTATCCCTGATTTTGAGATGGGGTTGCCTTTATGTGGTGGAGAAAAGGAGACGAACAACTGTTTGGTCTTCCTGAAGGGTTGCGTTCTTTGTATGTAATAAAGCAACGCTCTTTTCACATCTAGTGTGTGTAAGGCCCTTTCCGCAACAGATTGGGGTTGCGAAAAGAAGACAGGTAATTCCACTGATTGATTGAGGTGGAAGGGGGTAATGACTTTGGGCAGGAACTTCGGATTAGTTCGAAGTATGACCTTGCTGTGATGCATTTGTATGTAAGGTTCCTGTATGGTGAACGCTTGTATTTCGCCAACCCTTCTAAGGGAAGTGATAGCTACAAGGAAAGCTGTTTTCCAGGTGAGAAATTGTAGCTCACATTTGTGCATTGGTTCGAAGGGCGGACCCATTAGTCGTGTAAGGACCAAATTTAGATTCCATACAGGGGAGGGTGGTGCCCTGGGAGGAATTACTCGTTTAAGGCCTTCCATGAAGGCTTTAATAGCGGGCACTCTGAAGAGTGACAAATGCTGTCTGTTTTGTAGATAGGCAGCGATCGCTGCTAGGTGTAGGCGTATGGATGAATACGCCAGGTTACACCTGTGAAGATGGAGCAGATAGCATATGATGTGTTGTATGGATGCATCTAGAGGGTTGATTGTATTGTTACGGCAGTACATTACAAATCTTTTCCACTTTGCGGCATAGCATGCTCTAGTGGTAGGACGTCTGGCTTCCATGATGATGTTCATGCAATCAGGGGGAAGGTTAAGGTACCCGAATTCTAAGATTTCAGGAGCCAGATCGCCAGGTTGAGCTGAGCTGGGTCCGGGTGCCTGATTTCTCCATGGTTCTGGGTTAGGAGGCATGGGGAAAGGTGCAGTTTTTGATGTGGTACCACTGATAGTTGTAGTAGCGTGGTGTACCACGGCTGTCTGGCCCACGTCGGAGCTACCAGAATGAGTGTGAGGGAGTGCTGTTGTAGTTTCCTGACCACTAATGGAATTAGTGGGAGAGGTGGAAAGGCGTATGCAAATCTGCCTGACCAGTTCATCCATATCGCATTGCCCTTGGACAATGGGTGTGGGTATCTGGCGGCGAAGCTTGGGCATTTTTTGTTTTCGTGGGTGGCGAAGAGGTCTATTTGAGGATGCCCCCACTGTTGGAAGAATGGGTGAAGAACTTGTGGATGCAGTTCCCATTCGTGTAGTTGTTGAGTCTGTGTGCTGAGCAGATCTGCTATGGTGTTTTGTACGCCTGGAACATGTTGTGCCAGGAGAAAAATGTTTTGGGGAATTGCCCATCTCCATATGCTCTGGGCTAAGCGGGAGAGCTGGGGAGAGTGTGTCCCCCCCTGTTTTTGTATATAATACATCGCAGTCATGTTGTCTGTGCGAATGAGGACTGCTTTGCCTGAAATCTGCTTTTGGAAAGATTTTAGGGCTAGAAAGATCGCCAAAAGCTCCAGATGGTTGATGTGGAGCGTTTTTTGCTGTGGCGTCCATAGACCTTGTATTGTGAGGTGTAGGAGGTGCGCTCCCCAGCCGGAGAGCGATGCGTCCGCTGTTAGAGTCACTTGGGGAACCGGGTCCAGGAACGGCCGTCCCTTGGAAAGGTTTGTGGTGTTCCACCACTGCAGAGAGTGATGTGTGCGGCCGTCCACCAACACCAGATCCGTCAGCTGACCCTGGGCCTGGTTCCACTGTTGTGCTAGGCACTCCTGAAGTGGACGCATGTGGAGTCTTGCATGGGGCACTATGAAGATGCAAGACGCCATCATCCCTATGAGCTTCATAAACACTCTTGCTGGTAGAGAGTGTTGAGGAAGGAATATTTTGCGTAAGGCTAGAATGCTTGTGATTCTGGCTGAGTTTGGATAGGCAATACCTTTTGAGGTGTCTATGGTGGCCCCGAGATATTGCTTTGTGTGAGATGGTATGAGGTGGGACTTTTGGTAGTTCACCGTGAAGCCTAGCTGATGAAGCAGTTGGATGGTGCTGTTTGTATGTTGCACGCATTGGTGGTAGGACGCGGCTTTTATGAGCCAGTCGTCTAAGTAAGGGAAGACGTGAACATGTTGACGTCTGAGGTGTGCTGCTACTACTGCTAGGCATTTGGTAAACACCCGTGGTGCAGTGGTGACCCCGAAGGGGAGAACCTTGAATTGGTAATGTTGCCCGTCCACCACGAACCTGAGGTATTTTCTGTGAGAGGGGTGTATTGGAATGTGAAAGTACGCGTCTTTCAGATCCAGTGTTGTGAGAAAGTCTCCCTGGCAGAGGAGTGGGAGGACTTGTTGTAAGGTGACCATGTGAAAGTGGTCTGAATGTATGTAGGCATTTAGAGGCCGGAGATCCAGAATGGGTCTGAGGGTCTCGTCTTTCTTTGGGATTAAGAAATATAGGGAGTAGACCCCTAGATTTCGTTGATTGTCGGGTACCTGCTCTATAGCGTGTTTCTGGAGGAGCGAGAGTACCTCTTGTTTGAGCAGTGTGGAATGCTCTTGGGACATTGGACGGTGCCTTGGTGGGATATTGGGTGGGGTAGATGTTAGCTCGAGGCAGTACCCTGACCGAATGATTTGGGTCACCCATTTGTCCGATGTTATGGACTCCCATACGTGGATAAAATCTTGTAGTCTGCCCCCGACCGGAGTGGAATGGTCTGGGGGGAGCGAAGGGGAGTCATTGTGCGGGTGGGGTGGCAGAACGGGTATTGTTGGTTTTGCCCCTGCCCTTATTGTTGTTGCCTCTGTAACCACCTCTTTGGTTGCCCTTTGAAAAGGTATTTTGAGGAGGGGATTTGTAGGAGGTAGAGGCATTATCGGTGGAGGAGCCTCTACCTGTGCCACGAAAGGACGAGCGTCGAAAGGAACGCTTAGAGGCTTGGGTCTGGAGCGCTCCCATAGACTTCGCTGTGTCTGTATCTTTCTTCATTTTTTCGAGCGCTTCGTCTACCTTTGGGCCAAAGAGTGTTTGCTGGTCAAAGGTGTGATTAAGTATTGATGTCTGGACCTCAGGCTTGAACCCTGATATCCTGAGCCAGGCATGGCGGCGAAGCAGGACACTGGTGTTTATGGCTCTAGAAGCAGTGTCTGCTGCATCGAGGGCACACTTAATGGAGGTGTTTGTGATTAGTTTGCCCTCCTGTATCAGGTCATGAGCTTGGCGTTTGTATTTCTCTGGAAGGTGCTGCATAAGAGCCTCTAATTCATCATAGTGTGCTCTATCATATCGCGCAAGCAGTGCTTGTGTATTTGCAATGCGCCACATGTTTGCAGCCTGGTAGGCGGTGCGTTTACCAGACGCGTCCAGAAGTTTAGATTCCTTGTCTGGTGGTGGGGCATCTCCTGAGGATTGGGAGTTAGCCCGTTTTCTAGCTGTGGAGACAACTAGGGAATCTAGAGGAGCAGGGCCCTTGATGTATGCAGGGTCTGTGGGTGCCGCCTTGTACTTCTTCTCTATTCTAGGGTTTAGTACTCTGGCTCTGACAGGGTCTTTGAATACCTCTGTAGCGTGCTTGGTGACACCCTTAAGCATGGGTAAAATAGCAGTGGAACGATCTTGTAAATCAAATGTATCCAGTAGGAAGTCTTCTTCCACTGGTTCAGTGTGCATGTCCACCCCATGGTAGTGTGCTGCTCTCTGCACTAAATGGTGAAACCCTAAGGAGTCCTCTGGAGGAGACGGCCTTGATGGGTATAGGTCGTCTTGAGGTACATTGGGTACATCAGGGTTATTATAATCCTCCCATGGATCTGGGGTCCCTGGTGGAGTGGAATCCATTGGGGCGTCCCCTGGGTCATTGTCCGGGTCCCTGTCATCCGGATCTGGGGATGGGGCCGGATCGTAGTGAGGTAAAGGTGGAGGGGGTGGTGGTGGGAGGGGGGGTGGCAGTGGGGAGGGTACTCTAAGGGGAGAAGTAGCTGAGTCCCTCTTTTTGGGTGGAGGAGGAGGAGCCGGAGCCTCAAGGCGACGCTTCTTAGTAATCACAGTCAAAAGGCCAGTCTTTGGATCTCTGGACAAAGTCTTTTGTAAAGGGTCTGGTGTAAACAGAGCCAATGGCGCCGAGTCGTCTGTCGGCACCGGCGATTTCGGAACCGGAGGTTTCGATGTTCTGTGTACGCCATGCTTTTTGGAGGTCTCCGTGTGTTTCGGCGTCGAATGCTGTTTCGGCGCCGGAGCGTCGGTGCCGACCGATTTCTGTTTGTGTTTGGTCGGCGCCGAGTGTCCAGGCTTCGGCACCGGTGGTTTCGGAGTCGAGCTGGATTTTGCAGGCTTCGGTGCTGAGTGGTGTTTATCGGCACCGGGCGTCGGCTGGCTCGATCCCGAGCTGCCGTGAGACTTTGAGTGCTTCGACACCGGGCCCGAAGGTGGGGTGATCGAGGCTTTGGTTTTGGTTTTGCCCAGGCCGGCAGGCGAGGGAGTAACCGGAGTCTCTTTGGTTTTCGGTGCGGGGCTGGGAGGGGGTATTGTACTCACGGCCCGCTGTCCTGGTGTTACATCCTCCCGGTCGGAGTCGTCGGCCTCGGAAGCGCTGACGATGTCTTCTCCCAGTTCGGTGTGTGTCTGCCCCGAAGCTTCGGCGTCGTCTCCGAAGATGTCCGGTGGAGCTGTCGAGGATGAGTGCGCCATGGTGCGTCGAGCCCTTCGATCTCGGATCGTTTTCTTCGATCGAAAAGACTTGCAGGCGGGGCAGTCTCGAGCCTCGTGTTCTGGAGAGAGGCAAAGGTTACACACCTGATGGAGGTCGGTGTGGGGAAATTTAGACCCACATTTTGGGCACTTTTTAAACGGAGTCCTTTCCATCGGCCGGGACCGGAGTCGCGGAGGGCCCGAAGGCCGGTGTCGATGTACGGGATGGAAAAAGTGCCGCTTCGAGAGATGAAGATGATGAGGAACTCGAAGAATCGAGGATTTTCCGTCGAGGCTGGAACCGTAGAAGTTCGAAGCCGGAGCACGAAGTATCACATCCGAGCCCGATGGCGGAAAAAAACAATCTGAGGATGGAGCCGAAGCCCATGCGCAGTACGGACCGAAGGAGGAGTCACCAAACTCGTGACTTCCAAAGACGGTCCAAGAAGAAAAACAAACTGCAAACATCCGGGCCCAACACCAGATGGCGACCTATGCTAAGTGTACAATCTGCAGCTCATATGCCTCGAACGCGCATTTAACCACCACAGGCATTTTGAGACCCAACCAATCCGCTTTACTACCCTCAACTGTATTAGGAAGGTGCTAGAAAGCAAGCCACACAATAAAGCCACTCAAAATTACATTTTGCATTCTTTTACACAACTACTTAATTTTGACAAATGCAAATTGCCAGACATTGTTGCAATTTAATTCAATGCGCAATTGATCCACTTCTATCTTTAGGCTATCCATCATTCAGAGAATTAACACTTGCTACATGCAAATTATGCAAACCGTCTGATAATATATTTCTTGCTTCACGCATTTGCAGGACAAAAAGCAGCAGTTTTGAATTTGGATTACCTTCTATGAACATTTACCTCATCTCTTACGAGTGCTGCTTTCACATCCAAGAGCTGTAGTCGTGCAGTGTGCTTTGTAGAATCCAATCCTGTCCGAAGCAAAGAGTTGCACACAGATTCTAATCCATTCACAGTAGTAACTCTCAACCACTTTTTTCCACGTATCCAATCAAACGACTGATGGTGAAGTGAATTTAACTCAATGCTTTAAGAATGTAGATTTGATGCACTCGTTACTTTCTTTTGATTAATTCTACTTGTGCGATCGTGACCAAACACACGCATTTCTTTAGTGATCATTCCTCACACAGCTTATACAGTCACTACTGTTCGCTGCAAACTCCAGCCACTGCATATTTTGAACCGAGTGATATTTGAATTGTTCTCACTTTGATTCTGAATTCCATTCTGCTTGCTTGCATCATGTTATCTGGTTGCTATGTTTTGGTTGCAAAATTCTCTTCCATAACACACGACATTTGCCTCTTCTTGGTCTTGTTTGGAGCTCCGATGCCTGCTCTGAAAAATGTCTCAACAAGAAAAAGTTTTGCCCGCCCAACCCCTTAGTACGCAAGGGCAAATCCCTCCCCAACGTCACAAATGCTAAATTGCTTATTCTCTTGGTTGGCTGAAAAAGGCACACTGTTTAGCTTAAGAGAAATGCATCCTTCACAATTCCAGCCAATTTTGAAACAATCCATGTAAATGAATTAGTTGAAAATCCAACAAAAATCCAACACACCTGAACTACACCTGCTTGGCCCTTTAGAAGTCTCCTTATTTGGGCTGCTGCTTTATAGAGGATACCACTTTTCCAAGTTCCTGCTGGGGGTAGAAAAATAAGACAACTCCTCCAACTCTAGCAGGGATCATTCCTTACACGCTTTGGCCTTGTTACTAATTAAATACAAGATCCCCATAAAAGACACAGCAATCAGAGCACTTATCTGCCACGTACTCGCACTACTGCCATTTCACGGATGGACTGGTGTCATCTTTTCCACCTTGTAAGCATCATTCTCATCTCCATTCAAAGCTATTAATACAACCTGTGAAAGACAAGTCTTGCTCTACTCCCTTTGTCAGCCTTAATTGTTCTTGCTTATTCCTACAGAAATAAAGGGAAAAACGACCAAAGACAAAAAGCAAACAGAAAAAAAAACCCACCAAGATGCAACACAGAAGCCAGACATTAAATGTGAACGGTCACTTTATTAGCAATTTAAGAGTAAGCTCTGAATGCAAATCTTACAGAGAAAACAAACTACTCTAAAACCTCATGCCCTCATCAGGAGGCTAATACAAAAAAATTACCTACTTCACGTATCAATAGATATGCTCCAAATGGCCCTTCATTGCCAACTGGTGAAGTGAACACAATACCACGAGGCTGTGAACAGAAAAGACTGGACAGGTTGAGACCCCCCGCACCTCCCCCCCAACTCAAACCTATCCCCAGGGAGAAACCTTCACAACAAAGTTCTAACTTCACACTATTTTCCAAGCAGACAGGCTGGCAATTGTAACCCTATCCCAAAAATTAGGTACTTATCTGGACACATGTCGCAAGCCGACTCACTGCCACCACTGAAAGCTCTTTAGATCAATGCCTTATATAGATGTGTGACGAGTAGCCCATACAATTTGGTCGTCTCTGAACTACAGATCGTAAGTGCATGGATGCAATTCAAATAAGACTAGAATATTTTATTCTAGAGTATCACTGCGGCACACCATTACGAGGCATTCAAAAGGTGGTCCTCTTCATATAGCCTGTTCAGAATAGAAAAGAAAAAAAAAGAAACACACGCAACGCAAGGAATATGCTACTTACCAGTATGCATCTGTTCTTGGCATGTAGAGCTGCAGATTTGTACACTTAGCATAGGTCGCCATCTGGTGTTGGGCCCGGATGTTTGCAGTTTGTTTTTCTTCTTGGACCGTCTTTGGAAGTCACGAGTTTGGTGACTCCTCCTTCGGTCCGTACTGCGCATGGGCTTCGGCTCCATCCTCAGATTGTTTTTCGCCAACAGGGAAATGATGGAGCTTGGTAATCATAGTGAGAAACCCATGTGTGTTGTATCTAAATAAGATATACTGGAACGGATACAGGTAGCCGGGGAGGCGGGTGGGCGTGTACAAATCTGCAGCTCTACATGCCAAGAACAGATGCATACTGGTAAGTAGCATATTCCGTTCGAGGCATATGAGCTGCAGATTGTACACTTAGCATAGATTATATAGCAGTACCCAACCTTAGCGGCGACCACCGGTATCCGTTGCAGCTGTTTGAAAGAGTGTCTTTAGTACAGCCTGGCCCACCCTAGCTTGCTGCTGGGAGTGCACATCTACACAGTAGTGTTTTGTGAATGTGTGCGGTGTAGACCATGTGGCTGCCTTGCATATGTCATCTAAGGGTATATTCCCTAGAAAAGCCATCGAAGCCCCTAACTTTCTTGTAGAGTGGGCTTTAGGGGGAACAGATAATGTTCTCTTTGCCTTCTGATAGCAAATTTGTATGCATTTTACAATCCACCTAGCTATCCCTGATTTTGAGATGGGGTTGCCTTTATGTGGTGGAGAGAAGGAAACGAACAACTGTTTGGTCTTCCTGAAGGGTTGCGTTCTTTGTATGTAGTATAGCAACGCCCTTTTCACATCTAGTGTGTGTAAGGCCCTTTCCGCAACAGATTGGGGTTGCGAAAAGAAGACAGGTAATTCCACTGACTGATTGAGGTGGAAGGGGGTAATGACTTTGGGCAGGAACTTCGGATTAGTTCGAAGTATGACCTTGCTGTGATGCATTTGTATGTAGGGTTCCTGTATGGTGAACGCTTGTATTTCCCCAACCCTTCTAAGGGAAGTGATAGCTACAAGGAAAGCTGTTTTCCAGGTGAGGAATTGTAGCTCACATTTGTGCATTGGTTCGAAGGGCGGACCCATTAGTCGTGTAAGGACCAAATTTAGATTCCATACAGGGGAGGGTGGTGCCCTGGGAGGAATTACTCGTTTAAGGCCTTCCATGAAGGCTTTAATAGCGGGCACTCTGAAGAGTGACAAATGCTGTCTGTTTTGTAGATAGGCAGCGATCGCTGCTAGGTGTAGGCGTATGGATGAATACGCCAGGTTACACCTGTGAAGATGGAGCAGATAGCATATGATGTGCTGTATGGATGCATCTAGAGGGTTGATTGTATTGTTACGGCAGTACATTACAAATCTTTTCCACTTTGCGGCATAGCATGCTCTAGTGGTAGGACGTCTGGCTTCCATGATGATGTTCATGCAATCAGGGGGAAGGTTAAGGTACCCGAATTCTAAGATTTCAGGAGCCAGATCGCCAGGTTGAGCTGAGCTGGGTCCGGGTGCCTGATTTCTCCATGGTTCTGGGTTAGGAGGCATGGGGAAAGGTGCAGTTTTTGATGTGGTACCACTGATAGTTGTAGTAGCGTGGTGTACCACGGCTGCCTGGCCCATGTCGGAGCTACCAGAATGAGTGTGAGGGAGTGCTGTTGTAGTTTCCTGACCACTAATGGAATTAGTGGGAGAGGTGGAAAGGCGTATGCAAATCTGCCTGACCAGTTCATCCATATCGCATTGCCCTTGGACAATGGGTGTGGGTATCTGGCGGCGAAGCTTGGGCATTTTTTGTTTTCGTGGGTGGCGAAGAGGTCTATTTGAGGATGCCCCCACTGTTGGAAGAATGGGTGAAGAACTTGTGGATGCAGTTCCCATTCGTGTAGTTGTTGAGTCTGTCTGCTGAGCAGATCTGCTATGGTGTTTTGTACGCCTGGAACATGCTGTGCCAGGAGAAAAATGTTTTGGGGAATTGCCCATCTCCATATGCTCTGGGCTAAGCGGGAGAGCTGGGGAGAGTGTGTCCCCCCCTGTTTCTGTATATAATACATCGCAGTCATGTTGTCTGTGCGAATGAGGACTGCTTTGCCTGAAATCTGCTTTTGGAAAGATTTTAGGGCTAGAAAGATCGCCAAAAGCTCCAGATGGTTGATGTGGAGCGTTTTTTGCTGTGGCGTCCATAGACCTTGCATTGTGAGGTGTAAGAGGTGCGCTCCCCAGCCGGAGAGCGATGCGTCCGCTGTTAGAGTCACTTGAGGAACCGGGTCCAGGAACGGCCGTCCCTTGGAAAGGTTTGTGGTGTTCCACCACTGCAGAGAGTGATGTGTGCGGCCGTCCACCAACACCAGATCCGTCAGCTGACCCTGGGCCTGGTTCCACTGTTGTGCTAGGCACTCCTGAAGTGGACGCATGTGGAGTCTTGCATGGGGCACTATGAAGATGCAAGACGCCATCATTCCTATGAGCTTCATAAACACTCTTGCTGGTAGAGAGTGTTGAGGAAGGAATATTTTGCGTAAGGCTAGAATGTTGTGATTCTGGCTGAGTTTGGATAGGCAATACCTTTTGAGGTGTCTATAGTGGCCCCGAGATATTGCTTCGTGTGAGATGGTATGAGGTGGGACTTTTGGTAGTTCACCGTGAAGCCTAGCTGATGAAGCAGTTGGATGGTGCTGTTTGTATGTTGCACGCATCGGTGGTAGGACGCGGCTTTTATTAGCCAGTCGTCTAAGTAAGGGAAGACGTGAATATGTTGACGTCTGAGGTGTGCTGCTACTACTGCTAGGCATTTGGTAAACACCCGTGGTGCAGTGGTGACCCCGAAGGGGAGAACCTTGAATTGGTAATGTTGCCCGTCCACCACGAACCTGAGGTATTTCCTGTGAGAGGGGTGTATTGGAATGTGAAAGTACGCGTCTTTCAGATCCAGTGTTGTGAGAAAGTCTCCCTGGCAGAGGAGTGGGAGGACTTGTTGTAAGGTGACCATGTGAAAGTGGTCTGAATGTATGTAGGCATTTAGAGGCCGGAGATCCAGAATGGGTCTGAGGGTCTCGTCTTTCTTTGGGATTAAGAAATATAGGGAGTAGACCCCTAGATTTCGTTGATTGACGGGTACCTGCTCTATAGCGTGTTTCTGGAGGAGCGAGAGTACCTCTTGTTTGAGCAGTGTGGAATGCTCTTGGGACATTGGACGGTGCCTTGGTGGGATATTGGGTGGGGTAGATGTTAGCTCGAGACAGTACCCTGACCGAATGATTTGGGTCACCCATTTGTCCGATGTTATGGACTCCCATACGTGGATAAAATCTTGTAGTCTGCCCCCGACCGGAGTGGAATGGTCTGGGGGGAGCGAAGGGGAGTCATTGTGCGGGTGGGGTGGCAGAACGGGTATTGTTGGTTTTGCCCCTGCCCTTGTTGTTGTTGCCTCTGTAACCACCTCTTTGGTTGCCCTTTGAAAAGGTATTTTGAGGAGGGGATTTGTAGGAGGTAGAGGCATTATCGGTGGAGGAGCCTCTACCTGTGCCACGAAAGGACGAGCGTCGAAAGGAACGCTTAGAGGCTTGTGTTTGGAGCGCTCCCATAGATTTCGCTGTGTCTGTATCTTTCTTCATTTTTTCTAGCGCTTCGTCTACCTTTGGGCCAAAGAGTGTTTGCTGGTCAAAGGTGTGATTAAGTATTGATGTCTGGACCTCAGGCTTGAACCCTGATATCCTGAGCCAGGCATGGCGGCGAAGCAGGACACTGGTGTTTATGGCTCTAGAAGCAGTGTCTGCTGCATCGAGGGCACACTTAATGGAGGTGTTTGTGATTAGTTTGCCCTCCTGTATCAGGTCATGAGCTTGGCGCTTGTATTTTTCTGGAAGGTGCTGCATGAGAGCCTCTAGTTCGTCATAGTGTGCTCTATCATATCGCGCAAGCAGTGCTTGTGTATTTGCAATGCGCCACATGTTTGCAGCCTGGTAGGCGGTGCGTTTACCAGACGCGTCCAGAAGTTTAGATTCCTTGTCTGGTGGTGGGGCATCTCCTGAGGATTGGGAGTTAGCCCGCTTTCTAGCTGTGGAGACAACTAGGGAATCTAGAGGAGCAGGGCCCTTGATGTATGCAGGGTCTGTGGGTGCCGCCTTGTACTTCTTCTCTATTCTAGGGTTTAGTACTCTGGCTCTGACAGGGTCTTTGAATGCCTCTGTAGCGTGCTTGGTGACACCCTTAAGCATGGGTAAAATAGCAGTGGAACGGTCTTGTAAATCAAATGTATCCAGTAGGAAGTCTTCTTCCACTGGTTCAGTGTGCATGTCCACCCCATGGTAGTGTGCTGCTCTCTGCACTAAATGGTGAAAACCTAAAGAGTCCTCTGGAGGAGACGGCCTTGATGGGTATAGGTCGTCTTGAGGTACATTAGGTATGTCAGGGTTATTATAATCCTCCCATGGATCTGGGGTCCTTGGTGGAGTGGAATCCATTGGGGCGTCCCCTGGGTCATTGTCCGGGTCCCCGTCATCCGGATCTGGGGATGGGGCCGGATCGTAGTGAGGTAAAGGTGGAGGTGGGAGGGGGGGTGGCAGTGGGGAGGGTACTCTGAGGGGGGAAGTAGCTGAGTCCCTCTTTTTGGGTGGAGGAGGAGGAGCCGGAGCCTCAAGGCGACGCTTCTTAGTAATTACAGTCAAAAGGCCAGTCTTTGGATCTCTGGACAAAGTCTTTTGTAAAGGGTCTGGTGTAAACAGAGCCAATGGCGCCGAGTCGTCTGTCGGCACCGGCGATTTCGGAACCGGAGGTTTCGATGTTCTGTGTACGCCATGCTTTTTCGAGGTCTCCGTGTGTTTCGGCGTCGAATGCTGTTTCGGCGCCGGGGCATCGGTCCCGACCGATTTCTGTTTGTGTTTGGTCGGCGCCGAGTGTCCAGGCTTCGGCACCGGTGGTTTCGGAGTCGAGCTGGATTTTGCAGGCTTCGGTGCCGAATGGTGTTTATCGGCACCGGGCGTCGGCTGGCTCGATCCCGAGCTGCCGTGAGACTTTGAGTGCTTCGACACCGGGCCCGAAGGTGGGGTGATCGAGGCTTTGGTTTTGGTTTTGCCCAGGCCGGCAGGCGAGGGAGTAACCGGAGTCTCTTTGGTTTTCGGTGCGGGGCTGGGAGGGGGCATTGTACTCACGGCCCGCTGTCCTGGTGTTACGTCCTCCAGGTCGGAGTCGTCGGCCTCGGAAGCGCTGACGATGTCTTCTCCCAGTTCGGTGTGTGTCTGCCCCGAAGCTTCGGCGTCGTCTCCGAAGATGTCCGGTGGAGCTGCAGAGGATGAGTGCGCCATGGTGCGTCGAGCTCTTCGATCTCGGATCGTTTTCTTCGATCGAAAAGACTTGCAGGCGGGGCAGTCTCTAGCCTCGTGTTCCGGAGAGAGGCAAAGGTTACACACCTGATGGAGGTCGGTGTGGGGAAATTTAGACCCACATTTTGGGCACTTTTTAAACGGAGTCCTTTCCATCGGCCGGGACCGGAGTCGCGGAGGGCCCGAAGGCCGGTGTCGATGTACGGGATGGAAAAAGTGCCGCTTCGAGATATGAAGATGATGAAGGAACTCGAAGAATCGAGGATTTTCCGTCGAGGCTGGAACCGTAGAAGTTCGAAGCCGGAGCACGAAGTATCACATCCGAGCCCGATGGCGGAAAAAAACAATCTGAGGATGGAGCCGAAGCCCATGCGCAGTACGGACCGAAGGAGGAGTCACCAAACTCGTGACTTCCAAAGACGGTCCAAGAAGAAAAACAAACTGCAAACATCCGGGCCCAACACCAGATGGCGACCTATGCTAAGTGTACAATCTGCAGCTCATATGCCTCGAACAAGCGCATTTAACCACCACAGGCATTTTGAGACCCAACCAATCCGCTTTACTACCCTCAACTGTATTAGGAAGGTGCTAGAAAGCAAGCCACACAATAAAGCCACTCAAAATTACATTTTGCATTCTTTTACACAACTACTTAATTTTGACAAATGCAAATTGCCAGACATTGTTGCAATTTAATTTAATGCGCAATTGATCCACTTCTATCTTTAGGCTATCCATCATTCAGAGAATTAACACTTGCTACATGCAAATTATGCAAACCGTCTGATAGGAATATGCTACTTACCAGTATGCATCTGTTCTTGGCATGTAGAGCTGCAGATTTGTACACTTAGCATAGGTCGCCATCTGGTGTTGGGCCCGGATGTTTGCAGTTTGTTTTTCTTCTTGGACCGTCTTTGGAAGTCACGAGTTTGGTGACTCCTCCTTCGGTCCGTACTGCGCATGGGCTTCGGCTCCATCCTCAGATTGTTTTTCGCCAACAGGGAAATGATGGAGCTTGGTAATCATAGTGAGAAACCCATGTGTGTTGTATCTAAATAAGATGTACTGGAACGGATACAGGTAGCCGGGGAGGCGGGTGGGCGTGTACAAATCTGCAGCTCTACATGCCAAGAACAGATGCATACTGGTAAGTAGCATATTCCGTTCGAGGCATATGAGCTGCAGATTGTACACTTAGCATAGATTATATAGCAGTACCCAACCTTAGCGGCGACCACCGGTATCCGTTGCAGCTGTTTGAAAGAGTGTCTTTAGTACAGCCTGGCCCACCCTAGCTTGCTGCTGGGAGTGCACATCTACACAGTAGTGTTTTGTGAATGTGTGCGGTGTAGACCATGTGGCTGCCTTGCATATGTCATCTAAGGGTATATTCCCTAGAAAAGCCATAGAAGCCCCTAACTTTCTTGTAGAGTGGGCTTTAGGGGGAACAGATAATGTTCTCTTTGCCTTCTGATAGCAAATTTGTATGCATTTTACAATCCACCTAGCTATCCCTGATTTTGAGATGGGGTTGCCTTTATGTGGTGGAGAGAAGGAAACGAACAACTGTTTGGTCTTCCTGAAGGGTTGCGTTCTTTGTATGTAGTATAGCAACGCCCTTTTCACATCTAGTGTGTGTAAGGCCCTTTCCGCAACAGATTGGGGTTGCGAAAAGAAGACAGGTAATTCCACTGATTGATTGAGGTGGAAGGGGGTAATGACTTTGGGCAGGAACTTCGGATTTGTTCGAAGTATGACCTTGCTGTGATGCATTTGTATGTAGGGTTCCTGTATGGTGAACGCTTGTATTTCACCAACCCTTCTAAGGGAAGTGATAGCTACAAGGAAAGCTGTTTTCCAGGTGAGAAATTGTAGCTCACATTTGTGCATTGGTTCGAAGGGTGGACCCATTAGTCGTGTAAGGACCAAATTTAGATTCCATACAGGGGAGGGTGGTGCCCTGGGAGGAATTACTCGTTTAAGGCCTTCCATGAAGGCTTTAATAGCGGGCACTCTGAAGAGAGATAAATGCTGTCTGTTTTGTAGATAGGCAGCGATCGCTGCTAGGTGTAGGCGTATGGATGAATATGCCAGGTTACACCTGTGAAGATGGAGCAGATAGCATATGATGTGCTGTATGGATGCATCTAGAGGGTTGATTGTATTGTTACGGCAGTACATTACAAATCTTTTCCACTTTGCGGCATAGCATGCTCTAGTGGTAGGACGTCTGGCTTCCATGATGATGTTCATGCAATCAGGGGGAAGGTTAAGGTACCCGAATTCTAAGATTTCAGGAGCCAGATCGCCAGGTTGAGCTGAGCTGGGTCCGGGTGCCTGATTTCTCCATGGTTCTGGGTTAGGAGGCATGGGGTTAGGTGCAGTTTTTGATGTGGTACCACCGATAGTTGTAGTAGCGTGGTGTACCACGGCTGCCTCGCCCACGTTGGAGCTACCAGAATGAGTGTGAGGGAGTGCTGTTGTAGTTTCCTGACCACTAATGGAATTAGTGGGAGAGGTGGAAAGGCGTATGCAAATCTGCCTGACCAGTTCATCCATATCGCATTGCCCTTGGACAATGGGTGTGGGTATCTGGCGGCGAAGCTTGGGCATTTTTTGTTTTCGTGGGTGGCGGAGAGGTCTATTTGAGGATGCCCCCACTGTTGGAAGAATGGGTGAAGAACTTGTGGATGCAGTTCCCATTCGTGTAGTTGTTGAGTCTGTCTGCTGAGCAGATCTGCTATGGTGTTTTGTACGCCTGGAACATGCTGTGCCAGGAGAAAAATGTTTTGGGGAATTGCCCATCTCCATATGCTCTGGGCTAAGCGGGAGAGCTGGGGAGAGTGTGTCCCCCCCTGTTTCTGTATATAATACATCGCAGTCATGTTGTCTGTGCGAATGAGGACTGCTTTGCCTGAAATCTGCTTTTGGAAAGATTTTAGGGCTAGAAAGATCGCCAAAAGCTCCAGATGGTTGATGTGGAGCGTTTTTTGCTGTGGCGTCCATAGGCCTTGCATTGTGAGGTGTAAGAGGTGCGCTCCCCAGCCGGAGAGCGATGCGTCCGCTGTTAGAGTCACTTGAGGAACCGGGTCCAGGAACGGCTGTCCCTTGGAAAGGTTTGTGGTGTTCCACCACTGCAGAGAGTGATGTGTGCGGCCGTCCACCAACACCAGATCCGTCAGCTGACCCTGGGCCTGGTTCCACTGTTGTGCTAGGCACTCCTGAAGTGGACGCATGTGGAGTCTTGCATGGGGCACTATGAAGATGCAAGACGCCATCATCCCTATGAGCTTCATAAACACTCTTGCTGGTAGAGAGTGTTGAGGAAGGAATATTTTGCGTAAGGCTAGAATGCTTGTGATTCTGGCTGAGTTTGGATAGGCAATACCTTTTGAGGTGTCTATAGTGGCCCCGAGATATTGCTTCGTGTGAGATGGTATGAGGTGGGACTTTTGGTAGTTCACCGTGAAGCCTAGCTGATGAAGCAGTTGGATGGTGCTGTTTGTATGTTGCACGCATTGGTGGTAGGACGCGGCTTTTATCAGCCAGTCGTCTAAGTAAGGGAAGACGTGAATATGTTGACGTCTGAGGTGTGCTGCTACTACTGCTAGGCATTTGGTAAACACCCGTGGTGCAGTGGTGACCCCGAAGGGGAGAACCTTGAATTGGTAATGTTGCCCGTCCACCACGAACCTGAGGTATTTCCTGTGAGAGGGGTGTATTGGAATGTGAAAGTACGCGTCTTTCAGATCCAGTGTTGTGAGAAAGTCTCCCTGGCAGAGGAGTGGGAGAACTTGTTGTAAGGTGACCATGTGAAAGTGGTCTGAATGTATGTAGGCATTTAGAGGCCGGAGATCCAGAATGGGTCTGAGGGTCTCGTCTTTCTTTGGGATTAAGAAATATAGGGAGTAGACCCCTAGATTTCGTTGATTGACGGGTACCTGCTCTATAGCGTGTTTCTGGAGGAGCGAGAGTACCTCTTGTTTGAGCAGTGTGGAATGTTCTTGGGACATTGGACGGTGCCTTGGTGGGATATTGGGTGGGGTAGATGTTAGCTCGAGACAGTACCCTGACCGAATGATTTGGGTCACCCATTTGTCCGATGTTATGGACTCCCATACGTGGATAAAATCTTGTAGTCTGCCCCCGACCGGAGTGGGATGGTCTGGGGGGAGCGGAGGGGAGTCATTGTGCGGGTGGGGTGGCAGAACGGGTATTGTTGGTTTTGCCCCTGCCCTTATTGTTGTTGCCTCTGTAACCACCTCTTTGGTTGCCCTTTGAAAAGGTATTTTGAGGAGGGGATTTGTAGGAGGTAGAGGCATTATCGGTGGAGGAGCCTCTACCTGTGCCACGAAAGGACGAGCGTCGAAAGGAACGCTTAGAGGCTTGTGTTTGGAGCGCTCCCATAGACTTCGCTGTGTCTGTATCTTTCTTCATTTTTTCTAGCGCCTCGTCTACCTTTGGGCCAAAGAGTGTTTGTTGGTCAAAGGTGTGATTGAGTATTGATGTCTGGACCTCAGGCTTGAACCCTGATATCCTGAGCCAGGCATGGCGGCGAAGCAGGACACTGGTATTTATGGCTCTAGAAGCAGTGTCTGCTGCATCGAGGGCACACTTAATGGAGGTGTTTGTGATTAGTTTGCCCTCCTGTATCAGGTCATGAGCTTGGCGCTTGTATTTTTCTGGAAGGTGCTGCATAAGAGCCTCTAGTTCGTCATAGTGTGCTCTATCATATCGCGCAAGCAGTGCTTGTGTATTTGCAATGCGCC
This sequence comes from Triturus cristatus, assembly GCF_964204655.1. Lineage (NCBI taxonomy): Eukaryota > Metazoa > Chordata > Amphibia > Caudata > Salamandridae > Triturus > Triturus cristatus. The sequence continues at coordinate 1,219,012,341 of NC_140582.1, read as the reverse complement.
ACATGTTTGCAGCCTGGTAGGCGGTGCGTTTACCAGACGCGTCCAGAAGTTTAGATTCCTTGTCTGGTGGTGGGGCATCTCCTGAGGATTGGGAGTTAGCCCGCTTTCTAGCTGTGGAGACAACTAGGGAATCTAGAGGAGCAGGGCCCTTGATGTATGCAGGGTCTGTGGGTGCCGCCTTGTACTTCTTCTCTATTCTAGGGTTTAGTACTCTGGCTCTGACAGGGTCTTTGAATACCTCTGTAGCGTGCTTGGTGACACCCTTAAGCATGGGTAAAATAGCAGTGGAACGGTCTTGTAAATCAAATGTATCCAGTAGGAAGTCTTCTTCCACTGGTTCACTGTGCATGTCCACCCCATGGTAGTGTGCTGCTCTCTGCACTAAATGGTGAAAACCTAAAGAGTCCTCTGGAGGAGACGGCCTTGATGGGTATAGGTCGTCTTGAGGTACATTAGGTATGTCAGGGTTATTATAATCCTCCCATGGATCTGGGGTCCCTGGTGGAGTGGAATCCATTGGGGCGTCCCCTGGGTCATTGTCCGGGTCCCCGTCATCCGGATCTGGGGATGGGGCCGGATCGTAGTGAGGTAAAGGTGGAGGGGGTGGTGGTGGGAGGGGGGGTGGCAGTGGGGAGGGTACTCTGAGGGGAGAAGTAGCTGAGTCCCTCTTTTTGGGTGGAGGAGGAGGAGCCGGAGCCTCAAGGCGACGTTTCTTAGTAATTACAGTCAAAAGGCCAGTCTTTGGATCTCTGGACAAAGTCTTTTGTAAAGGGTCTGGTGTAAACAGAGCCAATGGCGCCGAGTCGTCTGTCGGCACCGGCGATTTCGGAACCGGAGGTTTCGATGTTCTGTGTACGCCATGCTTTTTCGAGGTCTCCGTGTGTTTCGGCGTCGAATGCTGTTTCGGCGCCGGAGCATCGGTGCCGACCGATTTCTGTTTGTGTTTGGTCGGCACCGAGTGTCCAGGCTTCGGCACCGGTGGTTTCGGAGTCGAGCTGGATTTTGCAGGCTTCGGTGCCGGATGGTGTTTTTCGGCACCGGGCGTCGGCTGGCTCGATCCCGAGCTGCCGTGAGACTTTGAGTGCTTCGACACCGGGCCCGAAGGTGGGGTGATCGAGGCTTTGGTTTTGGTTTTGCCCAGGCCGGCAGGCGAGGGAGTAACCGGAGTCTCTTTGGTTTTCGGTGCGGGGTTGGGAGGGGGCATAGTACTCACGGCCCGCTGTCCTGGTGTGACGTCCTCCAGGTCTGAGTCGTCGGCCTCGGAAGCGCTGACGATGTCTTCCCCCCGTTCGGTGTGTGTCTGCCCCGAAGCTTCGGCGTCGTCTCCGAAGATGTCCGGTGGAGCTGCAGAGGATGAGTGCGCCATGGTGCGTCGAGCTCTTCGATCTCGGATCGTTTTCTTCGATCGAAAAGACTTGCAGGCGGGGCAGTCTCTAGCCTCGTGTTCCGGAGAGAGGCAAAGGTTACACACCTGATGGAGGTCGGTGTGGGGAAATTTAGACCCACATTTTGGGCACTTTTTAAACGGAGTCCTTTCCATCGGCCGGGACCGGAGTCGCGGAGGGCCCGAAGGCCGGTGTCGATGTACGGGATGGAAAAAGTGCCGCTTCGAGAGATGAAGATGATGAAGGAACTCGAAGAATCGAGGATTTTCCGTCGAGGCTGGAACCGTAGAAGTTCGAAGCCGGAGCACGAAGTATCACATCCGAGCCCGATGGCGGAAAAAAACAATCTGAGGATGGAGCCGAAGCCCATGCGCAGTACGGACCGAAGGAGGAGTCACCAAACTCGTGACTTCCAAAGACGGTCCAAGAAGAAAAACAAACTGCAAACATCCGGGCCCAACACCAGATGGCGACCTATGCTAAGTGTACAATCTGCAGCTCATATGCCTCGAACATATATTTCTTGCTTCACGCATTTGCAGGACAAAAAGCAGCAGTTTTGAATTTGGATTACCTTCTATGAACATTTACCTCATCTCTTACGAGTGCTGCTTTCACATCCAAGAGCTGTAGTCGTGCAGTGTGCTTTGTAGAATCCAATCCTGTCTGAAGCAAAGAGTTGCACACAGATTCTAATCCATTCACAGTAGTAACTCTCAACCACTTTTTTCCACGTATCCAATTAAACGACTGATGGTGAAGTGAATTTAACTCAATGCTTTAAGAATGTAGATTTGATGCACTCGTTACTTTCTTTTGATTAATTCTACTTGTGCGATCGTGACCAAACACACGCATTTCTTTAGTGATCATTCCTCACACAGCTTATACAGTCACTACTGTTCGCTGCAAACTCCAGCCACTGCATATTTTGAACCGAGTGATATTTGAATTGTTCCCACTTTGATTCAGAATTCCATTCTGCTTGCATCATGTTATCTGGTTGCTATGATTTGGTTGCAAAATTCTCTTCCATAACACACGACATTTGCCTCTTCGTGGTCTTGTTTGGAGCTCCGATGCCTGCTCTGAAAAATGTCTCAACAAGAAAAAGTTTTGCCCGCCCAACCCCTTAGTACGCAAGGGCAAATCCCTCCCCAACGTCACAAATGCAAAATTGCTTATTCTCTTGGTTGGCTGAAAAAGGCACACTGGTTAGCTTAAGAGAAATGCATCCTTCACAATTCCAGCCAATTTTGAAACAATCCATGTAAATGAATTAGTTGAAAATCCAACAAAAATCCAACACACCTGAACAACACCTGCTTGGCCCTTTAGAAGTCTCCTTATTTGGGCTGCTGCTTTATAGAGGATACCACTTTTCCAAGTTCCTGCTGGGGGTAGAAAAATAAGACAACTCCTCCAACTCTAGCCGGGATCATTCCTTACACGCTTTGGCCTAGTTACTAATTAAATACAAGATCCCCATAAAAGACACAGCAATCAGGGCACTTATCTGCCACGTACTCGCACTACTGCCATTTCACGGATGGACTGGTGTCATCTTTTCCACCTTGTAAGCATCATTCTCATCTCCATTCAAAGCTATTAATTCAACCTGTGAAAGACAAGTCTTGCTCTACTCCCTTTGTCAGCCTTAATTGTTCTTGCTTATTCCTACAGAAATAAAGGGAAAAACGACCAAAGACAAAAAGCAAACAGAAAAAAAACCCACCAAGATGCAACACAGAAGCCAGACATTAAATGTCAACGGTCACTTTATTAGCAATTTAAGAGTAAGCTCTGAATGCAAATCTTACAGAGAAAACAAACGACTCTAAAACCTCATGCCCTCATCAGGAGGCTAATACAAAAAAGATTACCTACTTCACGCATCAATAGATATGCTCCAAATGGCCCTTCATTGCCAACTGGTGAAGTGAACACAATACCACGAGGCTGTGAACAGAAAAGACTGGACAGGTTGTGACCCCCCGCACCTCTCCCCCAACTCAAACCTATCCCCAGGGAGAAACCTTCACAACAAAGTTCTAACTTCACACTATTTTCCAAGCAGACAGGCTGGCAATTGGAACCCTATCCCAAAAATTAGGTACTTATCTGGACACATGCCGCAAGCCGACTCACTGCCACCACTGAAAGCTCTTTAGATCAATGCTAATAACTCTGGTTATATAGATGTGTGATGAGTAGCCCATACAATTTGGTCGTCTCTGAACTACAGATCGTAAGTGCATGGATGCAATTCAAATAAGACTAGAATATTTTATTCTAGAGTATCACTGCGGTACACCATTACGAGGCATTCAAAAGGTGGTCCTCTTCATATAGCCTGTTCAGAATAGAAAAAAAAAAAAAGAAACACGCAACGCAAAAGCGCATTTAACCACCACAGGCATTTTGAGACCCAACCAATCCGCTTTACTACCCTCAACTGTATTAGGAAGGTGCTAGAAAGCAAGCCACACAATAAAGCCACTCAAAATTACATTTTGCATTCTTTTACACAACTACTTAATTTTGACAAATGCAAATTGCCAGACATTGTTGCAATTTAATTTAATGCGCAATTGATCCACTTCTATCTTTAGGCTATCCATCATTCAGAGAATTAACACTTGCTACATGCAAATTATGCAAACCGTCTGATAATATATTTCTTGCTTCACGCATTTGCAGGACAAAAAGCAGCAGTTTTGAATTTGGATTTCCTTCTATGAACATTTACCTCATCTCTTACGAGTGCTGCTTTCACATCCAAGAGCTGTAGTAGTGCAGTGTGCTTTGTAGAATCCAATCCTGTCCGAAGCAAAGAGTTGCACACAGATTCTAATCCATTCACAGTAGTAACTCTCAACCACTTTTTTCCACGTATCCAATCAAACGACTGATGGTGAAGTGAATTTAACTCAATGCTTTAAGAATGTAGATTTGATGCACTCGTTACTTTCTTTTGATTAATTCTACTTGTGCGATCGTGACCAAACACACGCATTTCTTTAGTGATCATTCCTCACACAGCTTATACAGTCACTACTGTTCGCTGCAAACTCCAGCCACTGCATATTTTGAACCGAGTGATATTTGAATTGTTCTCACTTTGATTCTGAATTCCATTCTGCTTGCTTGCATCATGTTATGTGGTTGCTATGTTTTGGTTGCAAAATTCTCTTCCATAACACACGACATTTGCCTCTTCTTGGTCTTGTTTGGAGCTCCGATGCCTGCTCTGAAAAATGTCTCAACAAGAAAAAGTTTTGCCCGCCCAACCCCTTAGTACGCAAGGGCAAATCCCTCCCCAACGTCACAAATGCTAAATTGCTTATTCTCTTGGTTGGCTGAAAAAGGCACACTGTTTAGCTTAAGAGAAATGCATCCTTCACAATTCCAGCCAATTTTGAAACAATCCATGTAAATGAATTAGTTGAAAATCCAACAAAAATCCAACACACCTGAACTACACCTGCTTGGCCCTTTAGAAGTCTCCTTATTTGGGCTGCTGCTTTATAGAGGATACCACTTTTCCAAGTTCCTGCTGGGGGTAGAAAAATAAGACAACTCCTCCAACTCTAGCAGGGATCATTCCTTACACGCTTTGGCCTTGTTACTAATTAAATACAAGATCCCCATAAAAGACACAGCAATCAGAGCACTTATCTGCCACGTACTCGCACTACTGCCATTTCACGGATGGACTGGTGTCATCTTTTCCACCTTGTAAGCATCATTCTCATCTCCATTCAAAGCTATTAATTCAACCTGTGAAAGACAAGTCTTGCTCTACTCCCTTTGTCTGCCTTAATTGTTCTTGCTTATTCCTACAGAAATAAAGGGAAAAACGACCAAAGACAAAAAGCAAACAGAAAAAAAAACCCACCAAGATGCAACACAGAAGCCAGACATTAAATGTGAACGGTCACTTTATTAGCAATTTAAGAGTAAGCTCTGAATGCAAATCTTACAGAGAAAACAAACTACTCTAAAACCTCATGCCCTCATCAGGAGGCTAATACAAAAAAATTACCTACTTCACGTATCAATAGATATGCTCCAAATGGCCCTTCATTGCCAACTGGTGAAGTGAACACAATACCACGAGGCTGTGAACAGAAAAGACTGGACAGGTTGAGACCCCCCGCACCTCCCCCCCAACTCAAACCTATCCCCAGGGAGAAACCTTCACAACAAAGTTCTAACTTCACACTATTTTCCAAGCAGACAGGCTGGCAATTGTAACCCTATCCCAAAAATTAGGTACTCATCTGGACACATGTCGCAAGCCGACTCACTGCCACCACTGAAAGCTCTTTAGATCAATGCCAATAACTCTGGTTATATAGATGTGTGACGAGTAGCCCATACAATTTGGTCGTCTCTGAACTACAGATCGTAAGTGCATGGATGCAATTCAAATAAGACTAGAATATTTTATTCTAGAGTATCACTGCGGCACACCATTACGAGGCATTCAAAAGGTGGTCCTCTTCATATAGCCTGTTCAGAATAGAAAAAAAAAAAAAGAAACACACACGCAACGCAAAAGCGCATTTAACCACCACAGGCATTTTGAGACCCAACCAATCCGCTTTACTACCCTCAACTGTATTAGGAAGGTGCTAGAAAGCAAGCCACACAATAAAGCCACTCAAAATTACATTTTGCGTTCTTTTACACAACTACTTAATTTTGACAAATGCAAATTGCCAGACATTGTTGCAATTTAATTTAATGCGCAATTGATCCACTTCTATCTTTAGGCTATCCATCATTCAGAGAATTAACACTTGCTACATGCAAATTATGCAAACCGTCTGATAATATATTTCTTGCTTCACGCATTTGCAGGACAAAAAGCAGCAGTTTTGAATTTGGATTACCTTCTATGAACATTTACCTCATCTCTTACGAGTGCTGCTTTCACATCCAAGAGCTGTAGTCGTGTAGTGTGCTTTGTAGAATCCAATCCTGTCCGAAGCAAAGAGTTGCACACAGATTCTAATCCATTCACAGTAGTAACTCTCAACCACTTTTTTCCACGTATCCAATCAAACGACTGATGGTGAAGTGAATTTAACTCAAGGCTTTAAGAATGTAGATTTGATGCACTCGTTACTTTCTTTTGATTAATTCTACTTGTGCGATCGTGACCAAACACACGCATTTCTTTAGTGATCATTCCTCACACAGCTTATACAGTCACTACTGTTCGCTGCAAACTCCAGCCACTGCATTTTTTGAACCGAGTGATATTTGAATTGTTCTCACTTTGATTCAGAATTCCATTCTGCTTGCATCATGTTATCTGGTTGCTATGATTTGGTTGCAAAATTCACTTCCATAACACACGACATTTGCCTCTTCGTGGTCTTGTTTGGAGCTCCGATGCCTGCTCTGAAAAATGTCTCAACAAGAAAAAGTTTTGCCCGCCCAACCCCTTAGTACGCAAGGGCAAATCCCTCCCCAACGTCACAAATGCTAAATTGCTTATTCTCTTGGTTAGCTGAAAAAGGCACACTGTTTAGCTTAAGAGAAATGCATCCTTCACAATTCCAGCCAATTTTGAAACAATCCATGTAAATGAATTAGTTGAAAATCCAACAAAAATCCAACACACCTGAACAACACCTGCTTGGCCCTTTAGAAGTCTCCTTATTTGGGCTGCTGCTTTATAGAGGATACCACTTTTCCAAGTTCCTGCTGGGGGTAGAAAAATAAGACAACTCCTCCAACTCTAGCCGGGATCATTCCTTACACGCTTTGGCCTAGTTACTAATTAAATACAAGATCCCCATAAAAGACACAGCAATCAGGGCACTTATCTGCCACGTACTCGCACTACTGCCATTTCACGGATGGACTGGTGTCATCTTTTCCACCTTGTAAGCATCATTCTCATCTCCATTCAAAGCTATTAATTCAACCTGTGAAAGACAAGTCTTGCTCTACTCCCTTTGTCTGCCTTAATTGTTCTTGCTTATTCCTACAGAAATAAAGGGAAAAACGACCAAAGACAAAAAGCAAACAGAAAAAAAAACCACCAAGATGCAACACAGAAGCCAGACATTAAATGTGAACGGTCACTTTATTAGCAATTTAAGAGTAAGCTCTGAATGCAAATCTTACAGAGAAAGGAATATGCTACTTACCAGTATGCATCTGTTCTTGGCATGTAGAGCTGCAGATTTGTACACTTAGCATAGGTCGCCATCTGGTGTTGGGCCCGGATGTTTGCAGTTTGTTTTTCTTCTTGGACCGTCTTTGGAAGTCACGAGTTTGGTGACTCCTCCTTCGGTCCGTACTGCGCATGGGCTTCGGCTCCATCCTCAGATTGTTTTTCGCCAACAGGGAAATGATGGAGCTTGGTAATCATAGTGAGAAACCCATGTGTGTTGTATCTAAATAAGATATACTGGAACGGATACAGGTAGCCGGGGAGGCGGGTGGGCGTGTACAAATCTGCAGCTCTACATGCCAAGAACAGATGCATACTGGTAAGTAGCATATTCCGTTCGAGGCATATGAGCTGCAGATTGTACACTTAGCATAGATTATATAGCAGTACCCAACCTTAGCGGCGACCACCGGTATCCGTTGCAGCTGTTTGAAAGAGTGTTTTTAGTACAGCCTGGCCCACCCTAGCTTGCTGCTGGGAGTGCACATCTACACAGTAGTGTTTTGTGAATGTGTGCGGTGTAGACCATGTGGCTGCCTTGCATATGTCATCTAAGGGTATATTCCCTAGAAAAGCCATAGAAGCCCCTAACTTTCTTGTAGAGTGGGCTTTAGGGGGAACAGATAATGTTCTCTTTGCCTTCTGATAGCAAATTTGTATGCATTTTACAATCCACCTAGCTATCCCTGATTTTGAGATGGGGTTGCCTTTATGTGGTGGAGAAAAGGAAACGAACAACTGTTTGGTCTTCCTGAAGGGTTGCGTTCTTTGTATGTAATATAGCAACGCCCTTTTCACATCTAGTGTGTGTAAGGCCCTTTCCGCAACAGATTGGGGTTGCGAAAAGAAGACAGGTAATTCCACTGATTGATTGAGGTGGAAGGGGGTAATGACTTTGGGCAGGAACTTCGGATTAGTTCGAAGTATGACCTTGCTGTGATGCATTTGTATGTAGGGTTCCTGTATGGTGAACGCTTGTATTTCACCAACCCTTCTAAGGGAAGTGATAGCTACAAGGAAAGCTGTTTTCCAGGTGAGAAATTGTAGCTCACATTTGTGCATTGGTTCGAAGGGCGGACCCATTAGTCGTGTAAGGACCAAATTTAGATTCCATACAGGGGAGGGTGGTGCCCTGGGAGGAATTACTCGTTTAAGGCCTTCCATGAAGGCTTTAATAGCGGGCACTCTGAAGAGTGACAAATGCTGTCTGTTTTGTAGATAGGCAGCGATCGCTGCTAGGTGTAGGCGTATGGATGAATACGCCAGGTTACACCTGTGAAGATGGAGCAGATAGCATATGATGTGCTGTATGGATGCATCTAGAGGGTTGATTGTATTGTTACGGCAGTAGATTACAAATCTTTTCCACTTTGCGGCATAGCATGCTCTAGTGGTAGGACGTCTGGCTTCCATGATGATGTTCATGCAATCAGGGGGAAGGTTAAGGTACCCGAATTCTAAGATTTCAGGAGCCAGATCGCCAGGTTGAGCTGAGCTGGGTCCGGGTGCCTGATTTCTCCATGGTTCTGGGTTAGGAGGCATGGGGAAAGGTACAGTTTTTGATGTGGTACCACTGATAGTTGTAGTAGCGTGGTGTACCACGGCTGCCTGGCCCATGTCGGAGCTACGAGAATGAGTGTGAGGGAGTGCTGTTGTAGTTTCCTGACCACTAATGGAATTAGTGGGAGAGGTGGAAAGGCGTATGCAAATCTGCCTGACCAGTTCATCCATATCGCATTGCCTTTGGACAATGGGTGTGGGTATCTGGCGGCGAAGCTTGGGCATTTTTTGTTTTCGTGGGTGGCGAAGAGGTCTATTTGAGGATGCCCCCACTGTTGGAAGAATGGGTGAAGAACTTGTGGATGCAGTTCCCATTCGTGTAGTTGTTGAGTCTGTCTGCTGAGCAGATCTGCTATGGTGTTTTGTACGCCTGGAACATGCTGTGCCAGGAGAAAAATGTTTTGGGGAATTGCCCATCTCCATATGCTCTGGGCTAAGCGGGAGAGCTGGGGAGAGTGTGTCCCCCCCTGTTTCTGTATATAATACATCGCAGTCATGTTGTCTGTGCGAATGAGGACTGCTTTGCCTGAAATCTGTTTTTGGAAAGATTTTAGGGCTAGAAAGATCGCCAAAAGCTCCAGATGGTTGATGTGGAGCGTTTTTTGCTGTGGCGTCCATAGACCTTGCATTGTGAGGTGTAAGAGGTGCGCCCCCCAGCCGGAGAGCGATGCGTCCGCTGTTAGAGTCACTTGAGGAACCGGGTCCAGGAACGGCCGTCCCTTGGAAAGGTTTGTGGTGTTCCACCACTGCAGAGAGTGATGTGTGCGGCCGTCCACCAACACCAGATCCGTCAGCTGACCCTGGGCCTGGTTCCACTGTTGTGCTAGGCACTCCTGAAGTGGACGCATGTGGAGTCTTGCATGGGGCACTATGAAGATGCAAGACGCCATCATCCCTATGAGCTTCATAAACACTCTTGCTGGTAGAGAGTGTTGAGGAAGGAATATTTTGCGTAAGGCTAGAATGCTTGTGATTCTGGCTGAGTTTGGATAGGCAATACCTTTTGAGGTGTCTATAGTGGCCCCGAGATATTGCTTCGTGTGAGATGGTATGAGGTGGGACTTTTGGTAGTTCACTGTGAAGCCTAGCTGATGAAGCAGTTGGATGGTGCTGTTTGTATGTTGCACGCATCGGTGGTAGGACGCGGCTTTTATCAGCCAGTCGTCTAAGTAAGGGAAGACGTGAATATGTTGACGTCTGAGGTGTGCTGCTACTACTGCTAGGCATTTGGTAAACACTCGTGGTGCAGTGGTGACCCCAAAGGGGAGAACCTTGAATTGGTAATGTTGCCCGTCCACCACGAACCTGAGGTATTTCCTGTGAGAGGGGTGTATTGGAATGTGAAAGTACGCGTCTTTCAGATCCAATGTTGTGAGAAAGTCTCCCTGACAGAGGAGTGGGAGGACTTGTTGTAAGGTGACCATGTGAAAGTGGTCTGAATGTATGTAGGCATTTAGAGGCCGGAGATCCAGAATGGGTCTGAGGGTCTCGTCTTTCTTTGGGATTAAGAAATATAGGGAGTAGACCCCTAGATTTTGTTGACTGAGGGGTACCTGCTCTATAGCGTGTTTCTGGAGGAGCGAGAGTACCTCTTGTTTGAGCAGTGTGGAATGCTCTTGGGACATTGGACGGTGCCTTGGTGGGATATTGGGTGGGGTAGATGTTAGCTCGAGACAGTACCCTGACCGAATGATTTGGGTCACCCATTTGTCCGATGTTATGGACTCCCATACGTGGATAAAATCTTGTAGTCTGCCCCCGACCGGAGTGGAATGGTCTGGGGGGAGCGAAGGGGAGTCATTGTGCGGGTGGGGTGGCAGAACGGGTATTGTTGGTTTTGCCCCTGCCCTTATTGTTGTTGCCTCTGTAACCACCTCTTTGGTTGCCCTTTGAAAAGGTATTTTGAGGAGGGGATTTGTAGGAGGTAGAGGCATTATCGGTGGAGGAGCCTCTACCTGTGCCACGAAAGGACGAGCGTCGAAAGGAACGCTTAGCGGTTTGCGTTTGGAGCGCTCCCATAGACTTCGCTGTGTCTGTATCTTTCTTCATTTTTTCTAGCGCTTCGTCTACCTTTGGGCCAAAGAGTGTTTGCTGGTCAAAGGTGTGATTAAGTATTGATGTCTGGACCTCAGGCTTGAACCCTGATATCCTGAGCCAGGCATGGCGGCGAAGCAGGACACTGGTGTTTATGGCTCTAGAAGCAGTGTCTGCTGCATCGAGGGCACACTTAATGGAGGTGTTTGTGATTAGTTTGCCCTCCTGTATCAGGTCATGAGCTTGGCGCTTGTATTTTTCTGGAAGGTGCTGCATAAGAGCCTCTAGTTCATCATAGTGTGCTCTATCATATCGCGCAAGCAGTGCATGTGTATTTGCAATGCGCCACATGTTTGCAGCCTGGTAAGCGGTGCGTTTACCAGACGCGTCCAGAAGTTTAGATTCCTTGTCTGGTGGCGGGGCATCTCCTGAGGATTGGGAGTTAGCCCGCTTTCTAGCTGTGGAGACAACTAGGGAATCTAGAGGAGCAGGGCCCTTGATGTATGCAGGGTCTGTGGGTGCCGCCTTGTACTTCTTCTCTATTCTAGGGTTTAGTACTCTGGCTCTGACAGGGTCTTTGAATACCTCTGAAGCGTGCTTGGTGACACCCTTAAGCATGGGTAAAATAGCAGTGGAACGGTCTTGTAAATCAAATGTATCCAGTAGGAAGTCTTCTTCCACTGGTTCAGTGTGCATGTCCACCCCATGGTAGTGTGCTGCTCTCTGCACTAAATGGTGAAAGCCTAAAGAGTCCTCTGGAGGAGACGGCCTTGATGGGTATAGGTCGTCTTGAGGTACATTAGGTATGTCAGGGTTATTATAATCCTCCCATGGATCTGGGGTCCCTGGTGGAGTGGAATCCATTGGGGCGTCCCCTGGGTCATTGTCCGGGTCCCCGTCATCCGGATCTGGGGCCGGATCGTAGTGAGGTAAAGGTGGAGGGGGTGGTGGTGGGAGGGGGGGTGGCAGTGGGGAGGGTACTCTAAGGGGAGAAGTAGCTGAGTCCCTCTTTTTGGGTGGAGGAGGAGGAGCCGGAGCCTCAAGGCGACGCTTCTTAGTAATTACAGTCAAAAGGCCAGTCTTTGGATCTCTGGACAAAGTCTTTTGTAAAGGGTCTGGTGTAAACAGAGCCAATGGTGCCGAGTCGTCTGTCGGCACCGGCGATTTCGGAACCGGAGGTTTCGATGTTCTGTGTACGCCATGCTTTTTCGAGGTCTCCGTGTGTTTCGGCGTCGAATGCTGTTTCGGCGCCGGAGCATCGGTGCCGACCGATTTCTGCTTGTGTTTGGTCGGCGCCGAGTGTCCAGGCTTCGGCACCGGTGGTTTCGGAGTCGAGCTGGATTTTGCAGGCTTCGGTGCCGAATGGTGTTTATCGGCACCGGGCGTCGGCTGGCTCGATCCCGAGCTGCCGTGAGACTTTGAGTGCTTCGACACCGGGCCCGAAGGTGGGGTGATCGAGGCTTTGGTTTTGGTTTTGCCCAGGCCGGCAGGCGAGGGAGTAACCGGAGTCTCTTTGGTTTTCGGTGCGGGGCTGGGAGGGGGCATTGTACTCACGGCCCGCTGTCCTGGTGTTACGTCCTCCAGGTCGGAGTCGTCGGCCTCGGAAGCGCTGACGATGTCTTCTCCCAGTTCGGTGTGTGTCTGCCCCGAAGCTTCGGCGTCGTCTCCGAAGATGTCCGGTGGAGCTGTCGAGGATGAGTGCGCCATGGTGCGTCGAGCTCTTCGATCTCGGATCGTTTTCTTCGATCGAAAAGACTTGCAGGCGGGGCAATCTCTGGCCTCGTGTTCCGGAGAGAGGCAAAGGTTACACACCTGATGGAGGTCGGTGTGGGGAAATTTAGACCCACATTTTGGGCACTTTTTAAACGGAGTCCTTTCCATCGGCCGGGACCGGAGTCGCGGAGGGCCCGAAGGCCGGTGTCGATGTACGGGATGGAAAAAGTGCCGCTTCGAGAGATGAAGATGATGAAGGAACTCGAAGAATCGAGGATTTTCCGTCGAGGCTGGAACCGTAGAAGTTCGAAGCCGGAGCACGAAGTATCACATCCGAGCCCGATGGCGGAAAAAAACAATCTGAGGATGGAGCCGAAGCCCATGCGCAGTACGGACCGAAGGAGGAGTCACCAAACTCGTGACTTCCAAAGACGGTCCAAGAAGAAAAACAAACTGCAAACATCCGGGCCCAACACCAGATGGCGACCTATGCTAAGTGTACAATCTGCAGCTCATATGCCTCGAACACAAACTACTCTAAAACCTCATGCCCTCATCAGGAGGCTAATACAAAAAAATTACCTACTTCACGTATCAATAGATATGCTCCAAATGGCCCTTCATTGCCAACTGGTGAAGTGAACACAATACCACGAGGCTGTGAACAGAAAAGACTGGACAGGTTGAGACCCCCCGCACCTCCCCCCCAACTCAAACCTATCCCCAGGGAGAAACCTTCACAACAAAGTTCTAACTTCACACTATTTTCCAAGCAGACAGGCTGGCAATTGTAACCCTATCCCAAAAATTAGGTACTTATCTGGACACATGTCGCAAGCCGACTCACTGCCACCACTGAAAGCTCTTTAGATCAATGCCAATAACTCTGGTTATATAGATGTGTGACGAGTAGCCCATACAATTTGGTCGTCTCTGAACTACAGATCGTAAGTGCATGGATGCAATTCAAATAAGACTAGAATATTTTATTCTAGAGTATCACTGCGGCACACCATTACGAGGCATTCAAAAGGTGGTCCTCTTCATATAGCCTGTTCAGAATAGAAAAAAAAAAAAAGAAACACACACGCAACGCAAAAGCGCATTTAACCACCACAGGCATTTTGAGACCCAACCAATCCGCTTTACTACCCTCAACTGTATTAGGAAGGTGCTAGAAAGCAAGCCACACAATAAAGCCACTCAAAATTACATTTTGCATTCTTTTACACAACTACTTAATTTTGACAAATGCAAATTGCCAGACATTGTTGCAATTTAATTTAATGCGCAATTGATCCACTTCTATCTTTAGGCTATCCATCATTCAGAGAATTAACACTTGCTACATGCAAATTATGCAAACCGTCTGATAATATATTTCTTGCTTCACGCATTTGCAGGACAAAAAGCAGCAGTTTTGAATTTGGATTACCTTCTATGAACATTTACCTCATCTCTTACGAGTGCTGCTTTCACATCCAAGAGCTGTAGTCGTGTAGTGTGCTTTGTAGAATCCAATCCTGTCCGAAGCAAAGAGTTGCACACAGATTCTAATCCATTCACAGTAGTAACTCTCAACCACTTTTTTCCACGTATCCAATCAAACGACTGATGGTGAAGTGAATTTAACTCAAGGCTTTAAGAATGTAGATTTGATGCACTCGTTACTTTCTTTTGATTAATTCTACTTGTGCGATCGTGACCAAACACACGCATTTCTTTAGTGATCATTCCTCACACAGCTTATACAGTCACTACTGTTCGCTGCAAACTCCAGCCACTGCATAGTTTGAACCGAGTGATATTTGAATTGTTCTCACTTTGATTCAGAATTCCATTCTGCTTGCATCATGTTATCTGGTTGCTATGATTTGGTTGCAAAATTCACTTCCATAACACACGACATTTGCCTCTTCGTGGTCTTGTTTGGAGCTCCGATGCCTGCTCTGAAAAATGTCTCAACAAGAAAAAGTTTTGCCCGCCCAACCCCTAAGTACGCAAGGGCAAATCCCTCCCCAACGTCACAAATGCTAAATTGCTTATTCTCTTGGTTAGCTGAAAAAGGCACACTGTTTAGCTTAAGAGAAGGAATATGCTACTTACCAGTATGCATCTGTTCTTGGTATGTAGAGCTGCAGATTTGTACACTTAGCATAGGTCGCCATCTGGTGTTGGGCCCGGATGTTTGCAGTTTGTTTTTCTTCTTGGACCGTCTTTGGAAGTCACGAGTTTGGTGACTCCTCCTTCGGTCCGTACTGCGCATGGGCTTCGGCTCCATCCTCAGATTGTTTTTCGCCAACAGGGAAATGATGGAGCTTGGTAATCATAGTGAGAAACCCATGTGTGTTGTATCTAAATAAGATATACTGGAACGGATACAGGTAGCCGGGGAGGCGGGTGGGCGTGTACAAATCTGCAGCTCTACATGCCAAGAACAGATGCATACTGGTAAGTAGCATATTCCGTTCGAGGCATATGAGCTGCAGATTGTACACTTAGCATAGATTATATAGCAGTACCCAACCTTAGCGGCGACCACCGGTATCCGTTGCAGCTGTTTGAAAGAGTGTTTTTAGTACAGCCTGGCCCACCCTAGCTTGCTGCTGGGAGTGCACATCTACACAGTAGTGTTTTGTGAATGTGTGCGGTGTAGACCATGTGGCTGCCTTGCATATGTCATCTAAGGGTATATTCCCTAGAAAAGCCATAGAAGCCCCTAACTTTCTTGTAGAGTGGGCTTTAGGGGGAACAGATAATGTTCTCTTTGCCTTCTGATAGCAAATTTGTATGCATTTTACAATCCACCTAGCTATCCCTGATTTTGAGATGGGGTTGCCTTTATGTGGTGGAGAAAAGGAAACGAACAACTGTTTGGTCTTCCTGAAGGGTTGCGTTCTTTGTATGTAATATAGCAACGCCCTTTTCACATCTAGTGTGTGTAAGGCCCTTTCTGCAACAGATTGGGGTTGCGAAAAGAAGACAGGTAATTCCACTGATTGATTGAGGTGGAAGGGGGTAATGACTTTGGGCAGGAACTTCGGATTAGTTCGAAGTATGACCTTGCTGTGATGCATTTGTATGTAGGGTTCCTGTATGGTGAACGCTTGTATTTCACCAACCCTTCTAAGGGAAGTGATAGCTACAAGGAAAGCTGTTTTCCAGGTGAGAAATTGTAGCTCACATTTGTGCATTGGTTCGAAGGGCGGACCCATTAGTCGTGTAAGGACCAAATTTAGATTCCATACAGGGGAGGGTGGTGCCCTGGGAGGAATTACTCGTTTAAGGCCTTCCATGAAGGCTTTAATAGCGGGCACTCTGAAGAGTGACAAATGCTGTCTGTTTTGTAGATAGGCAGCGATCGCTGCTAGGTGTAGGCGTATGGATGAATACGCCAGGTTACACCTGTGAAGATGGAGCAGATAGCATATGATGTGCTGTATGGATGCATCTAGAGGGTTGATTGTATTGTTACGGCAGTAGATTACAAATCTTTTCCACTTTGCGGCATAGCATGCTCTAGTGGTAGGACGTCTGGCTTCCATGATGATGTTCATGCAATCAGGGGGAAGGTTAAGGTACCCGAATTCTAAGATTTCAGGAGCCAGATCGCCAGGTTGAGCTGAGCTGGGTCCGGGTGCCTGATTTCTCCATGGTTCTGGGTTAGGAGGCATGGGGAAAGGTACAGTTTTTGATGTGGTACCACTGATAGTTGTAGTAGCGTGGTGTACCACGGCTGCCTGGCCCATGTCGGAGCTACGAGAATGAGTGTGAGGGAGTGCTGTTGTAGTTTCCTGACCACTAATGGAATTAGTGGGAGAGGTGGAAAGGCGTATGCAAATCTGCCTGACCAGTTCATCCATATCGCATTGCCTTTGGACAATGGGTGTGGGTATCTGGCGGCGAAGCTTGGGCATTTTTTGTTTTCGTGGGTGGCGAAGAGGTCTATTTGAGGATGCCCCCACTGTTGGAAGAATGGGTGAAGAACTTGTGGATGCAGTTCCCATTCGTGTAGTTGTTGAGTCTGTCTGCTGAGCAGATCTGCTATGGTGTTTTGTACGCCTGGAACATGCTGTGCCAGGAGAAAAATGTTTTGGGGAATTGCCCATCTCCATATGCTCTGGGCTAAGCGGGAGAGCTGGGGAGAGTGTGTCCCCCCCTGTTTCTGTATATAATACATCGCAGTCATGTTGTCTGTGCGAATGAGGACTGCTTTGCCTGAAATCTGTTTTTGGAAAGATTTTAGGGCTAGAAAGATCGCCAAAAGCTCCAGATGGTTGATGTGGAGCGTTTTTTGCTGTGGCGTCCATAGACCTTGCATTGTGAGGTGTAAGAGGTGCGCCCCCCAGCCGGAGAGCGATGCGTCCGCTGTTAGAGTCACTTGAGGAACCGGGTCCAGGAACGGCCGTCCCTTGGAAAGGTTTGTGGTGTTCCACCACTGCAGAGAGTGATGTGTGCGGCCGTCCACCAACACCAGATCCGTCAGCTGACCCTGGGCCTGGTTCCACTGTTGTGCTAGGCACTCCTGAAGTGGACGCATGTGGAGTCTTGCATGGGGCACTATGAAGATGCAAGACGCCATCATCCCTATGAGCTTCATAAACACTCTTGCTGGTAGAGAGTGTTGAGGAAGGAATATTTTGCGTAAGGCTAGCATGCTTGTGATTCTGGCTGAGTTTGGATAGGCAATACCTTTTGAGGTGTCTATAGTGGCCCCGAGATATTGCTTCGTGTGAGATGGTATGAGGTGGGACTTTTGGTAGTTCACTGTGAAGCCTAGCTGATGAAGCAGTTGGATGGTGCTGTTTGTATGTTGCACGCATCGGTGGTAGGACGCGGCTTTTATCAGCCAGTCGTCTAAGTAAGGGAAGACGTGAATATGTTGACATCTGAGGTGTGCTGCTACTACTGCTAGGCATTTGGTAAACACTCGTGGTGCAGTCGTGACCCCAAAGGGGAGAACCTTGAATTGGTAATGTTGCCCGTCCACCACGAACCTGAGGTATTTCCTGTGAGAGGGGTGTATTGGAATGTGAAAGTACGCGTCTTTCAGATCCAGTGTTGTGAGAAAGTCTCCCTGACAGAGGAGTGGGAGGACTTGTTGTAAGGTGACCATGTGAAAGTGGTCTGAATGTATGTAGGCATTTAGAGGCCGGAGATCCAGAATGGGTCTGAGGGTCTCGTCTTTCTTTGGGATTAAGAAATATAGGGAGTAGACCCCTAGATTTTGTTGACTGAGGGGTACCTGCTCTATAGCGTGTTTCTGGAGGAGCGAGAGTACCTCTTGTTTGAGCAGTGTGGAATGCTCTTGGGACATTGGACGGTGCCTTGGTGGGATATTGGGTGGGGTAGATGTTAGCTCGAGACAGTACCCTGACCGAATGATTTGGGTCACCCATTTGTCCGATGTTATGGACTCCCATACGTGGATAAAATCTTGTAGTCTGCCCCCGACCGGAGTGGAATGGTCTGGGGGGAGCGAAGGGGAGTCATTGTGCGGGTGGGGTGGCAGAACGGGTATTGTTGGTTTTGCCCCTGCCCTTATTGTTGTTGCCTCTGTAACCACCTCTTTGGTTGCCCTTTGAAAAGGTATTTTGAGGAGGGGATTTGTAGGAGGTAGAGGCATTATCGGTGGAGGAGCCTCTACCTGTGCCACGAAAGGACGAGCGTCGAAAGGAACGCTTAGCGGTTTGCGTTTGGAGCGCTCCCATAGACTTCGCTGTGTCTGTATCTTTCTTCATTTTTTCTAGCGCTTCGTCTACCTTTGGGCCAAAGAGTGTTTGCTGGTCAAAGGTGTGATTAAGTATTGATGTCTGGACCTCAGGCTTGAACCCTGATATCCTGAGCCAGGCATGGCGGCGAAGCAGGACACTGGTGTTTATGGCTCTAGAAGCAGTGTCTGCTGCATCGAGGGCACACTTAATGGAGGTGTTTGTGATTAGTTTGCCCTCCTGTATCAGGTCATGAGCTTGGCGCTTGTATTTTTCTGGAAGGTGCTGCATAAGAGCCTCTAGTTCATCATAGTGTGCTCTATCATATCGCGCAAGCAGTGCTTGTGTATTTGCAATGCGCCACATGTTTGCAGCCTGGTAAGCGGTGCGTTTACCAGACGCGTCCAGAAGTTTAGATTCCTTGTCTGGTGGCGGGGCATCTCCTGAGGATTGGGAGTTAGCCCGCTTTCTAGCTGTGGAGACAACTAGGGAATCTAGAGGAGCAGGGCCCTTGATGTATGCAGGGTCTGTGGGTGCCGCCTTGTACTTCTTCTCTATTCTAGGGTTTAGTACTCTGGCTCTGACAGGGTCTTTGAATACCTCTGAAGCGTGCTTGGTGACACCCTTAAGCATGGGTAAAATAGCAGTGGAACGGTCTTGTAAATCAAATGTATCCAGTAGGAAGTCTTCTTCCACTGGTTCAGTGTGCATGTCCACCCCATGGTAGTGTGCTGCTCTCTGCACTAAATGGTGAAAGCCTAAAGAGTCCTCTGGAGGAGACGGCCTTGATGGGTATAGGTCGTCTTGAGGTACATTAGGTATGTCAGGGTTATTATAATCCTCCCATGGATCTTGGGTCCCTGGTGGAGTTGAATCCATTGGGGCGTCCCCTGGGTCATTGTCCGGTTCCCCGTCATCCGGATCTGGGGCCGGATCGTAGTGAGGTAAAGGTGGAGGGGGTGGTGGTGGGAGGGGGGGTGGCAGTGGGGAGGGTACTCTAAGGGGAGAAGTAGCTGAGTCCCTCTTTTTGGGTGGAGGAGGAGGAGCCGGAGCCTCAAGGCGACGCTTCTTAGTAATTACAGTCAAAAGGCCAGTCTTTGGATCTCTGGACAAAGTCTTTTGTAAAGGGTCTGGTGTAAACAGAGCCAATGGTGCCGAGTCGTCTGTCGGCACCGGCGATTTCGGAACCGGAGGTTTCGATGTTCTGTGTACGCCATGCTTTTTCGAGGTCTCCGTGTGTTTCGGCGTCGAATGCTGTTTCGGCGCCGGAGCATCGGTGCCGACCGATTTCTGCTTGTGTTTGGTCGGCGCCGAGTGTCCAGGCTTCGGCACCGGTGGTTTCGGAGTCGAGCTGGATTTTGCAGGCTTCGGTGCCGAATGGTGTTTATCGGCACCGGGCGTCGGCTGGCTCGATCCCGAGCTGCCGTGAGACTTTGAGTGCTTCGACACCGGGCCCGAAGGTGGGGTGATCGAGGCTTTGGTTTTGGTTTTGCCCAGGCCGGCAGGCGAGGGAGTAACCGGAGTCTCTTTGGTTTTCGGTGCGGGGCTGGGAGGGGGCATTGTACTCACGGCCCGCTGTCCTGGTGTTACGTCCTCCAGGTCGGAGTCGTCGGCCTCGGAAGCGCTGACGATGTCTTCTCCCAGTTCGGTGTGTGTCTGCCCCGAAGCTTCGGCGTCGTCTCCGAAGATGTCCGGTGGAGCTGTCGAGGATGAGTGCGCCATGGTGCGTCGAGCTCTTCGATCTCGGATCGTTTTCTTCGATCGAAAAGACTTGCAGGCGGGGCAATCTCTGGCCTCGTGTTCCGGAGAGAGGCAAAGGTTACACACCTGATGGAGGTCGGTGTGGGGAAATTTAGACCCACATTTTGGGCACTTTTTAAACGGAGTCCTTTCCATCGGCCGGGACCGGAGTCGCGGAGGGCCCGAAGGCCGGTGTCGATGTACGGGATGGAAAAAGTGCCGCTTCGAGAGATGAAGATGATGAAGGAACTCGAAGAATCGAGGATTTTCCGTCGAGGCTGGAACCGTAGAAGTTCGAAGCCGGAGCACGAAGTATCACATCCGAGCCCGATGGCGGAAAAAAACAATCTGAGGATGGAGCCGAAGCCCATGCGCAGTACGGACCGAAGGAGGAGTCACCAAACTCGTGACTTCCAAAGACGGTCCAAGAAGAAAAACAAACTGCAAACATCCGGGCCCAACACCAGATGGCGACCTATGCTAAGTGTACAATCTGCAGCTCATATGCCTCGAACATGCATCCTTCACAATTCCAGCCAATTTTGAAACAATCCATGTAAATGAATTAGTTGAAAATCCAACAAAAATCCAACACACCTGAACAACACCTGCTTGGCCCTTTAGAAGTCTCCTTATTTGGGCTGCTGCTTTATAGAGGATACCACTTTTCCAAGTTCCTGCTGGGGGTAGAAAAATAAGACAACTCCTCCAACTCTAGCCGGGATCATTCCTTACACGCTTTGGCCTAGTTACTAATTAAATACAAGATCCCCATAAAAGACACAGCAATCAGGGCACTTATCTGCCACGTACTCGCACTACTGCCATTTCACGGATGGACTGGTGTCATCTTTTCCACCTTGTAAGCATCATTCTCATCTCCATTCAAAGCTATTAATTCAACCTGTGAAAGACAAGTCTTGCTCTACTCCCTTTGTCAGCCTTAATTGTTCTTGCTTATTCCTACAGAAATAAAGGGAAAAACGACCAAAGACAAAAAGCAAACAGAAAAAAAACCCACCAAGATGCAACACAGAAGCCAGACATTAAATGTCAACGGTCACTTTATTAGCAATTTAAGAGTAAGCTCTGAATGCAAATCTTACAGAGAAAACAAACGACTCTAAAACCTCATGCCCTCATCAGGAGGCTAATACAAAAAAGATTACCTACTTCACGCATCAATAGATATGCTCCAAATGGCCCTTCATTGCCAACTGGTGAAGTGAACACAATACCACGAGGCTGTGAACAGAAAAGACTGGACAGGTTGTGACCCCCCGCACCTCTCCCCCAACTCAAACCTATCCCCAGGGAGAAACCTTCACAACAAAGTTCTAACTTCACACTATTTTCCAAGCAGACAGGCTGGCAATTGGAACCCTATCCCAAAAATTAGGTACTTATCTGGACACATGCCGCAAGCAGACTCACTGCCACCACTGAAAGCTCTTTAGATCAATGCTAATAACTCTGGTTATATAGATGTGTGATGAGTAGCCCATACAATTTGGTCGTCTCTGAACTACAGATCGTAAGTGCATGGATGCAATTCAAATAAGACTAGAATATTTTATTCTAGAGTATCACTGCGGTACACCATTACGAGGCATTCAAAAGGTGGTCCTCTTCATATAGCCTGTTCAGAATAGAAAAAAAAAAAAAGAAACACGCAACGCAAAAGCGCATTTAACCACCACAGGCATTTTGAGACCCAACCAATCCGCTTTACTACCCTCAACTGTATTAGGAAGGTGCTAGAAAGCAAGCCACACAATAAAGCCACTCAAAATTACATTTTGCATTCTTTTACACAACTACTTAATTTTGACAAATGCAAATTGCCAGACATTGTTGCAATTTAATTTAATGCGCAATTGATCCACTTCTATCTTTAGGCTATCCATCATTCAGAGAATTAACACTTGCTACATGCAAATTATGCAAACCGTCTGATAATATATTTCTTGCTTCACGCATTTGCAGGACAAAAAGCAGCAGTTTTGAATTTGGATTTCCTTCTATGAACATTTACCTCATCTCTTACGAGTGCTGCTTTCACATCCAAGAGCTGTAGTCGTGCAGTGTGCTTTGTAGAATCCAATCCTGTCCGAAGCAAAGAGTTGCACACAGATTCTAATCCATTCACAGTAGTAACTCTCAACCACTTTTTTCCACGTATCCAATCAAACGACTGATGGTGAAGTGAATTTAACTCAATGCTTTAAGAATGTAGATTTGATGCACTCGTTACTTTCTTTTGATTAATTCTACTTGTGCGATCGTGACCAAACACACGCATTTCTTTAGTGATCATTCCTCACACAGCTTATACAGTCACTACTGTTCGCTGCAAACTCCAGCCACTGCATATTTTGAACCGAGTGATATTTGAATTGTTCTCACTTTGATTCTGAATTCCATTCTGCTTGCTTGCATCATGTTATCTGGTTGCTATGTTTTGGTTGCCATAACACACGACATTTGCCTCTTCTTGGTCTTGTTTGGAGCTCCGATGCCTGCTCTGAAAAATGTCTCAACAAGAAAAAGTTTTGCCCGCCCAACCCCTTAGTACGCAAGGGCAAATCCCTCCCCAACGTCACAAATGCTAAATTGCTTATTCTCTTGGTTGGCTGAAAAAGGCACACTGTGTAGCTTAAGAGAAATGCATCCTTCACAATTCCAGCCAATTTTGAAACAATCCATGTAAATGAATTAGTTGAAAATCCAACAAAAATCCAACACACCTGAACTACACCTGCTTGGCCCTTTAGAAGTCTCCTTATTTGGGCTGCTGCTTTATAGAGGATACCACTTTTCCAAGTTCCTGCTGGGGGTAGAAAAATAAGACAACTCCTCCAACTCTAGCAGGGATCATTCCTTACACGCTTTGGCCTTGTTACTAATTAAATACAAGATCCCCATAAAAGACACAGCAATCAGAGCACTTATCTGCCACGTACTCGCACTACTGCCATTTCACGGATGGACTGGTGTCATCTTTTCCACCTTGTAAGCATCATTCTCATCTCCATTCAAAGCTATTAATTCAACCTGTGAAAGACAAGTCTTGCTCTACTCCCTTTGTCTGCCTTAATTGTTCTTGCTTATTCCTACAGAAATAAAGGGAAAAACGACCAAAGACAAAAAGCAAACAGAAAAAAAAACCCACCAAGATGCAACACAGAAGCCAGACATTAAATGTGAACGGTCACTTTATTAGCAATTTAAGAGTAAGCTCTGAATGCAAATCTTACAGAGAAAACAAACTACTCTAAAACCTCATGCCCTCATCAGGAGGCTAATACAAAAAAATTACCTACTTCACGTATCAATAGATATGCTCCAAATGGCCCTTTATTGCCAACTGGTGAAGTGAACACAATACCACGAGGCTGTGAACAGAAAAGACTGGACAGGTGGACAGGTTGAGACCCCCCGCACCTCCCCCCCAACTCAAACCTATCCCCAGGGAGAAACCTTCACAACAAAGTTCTAACTTCACACTATTTTCCAAGCAGACAGGCTGGCAATTGTAACCCTATCCCAAAAATTAGGTACTTATCTGGACACATGTCGCAAGCCGACTCACTGCCACCACTGAAAGCTCTTTAGATCAATGCTAATAACTCTGGTTATATAGATGTGTGATGAGTAGCCCATACAATTTGGTCGTCTCTGAACTACAGATCGTAAGTGCATGGATGCAATTCAAATAAGACTAGAATATTTCATTCTAGAGTATCACTGCGGCACACCATTACGAGGCATTCAAAAGGTGGTCCTCTTCATATAGCCTGTTCAGAATAGAAAAAAAAAAAACACACACACACGCAACGCAAAAGCGCATTTAACCACCACAGGCATTTTGAGACCCAACCAATCCGCTTTACTACCCTCAACTGTATTAGGAAGGTGCTAGAAAGCAAGCCACACAATAAAGCCACTCAAAATTACATTTTGCATTCTTTTACACAACTACTTAATTTTGACAAATGCAAATTGCCAGACATTGTTGCAATTTAATTTAATGCGCAATTGATCCACTTCTATCTTTAGGCTATCCATCATTCAGAGAATTAACAGTTGCTACATGCAAATTATGCAAACCGTCTGATAATATATTTCTTGCTTCACGCATTTGCAGGACAAAAAGCAGCAGTTTTGAATTTGGATAACCTTCTATGAACATTTACCTCATCTCTTACGAGTGCTGCTTTCACATCCAAGAGCTGTAGTCGTGTAGTGTGCTTTGTAGAATCCAATCCTGTCCGAAGCAAAGAGTTGCACACAGATTCTAATCCATTCACAGTAGTAACTCTCAACCACTTTTTTCCACGTATCCAATCAAACGACTGATGGTGAAGTGAATTTAACTCAAGGCTTTAAGAATGTAGATTTGATGCACTCGTTACTTTCTTTTGATTAATTCTACTTGTGCGATCGTGACCAAACACACGCATTTCTTTAGTGATCATTCCTCACACAGCTTATACAGTCACTACTGTTCGCTGCAAACTCCAGCCACTGCATATTTTGAACCAAGTGATATTTGAATTGTTCTCACTTTGATTCAGAATTCCATTCTGCTTGCATCATGTTATCTGGTTGCTATGATTTGGTTGCAAAATTCACTTCCATAACACACGACATTTGCCTCTTCGTGGTCTTGTTTGGAGCTCCGATGCCTGCTCTGAAAAATGTCTCAACAAGAAAAAGTTTTGCCCGCCCAACCCCTTAGTACGCAAGGGCAAATCCCTCCCCAACGTCACAAATGCTAAATTGCTTATTCTCTTGGTTGGCTGAAAAAGGCACACTGGTTAGCTTAAGAGAAATGCATCCTTCACAATTCCAGCCAATTTTGAAACAATCCATGTAAATGAATTAGTTGAAAATCCAACAAAAATCCAACACACCTGAACAACACCTGCTTGGCCCTTTAGAAGTCTCCTTATTTGGGCTGCTGCTTTATAGAGGATACCACTTTTCCAAGTTCCTGCTGGGGGTAGAAAAATAAGACAACTCCTCCAACTCTAGCAGGGATCATTCCTTACACGCTTTGGCCTAGTTACTAATTAAATACAAGATCCCCATAAAAGACACAGCAATCAGGGCACTTATCTGCCACGTACTCGCACTACTGCCATTTCACGGATGGACTGGTGTCATCTTTTCCACCTTGTAAGCATCATTCTCATCTCCATTCAAAGCTATTAATTCAACCTGTGAAAGACAAGTCTTGCTCTACTCCCTTTGTCAGCCTTAATTGTTCTTGCTTATTCCTACAGAAATAAAGGGAAAAACGACCAAAGACAAAAAGCAAACAGAAAAAAAACCCACCAAGATGCAACACAGAAGCCAGACATTAAATGTCAACGGTCACTTTATTAGCAATTTAAGAGTAAGCTCTGAATGCAAATCTTACAGAGAAAACAAACGACTCTAAAACCTCATGCCCTCATCAGGAGGCTAATACAAAAAAGATTACCTACTTCACGCATCAATAGATATGCTCCAAATGGCCCTTCATTGCCAACTGGTGAAGTGAACACAATACCACGAGGCTGTGAACAGAAAAGACTGGACAGGTTGTGACCCCCCGCACCTCTCCCCCAACTCAAACCTATCCCCAGGGAGAAACCTTCACAACAAAGTTCTAACTTCACACTATTTTCCAAGCAGACAGGCTGGCAATTGGAACCCTATCCCAAAAATTAGGTACTTATCTGGACACATGCCGCAAGCAGACTCACTGCCACCACTGAAAGCTCTTTAGATCAATGCTAATAACTCTGGTTATATAGATGTGTGATGAGTAGCCCATACAATTTGGTCGTCTCTGAACTACAGATCGTAAGTGCATGGATGCAATTCAAATAAGACTAGAATATTTTATTCTAGAGTATCACTGCGGTACACCATTACGAGGCATTCAAAAGGTGGTCCTCTTCATATAGCCTGTTCAGAATAGAAAAAAAAAAAAAGAAACACGCAACGCAAAAGCGCATTTAACCACCACAGGCATTTTGAGACCCAACCAATCCGCTTTACTACCCTCAACTGTATTAGGAAGGTGCTAGAAAGCAAGCCACACAATAAAGCCACTCAAAATTACATTTTGCATTCTTTTACACAACTACTTAATTTTGACAAATGCAAATTGCCAGACATTGTTGCAATTTAATTTAATGCGCAATTGATCCACTTCTATCTTTAGGCTATCCATCATTCAGAGAATTAACACTTGCTACATGCAAATTATGCAAACCGTCTGATAATATATTTCTTGCTTCACGCATTTGCAGGACAAAAAGCAGCAGTTTTGAATTTGGATTTCCTTCTATGAACATTTACCTCATCTCTTACGAGTGCTGCTTTCACATCCAAGAGCTGTAGTCGTGCAGTGTGCTTTGTAGAATCCAATCCTGTCCGAAGCAAAGAGTTGCACACAGATTCTAATCCATTCACAGTAGTAACTCTCAACCACTTTTTTCCACGTATCCAATTAAACGACTGATGGTGAAGTGAATTTAACTCAATGCTTTAAGAATGTAGATTTGATGCACTCGTTACTTTCTTTTGATTAATTCTACTTGTGCGATCGTGACCAAACACACGCATTTCTTTAGTGATCATTCCTCACACAGCTTATACAGTCACTACTGTTCGCTGCAAACTCCAGCCACTGCATATTTTGAACCGAGTGATATTTGAATTGTTCTCACTTTGATTCTGAATTCCATTCTGCTTGCTTGCATCATGTTATCTGGTTGCTATGTTTTGGTTGCAAAATTCTCTTCCATAACACACGACATTTGCCTCTTCTTGGTCTTGTTTGGAGCTCCGATGCCTGCTCTGAAAAATGTCTCAACAAGAAAAAGTTTTGCCCGCCCAACCCCTTAGTACGCAAGGGCAAATCCCTCCCCAACGTCACAAATGCTAAATTGCTTATTCTCTTGGTTGGCTGAAAAAGGCACACTGTTTAGCTTAAGAGAAATGCATCCTTCACAATTCCAGCCAATTTTGAAACAATCCATGTAAATGAATTAGTTGAAAATACAACAAAAATCCAACACACCTGAACTACACCTGCTTGGCCCTTTAGAAGTCTCCTTATTTGGGCTGCTGCTTTATAGAGGATACCACTTTTCCAAGTTCCTGCTGGGGGTAGAAAAATAAGACAACTCCTCCAACTCTAGCAGGGATCATTCCTTACACGCTTTGGCCTTGTTACTAATTAAATACAAGATCCCCATAAAAGACACAGCAATCAGAGCACTTATCTGCCACGTACTCGCACTACTGCCATTTCACGGATGGACTGGTGTCATCTTTTCCACCTTGTAAGCATCATTCTCATCTCCATTCAAAGCTATTAATTCAACCTGTGAAAGACAAGTCTTGCTCTACTCCCTTTGTCTGCCTTAATTGTTCTTGCTTATTCCTACGGAAATAAAGGGAAAAACGACCAAAGACAAAAAGCAAACAGAAAAAAAAAACCACCAAGATGCAACACAGAAGCCAGACATTAAATGTGAACGGTCACTTTATTAGCAATTTAAGAGTAAGCTCTGAATGCAAATCTTACAGAGAAAACAAACTACTCTAAAACCTCATGCCCTCATCAGGAGGCTAATACAAAAAAATTACCTACTTCACGTATCAATAGATATGCTCCAAATGGCCCTTCATTGCCAACTGGTGAAGTGAACACAATACCACGAGGCTGTGAACAGAAAAGACTGGACAGGTTGAGACCCCCCGCACCTCCCCCCCAACTCAAACCTATCCCCAGGGAGAAACCTTCACAACAAAGTTCTAACTTCACACTATTTTCCAAGCAGACAGGCTGGCAATTGTAACCCTATCCCAAAAATTAGGTACTTATCTGGACACATGTCGCAAGCCGACTCACTGCCACCACTGAAAGCTCTTTAGATCAATGCCTTATATAGATGTGTGACGAGTAGCCCATACAATTTGGTCGTCTCTGAACTACAGATCGTAAGTGCATGGATGCAATTCAAATAAGACTAGAATATTTTATTCTAGAGTATCACTGCGGCACACCATTACGAGGCATTCAAAAGGTGGTCCTCTTCATATAGCCTGTTCAGAATAGAAAAAAAAAAAAAGAAACACACACGCAACGCAAAAGCGCATTTAACCACCACAGGCATTTTGAGACCCAACCAATCCGCTTTACTACCCTCAACTGTATTAGGAAGGTGCTAGAAAGCAAGCCACACAATAAAGCCACTCAAAATTACATTTTGCATTCTTTTACACAACTACTTAATTTTGACAAATGCAAATTGCCAGACATTGTTGCAATTTAATTTAATGCGCAATTGATCCACTTCTATCTTTAGGCTATCCATCATTCAGAGAATTAACACTTGCTACATGCAAATTATGCAAACCGTCTGATAATATATTTCTTGCTTCACGCATTTGCAGGACAAAAAGCAGCAGTTTTGAATTTGGATTACCTTCTATGAACATTTACCTCATCTCTTACGAGTGCTGCTTTCACATGCAAGAGCTGTAGTCGTGCAGTGTGCTTTGTAGAATCCAATCCTGTCCGAAGCAAAGAGTTGCACACAGATTCTAATCCATTCACAGTAGTAACTCTCAACCACTTTTTTCCACGTATCCAATTAAACGACTGATGGTGAAGTGAATTTAACTCAATGCTTTAAGAATGTAGATTTGATGCACTCGTTACTTTCTTTTGATTAATTCTACTTGTGCGATCGTGACCAAACACACGCATTTCTTTAGTGATCATTCCTCACACAGCTTATACAGTCACTACTGTTCGCTGCAAACTCCAGCCACTGCATTTTTTGAACCGAGTGATATTTGAATTGTTCTCACTTTGATTCAGAATTCCATTCTGCTTGCATCATGTTATCTGGTTGCTATGATTTGGTTGCAAAATTCTCTTCCATAACACACGACATTTGCCTCTTCGTGGTCTTGTTTGGAGCTCCGATGCCTGCTCTGAAAAATGTCTCAACAAGAAAAAGTTTTGCCCGCCCAACCCCTTAGTACGCAAGGGCAAATCCCTCCCCAACGTCACAAATGCAAAATTGCTTATTCTCTTGGTTGGCTGAAAAAGGCACACTGGTTAGCTTAAGAGAAATGCATCCTTCACAATTCCAGCCAATTTTGAAACAATCCATGTAAATGAATTAGTTGAAAATCCAACAAAAATCCAACACACCTGAACAACACCTGCTTGGCCCTTTAGAAGTCTCCTTATTTGGGCTGCTGCTTTATAGAGGATACCACTTTTCCAAGTTCCTGCTGGGGGTAGAAAAATAAGACAACTCCTCCAACTCTAGCCGGGATCATTCCTTACACGCTTTGGCCTAGTTACTAATTAAATACAAGATCCCCATAAAAGACACAGCAATCAGGGCACTTATCTGCCACGTATTCGCACTACTGCCATTTCACGGATGGACTGGTGTCATCTTTTCCACCTTGTAAGCATCATTCTCATCTCCATTCAAAGCTATTAATTCAACCTGTGAAAGACAAGTCTTTCTCTACTCCCTTTGTCTGCCTTAATTGTTCTTGCTTATTCCTACAGAAATAAAGGGAAAAACGACCAAAGACAAAAAGCAAACAGAAAAAAAACCCCACCAAGATGCAACACAGAAGCCAGACATTAAATGTGAACGGTCACTTTATTAGCAATTTAAGAGTAAGCTCTGAATGCAAATCTTACAGAGAAAACAAACTACTCTAAAACCTCATGCCCTCATCAGGAGGCTAATACAAAAAAATTACCTACTTCACGTATCAATAGATATGCTCCAAATGGCCCTTCATTGCCAACTGGTGAAGTGAACACAATACCACGAGGCTGTGAACAGAAAAGACTGGACAGGTTGAGACCCCCCGCACCTCTCCCCCAACTCAAACCTATCCCCAGGGAGAAACCTTCACAACAAAGTTCTAACTTCACACTATTTTCCAAGCAGACAGGCTGGCAATTGTAACCCTATCCCAAAAATTAGGTACTTATCTGGACACATGTCGCAAGCAGACTCACTGCCACCACTGAAAGCTCTTTAGATCAATGCCAATAACTCTGGTTATATAGATGTGTGACGAGTAGCCCATACAATTTGGTCGTCTCTGAACTACAGATCGTAAGTGCATGGATGCAATTCAAATAAGACTAGAATATTTTATTCTAGAGTATCACTGCGGCACACCATTACGAGGCATTCAAAAGGTGGTCCTCTTCATATAGCCTGTTCAGAATAGAAAAAAAAAAAAAGAAACACGCAACGCAAAAGCGCATTTAACCACCACAGGCATTTTGAGACCCAACCAATCCGCTTTACTACCCTCAACTGTATTAGGAAGGTGCTAGAAAGCAAGCCACACAATAAAGCCACTCAAAATTACATTTTGCATTCTTTTACACAACTACTTAATTTTGACAAATGCAAATTGCCAGACATTGTTGCAATTTAATTTAATGCGCAATTGATCCACTTCTATCTTTAGGCTATCCATCATTCAGAGAATTAACACTTGCTACATGCAAATTATGCAAACCGTCTGATAATATATTTCTTGCTTCACGCATTTGCAGGACAAAAAGCAGCAGTTTTGAATTTGGATTTCCTTCTATGAACATTTACCTCATCTCTTACGAGTGCTGCTTTCACATCCAAGAGCTGTAGTCGTGCAGTGTGCTTTGTAGAATCCAATCCTGTCCGAAGCAAAGAGTTGCACACAGATTCTAATCCATTCACAGTAGTAACTCTCAACCACTTTTTTCCACGTATCCAATTAAACGACTGATGGTGAAGTGAATTTAACTCAATGCTTTAAGAATGTAGATTTGATGCACTCGTTACTTTCTTTTGATTAATTCTACTTGTGCGATCGTGACCAAACACACGCATTTCTTTAGTGATCATTCCTCACACAGCTTATACAGTCACTACTGTTCGCTGCAAACTCCAGCCACTGCATATTTTGAACCGAGTGATATTTGAATTGTTCTCACTTTGATTCTGAATTCCATTCTGCTTGCTTGCATCATGTTATCTGGTTGCTATGTTTTGGTTGCAAAATTCTCTTCCATAACACACGACATTTGCCTCTTCTTGGTCTTGTTTGGAGCTCCGATGCCTGCTCTGAAAAATGTCTCAACAAGAAAAAGTTTTGCCCGCCCAACCCCTTAGTACGCAAGGGCAAATCCCTCCCCAACGTCACAAATGCTAAATTGCTTATTCTCTTGGTTGGCTGAAAAAGGCACACTGTTTAGCTTAAGAGAAATGCATCCTTCACAATTCCAGCCAATTTTGAAACAATCCATGTAAATGAATTAGTTGAAAATCCAACAAAAATCCAACACACCTGAACTACACCTGCTTGGCCCTTTAGAAGTCTCCTTATTTGGGCTGCTGCTTTATAGAGGATACCACTTTTCCAAGTTCCTGCTGGGGGTAGAAAAATAAGACAACTCCTCCAACTCTAGCAGGGATCATTCCTTACACGCTTTGGCCTTGTTACTAATTAAATACAAGATCCCCATAAAAGACACAGCAATCAGAGCACTTATCTGCCACGTACTCGCACTACTGCCATTTCACGGATGGACTGGTGTCATCTTTTCCACCTTGTAAGCATCATTCTCATCTCCATTCAAAGCTATTAATTCAACCTGTGAAAGACAAGTCTTGCTCTACTCCCTTTGTCTGCCTTAATTGTTCTTGCTTATTCCTACAGAAATAAAGGGAAAAACGACCAAAGACAAAAAGCAAACAGAAAAAAAAAACCACCAAGATGCAACACAGAAGCCAGACATTAAATGTGAACGGTCACTTTATTAGCAATTTAAGAGTAAGCTCTGAATGCAAATCTTACAGAGAAAACAAACTACTCTAAAACCTCATGCCCTCATCAGGAGGCTAATACAAAAAAATTACCTACTTCACGTATCAATAGATATGCTCCAAATGGCCCTTCATTGCCAACTGGTGAAGTGAACACAATACCACGAGGCTGTGAACAGAAAAGACTGGACAGGTTGAGACCCCCCGCACCTCCCCCCCAACTCAAACCTATCCCCAGGGAGAAACCTTCACAACAAAGTTCTAACTTCACACTATTTTCCAAGCAGACAGGCTGGCAATTGTAACCCTATCCCAAAAATTAGGTACTTATCTGGACACATGTCGCAAGCCGACTCACTGCCACCACTGAAAGCTCTTTAGATCAATGCCTTATATAGATGTGTGACGAGTAGCCCATACAATTTGGTCGTCTCTGAACTACAGATCGTAAGTGCATGGATGCAATTCAAATAAGACTAGAATATTTTATTCTAGAGTATCACTGCGGCACACCATTACGAGGCATTCAAAAGGTGGTCCTCTTCATATAGCCTGTTCAGAATAGAAAAAAAAAAAAAGAAACACACACGCAACGCAAAAGCGCATTTAACCACCACAGGCATTTTGAGACCCAACCAATCCGCTTTACTACCCTCAACTGTATTAGGAAGGTGCTAGAAAGCAAGCCACACAATAAAGCCACTCAAAATTACATTTTGCATTCTTTTACACAACTACTTAATTTTGACAAATGCAAATTGCCAGACATTGTTGCAATTTAATTTAATGCGCAATTGATCCACTTCTATCTTTAGGCTATCCATCATTCAGAGAATTAACACTTGCTACATGCAAATTATGCAAACCGTCTGATAGGAATATGCTACTTACCAGTATGCATCTGTTCTTGGCATGTAGAGCTGCAGAGTTGTACACTTAGCATAGGTCGCCATCTGGTGTTGGGCCCGGATGTTTGCAGTTTGTTTTTCTTCTTGGACCGTCTTTGGAAGTCACGAGTTTGGTGACTCCTCCTTCGGTCCGTACTGCGCATGGGCTTCGGCTCCATCCTCAGATTGTTTTTCGCCAACAGGGAAATGATGGAGCGTAGTAATAACAGTGAGAAACCCATGTGTGTTGTATCTAAATAAGATGGACTGGAACGGATACAGGTAGCCGGGGAGGCGTGTACAACTCTGCAGCTCTACATGCCAAGAACAGATGCATACTGGTAAGTAGCATATTCCGTTCGAGGCATATGAGCTGCAGATTGTACACTTAGCATAGATTATATAGCAGTACCCAACCTTAGCGGCGACCACCGGTATCCGTTGCAGCTGTTTGAAAGAGTGTTTTTAGTACAGCCTGGCCCACCCTAGCTTGCTGCTGGGAATGCACATCTACACAGTAGTGTTTTGTGAATGTGTGCGGTGTAGACCATGTGGCTGCCTTGCATATGTCATCTAAGGGTATATTCCCTAGAAAAGCCATAGAAGCCCCTAACTTTCTTGTAGAGTGGGCTTTAGGGGGAACAGATAATGTTCTCTTTGCCTTCTGATAGCAAATTTGTATGCATTTTACAATCCACCTAGCTATCCCTGATTTTGAGATGGGGTTGCCTTTATGTGGTGGAGAAAAGGAAACGAACAACTGTTTGGTCTTCCTGAAGGGTTGCGTTCTTTGTATGTAATATAGCAACGCTCTTTTCACATCTAGTGTGTGTAAGGCCCTTTCCGCAACAGATTGGGGTTGCGAAAAGAAGACAGGTAATTCCACTGATTGATTGAGGTGGAAGGGGGTAATGACTTTGGGCAGGAACTTCGGATTAGTTCGAAGTATGACCTTGCTGTGATGCATTTGTATGTAAGGTTCCTGTATGGTGAACGCTTGTATTTCACCAACCCTTCTAAGGGAAGTGATAGCTACAAGGAAAGCTGTTTTCCAGGTGAGAAATTGTAGCTCACATTTGTGCATTGGTTCGAAGGGCGGACCCATTAGTCGTGTAAGGACCAAATTTAGATTCCATACAGGGGAGGGTGGTGCCCTGGGAGGAATTACTCGTTTGAGGCCTTCCATGAAGGCTTTAATAGCGGGCACTCTGAAGAGTGACAAATGCTGTCTGTTTTGTAGATAGGCAGCGATCGCTGCTAGGTGTAGGCGTATGGATGAATACGCCAGGTTACACCTGTGAAGATGGAGCAGATAGCATATGATGTGTTGTATGGATGCATCTAGAGGGTTGATTGTATTGTTACGGCAGTACATTACAAATCTTTTCCACTTTGCGGCATAGCATGCTCTAGTGGTAGGACGTCTGGCTTCCATGATGATGTTCATGCAATCAGGGGGAAGGTTAAGGTACCCGAATTCTAAGATTTCAGGAGCCAGATCGCCAGGTTGAGCTGAGCTGGGTCCGGGTGCCTGATTTCTCCATGGTTCTGGGTTAGGAGGCATGGGGAAAGGTGCAGTTTTTGATGTGGTACCACTGATAGTTGTAGTAGCGTGGTGTACCACGGCTGTCTGGCCCACGTCGGAGCTACCAGGATGAGTGTGAGGGAGTGCTGTTGTAGTTTCCTGACCACTAATGGAATTAGTGGGAGAGGTGGAAAGGCGTATGCAAATCTGCCTGACCAGTTCATCCATATCGCATTGCCCTTGGACAATGGGTGTGGGTATCTGGCGGCGAAGCTTGGGCATTTTTTGTTTTCGTGGGTGGCGAAGAGGTCTATTTGAGGATGCCCCCACTGTCGGAAGAATGGGTGAAGAACTTGTGGATGCAGTTCCCATTCGTGTAGTTGTTGAGTCTGTCTGCTGAGCAGATCTGCTATGGTGTTTTGTACGCCTGGAACATGTTGTGCCAGGAGAAAAATGTTTTGGGGAATTGCCCATCTCCATATGCTCTGGGCTAAGCGGGAGAGCTGGGGAGAGTGTGTCCCCCCCTGTTTCTGTATATAATACATCGCAGTCATGTTGTCTGTGCGAATGAGGACTGCTTTGCCTGAAATCTGCTTTTGGAAAGATTTTAGGGCTAGAAAGATCGCCAAAAGCTCCAGATGGTTGATGTGGAGCGTTTTTTGCTGTGGCGTCCATAGACCTTGCATTGTGAGGTGTAAGAGGTGCGCTCCCCAGCCGGAGAGCGATGCGTCCGCTGTTAGAGTCACTTGGGGAACCGGGTCCAGGAACGGCCGTCCCTTGGAAAGGTTTGTGGTGTTCCACCACTGCAGAGAGTGATGTGTGCGGCCGTCCACCAACACCAGATCCGTCAGCTGACCCTGGGCCTGGTTCCACTGTTGTGCTAGGCACTCCTGAAGTGGACGCATGTGGAGTCTTGCATGGGGCACTATGAAGATGCAAGACGCCATCATCCCTATGAGCTTCATAAACACTCTTGCTGGTAGAGAGTGTTGAGGAAGGAATATTTTGCGTAAGGCTAGAATGCTTGTGATTCTGGCTGAGTTTGGATAGGCAATACCTTTTGAGGTGTCTATGGTGGCCCCGAGATATTGCTTTGTGTGAGATGGTATGAGGTGGGACTTTTGGTAGTTCACCGTGAAGCCTAGCTGATGAAGCAGTTGGATGGTGCTGTTTGTATGTTGCACGCATTGGTGGTAGGACGCGGCTTTTATGAGCCAGTCGTCTAAGTAAGGGAAGACGTGAACATGTTGACGTCTGAGGTGTGCTGCTACTACTGCTAGGCATTTGGTAAACACCCGTGGTGCAGTGGTGACCCCGAAGGGGAGAACCTTGAATTGGTAATGTTGCCCGTCCACCACGAACCTGAGGTATTTTCTGTGAGAGGGGTGTATTGGAATGTGAAAGTACGCGTCTTTCAGATCCAGTGTTGTGAGAAAGTCTCCCTGGCAGAGGAGTGGGAGGACTTGTTGTAAGGTGACCATGTGAAAGTGGTCTGAATGTATGTAGGCATTTAGAGGCCGGAGATCCAGAATGGGTCTGAGGGTCTCGTCTTTCTTTGGGATTAAGAAATATAGGGAGTAGACCCCTAGATTTCGTTGATTGTCGGGTACCTGCTCTATGGCGTGTTTCTGGAGGAGCGAGAGTACCTCTTGTTTGAGCAGTGTGGAATGCTCTTGGGACATTGGACGGTGCCTTGGTGGGATATTGGGTGGGGTAGATGTTAGCTCGAGGCAGTACCCTGACCGAATGATTTGGGTCACCCATTTGTCCGATGTTATGGACTCCCATACGTGGATAAAATCTTGTAGTCTGCCCCCGACCGGAGTGGAATGGTCTGGGGGGAGCGAAGGGGAGTCATTGTGCGGGTGGGGTGGCAGAACGGGTATTGTTGGTTTTGCCCCTGCCCTTATTGTTGTTGCCTCTGTAACCACCTCTTTGGTTGCCCTTTGAAAAGGTATTTTGAGGAGGGGATTTGTAGGAGGTAGAGGCATTATCGGTGGAGGAGCCTCTACCTGTGCCACGAAAGGACGAGCGTCGAAAGGAACGCTTAGAGGCTTGGGTCTGGAGCGCTCCCATAGACTTCGCTGTGTCTGTATCTTTCTTCATTTTTTCGAGCGCTTCGTCTACCTTTGGGCCAAAGAGTGTTTGCTGGTCAAAGGTGTGATTAAGTATTGATGTCTGGACCTCAGGCTTGAACCCTGATATCCTGAGCCAGGCATGGCGTCGAAGCAGGACACTGGTGTTTATGGCTCTAGAAGCAGTGTCTGCTGCATCGAGGGCACACTTAATGGAGGTGTTTGTGATTAGTTTGCCCTCCTGTATCAGGTCATGAGCTTGGCGTTTGTATTTCTCTGGAAGGTGCTGCATAAGAGCCTCTAATTCATCATAGTGTGCTCTATCATATCGCGCAAGCAGTGCTTGTGTATTTGCAATGCGCCACATGTTTGCAGCCTGGTAGGCGGTGCGTTTACCAGACGCGTCCAGAAGTTTAGATTCCTT
Source organism: Triturus cristatus (assembly GCF_964204655.1). Lineage (NCBI taxonomy): Eukaryota > Metazoa > Chordata > Amphibia > Caudata > Salamandridae > Triturus > Triturus cristatus. Next base: position 1,218,975,224 of record NC_140582.1, on the reverse strand, counting down.
GTCTGGTGGTGGGGCATCTCCTGAAGATTGGGAGTTAGCCCTCTTTCTAGCTGTGGAGACAACTAGGGAATCTAGAGGAGCAGGGCCCTTGATGTATGCAGGGTCTGTGGGTGCCGCCTTGTACTTCTTCTCTATTCTAGGGTTTAGTACTCTGGCTCTGACAGGGTCTTTGAATACCTCTGTAGCGTGCTTGGTGACACCCTTAAGCATGGGTAAAATAGCAGTGGAACGATCTTGTAAATCAAATGTATCCAGTAGGAAGTCTTCTTCCACTGGTTCCGTGTGCATGTCCACCCCATGGTAGTGTGCTGCTCTCTGCACTAAATGGTGAAACCCTAAAGAGTCCTCTGGAGGAGACGGCCTTGATGGGTATAGGTCGTCTTGAGGTACATTGGGTACATCAGGGTTATTATAATCCTCCCATGGATCTGGGGTCCCTGGTGGAGTGGGATCCATTGGGGCGTCCCCTGGGTCATTGTCCGGGTCCCCGTCATCCGGGTCTGGGGATGGGGCCGGATCGTAGTGAGGTAAAGGTGGAGGGGGTGGTGGTGGGAGGGGGGGTGGCAGTGGGGAGGGTACTCTAAGGGGAGAAGTAGCTGAGTCCCTCTTTTTGGGTGGAGGAGGAGGAGCCGGAGCCTCAAGGCGACGCTTCTTAGTAATCACAGTCAAAAGGCCAGTCTTTGGATCTCTGGACAAAGTCTTTTGTAAAGGGTCTGGTGTAAACAGAGCCAATGGCGCCGAGTCGTCTGTCGGCACCGGCGATTTCGGAACCGGAGGTTTCGATGTTCTGTGTACGCCCTGCTTTTTGGAGGTCTCCGTGTGTTTCGGCGTCGAATGCTGTTTCGGCGCCGGAGCGTCGGTGCCGACCGATTTCTGTTTGTGTTTGGTCGGCGCCGAGTGTCCAGGCTTCGGCACCGGTGGTTTCGGAGTCGAGCTGGATTTTGCAGGCTTCGGTGCCGAGTGGTGTTTATCGGCACCGGGCGTCGGCTGGCTCGATCCCGAGCTGCCGTGAGACTTTGAGTGCTTCGACACCGGGCCCGAAGGTGGGGTGATCGAGGCTTTGGTTTTGGTTTTGCCCAGGCCGGCAGGCGAGGGAGTAACCGGAGTCTCTTTGGTTTTCGGTGCGGGGCTGGGAGGGGGCATTGTACTCACGGCCCGCTGTCCTGGTGTTACGTCCTCCAGGTCGGAGTCGTCGGCCTCGGAAGCGCTGACGATGTCTTCTCCCAGTTCGGTGTGTGTCTGCCCCGAAGCTTCGGCGTCGTCTCCGAAGATGTCCGGTGGAACTGTCGAGGATGAGTGCGCCATGGTGCGTCGAGCCTTTCGATCCCGGATCGTTTTCTTCGATCGAAAAGACTTGCAGGCGGGGCAGTCTCGAGCCTCGTGTTCCGGAGAGAGGCAAAGGTTACACACCTGATGGAGGTCGGTGTGGGGAAATTTAGACCCACATTTTGGGCACTTTTTAAACGGAGTCCTTTCCATCGGCCGGGACCGGAGTCGCGGAGGGCCCGAAGGCCGGTGTCGATGTACGGGATGGAAAAAGTGCCGCTTCGAGAGATGAAGATGATGAAGGAACTCGAAGAATCGAGGATTTTCCGTCGAGGCTGGAACCGTAGAAGTTCGAAGCCGGAGTACGAAGGATCACATCCGAGCCCGATGGCGGAAAAAAACAATCTGAGGATGGAGCCGAAGCCCATGCGCAGTACGGACCGAAGGAGGAGTCACCAAACTCGTGACTTCCAAAGACGGTCCAAGAAGAAAAACAAACTGCAAACATCCGGGCCCAACACCAGATGGCGACCTATGCTAAGTGTACAAATTGCAGCTCATATGCCTCGAACATATATTTCTTGCTTCACGCATTTGCAGGACAAAAAGCAGCAGTTTTGAATTTGGATTACCTTCTATGAACATTTACCTCATCTCTTACGAGTGCTGCTTTCACATGCAAGAGCTGTAGTCGTGCAGTGTGCTTTGTAGAATCCAATCCTGTCCGAAGCAAAGAGTTGCACACAGATTCTAATCCATTCACAGTAGTAACTCTCAACCACTTTTTTCCACGTATCCAATTAAACGACTGATGGTGAAGTGAATTTAACTCAATGCTTTAAGAATGTAGATTTGATGCACTCGTTACTTTCTTTTGATTAATTCTACTTGTGCGATCGTGACCAAACACACGCATTTCTTTAGTGATCATTCCTCACACAGCTTATACAGTCACTACTGTTCGCTGCAAACTCCAGCCACTGCATTTTTTGAACCGAGTGATATTTGAATTGTTCTCACTTTGATTCAGAATTCCATTCTGCTTGCATCATGTTATCTGGTTGCTATGATTTGGTTGCAAAATTCTCTTCCATAACACACGACATTTGCCTCTTCGTGGTCTTGTTTGGAGCTCCGATGCCTGCTCTGAAAAATGTCTCAACAAGAAAAAGTTTTGCCCGCCCAACCCCTTAGTACGCAAGGGCAAATCCCTCCCCAACGTCACAAATGCAAAATTGCTTATTCTCTTGGTTGGCTGAAAAAGGCACACTGGTTAGCTTAAGAGAAATGCATCCTTCACAATTCCAGCCAATTTTGAAACAATCCATGTAAATGAATTAGTTGAAAATCCAACAAAAATCCAACACACCTGAACAACACCTGCTTGGCCCTTTAGAAGTCTCCTTATTTGGGCTGCTGCTTTATAGAGGATACCACTTTTCCAAGTTCCTGCTGGGGGTAGAAAAATAAGACAACTCCTCCAACTCTAGCCGGGATCATTCCTTACACGCTTTGGCCTAGTTACTAATTAAATACAAGATCCCCATAAAAGACACAGCAATCAGGGCACTTATCTGCCACGTATTCGCACTACTGCCATTTCACGGATGGACTGGTGTCATCTTTTCCACCTTGTAAGCATCATTCTCATCTCCATTCAAAGCTATTAATTCAACCTGTGAAAGACAAGTCTTTCTCTACTCCCTTTGTCTGCCTTAATTGTTCTTGCTTATTCCTACAGAAATAAAGGGAAAAACGACCAAAGACAAAAAGCAAACAGAAAAAAAACCCCACCAAGATGCAACACAGAAGCCAGACATTAAATGTGAACGGTCACTTTATTAGCAATTTAAGAGTAAGCTCTGAATGCAAATCTTACAGAGAAAACAAACTACTCTAAAACCTCATGCCCTCATCAGGAGGCTAATACAAAAAAATTACCTACTTCACGTATCAATAGATATGCTCCAAATGGCCCTTCATTGCCAACTGGTGAAGTGAACACAATACCACGAGGCTGTGAACAGAAAAGACTGGACAGGTTGAGACCCCCCGCACCTCTCCCCCAACTCAAACCTATCCCCAGGGAGAAACCTTCACAACAAAGTTCTAACTTCACACTATTTTCCAAGCAGACAGGCTGGCAATTGTAACCCTATCCCAAAAATTAGGTACTTATCTGGACACATGTCGCAAGCAGACTCACTGCCACCACTGAAAGCTCTTTAGATCAATGCCAATAACTCTGGTTATATAGATGTGTGACGAGTAGCCCATACAATTTGGTCGTCTCTGAACTACAGATCGTAAGTGCATGGATGCAATTCAAATAAGACTAGAATATTTTATTCTAGAGTATCACTGCGGCACACCATTACGAGGCATTCAAAAGGTGGTCCTCTTCATATAGCCTGTTCAGAATAGAAAAAAAAAAAAAGAAACACACGCAACGCAAAAGCGCATTTAACCACCACAGGCATTTTGAGACCCAACCAATCCGCTTTACTACCCTCAACTGTATTAGGAAGGTGCTAGAAAGCAAGCCACACAATAAAGCCACTCAAAATTACATTTTGCATTCTTTTACACAACTACTTAATTTTGACAAATGCAAATTGCCAGACATTGTTGCAATTTAATTTAATGCGCAATTGATCCACTTCTATCTTTAGGCTATCCATCATTCAGAGAATTAACACTTGCTACATGCAAATTATGCAAACCGTCTGATAATATATTTCTTGCTTCACGCATTTGCAGGACAAAAAGCAGCAGTTTTGAATTTGGATTACCTTCTATGAACATTTACCTCATCTCTTACGAGTGCTGCTTTCACATCCAAGAGCTGTAGTCGTGCAGTGTGCTTTGTAGAATCCAATCCTGTCCGAAGCAAAGAGTTGCACACAGATTCTAATCCATTCACAGTAGTAACTCTCAACCACTTTTTTCCACGTATCCAATTAAACGACTGATGGTGAAGTGAATTTAACTCAATGCTTTAAGAATGTAGATTTGATGCACTCGTTACTTTCTTTTGATTACTTCTACTTGTGCGATCGTGACCAAACACACGCATTTCTTTAGTGATCATTCCTCACACAGCTTATACAGTCACTACTGTTCGCTGCAAACTCCAGCCACTGCATATTTTGAACCGAGTGATATTTGAATTGTTCTCACTTTGATTCAGAATTCCATTCTGCTTGCATCATGTTATATGGTTGCAAAATTCTCTTCCATAACACACGACATTTGCCTCTTCGTGGTCTTGTTTGGAGCTCCGATGCCTGCTCTGAAAAATGTCTCAACAAGAAAAAGTTTTGCCCGCCCAACCCCTTAGTACGCAAAGGCAAATCTCTCCCCAACGTCACAAATGCTAAATTGCTTATTCTCTTGGTTGGCTGAAAAAGGCACACTGGTTAGCTTAAGAGAAATGCATCCTTCACAATTCCAGCCAATTTTGAAACAATCCATGTAAATGAATTAGTTGAAAATCCAACAAAAATCCAACACACCTGAACTACACCTGCTTGGCCCTTTAGAAGTCTCCTTATTTGGGCTGCTGCTTTATAGAGGATACCACTTTTCCAAGTTCCTGCTGGGGGTAGAAAAATAAGACAACTCCTCCAACTCTAGCCGGGATCATTCCTTACACGCTTTGGCCTAGTTACTAATTAAATACAAGATCCCCATAAAAGACACAGCAATCAGGGCACTTATCTGCCACGTACTCGCACTACTGCCATTTCACGGATGGACTGGTGTCATCTTTTCCACCTTGTAAGCATCATTCTCATCTCCATTCAAAGCTATTAATTCAACCTGTGAAAGACAAGTCTTGCTCTACTCCCTTTGTCAGCCTTAATTGTTCTTGCTTATTCCTACAGAAATAAAGGGAAAAACGACCAAAGACAAAAAGCAAACAGAAAAAAAACCCACCAAGATGCAACACAGAAGCCAGACATTAAATGTCAACGGTCACTTTATTAGCAATTTAAGAGTAAGCTCTGAATGCAAATCTTACAGAGAAAACAAACGACTCTAAAACCTCATGCCCTCATCAGGAGGCTAATACAAAAAAGATTACCTACTTCACGCATCAATAGATATGCTCCAAATGGCCCTTCATTGCCAACTGGTGAAGTGAACACAATACCACGAGGCTGTGAACAGAAAAGACTGGACAGGTTGAGACCCCCCGCACCTCTCCCCCAACTCAAACCTATCCCCAGGGAGAAACCTTCACAACAAAGTTCTAACTTCACACTATTTTCCAAGCAGACAGGCTAGCAATTGGAACCCTATCCCAAAAATTAGGTACTTATCTGGACACATGCCGCAAGCTGACTCACTGCCACCACTGAAAGCTCTTTAGATCAATGCTAATAACTCTGGTTATATAGATGTGTGATGAGTAGCCCATACAATTTGGTCGTCTCTGAACTACAGATCGTAAGTGCATGGATGCAATTCAAATAAGACTAGAATATTTCATTCTAGAGTATCACTGCGGCACACCATTACGAGGCATTCAAAAGGTGGTCCTCTTCATATAGCCTGTTCAGAATAGAAAAAAAAAAAAAGAAACACACGCAACGCAAAAGCGCATTTAACCACCACAGGCATTTTGAGACCCAACCAATCCGCTTTACTACCCTCAACTGTATTAGGAAGGTGCTAGAAAGCAAGCCACACAATAAAGCCACTCAAAATTACATTTTGCATTCTTTTACACAACTACTTAATTTTGACAAATGCAAATTGCCAGACATTGTTGCAATTTAATTTAATGCGCAATTGATCCACTTCTATCTTTAGGCTATCCATCATTCAGAGAATTAACACTTGCTACATGCAAATTATGCAAACCGTCTGATAATATATTTCTTGCTTCACGCATTTGCAGGACAAAAAGCAGCAGTTTTGAATTTGGATTTCCTTCTATGAACATTTACCTCATCTCTTACGAGTGCTGCTTTCACATCCAAGAGCTGTAGTCGTGCAGTGTGCTTTGTAGAATCCAATCCTGTCCGAAGCAAAGAGTTGCACACAGATTCTAATCCATTCACAGTAGTAACTCTCAACCACTTTTTTCCACGTATCCAATCAAACGACTGATGGTGAAGTGAATTTAACTCAATGCTTAAAGAATGTAGATTTGATGCACTCGTTACTTTCTTTTGATTAATTCTACTTGTGCGATCGTGACCAAACACACGCATTTCTTTAGTGATCATTCCTCACACAGCTTATACAGTCACTACTGTTCGCTGCAAACTCCAGCCGCTGCATATTTTGAACCGAGTAATATTTGAATTGTTCACTTTGATTCTGAATTCCATTCTGCTTGCATCATGTTATCTGGTTTCTATGTTTTGGTTGCAAAATTCTCTTCCATAACACACGACATTTGCCTCTTCGTGGTCTTGTTTGGAGCTCCGATGCCTGCTCTGAAAAATGTCTCAACAAGAAAAAGTTTTGCCTGCCCAACCCCTTAGTACGCAAGGGCAAATCCCTCCCCAACGTCACAAATGCTAAATTGCTTATTCTCCTGGTTGGCTGAAAAAGGCACACTGTTTAGCTTAAGAGAAATGCATCCTTCACAATTCCAGCCAATTTTGAAACAATCCATGTAAATGAATTAGTTGAAAATCCAACACACCTGAACTACACCTGCTTGGCCCTTTAGAAGTCTCCTTATTTGGGCTGCTGCTTTATAGAGGATACCACTTTTCCAAGTTCCTGCTGGGGGTAGAAAAATAAGACAACTCCTCCAACTCTAGCCGGGATCATTCCTTACACGCTTTGGCCTAGTTACTAATTAAATACAAGATCCCCATAAAAGACACAGCAATCAGGGCACTTATCTGCCACGTACTCGCACTACTGCCATTTCACGGATGGACTGGTGTCATCTTTTCCACCTTGTAAGCATCATTCTCATCTCCATTCAAAGCTATTAATTCAACCTGTGATAGACAAGTCTTGCTCTACTCCCTTTGTCAGCCTTAATTGTTCTTGCTTATTCCTACAGAAATAAAGGGAAAAACGACCAAAGACAAAAAGCAAACAGAAAAAAAACCCACCAAGATGCAACACAGAAGCCAGACATTAAATGTCAACGGTCACTTTATTAGCAATTTAAGAGTAAGCTCTGAATGCAAATCTTACAGAGAAAACAAACGACTCTAAAACCTCATGCCCTCATCAGGAGGCCAATACAAAAAAGATTACCTACTTCACGCATCAATAGATATGCTCCAAATGGCCCTTCATTGCCAACTGGTGAAGTGAACACAATACCACGAGGCTGTGAACAGAAAAGACTGGACAGGTTGAGACCCCCCGCACCTCTCCCCCAACTCAAACCTATCCCCAGGGAGAAACCTTCACAACAAAGTTCTAACTTCACACTATTTTCCAAGCAGACAGGCTGGCAATTGTAACCCTATCCCAAAAATTAGGTACTTATCTGGACACATGTCGCAAGCCGACTCACTGCCACCACTGAAAGCTTTTTAGATCAATGCCAATAACTCTGGTTATATAGATGTGTGACGAGTAGCCCATACAATTTGGTCGTCTCTCAACTACAGATCGTAAGTGCATGGATGCAATTCAAATAAGACTAGAATATTTTATTCTAGAGTATCACTGCGGCACACCATTACGAGGCATTCAAAAGGTGGTCCTCTTCATATAGCCTGTTCAGAATAGAAAAAAAAAAAAAAGAAACACACGCAACGCAAAAGCGCATTTAACCACCACAGGCATTTTGAGACCCAACCAATCCGCTTTACTACCCTCAACTGTATTAGGAAGGTGCTAGAAAGCAAGCCACACAATAAAGCCACTCAAAATTACATTTTGCATTCTTTTACACAACTACTTAATTTTGACAAATGCAAATTGCCAGACATTGTTGCAATTTAATTCAATGCGCAATTGATCCACTTCCATCTTTAGGCTATCCATCATTCAGAGAATTAACACTTGCTACATGCAAATTATGCAAACCGTCTGATAATATATTTCTTGCTTCACGCATTTGCAGGACAAAAAGCAGCAGTTTTGAATTTGGATTACCTTCTATGAACATTTACCTCATCTCTTACGAGTGCTGCTTTCACATCCAAGAGCTGTAGTCGTGCAGTGTGCTTTGTAGAATCCAATCCTGTCCGAAGCAAAGAGTTGCACACAGATTCTAATCCATTCACAGTAGTAACTCTCAACCACTTTTTTCCACGTATCCAATCAAACGACTGATGGTGAAGTGAATTTAACTCAATGCTTTAAGAATGTAGATTTATGCACTCGTTACTTTCTTTTGATTAATTCTACTTGTGCGATCGTGACCAAACACACGCATTTCTTTAGTGATCATTCCCCACACAGCTTATACAGTCACTACTGTTCGCTGCAAACTCCAGCCACTGCATATTTTGAACCGAGTGATATTTGAATTGTTCTCACTTTGATTCAGAATTCCATTCTGCTTGCATCATGTTATATGGTTGCAAAATTCTCTTCCATAACACACGACATTTGCCTCTTCGTGGTCTTGTTTGGAGCTCCGATGCCTGCTCTGAAAAATGTCTCAACAAGAAAAAGTTTTGCCCGCCCAACCCCTTAGTACGCAAAGGCAAATCTCTCCCCAACGTCACAAATGCTAAATTGCTTATTCTCTTGGTTGGCTGAAAAAGGCACACTGGTTAGCTTAAGAGAAATGCATCCTTCACAATTCCAGCCAATTTTGAAACAATCCATGTAAATGAATTAGTTGAAAATCCAACAAAAATCCAACACACCTGAACTACACCTGCTTGGCCCTTTAGAAGTCTCCTTATTTGGGCTGCTGCTTTATAGAGGATACCACTTTTCCAAGTTCCTGCTGGGGGTAGAAAAATAAGACAACTCCTCCAACTCTAGCCGGGATCATTCCTTACACGCTTTGGCCTAGTTACTAATTAAATACAAGATCCCCATAAAAGACACAGCAATCAGGGCACTTATCTGCCACGTACTCGCACTACTGCCATTTCACGGATGGACTGGTGTCATCTTTTCCACCTTGTAAGCATCATTCTCATCTCCATTCAAAGCTATTAATTCAACCTGTGAAAGACAAGTCTTGCTCTACTCCCTTTGTCTGCCTTAATTGTTCTTGCTTATTCCTACAGAAATAAAGGGAAAAACGACCAAAGACAAAAAGCAAACAGAAAAAAAACCCACCAAGATGCAACACAGAAGCCAGACATTAAATGTGAACGGTCACTTTATTAGCAATTTAAGAGTAAGCTCTGAATGCAAATCTTACAGAGAAAACAAACGACTCTAAAACCTCATGCCCTCATCAGGAGGCTAATACAAAAAAAATACCTACTTCACGCATCAATAGATATGCTCCAAATGGCCCTTCATTGCCAACTGGTTAAGTGAACACAATACCACGAGGCTGTGAACAGAAAAGACTGGACAGGTTGTGACCCCCCGCACCTCTCCCCCAACTCAAACCTATCCCCAGGGAGAAACCTTCACAACAAAGTTCTAACTTCACACTATTTTTCAAGCAGACAGGCTGGCAATTGTAACCCTATCCCAAAAATTAGGTACTTATCTGGACACATGTCGCAAGCCGACTCACTGCCACCACTGAAAGCTCTTTAGATCAATGCTAATAACTCTGGTTATATAGATGTGTGATGAGTAGCCTTACAATTTGGTCGTCTCTCAACTACAGATCGTAAGTGCATGGATGCAATTCAAATAAGACTAGAATATTTTATTCTAGAGTATCACTGCGGCACACCATTACGAGGCATTCAAAAGGTGGTCCTCTTCATATAGCCTGTTCAGAATAGAAAAAAAAAAAAAAGAAACACACGCAACGCAAAAGGGCATTTAACCACCACAGGCATTTTGAGACCCAACCAATCCGCTTTACTACCCTCAACTGTATTAGGAAGGTGCTAGAAAGCAAGCCACACAATAAAGCCACTCAAAATTACATTTTGCATTCTTTTACACAACTACTTAATTTTGACAAATGCAAATTGCCAGACATTGTTGCAATTTAATTCAATGCGCAATTGATCCACTTCTATCTTTAGGCTATCCATCATTCAGAGAATTAACACTTGCTACATGCAAATTATGCAAACCGTCTGATAATATATTTCTTGCTTCACGCATTTGCAGGACAAAAAGCAGCAGTTTTGAATTTGGATTACCTTCTATGAACATTTACCTCATCTCTTACGAGTGCTGCTTTCACATCCAAGAGCTGTAGTCGTGCAGTGTGCTTTGTAGAATCCAATCCTGTCCGAAGCAAAGAGTTGCACACAGATTCTAATCCATTCACAGTAGTAACTCTCAACCACTTTTTTCCACGTATCCAATCAAACGACTGATGGTGAAGTGAATTTAACTCAATGCTTTAAGAATGTAGATTTATGCACTCGTTACTTTCTTTTGATTAATTCTACTTGTGCGATCGTGACCAAACACACGCATTTCTTTAGTGATCATTCCTCACACAGCTTATAGTCACTACTGTTCGCTGCAAACTCCAGCCACTGCATATTTTGAACCGAGTGATATTTGAATTGTTCTCACTTTGATTCAGAATTCCATTCTGCTTGCATCATGTTATATGGTTGCTATGATTTGGTTGCAAAATTCTCTTCGATAACACACGACATTTGCCTCTTCGTGGTCTTGTTTGGAGCTCCGATGCCTGCTCTGAAAAATGTCTCAACAAGAAAAAGTTTTGCCCGCCCAACCCCTTAGTACGCAAAGGCAAATCTCTCCCCAACGTCACAAATGCTAAATTGCTTATTCTCTTGGTTGGCTGAAAAAGGCACACTGGTTAGCTTAAGAGAAATGCATCCTTCACAATTCCAGCCAATTTTGAAACAATCCATGTAAATGAATTAGTTGAAAATCCAACAAAAATCCAACACACCTGAACTACACCTGCTTGGCCCTTTAGAAGTCTCCTTATTTGGGCTGCTGCTTTATAGAGGATACCACTTTTCCAAGTTCCTGCTGGGGGTAGAAAAATAAGATAACTCCTCCAACTCTAGCCGGGATCATTCCTTACACGCTTTGGCCTAGTTACTAATTAAATACAAGATCCCCATAAAAGACACAGCAATCAGGGCACTTATCTGCCACGTACTCGCACTACTGCCATTTCACGGATGGACTGGTGTCATCTTTTCCACCTTGTAAGCATCATTCTCATCTCCATTCAAAGCTATTAATTCAACCTGTGATAGACAAGTCTTGCTCTACTCCCTTTGTCAGCCTTAATTGTTCTTGCTTATTCCTACAGAAATAAAGGGAAAAACGACCAAAGACAAAAAGCAAACAGAAAAAAAACCCACCAAGATGCAACACAGAAGCCAGACATTAAATGTCAACGGTCACTTTATTAGCAATTTAAGAGTAAGCTCTGAATGCAAATCTTACAGAGAAAACAAACGACTCTAAAACCTCATGCCCTCATCAGGAGGCTAATACAAAAAAGATTACCTACTTCACGCATCAATAGATATGCTCCAAATGGCCCTTCATTGCCAACTGGTGAAGTGAACACAATACCACGAGGCTGTGAACAGAAAAGACTGGACAGGTTGAGACCCCCCGCACCTCTCCCCCAACTCAAACCTATCCCCAGGGAAAAACCTTCACAACAAAGTTCTAACTTCACACTATTTTCCAAGCAGACAGGCTGGCAATTGGAACCCTATCCCAAAAATTAGGTACTTATCTGGACACATGCCGCAAGCTGACTCACTGCCACCACTGAAAGCTCTTTAGATCAATGCTAATAACTCTGGTTATATAGATGTGTGATGAGTAGCCCATACAATTTGGTCGTCTCTGAACTACAGATCGTAAGTGCATGGATGCAATTCAAATAAGACTAGAATATTTCATTCTAGAGTATCACTGCGGCACACCATTACGAGGCATTCAAAAGGTGGTCCTCTTCATATAGCCTGTTCAGAATAGAAAAAAAAAAAAAAGAAACACACGCAACGCAAAAGCGCATTTAACCACCACAGGCATTTTGAGACCCAACCAATCCGCTTTACTACCCTCAACTGTATTAGGAAGGTGCTAGAAAGCAAGCCACACAATAAAGCCACTCAAAATTACATTTTGCATTCTTTTACACAACTACTTAATTTTGACAAATGCAAATTGCCAGACATTGTTGCAATTTAATTTAATGCGCAATTGATCCACTTCTATCTTTAGGCTATCCATCATTCAGAGAATTAACACTTGCTACATGCAAATTATGCAAACCGTCTGATAATATATTTCTTGCTTCACGCATTTGCAGGACAAAAAGCAGCAGTTTTGAATTTGGATTTCCTTCTATGAACATTTACCTCATCTCTTACGAGTGCTGCTTTCACATCCAAGAGCTGTAGTCGTGCAGTGTGCTTTGTAGAATCCAATCCTGTCCGAAGCAAAGAGTTGCACACAGATTCTAATCCATTCACAGTAGTAACTCTCAACCACTTTTTTCCACGTATCCAATCAAACGACTGATGGTGAAGTGAATTTAACTCAATGCTTTAAGAATGTAGATTTGATGCACTCGTTACTTTCTTTTGATTAATTCTACTTGTGCGATCGTGACCAAACACACGCATTTCTTTAGTGATCATTCCTCACACAGCTTATACAGTCACTACTGTTCGCTGCAAACTCCAGCCGCTGCATATTTTGAACCGAGTAATATTTGAATTGTTCACTGATTCTGAATTCCATTCTGCTTGCATCATGTTATCTGGTTTCTATGTTTTGGTTGCAAAATTCTCTTCCATAACACACGACATTTGCCTCTTCGTGGTCTTGTTTGGAGCTCCGATGCCTGCTCTGAAAAATGTCTCAACAAGAAAAAGTTTTGCCTGCCCAACCCCTTAGTACGCAAGGGCAAATCCCTCCCCAACGTCACAAATGCTAAATTGCTTATTCTCTTGGTTGGCTGAAAAAGGCACACTGTTTAGCTTAAGAGAAATGCATCCTTCACAATTCCAGCCAATTTTGAAACAATCCATGTAAATGAATTAGTTGAAAATCCAACAAAAATCCAACACACCTGAACTACACCTGCTTGGCCCTTTAGAAGTCTCCTTATTTGGGCTGCTGCTTTATAGTGGATACCACTTTTCCAAGTTCCTGCTGGGGGTAGAAAAATAAGACAACTCCTCCAACTCTAGCAGGGATCATTCCTTACACGCTTTGGCCTTGTTACTAATTAAATACAAGATCCCCATAAAAGACACAGCAATCAGAGCACTTATCTGCCACGTACTCGCACTACTGCCATTTCACGGATGGACTGGTGTCATCTTTTCCACCTTGTAAGCATCATTCTCATCTCCATTCAAAGCTATTAATTCAACCTGTGAAAGACAAGTCTTGCTCTACTCCCTTTGTCTGCCTTAATTGTTCTTGCTTATTCCTACAGAAATAAAGGGAAAAACGACCAAAGACAAAAAGCAAACAGAAAAAAAACCCACCAAGATGCAACACAGAAGCCAGACATTAAATGTGAACGGTCACTTTATTAGCAATTTAAGAGTAAGCTCTGAATGCAAATCTTACAGAGAAAACAAACGACTCTAAAACCTCATGCCCTCATCAGGAGGCTAATACAAAAAAAATACCTACTTCACGCATCAATAGATATGCTCCAAATGGCCCTTCATTGCCAACTGGTGAAGTGAACACAATACTACGAGGCTGTGAACAGAAAAGACTGGACAGGTTGTGACCCCCCGCACCTCTCCCCCAACTCAAACCTATCCCCAGGGAGAAACCTTCACAACAAAGTTCTAACTTCACACTATTTTCCAAGCAGACAGGCTGGCAATTGTAACCCTATCCCAAAAATTAGGTACTTATCTGGACAAATGTCGCAAGCCGACTCACTGCCACCACTGAAAGCTCTTTAGATCAATGCTAATAACTCTGGTTATATAGATGTGTGATGAGTAGCCTTACAATTTGGTCGTCTCTCAACTACAGATCGTAAGTGCATGGATGCAATTCAAGTAAGACTAGAATATTTTATTCTAGAGTATCACTGCGGCACACCATTACGAGGCATTCAAAAGGTGGTCCTCTTCATATAGCCTGTTCAGAATAGAAAAAAAAAAAAAAGAAACACACGCAACGCAAAAGGGCATTTAACCACCACAGGCATTTTGAGACCCAACCAATCCGCTTTACTACCCTCAACTGTATTAGGAAGGTGCTAGAAAGCAAGCCACACAATAAAGCCACTCAAAATTACATTTTGCATTCTTTTACACAACTACTTAATTTTGACAAATGCAAATTGCCAGACATTGTTGCAATTTAATTCAATGCGCAATTGATCCACTTCTATCTTTAGGCTATCCATCATTCAGAGAATTAACACTTGCTACATGCAAATTATGCAAACCGTCTGATAATATATTTCTTGCTTCACGCATTTGCAGGACAAAAAGCAGCAGTTTTGAATTTGGATTACCTTCTATGAACATTTACCTCATCTCTTACGAGTGCTGCTTTCACATCCAAGAGCTGTAGTCGTGCAGTGTGCTTTGTAGAATCCAATCCTGTCCGAAGCAAAGAGTTGCACACAGATTCTAATCCATTCACAGTAGTAACTCTCAACCACTTTTTTCCACGTATCCAATCAAACGACTGATGGTGAAGTGAATTTAACTCAATGCTTTAAGAATGTAGATTTATGCACTCGTTACTTTCTTTTGATTAATTCTACTTGTGCGATCGTGACCAAACACACGCATTTCTTTAGTGATCATTCCTCACACAGCTTATAGTCACTACTGTTCGCTGCAAACTCCAGCCACTGCATATTTTGAACCGAGTGATATTTGAATTGTTCTCACTTTGATTCAGAATTCCATTCTGCTTGCATCATGTTATATGGTTGCTATGATTTGGTTGCAAAATTCTCTTCCATAACACACGACATTTGCCTCTTCGTGGTCTTGTTTGGAGCTCCGATGCCTGCTCTGAAAAATGTCTCAACAAGAAAAAGTTTTGCCCGCCCAACCCCTTAGTACGCAAAGGCAAATCTCTCCCCAACGTCACAAATGCTAAATTGCTTATTCTCTTGGTTGGCTGAAAAAGGCACACTGGTTAGCTTAAGAGAAATGCATCCTTCACAATTCCAGCCAATTTTGAAACAATCCATGTAAATGAATTAGTTGAAAATCCAACAAAAATCCAACACACCTGAACTACACCTGCTTGGCCCTTTAGAAGTCTCCTTATTTGGGCTGCTGCTTTATAGAGGATACCACTTTTCCAAGTTCCTGCTGGGGGTAGAAAAATAAGACAACTCCTCCAACTCTAGCCGGGATCATTCCTTACACGCTTTGGCCTAGTTACTAATTAAATACAAGATCCCCATAAAAGACACAGCAATCAGGGCACTTATCTGCCACGTACTCGCACTACTGCCATTTCACGGATGGACTGGTGTCATCTTTTCCACCTTGTAAGCATCATTCTCATCTCCATTCAAAGCTATTAATTCAACCTGTGAAAGACAAGTCTTGCTCTACTCCCTTTGTCTGCCTTAATTGTTCTTGCTTATTCCTACAGAAATAAAGGGAAAAACGACCAAAGACAAAAAGCAAACAGAAAAAAAACCCACCAAGATGCAACACAGAAGCCAGACATTAAATGTGAACGGTCACTTTATTAGCAATTTAAGAGTAAGCTCTGAATGCAAATCTTACAGAGAAAACAAACGACTCTAAAACCTCATGCCCTCATCAGGAGGCTAATACAAAAAAAATACCTACTTCACGCATCAATAGATATGCTCCAAATGGCCCTTCATTGCCAACTGGTTAAGTGAACACAATACCACGAGGCTGTGAACAGAAAAGACTGGACAGGTTGTGACCCCCCGCACCTCTCCCCCAACTCAAACCTATCCCCAGGGAGAAACCTTCACAACAAAGTTCTAACTTCACACTATTTTTCAAGCAGACAGGCTGGCAATTGTAACCCTATCCCAAAAATTAGGTACTTATCTGGACACATGTCGCAAGCCGACTCACTGCCACCACTGAAAGCTCTTTAGATCAATGCTAATAACTCTGGTTATATAGATGTGTGATGAGTAGCCTTACAATTTGGTCGTCTCTCAACTACAGATCGTAAGTGCATGGATGCAATTCAAATAAGACTAGAATATTTTATTCTAGAGTATCACTGCGGCACACCATTACGAGGCATTCAAAAGGTGGTCCTCTTCATATAGCCTGTTCAGAATAGAAAAAAAAAAAAAAGAAACACACGCAACGCAAAAGGGCATTTAACCACCACAGGCATTTTGAGACCCAACCAATCCGCTTTACTACCCTCAACTGTATTAGGAAGGTGCTAGAAAGCAAGCCACACAATAAAGCCACTCAAAATTACATTTTGCATTCTTTTACACAACTACTTAATTTTGACAAATGCAAATTGCCAGACATTGTTGCAATTTAATTCAATGCGCAATTGATCCACTTCTATCTTTAGGCTATCCATCATTCAGAGAATTAACACTTGCTACATGCAAATTATGCAAACCGTCTGATAATATATTTCTTGCTTCACGCATTTGCAGGACAAAAAGCAGCAGTTTTGAATTTGGATTACCTTCTATGAACATTTACCTCATCTCTTACGAGTGCTGCTTTCACATCCAAGAGCTGTAGTCGTGCAGTGTGCTTTGTAGAATCCAATCCTGTCCGAAGCAAAGAGTTGCACACAGATTCTAATCCATTCACAGTAGTAACTCTCAACCACTTTTTTCCACGTATCCAATCAAACGACTGATGGTGAAGTGAATTTAACTCAATGCTTTAAGAATGTAGATTTATGCACTCGTTACTTTCTTTTGATTAATTCTACTTGTGCGATCGTGACCAAACACACGCATTTCTTTAGTGATCATTCCTCACACAGCTTATAGTCACTACTGTTCGCTGCAAACTCCAGCCACTGCATATTTTGAACCGAGTGATATTTGAATTGTTCTCACTTTGATTCAGAATTCCATTCTGCTTGCATCATGTTATATGGTTGCTATGATTTGGTTGCAAAATTCTCTTCGATAACACACGACATTTGCCTCTTCGTGGTCTTGTTTGGAGCTCCGATGCCTGCTCTGAAAAATGTCTCAACAAGAAAAAGTTTTGCCCGCCCAACCCCTTAGTACGCAAAGGCAAATCTCTCCCCAACGTCACAAATGCTAAATTGCTTATTCTCTTGGTTGGCTGAAAAAGGCACACTGGTTAGCTTAAGAGAAATGCATCCTTCACAATTCCAGCCAATTTTGAAACAATCCATGTAAATGAATTAGTTGAAAATCCAACAAAAATCCAACACACCTGAACTACACCTGCTTGGCCCTTTAGAAGTCTCCTTATTTGGGCTGCTGCTTTATAGAGGATACCACTTTTCCAAGTTCCTGCTGGGGGTAGAAAAATAAGACAACTCCTCCAACTCTAGCCGGGATCATTCCTTACACGCTTTGGCCTAGTTACTAATTAAATACAAGATCCCCATAAAAGACACAGCAATCAGGGCACTTATCTGCCACGTACTCGCACTACTGCCATTTCACGGATGGACTGGTGTCATCTTTTCCACCTTGTAAGCATCATTCTCATCTCCATTCAAAGCTATTAATTCAACCTGTGAAAGACAAGTCTTGCTCTACTCCCTTTGTCTGCCTTAATTGTTCTTGCTTATTCCTACAGAAATAAAGGGAAAAACGACCAAAGACAAAAAGCAAACAGAAAAAAAACCCACCAAGATGCAACACAGAAGCCAGACATTAAATGTGAACGGTCACTTTATTAGCAATTTAAGAGTAAGCTCTGAATGCAAATCTTACAGAGAAAACAAACGACTCTAAAACCTCATGCCCTCATCAGGAGGCTAATACAAAAAAAATACCTACTTCACGCATCAATAGATATGCTCCAAATGGCCCTTCATTGCCAACTGGTGAAGTGAACACAATACTACGAGGCTGTGAACAGAAAAGACTGGACAGGTTGTGACCCCCCGCACCTCTCCCCCAACTCAAACCTATCCCCAGGGAGAAACCTTCACAACAAAGTTCTAACTTCACACTATTTTCCAAGCAGACAGGCTGGCAATTGTAACCCTATCCCAAAAATTAGGTACTTATCTGGACAAATGTCGCAAGCCGACTCACTGCCACCACTGAAAGCTCTTTAGATCAATGCTAATAACTCTGGTTATATAGATGTGTGATGAGTAGCCTTACAATTTGGTCGTCTCTCAACTACAGATCGTAAGTGCATGGATGCAATTCAAATAAGACTAGAATATTTTATTCTAGAGTATCACTGCGGCACACCATTACGAGGCATTCAAAAGGTGGTCCTCTTCATATAGCCTGTTCAGAATAGAAAAAAAAAAAAAAGAAACACACGCAACGCAAAAGGGCATTTAACCACCACAGGCATTTTGAGACCCAACCAATCCGCTTTACTACCCTCAACTGTATTAGGAAGGTGCTAGAAAGCAAGCCACACAATAAAGCCACTCAAAATTACATTTTGCATTCTTTTACACAACTACTTAATTTTGACAAATGCAAATTGCCAGACATTGTTGCAATTTAATTCAATGCGCAATTGATCCACTTCTATCTTTAGGCTATCCATCATTCAGAGAATTAACACTTGCTACATGCAAATTATGCAAACCGTCTGATTATATATTTCTTGCTTCACGCATTTGCAGGACAAAAAGCAGCAGTTTTGAATTTGGATTACCTTCTATGAACATTTACCTCATCTCTTACGAGTGCTGCTTTCACATCCAAGAGCTGTAGTCGTGCAGTGTGCTTTGTAGAATCCAATCCTGTCCGAAGCAAAGAGTTGCACACAGATTCTAATCCATTCACAGTAGTAACTCTCAACCACTTTTTTCCACGTATCCAATCAAACGACTGATGGTGAAGTGAATTTAACTCAATGCTTTAAGAATGTAGATTTATGCACTCGTTACTTTCTTTTGATTAATTCTACTTGTGCGATCGTGACCAAACACACGCATTTCTTTAGTGATCATTCCTCACACAGCTTATAGTCACTACTGTTCGCTGCAAACTCCAGCCACTGCATATTTTGAACCGAGTGATATTTGAATTGTTCTCACTTTGATTCAGAATTCCATTCTGCTTGCATCATGTTATATGGTTGCTATGATTTGGTTGCAAAATTCTCTTCCATAACACACGACATTTGCCTCTTCGTGGTCTTGTTTGGAGCTCCGATGCCTGCTCTGAAAAATGTCTCAACAAGAAAAAGTTTTGCCCGCCCAACCCCTTAGTACGCAAAGGCAAATCTCTCCCCAACGTCACAAATGCTAAATTGCTTATTCTCTTGGTTGGCTGAAAAAGGCACACTGGTTAGCTTAAGAGAAATGCATCCTTCACAATTCCAGCCAATTTTGAAACAATCCATGTAAATGAATTAGTTGAAAATCCAACAAAAATCCAACACACCTGAACTACACCTGCTTGGCCCTTTAGAAGTCTCCTTATTTGGGCTGCTGCTTTATAGAGGATACCACTTTTCCAAGTTCCTGCTGGGGGTAGAAAAATAAGACAACTCCTCCAACTCTAGCCGGGATCATTCCTTACACGCTTTGGCCTAGTTACTAATTAAATACAAGATCCCCATAAAAGACACAGCAATCAGGGCACTTATCTGCCACGTACTCGCACTACTGCCATTTCACGGATGGACTGGTGTCATCTTTTCCACCTTGTAAGCATCATTCTCATCTCCATTCAAAGCTATTAATTCAACCTGTGAAAGACAAGTCTTGCTCTACTCCCTTTGTCTGCCTTAATTGTTCTTGCTTATTCCTACAGAAATAAAGGGAAAAACGACCAAAGACAAAAAGCAAACAGAAAAAAAACCCACCAAGATGCAACACAGAAGCCAGACATTAAATGTGAACGGTCACTTTATTAGCAATTTAAGAGTAAGCTCTGAATGCAAATCTTACAGAGAAAACAAACGACTCTAAAACCTCATGCCCTCATCAGGAGGCTAATACAAAAAAAATACCTACTTCACGCATCAATAGATATGCTCCAAATGGCCCTTCATTGCCAACTGGTTAAGTGAACACAATACCACGAGGCTGTGAACAGAAAAGACTGGACAGGTTGTGACCCCCCGCACCTCTCCCCCAACTCAAACCTATCCCCAGGGAGAAACCTTCACAACAAAGTTCTAACTTCACACTATTTTTCAAGCAGACAGGCTGGCAATTGTAACCCTATCCCAAAAATTAGGTACTTATCTGGACACATGTCGCAAGCCGACTCACTGCCACCACTGAAAGCTCTTTAGATCAATGCTAATAACTCTGGTTATATAGATGTGTGATGAGTAGCCTTACAATTTGGTCGTCTCTCAACTACAGATCGTAAGTGCATGGATGCAATTCAAATAAGACTAGAATATTTTATTCTAGAGTATCACTGCGGCACACCATTACGAGGCATTCAAAAGGTGGTCCTCTTCATATAGCCTGTTCAGAATAGAAAAAAAAAAAAAAGAAACACACGCAACGCAAAAGGGCATTTAACCACCACAGGCATTTTGAGACCCAACCAATCCGCTTTACTACCCTCAACTGTATTAGGAAGGTGCTAGAAAGCAAGCCACACAATAAAGCCACTCAAAATTACATTTTGCATTCTTTTACACAACTACTTAATTTTGACAAATGCAAATTGCCAGACATTGTTGCAATTTAATTCAATGCGCAATTGATCCACTTCTATCTTTAGGCTATCCATCATTCAGAGAATTAACACTTGCTACATGCAAATTATGCAAACCGTCTGATAATATATTTCTTGCTTCACGCATTTGCAGGACAAAAAGCAGCAGTTTTGAATTTGGATTACCTTCTATGAACATTTACCTCATCTCTTACGAGTGCTGCTTTCACATCCAAGAGCTGTAGTCGTGCAGTGTGCTTTGTAGAATCCAATCCTGTCCGAAGCAAAGAGTTGCACACAGATTCTAATCCATTCACAGTAGTAACTCTCAACCACTTTTTTCCACGTATCCAATCAAACGACTGATGGTGAAGTGAATTTAACTCAATGCTTTAAGAATGTAGATTTATGCACTCGTTACTTTCTTTTGATTAATTCTACTTGTGCGATCGTGACCAAACACACGCATTTCTTTAGTGATCATTCCTCACACAGCTTATAGTCACTACTGTTCGCTGCAAACTCCAGCCACTGCATATTTTGAACCGAGTGATATTTGAATTGTTCTCACTTTGATTCAGAATTCCATTCTGCTTGCATCATGTTATATGGTTGCTATGATTTGGTTGCAAAATTCTCTTCGATAACACACGACATTTGCCTCTTCGTGGTCTTGTTTGGAGCTCCGATGCCTGCTCTGAAAAATGTCTCAACAAGAAAAAGTTTTGCCCGCCCAACCCCTTAGTACGCAAAGGCAAATCTCTCCCCAACGTCACAAATGCTAAATTGCTTATTCTCTTGGTTGGCTGAAAAAGGCACACTGGTTAGCTTAAGAGAAATGCATCCTTCACAATTCCAGCCAATTTTGAAACAATCCATGTAAATGAATTAGTTGAAAATCCAACAAAAATCCAACACACCTGAACTACACCTGCTTGGCCCTTTAGAAGTCTCCTTATTTGGGCTGCTGCTTTATAGAGGATACCACTTTTCCAAGTTCCTGCTGGGGGTAGAAAAATAAGACAACTCCTCCAACTCTAGCCGGGATCATTCCTTACACGCTTTGGCCTAGTTACTAATTAAATACAAGATCCCCATAAAAGACACAGCAATCAGGGCACTTATCTGCCACGTACTCGCACTACTGCCATTTCACGGATGGACTGGTGTCATCTTTTCCACCTTGTAAGCATCATTCTCATCTCCATTCAAAGCTATTAATTCAACCTGTGATAGACAAGTCTTGCTCTACTCCCTTTGTCAGCCTTAATTGTTCTTGCTTATTCCTACAGAAATAAAGGGAAAAACGACCAAAGACAAAAAGCAAACAGAAAAAAAACCCACCAAGATGCAACACAGAAGCCAGACATTAAATGTCAACGGTCACTTTATTAGCAATTTAAGAGTAAGCTCTGAATGCAAATCTTACAGAGAAAACAAACGACTCTAAAACCTCATGCCCTCATCAGGAGGCTAATACAAAAAAGATTACCTACTTCACGCATCAATAGATATGCTCCAAATGGCCCTTCATTGCCAACTGGTGAAGTGAACACAATACCACGAGGCTGTGAACAGAAAAGACTGGACAGGTTGAGACCCCCCGCACCTCTCCCCCAACTCAAACCTATCCCCAGGGAAAAACCTTCACAACAAAGTTCTAACTTCACACTATTTTCCAAGCAGACAGGCTGGCAATTGGAACCCTATCCCAAAAATTAGGTACTTATCTGGACACATGCCGCAAGCTGACTCACTGCCACCACTGAAAGCTCTTTAGATCAATGCTAATAACTCTGGTTATATAGATGTGTGATGAGTAGCCCATACAATTTGGTCGTCTCTGAACTACAGATCGTAAGTGCATGGATGCAATTCAAATAAGACTAGAATATTTCATTCTAGAGTATCACTGCGGCACACCATTACGAGGCATTCAAAAGGTGGTCCTCTTCATATAGCCTGTTCAGAATAGAAAAAAAAAAAAGAAACACACGCAACGCAAAAGCGCATTTAACCACCACAGGCATTTTGAGACCCAACCAATCCGCTTTACTACCCTCAACTGTATTAGGAAGGTGCTAGAAAGCAAGCCACACAATAAAGCCACTCAAAATTACATTTTGCATTCTTTTACACAACTACTTAATTTTGACAAATGCAAATTGCCAGACATTGTTGCAATTTAATTTAATGCGCAATTGATCCACTTCTATCTTTAGGCTATCCATCATTCAGAGAATTAACACTTGCTACATGCAAATTATGCAAACCGTCTGATAATATATTTCTTGCTTCACGCATTTGCAGGACAAAAAGCAGCAGTTTTGAATTTGGATTTCCTTCTATGAACATTTACCTCATCTCTTACGAGTGCTGCTTTCACATCCAAGAGCTGTAGTCGTGCAGTGTGCTTTGTAGAATCCAATCCTGTCCGAAGCAAAGAGTTGCACACAGATTCTAATCCATTCACAGTAGTAACTCTCAACCACTTTTTTCCACGTATCCAATCAAACGACTGATGGTGAAGTGAATTTAACTCAATGCTTTAAGAATGTAGATTTGATGCACTCGTTACTTTCTTTTGATTAATTCTACTTGTGCGATCGTGACCAAACACACGCATTTCTTTAGTGATCATTCCTCACACAGCTTATACAGTCACTACTGTTCGCTGCAAACTCCAGCCGCTGCATATTTTGAACCGAGTAATATTTGAATTGTTCACTGATTCTGAATTCCATTCTGCTTGCATCATGTTATCTGGTTTCTATGTTTTGGTTGCAAAATTCTCTTCCATAACACACGACATTTGCCTCTTCGTGGTCTTGTTTGGAGCTCCGATGCCTGCTCTGAAAAATGTCTCAACAAGAAAAAGTTTTGCCTGCCCAACCCCTTAGTACGCAAGGGCAAATCCCTCCCCAACGTCACAAATGCTAAATTGCTTATTCTCTTGGTTGGCTGAAAAAGGCACACTGTTTAGCTTAAGAGAAATGCATCCTTCACAATTCCAGCCAATTTTGAAACAATCCATGTAAATGAATTAGTTGAAAATCCAACAAAAATCCAACACACCTGAACTACACCTGCTTGGCCCTTTAGAAGTCTCCTTATTTGGGCTGCTGCTTTATAGTGGATACCACTTTTCCAAGTTCCTGCTGGGGGTAGAAAAATAAGACAACTCCTCCAACTCTAGCAGGGATCATTCCTTACACGCTTTGGCCTTGTTACTAATTAAATACAAGATCCCCATAAAAGACACAGCAATCAGAGCACTTATCTGCCACGTACTCGCACTACTGCCATTTCACGGATGGACTGGTGTCATCTTTTCCACCTTGTAAGCATCATTCTCATCTCCATTCAAAGCTATTAATTCAACCTGTGAAAGACAAGTCTTGCTCTACTCCCTTTGTCTGCCTTAATTGTTCTTGCTTATTCCTACAGAAATAAAGGGAAAAACGACCAAAGACAAAAAGCAAACAGAAAAAAAACCCACCAAGATGCAACACAGAAGCCAGACATTAAATGTGAACGGTCACTTTATTAGCAATTTAAGAGTAAGCTCTGAATGCAAATCTTACAGAGAAAACAAACGACTCTAAAACCTCATGCCCTCATCAGGAGGCTAATACAAAAAAAATACCTACTTCACGCATCAATAGATATGCTCCAAATGGCCCTTCATTGCCAACTGGTGAAGTGAACACAATACTACGAGGCTGTGAACAGAAAAGACTGGACAGGTTGTGACCCCCCGCACCTCTCCCCCAACTCAAACCTATCCCCAGGGAGAAACCTTCACAACAAAGTTCTAACTTCACACTATTTTCCAAGCAGACAGGCTGGCAATTGTAACCCTATCCCAAAAATTAGGTACTTATCTGGACAAATGTCGCAAGCCGACTCACTGCCACCACTGAAAGCTCTTTAGATCAATGCTAATAACTCTGGTTATATAGATGTGTGATGAGTAGCCTTACAATTTGGTCGTCTCTCAACTACAGATCGTAAGTGCATGGATGCAATTCAAATAAGACTAGAATATTTTATTCTAGAGTATCACTGCGGCACACCATTACGAGGCATTCAAAAGGTGGTCCTCTTCATATAGCCTGTTCAGAATAGAAAAAAAAAAAAAAGAAACACACGCAACGCAAAAGGGCATTTAACCACCACAGGCATTTTGAGACCCAACCAATCCGCTTTACTACCCTCAACTGTATTAGGAAGGTGCTAGAAAGCAAGCCACACAATAAAGCCACTCAAAATTACATTTTGCATTCTTTTACACAACTACTTAATTTTGACAAATGCAAATTGCCAGACATTGTTGCAATTTAATTCAATGCGCAATTGATCCACTTCTATCTTTAGGCTATCCATCATTCAGAGAATTAACACTTGCTACATGCAAATTATGCAAACCGTCTGATAATATATTTCTTGCTTCACGCATTTGCAGGACAAAAAGCAGCAGTTTTGAATTTGGATTACCTTCTATGAACATTTACCTCATCTCTTACGAGTGCTGCTTTCACATCCAAGAGCTGTAGTCGTGCAGTGTGCTTTGTAGAATCCAATCCTGTCCGAAGCAAAGAGTTGCACACAGATTCTAATCCATTCACAGTAGTAACTCTCAACCACTTTTTTCCACGTATCCAATCAAACGACTGATGGTGAAGTGAATTTAACTCAATGCTTTAAGAATGTAGATTTATGCACTCGTTACTTTCTTTTGATTAATTCTACTTGTGCGATCGTGACCAAACACACGCATTTCTTTAGTGATCATTCCTCACACAGCTTATAGTCACTACTGTTCGCTGCAAACTCCAGCCACTGCATATTTTGAACCGAGTGATATTTGAATTGTTCTCACTTTGATTCAGAATTCCATTCTGCTTGCATCATGTTATATGGTTGCTATGATTTGGTTGCAAAATTCTCTTCCATAACACACGACATTTGCCTCTTCGTGGTCTTGTTTGGAGCTCCGATGCCTGCTCTGAAAAATGTCTCAACAAGAAAAAGTTTTGCCCGCCCAACCCCTTAGTACGCAAAGGCAAATCTCTCCCCAACGTCACAAATGCTAAATTGCTTATTCTCTTGGTTGGCTGAAAAAGGCACACTGGTTAGCTTAAGAGAAATGCATCCTTCACAATTCCAGCCAATTTTGAAACAATCCATGTAAATGAATTAGTTGAAAATCCAACAAAAATCCAACACACCTGAACTACACCTGCTTGGCCCTTTAGAAGTCTCCTTATTTGGGCTGCTGCTTTATAGAGGATACCACTTTTCCAAGTTCCTGCTGGGGGTAGAAAAATAAGACAACTCCTCCAACTCTAGCCGGGATCATTCCTTACACGCTTTGGCCTAGTTACTAATTAAATACAAGATCCCCATAAAAGACACAGCAATCAGGGCACTTATCTGCCACGTACTCGCACTACTGCCATTTCACGGATGGACTGGTGTCATCTTTTCCACCTTGTAAGCATCATTCTCATCTCCATTCAAAGCTATTAATTCAACCTGTGATAGACAAGTCTTGCTCTACTCCCTTTGTCAGCCTTAATTGTTCTTGCTTATTCCTACAGAAATAAAGGGAAAAACGACCAAAGACAAAAAGCAAACAGAAAAAAAACCCACCAAGATGCAACACAGAAGCCAGACATTAAATGTCAACGGTCACTTTATTAGCAATTTAAGAGTAAGCTCTGAATGCAAATCTTACAGAGAAAACAAACGACTCTAAAACCTCATGCCCTCATCAGGAGGCTAATACAAAAAAGATTACCTACTTCACGCATCAATAGATATGCTCCAAATGGCCCTTCATTGCCAACTGGTGAAGTGAACACAATACCACGAGGCTGTGAACAGAAAAGACTGGACAGGTTGAGACCCCCCGCACCTCTCCCCCAACTCAAACCTATCCCCAGGGAAAAACCTTCACAACAAAGTTCTAACTTCACACTATTTTCCAAGCAGACAGGCTGGCAATTGGAACCCTATCCCAAAAATTAGGTACTTATCTGGACACATGCCGCAAGCTGACTCACTGCCACCACTGAAAGCTCTTTAGATCAATGCTAATAACTCTGGTTATATAGATGTGTGATGAGTAGCCCATACAATTTGGTCGTCTCTGAACTACAGATCGTAAGTGCATGGATGCAATTCAAATAAGACTAGAATATTTCATTCTAGAGTATCACTGCGGCACACCATTACGAGGCATTCAAAAGGTGGTCCTCTTCATATAGCCTGTTCAGAATAGAAAAAAAAAAAAAGAAACACACGCAACGCAAAAGCGCATTTAACCACCACAGGCATTTTGAGACCCAACCAATCCGCTTTACTACCCTCAACTGTATTAGGAAGGTGCTAGAAAGCAAGCCACACAATAAAGCCACTCAAAATTACATTTTGCATTCTTTTACACAACTACTTAATTTTGACAAATGCAAATTGCCAGACATTGTTGCAATTTAATTTAATGCGCAATTGATCCACTTCTATCTTTAGGCTATCCATCATTCAGAGAATTAACACTTGCTACATGCAAATTATGCAAACCGTCTGATAATATATTTCTTGCTTCACGCATTTGCAGGACAAAAAGCAGCAGTTTTGAATTTGGATTTCCTTCTATGAACATTTACCTCATCTCTTACGAGTGCTGCTTTCACATCCAAGAGCTGTAGTCGTGCAGTGTGCTTTGTAGAATCCAATCCTGTCCGAAGCAAAGAGTTGCACACAGATTCTAATCCATTCACAGTAGTAACTCTCAACCACTTTTTTCCACGTATCCAATCAAACGACTGATGGTGAAGTGAATTTAACTCAATGCTTTAAGAATGTAGATTTATGCACTCGTTACTTTCTTTTGATTAATTCTACTTGTGCGATCGTGACCAAACACACGCATTTCTTTAGTGATCATTCCTCACACAGCTTATAGTCACTACTGTTCGCTGCAAACTCCAGCCACTGCATATTTTGAACCGAGTGATATTTGAATTGTTCTCACTTTGATTCAGAATTCCATTCTGCTTGCATCATGTTATATGGTTGCTATGATTTGGTTGCAAAATTCTCTTCCATAACACACGACATTTGCCTCTTCGTGGTCTTGTTTGGAGCTCCGATGCCTGCTCTGAAAAATGTCTCAACAAGAAAAAGTTTTGCCCGCCCAACCCCTTAGTACGCAAAGGCAAATCTCTCCCCAACGTCACAAATGCTAAATTGCTTATTCTCTTGGTTGGCTGAAAAAGGCACACTGGTTAGCTTAAGAGAAATGCATCCTTCACAATTCCAGCCAATTTTGAAACAATCCATGTAAATGAATTAGTTGAAAATCCAACAAAAATCCAACACACCTGAACTACACCTGCTTGGCCCTTTAGAAGTCTCCTTATTTGGGCTGCTGCTTTATAGAGGATACCACTTTTCCAAGTTCCTGCTGGGGGTAGAAAAATAAGACAACTCCTCCAACTCTAGCCGGGATCATTCCTTACACGCTTTGGCCTAGTTACTAATTAAAGACAAGATCCCCATAAAAGACACAGCAATCAGGGCACTTATCTGCCACGTACTCGCACTACTGCCATTTCACGGATGGACTGGTGTCATCTTTTCCACCTTGTAAGCATCATTCTCATCTCCATTCAAAGCTATTAATTCAACCTGTGATAGACAAGTCTTGCTCTACTCCCTTTGTCAGCCTTAATTGTTCTTGCTTATTCCTACAGAAATAAAGGGAAAAACGACCAAAGACAAAAAGCAAACAGAAAAAAAACCCACCAAGATGCAACACAGAAGCCAGACATTAAATGTCAACGGTCACTTTATTAGCAATTTAAGAGTAAGCTCTGAATGCAAATCTTACAGAGAAAACAAACGACTCTAAAACCTCATGCCCTCATCAGGAGGCTAATACAAAAAAGATTACCTACTTCACGCATCAATAGATATGCTCCAAATGGCCCTTCATTGCCAACTGGTGAAGTGAACACAATACCACGAGGCTGTGAACAGAAAAGACTGGACAGGTTGAGACCCCCCGCACCTCTCCCCCAACTCAAACCTATCCCCAGGGAGAAACCTTCACAACAAAGTTCTAACTTCACACTATTTTCCAAGCAGACAGGCTGGCAATTGTAACCCTATCCCAAAAATTAGGTACTTATCTGGACACATGTCGCAAGCCGACTCACTGCCACCACTGAAAGCTTTTTAGATCAATGCCAATAACTCTGGTTATATAGATGTGTGACGAGTAGCCCATACAATTTGGTCGTCTCTCAACTACAGATCGTAAGTGCATGGATGCAATTCAAATAAGACTAGAATATTTTATTCTAGAGTATCACTGCGGCACACCATTACGAGGCATTCAAAAGGTGGTCCTCTTCATATAGCCTGTTCAGAATAGAAAAAAAAAAAAAAGAAACACACGCAACGCAAAAGCGCATTTAACCACCACAGGCATTTTGAGACCCAACCAATCCGCTTTACTACCCTCAACTGTATTAGGAAGGTGCTAGAAAGCAAGCCACACAATAAAGCCACTCAAAATTACATTTTGCATTCTTTTACACAACTACTTAATTTTGACAAATGCAAATTGCCAGACATTGTTGCAATTTAATTCAATGCGCAATTGATCCACTTCCATCTTTAGGCTATCCATCATTCAGAGAATTAACACTTGCTACATGCAAATTATGCAAACCGTCTGATAATATATTTCTTGCTTCACGCATTTGCAGGACAAAAAGCAGCAGTTTTGAATTTGGATTACCTTCTATGAACATTTACCTCATCTCTTACGAGTGCTGCTTTCACATCCAAGAGCTGTAGTCGTGCAGTGTGCTTTGTAGAATCCAATCCTGTCCGAAGCAAAGAGTTGCACACAGATTCTAATCCATTCACAGTAGTAACTCTCAACCACTTTTTTCCACGTATCCAATCAAACGACTGATGGTGAAGTGAATTTAACTCAATGCTTTAAGAATGTAGATTTATGCACTCGTTACTTTCTTTTGATTAATTCTACTTGTGCGATCGTGACCAAACACACGCATTTCTTTAGTGATCATTCCTCACACAGCTTATACAGTCACTACTGTTCGCTGCAAACTCCAGCCACTGCATATTTTGAACCGAGTGATATTTGAATTGTTCTCACTTTGATTCAGAATTCCATTCTGCTTGCATCATGTTATATGGTTGCTATGATTTGGTTGCAAAATTCTCTTCCATAACACACGACATTTGCCTCTTCGTGGTCTTGTTTGGAGCTCCGATGCCTGCTCTGAAAAATGTCTCAACAAGAAAAAGTTTTGCCCGCCCAACCCCTTAGTACGCAAAGGCAAATCTCTCCCCAACGTCACAAATGCTAAATTGCTTATTCTCTTGGTTGGCTGAAAAAGGCACACTGGTTAGCTTAAGAGAAATGCATCCTTCACAATTCCAGCCAATTTTGAAACAATCCATGTAAATGAATTAGTTGAAAATCCAACAAAAATCCAACACACCTGAACTACACCTGCTTGGCCCTTTAGAAGTCTCCTTATTTGGGCTGCTGCTTTATAGAGGATACCACTTTTCCAAGTTCCTGCTGGGGGTAGAAAAATAAGACAACTCCTCCAACTCTAGCCGGGATCATTCCTTACACGCTTTGGCCTAGTTACTAATTAAATACAAGATCCCCATAAAAGACACAGCAATCAGGGCACTTATCTGCCACGTACTCGCACTACTGCCATTTCACGGATGGACTGGTGTCATCTTTTCCACCTTGTAAGCATCATTCTCATCTCCATTCAAAGCTATTAATTCAACCTGTGATAGACAAGTCTTGCTCTACTCCCTTTGTCAGCCTTAATTGTTCTTGCTTATTCCTACAGAAATAAAGGGAAAAACGACCAAAGACAAAAAGCAAACAGAAAAAAAACCCACCAAGATGCAACACAGAAGCCAGACATTAAATGTCAACAGTCACTTTATTAGCAATTTAAGAGTAAGCACTGAATGCAAATCTTACAGAGAAAACAAACGACTCTAAAACCTCATGCCCTCATCAGGAGGCTAATACAAAAAAGATTACCTACTTCACGCATCAATAGATATGCTCCAAATGGCCCTTCATTGCCAACTGGTGAAGTGAACACAATACCACGAGGCTGTGAACAGAAAAGACTGGACAGGTTGAGACCCCCCGCACCTCTCCCCCAACTCAAACCTATCCCCAGGGAGAAACCTTCACAACAAAGTTCTAACTTCACACTATTTTCCAAGCAGACAGGCTGGCAATTGTAACCCTATCCCAAAAATTAGGTACTTATCTGGACACATGTCGCAAGCCGACTCACTGCCACCACTGAAAGCTTTTTAGATCAATGCCAATAACTCTGGTTATATAGATGTGTGACGAGTAGCCCATACAATTTGGTCGTCTCTTAACTACAGATCGTAAGTGCATGGATGCAATTCAAATAAGACTAGAATATTTTATTCTAGAGTATCACTGCGGCACACCATTACGAGGCATTCAAAAGGTGGTCCTCTTCATATAGCCTGTTCAGAATAGAAAAAAAAAAAAAAGAAACACACGCAACGCAAAAGCGCATTTAACCACCACAGGCATTTTGAGACCCAACCAATCCGCTTTACTACCCTCAACTGTATTAGGAAGGTGCTAGAAAGCAAGCCACACAATAAAGCCACTCAAAATTACATTTTGCATTCTTTTACACAACTACTTAATTTTGACAAATGCAAATTGCCAGACATTGTTGCAATTTAATTCAATGCGCAATTGATCCACTTCCATCTTTAGGCTATCCATCATTCAGAGAATTAACACTTGCTACATGCAAATTATGCAAACCGTCTGATAATATATTTCTTGCTTCACGCATTTGCAGGACAAAAAGCAGCAGTTTTGAATTTGGATTACCTTCTATGAACATTTACCTCATCTCTTACGAGTGCTGCTTTCACATCCAAGAGCTGTAGTCGTGCAGTGTGCTTTGTAGAATCCAATCCTGTCCGAAGCAAAGAGTTGCACACAGATTCTAATCCATTCACAGTAGTAACTCTCAACCACTTTTTTCCACGTATCCAATCAAACGACTGATGGTGAAGTGAATTTAACTCAATGCTTTAAGAATGTAGATTTATGCACTCGTTACTTTCTTTTGATTAATTCTACTTGTGCGATCGTGACCAAACACACGCATTTCTTTAGTGATCATTCCTCACACAGCTTATACAGTCACTACTGTTCGCTGCAAACTCCAGCCACTGCATATTTTGAACCGAGTGATATTTGAATTGTTCTCACTTTGATTCAGAATTCCATTCTGCTTGCATCATGTTATATGGTTGCTATGATTTGGTTGCAAAATTCTCTTCCATAACACACGACATTTGCCTCTTCGTGGTCTTGTTTGGAGCTCCGATGCCTGCTCTGAAAAATGTCTCAACAAGAAAAAGTTTTGCCCGCCCAACCCCTTAGTACGCAAAGGCAAATCTCTCCCCAACGTCACAAATGCTAAATTGCTTATTCTCTTGGTTGGCTGAAAAAGGCACACTGGTTAGCTTAAGAGAAATGCATCCTTCACAATTCCAGCCAATTTTGAAACAATCCATGTAAATGAATTAGTTGAAAATCCAACAAAAATCCAACACACCTGAACTACACCTGCTTGGCCCTTTAGAAGTCTCCTTATTTGGGCTGCTGCTTTATAGAGGATACCACTTTTCCAAGTTCCTGCTGGGGGTAGAAAAATAAGACAACTCCTCCAACTCTAGCCGGGATCATTCCTTACACGCTTTGGCCTAGTTACTAATTAAATACAACATCCCCATAAAAGACACAGCAATCAGGGCACTTATCTGCCACGTACTCGCACTACTGCCATTTCACGGATGGACTGGTGTCATCTTTTCCACCTTGTAAGCATCATTCTCATCTCCATTCAAAGCTATTAATTCAACCTGTGATAGACAAGTCTTGCTCTACTCCCTTTGTCAGCCTTAATTGTTCTTGCTTATTCCTACAGAAATAAAGGGAAAAACGACCAAAGACAAAAAGCAAACAGAAAAAAAACCCACCAAGATGCAACACAGAAGCCAGACATTAAATGTCAACAGTCACTTTATTAGCAATTTAAGAGTAAGCACTGAATGCAAATCTTACAGAGAAAACAAACGACTCTAAAACCTCATGCCCTCATCAGGAGGCTAATACAAAAAAGATTACCTACTTCACGCATCAATAGATATGCTCCAAATGGCCCTTCATTGCCAACTGGTGAAGTGAACACAATACCACGAGGCTGTGAACAGAAAAGACTGGACAGGTTGAGACCCCCCGCACCTCTCCCCCAACTCAAACCTATCCCCAGGGAGAAACCTTCACAACAAAGTTCTAACTTCACACTATTTTCCAAGCAGACAGGCTGGCAATTGGAACCCTATCCCAAAAATTAGGTACTTATCTGGACACATGTCGCAAGCCGACTCACTGCCACCACTGAAAGCTCTTTAGATCAATGCCAATAACTCTGGTTATATAGATGTGTGACGAGTAGCCCATACAATTTGGTCGTCTCTCAACTACAGATCGTAAGTGCATGGATGCAATTCAAATAAGACTAGAATATTTTATTCTAGAGTATCACTGCGGCACACCATTACGAGGCATTCAAAAGGTGGTCCTCTTCATATAGCCTGTTCAGAATAGAAAAAAAAAAAAAAAAGAAACACACGCAACGCAAAAGCGCATTTAACCACCACAGGCATTTTGAGACCCAACCAATCCGCTTTACTACCCTCAACTGTATTAGGAAGGTGCTAGAAAGCAAGCCACACAATAAAGCCACTCAAAATTACATTTTGCATTCTTTTACACAACTACTTAATTTTGACAAATGCAAATTGCCAGACATTGTTGCAATTTAATTCAATGCGCAATTGATCCACTTCTATCTTTAGGCTATCCATCATTCAGAGAATTAACACTTGCTACATGCAAATTATGCAAACCGTCTGATAATATATTTCTTGCTTCACGCATTTGCAGGACAAAAAGCAGCAGTTTTGAATTTGGATTTCCTTCTATGAACATTTACCTCATCTCTTACGAGTGCTGCTTTCACATCCAAGAGCTGTAGTCGTGCAGTGTGCTTTGTAGAATCCAATCCTGTCCGAAGCAAAGAGTTGCACACAGATTCTAATCCATTCACAGTAGTAACTCTCAACCACTTTTTTCCACGTATCCAATCAAACGACTGTTGGTGAAGTGAATTTAACTCAATGCTTTAAGAATGTAGATTTGATGCACTCGTTACTTTCTTTTGATTAATTCTACTTGTGCGATCGTGACCAAACACACGCATTTCTTTAGTGATCATTCCTCACACAGCTTATACAGTCACTACTGTTCGCTGCAAACTCCAGCCGCTGCATATTTTGAACCGAGTAATATTTGAATTGTTCACTTTGATTCTGAATTCCATTCTGCTTGCATCATGTTATCTGGTTTCTATGTTTTGGTTGCAAAATTCTCTTCCATAACACACGACATTTGCCTCTTCGTGGTCTTGTTTGGAGCTCCGATGCCTGCTCTGAAAAATGTCTCAACAAGAAAAAGTTTTGCCTGCCCAACCCCTTAGTACGCAAGGGCAAATCCCTCCCCAACGTCACAAATGCTAAATTGCTTATTCTCTTGGTTGGCTGAAAAAGGCACACTGTTTAGCTTAAGAGAAATGCATCCTTCACAATTCCAGCCAATTTTGAAACAATCCATGTAAATGAATTAGTTGAAAATCCAACAAAAATCCAACACACCTGAACTACACCTGCTTGGCCCTTTAGAAGTCTCCTTATTTGGGCTGCTGCTTTATAGAGGATACCACTTTTCCAAGTTCCTGCTGGGGGTAGAAAAATAAGACAACTCCTCCAACTCTAGCAGGGATCATTCCTTACACGCTTTGGCCTTGTTACTAATTAAATACAAGATCCCCATAAAAGACACAGCAATCAGAGCACTTATCTGCCACGTACTCGCACTACTGCCATTTCACGGATGGACTGGTGTCATCTTTTCCACCTTGTAAGCATCATTCTCATCTCCATTCAAAGCTATTAATTCAACCTGTGAAAGACAAGTCTTGTTCTACTCCCTTTGTCTGCCTTAATTGTTCTTGCTTATTCCTACAGAAATAAAGGGAAAAACGACCAAAGACAAAAAGCAAACAGAAAAAAAACCCACCAAGATGCAACACAGAAGCCAGACATTAAATGTGAACGGTCACTTTATTAGCAATTTAAGAGTAAGCTCTGAATGCAAATCTTACAGAGAAAACAAACGACTCTAAAACCTCATGCCCTCATCAGGAGGCTAATACAAAAAAATTACCTACTTCACGTATCAATAGATATGCTCCAAATGGCCCTTCATTGCCAACTGGTGAAGTGAACACAATACCACGAGGCTGTGAACAGAAAAGACTGGACAGGTTGAGACCCCCCGCACCTCTCCCCCAACTCAAACCTATACCCAGGGAGAAACCTTCACAACAAAGTTCTAACTTCACACTATTTTCCAAGCAGACAGGCTGGCAATTGTAACCCTATCCCAAAAATTAGGTACTTATCTGGACACATGTCGCAAGCCGACTCACTGCCACCACTGAAAGCTCTTTAGATCAATGCCAATAACTCTGGTTATATAGATGTGTGACGAGTAGCCCATACAATTTGGTCGTCTCTCAACTACAGATCGTAAGTGCATGGATGCAATTCAAATAAGACTAGAATATTTTATTCTAGAGTATCACTGCGGCACACCATTACGAGGCATTCAAAAGGTGGTCCTCTTCATATAGCCTGTTCAGAATAGAGAAAAAAAAAAAAGAAACACACGCAACGCAAAAGCGCATTTAACCACCACAGGCATTTTGAGACCCAACCAATCCGCTTCACTACCATCAACTGTATTAGGAAGGTGCTAGAAAGCAAGCCACACAATAAAGCCACTCAAAATTACATTTTGCATTCTTTTACACAACTACTTAATTTTGACAAATGCAAATTGCCAGACATTGTTGCAATTTAATTCAATGCGCAATTGATCCACTTCTATCTTTAGGCTATCCATCATTCAGAGAATTAACACTTGCTACATGCAAATTATGCAAACCGTCTGATAATATATTTCTTGCTTCACGCATTTGCAGGACAAAAAGCAGCAGTTTTGAATTTGGATTACCTTCTATGAACATTTACCTCATCTCTTACAAGTGCTGCTTTCACATCCAAGAGCTGTAGTCGTGCAGTGTGCTTTGTAGAATCCAATCCTGTCCGAAGCAAAGAGTTGCACACAGATTCTAATCCATTCACAGTAGTAACTCTCAACCACTTTTTTCCACGTATCCAATCAAACGACTGATGGTGAAGTGAATTTAACTCAATGCTTTAAGAATGTAGATTTGATGCACTCGTTACTTTCTTTTGATTAATTCTACTTGTGCGATCGTGACCAAACACACGCATTTCTTTAGTGATCATTCCTCACACAGCTTATACAGTCACTACTGTTCGCTGCAAACTCCAGCCACTGCATATTTTGAACCGAGTGATATTTGAATTGTTCTCACTTTGATTCAGAATTCCATTCTGCTTGCATCATGTTATCTGGTTGCTATGATTTGGTTGCAAAATTCTCTTCCATAACACACGACATTTGCCTCTTCGTGGTCTTGTTTGGAGCTCCGATGCCTGCTCTGAAAAATGTCTCAACAAGAAAAAGTTTTGCCCGCCCAACCCCTTAGTACGCAAGGGCAAATCCCTCCCCAACGTCACAAATGCTAAATTGCTTATTCTCTTGGTTGGCTGAAAAAGGCACACTGGTTAGCTTCAGAGAAATGCATCCTTCACAATTCCAGCCAATTTTGAAACAATCCATGTAAATGAATTAGTTGAAAATCCAACAAAAATCCAACACACCTGAACAACACCTGCTTGGCCCTTTAGAAGTCTCCTTATTTGGGCTGCTGCTTTATAGAGGATACCACTTTTCCAAGTTCCTGCTGGGGGTAGAAAAATAAGACAACTCCTCCAACTCTAGCCGGGATCATTCCTTACACGCTTTGGCCTAGTTACTAATTAAATACAAGATCCCCATAAAAGACACAGCAATCAGGGCACTTATCTGCCACGTACTCGCACTACTGCCATTTCACGGATGGACTGGTGTCATCTTTTCCACCTTGTAAGCATCATTCTCATCTCCATTCAAAGCTATTAATTGAACCTGTGAAAGACCAGTCTTGCTCTACTTTCTTTGTCAGCCTTAATTGTTCTTGCTTATTCCTACAGAAATAATGAATATGCTACTTACCAGTATGCATCTGTTCTTGGCATGTAGGGCTGCTGACATTCATATCTGTGCATAGATCGCCGCCTAGTGTTGGGTCCGGATGTTTGCACGTTGTTGTCCTGGAAGAGTCTTCGAAGTATCCTTGGATAGGTGACTCCTCCCATGGACTACAGTGCGCATGGGCATCCTCTCCATCCTCAGATTGTTTTTCGCCATTGTGGCAGTGATGGAGTAGATACAGAAAGTGATGACCATGCTTGCAATAATTCTGAGAGCTGCAGCTGCGACAGGCGCCGGGGAGGAGGGAGGGCGATATGAATGTCAGCAGCCCTACATGCCAAGAACAGATGCATACTGGTAAGTAGCATATTCAGTTCGAGGCATGTGGGCTGCTGAATTCATATCTGTGCATAGAATACATAGCAGTGCCCTCTATTGGCGGCGGCTACCCGTGCCAGCTGCAGCGGTCTGAAAAAGTGTTTTGAGAACAGCCTGTCCTACAGCTGCCTGCTGTTTTGACTGCACATCTACGCAATAGTGTTTTGTAAATGTGTGTGTAGTGGACCATGTGGCTGCTCTGCATATATCATGCAGGGGAATATTTCCTAGGAAGGCCATGGAAGCCCCCAACTTGCGTGTTGAGTGGGCTCGTGGTGGAATAGTTAATGTGCGTTTTGCCTTTTGATAACAGATTTGAATACACTTAACTATCCATCTGGCTATCCCTGCT
Source organism: Triturus cristatus (assembly GCF_964204655.1). Classification (NCBI taxonomy): domain Eukaryota; kingdom Metazoa; phylum Chordata; class Amphibia; order Caudata; family Salamandridae; genus Triturus; species Triturus cristatus. The sequence goes on along the minus strand of NC_140582.1, from coordinate 1,218,937,001 downwards.
TTGGAGATGGCGTTACCTTTGTGGTGTGGGGCAAAGGCAACGAATAGTTGTTTTGTCTTCCTGAAGGGTTTAGTCCTGTCGATGTAGTACATGAGGGCCCTCCGTACATCTAGTGTATGTAATGCCCGCTCTGCAACAGTTTGTGGGTTTTGGAAGAAAACGGGCAGTTCAATAGTCTGGTTCATGTGGAACTGCGATATTACTTTGGGCATGAATTTGGGGTTGGTACGTAGTACGACCCTGTTGGCGTGAACCTGAATAAATGGCTCTTGAACGGTTAGTGCCTGGAGTTCACTAACTCTTCTTAGGGAAGTGATCGCTACCAGGAAGGCTACTTTCCAGGTAAGGAATTGAATCTCGCATGAGTGTAGAGGTTCAAAGGGTGGACCCATCAGGCGTGTGAGGACCAAGTTGAGGTTCCACATTGGAGCCGGTGGGTGACTAGGTGGAATGACTCGTTTGAGTCCTTCCAAGAATGCTTTGATGGCAGGCACTCTGAATAGAGAGAGGTGCTGCCTGGTTTGCAGATAGGCTGATATTGCGGTCAAATGGACACGTATAGAGGTGTACGCCAGATTGCATCGGTATAGGTGTAAGAGGTAACATATGATGTCGTGGATGGATGCGTCCAGCGGGTTAATGTCATTATTACCGCAATAAATGACGAACCTTTTCCATTTGGCTGCATAGCAAGCTCTTGTAGTAGGTCTCCTGGCCTCCTTGATGATGTCCATGCAGTCAGGTGGCAGATTGAGATAGCCAAACTCTAGGACTTCAGGAGCCAGATCGCCAGGTTCAGCTGTTGCGGATCTGGGTGCTGAACCTCTCCATGGTTCTGCGTCAAATGCGCGGGTTTGATCCGCAGCCTTTGATGCGGTACCACGGAAAGTTCGAGGAAGGTGGTGTACCACGGCTGGCGTGCCCACGTGGGAGCAACTAGGACGAGTGTCAGGGAGTGTTGTCGGAGTTTGCGAGCCACCAGCGGTATCAACGGTGCTGGGGGAAAAGCGTACGCAAATCTGCCGGACCAGTTCATCCATATCGCATTGCCCTGCGACTGCGGATGTGGGAATCTGGCGGCGAAGCTTTGGCATTTTGCGTTTTCGCTTGTCGCGAATAGGTCTATCTCTGGGTGACCCCACTGCTGGAAGTACGGTTGGAGTACTGATGGGTGTAACTCCCACTCGTGCATCTGGTGGCTGTGTCTGCTGAGCAGATCCGCCATCTGGTTGTCCTTGCCGGGGAGGTGTTCTGCCATGAGGAACATGTTCCTCTGAATGGCCCACTTCCACATGCTCTGAGCCAGATGAGACAACTGTGGAGAGTGTGTCCCTCCCTGTTTCTGTATGTAGTACATTGCGGTCATGTTGTCCGTCCGGATCAACACGACCTTGTTGCACAGATGTACTTTGAAAGCCTTCATGGCCAGGAAGATTGCCATCAGTTCCAGAAGGTTGATGTGCATCTTCTTCTGTTGTGTCGTCCATAGTCCCTGCACTGTGTAGTGTAGTACATGAGCTCCCCATCCCTGGAGAGACGCGTCCGCTGTCAGTACTATTTGTGGAACAGGCTCTTGGAACGGTCGCCCCTTGCAAAGGTTTTGTGGATTCCACCAATGCAGAGAGTTGTATGCCCGACCGCTCACCAACACTAGGTCTTTCAACTGTCCTTGAGCCTGATTCCACTGACGTGCTAGGCACTCCTGAAGTGGGCGCATATGTAATCTCGCGTGCGGGACTATGAAGATGCAGGAGGCCATCATGCCTATCAACTGCATAAACACTCGCGCTGGAAGCGAGTGATTGTGTTTGAACTTGGAGATCAGCAGTTGTATGCTGTTGATCCTCACTAAACTTGGCTGAGCTGAGGCCGCCAGAGTGTCTATAGTCGCGCCCAGGTACTGTTGTACGTGTGCGGGCTGGAGATGGGACTTTGGGTAATTTAGTGAGAATCCCAGACTGTGAAGAAGGTGAATGGTGCGGGACATATGGCTTGCACATTGCTGGGCCGACTTCGCTTGAACGAGCCAGTCGTCTAGGTAGGGGTAGACGTGTATATGCTGCCTCCGTAAGTGTGCTGCCACCGTAGCTAGGCACTTCGTGAAAACCCTGGGCGCTGTTGTCACGCCGAAGGGAAGGACTTTGAACTGATAGTGCTGCCCCTGAACAGTAAACCTGAGGTATTTTTTGTGTGAGGGGTGGATGGGTATGTGGAAGTACGCATCCTTGAGGTCCAGTGATGCTAGGAAGTCTCCCTGCTTGAGAAGCGGAAGGACTTGCTGTAGAGTGAGCATGTGAAAGTGCTCTGAAAGAATGTACTGGTTCAGGGGTCTCAGGTCTAATATAGGCCTGAGCGACCCGTCCTTTTTTGGAATTAAGAAGTAGAGGGAGTAAACCCCCGTGCCCTGCTCGTGGATGGGTACGAGCTCGATAGCGCCTTTTAGAAGCATACTTTCTACCTCTTGCTGTAAGAGCGTTAAGTGCTCTGAGGACATAGGACGGTTTCTTGGTGGTATTGTGGGTGGAGTGGAAGTTAACTCCAGACAGTAACCGTGTTTTATAATATCTTTGACCCACCTGTCCGTGGTGATGGAGTTCCACGTGGACAGGAACCGTTGTAGCCTTCCCCCGACAGGTGTTATGTGGTCGGGAGGAAGGGAGAGGGCGTCACTGCTTGTTCTTGGGGGAGGACCTGGTGTTGCCGTAGCCACGTCCTCTGCCCTTGGTACTGGAGCCACGATAGCCACCTCGGGTGTTCTTATCGTAGGTGGTCTGCGTATTACCCTTGTTATATGTTTGTTGTGACCCCTGTCCTCTACCTGCCCCCTTGTTTCCGGGGCGACGAAAGGAGCCGCTCCGAAAGGACTGAGTTTGTAGGGCGCCCATGGACTTTGCAGTGTCCGTGTCCTTTTTTATCTTCTCGAGGGTGGTGTCAACCTCAGGTCCGAACAAAAAGTCGGGGTTGACGGGCTGATTAAGTATATTGTTTTGTACCTCAGGCTTGAATCCTGAGATACGTAGCCAGGCGTGACGTCGTAGGATGACGCTAGTGTTGATGGCCCTGGCAGCCGTGTCTGCAGCGTCTAGTGCACATTTAATGGCAGCATTTGTGAGTAGCTGTCCCTCTCTGATAAGGATTTCTGCACCTTCTTTGTAGGGGTCAGGGAGGTGCTGAAGAAGTTGCTCCAGTGTGTCATAGTGCGCTCTATCGTAGCGAGCGAGGAGCGCTTGAGTGTTAGCTATGCGCCATATGTTTGCAGCTTGTGCGGCAACTCGCTTGCCGGAGGTCTCTAGCACCTTGGACTCTTTGTCCGGGGGAGGAGCGTCACCCGTTGTCTGCGAGTGTGCCCTCTTGCGGGCATTCGCCACAACGATGGAGTCGAGTGGTAATTGGCCTCTGATGTAAGTAGGATCCCCAGGTGCTGATCTGTATTTTTTATCGATCCTGGGGTTTATCACTCGTGCCCTGGTGGGTTCCTTGAAAATGTCAGTGGCTGGCTTGAGGACCCCCTTCAACATTGGCAGAGTCTTTACATGTCTTTCTGAGGATGCAAAGGTGTCCATTAGAAAGTCATCTTCGATGATATCAGAGTGAAGCTGTACATCATGGTTGTTTGCCGCACGTTCAATCAGAGCGTTGAACGCCGCAGTATCCTCTGTGGGTGATGTTTTTGGCCCATATAGTTGTGTGTCCTGTGCATCAAGAGGTGCACTGGGGTCTGCAGGGTCGCCCCAAGTTTGGTCAGGGTCCTGCTGGTCATCAGGGTCCGTGTCCACATGGTAGGGGACTTGTTCATCCAAGTAGTCCCCCAATGCATCCGTGTCGGAGCGTGTGGGGGAGGCCCGGTGTGGATCCTGGTAGGGTGAATAGAAGGGTTCATACAGGAGAGGTTCTGAGTCCACAGGCAGCTTCCTCTTTAGCGGGATCCTGAAAGGCTCCAATGGCGGTTCCGAAGTTATCCTTCGGCCGTGGAGAATCATCCTGCCAGTGTCGGCGTCGATGACGTGTGACGGAGACGGCTCGACAGGTGTAACCGCAGTTTTGGTGACCTGTGTCCTGAGTTGAAACGCCTTCGGGATTGTGGGTGGAGGCAAGCCGAAGGTAATGCTGGTCGGCACCGACGAAACCGCCGGAGCCGAACCGGAACCCGACGGGTCCTGGAGGGCGTCCTTGGATCTGCAGCCTGGCATCGCGCCAGGCCGTACTCGGGGCGCCTTAGAGGTCGTGGCCCCCGCCAGGGTCGTCGAGGCGGCTGCAGATATCTTCTGCGCCCGTGGCGCATCGAGTCGAGGTGCGGAGATCACCGTCGACGTCTTCGACACGTGAGGTTTTGGTGTCGTCGAGGGAGTGCTGCGAGGCGTAGCAGGCGGGACGGCCCTCGGTGTCGGTGGCGTCGACGCCGGTAACCGGGCAGGTTTGTCGGCGCCGATGACCTTCTTCCGTTTGTCGACTCCCATGTCGCCCGTCTCGAGTTCGGCACCGAAGTCTCTCTTGGTGCGGTCGGTGCCGACCCGGTGCGCTGGCGTCGAAGGTGTTGAAGGCCTCGATCCGACTAGCGCCACTTTCAGTTTCGGTTTCGTAGGAACCTGAGCAGCTTTCGGTTTCGGTTTCGTGGAAGGGAAACCAGCTGGCTTAAGCGGTAATGGCTGCCGCTGAACGTCCGAGGCCGGGCCCGAGGGCGGGGCCGAAGGACTGCGTGATAGGTCTCGGGTAAGGCCCGAAGGCGATCCCTCGACCGGAGCCATAGTCTGTGGCGCTGGTGAAATTTCGGTCTGAACAGGTAGGCCTTGTTCATCATCGGAGCTACTCTCTTCGGCTCCTAAGGCCTCCTCGTCGTCTCCTACCTCGGTGTCGTCTTCACCTCTGTGGAAGAGTGACTCGTCGGCCTCGTCCGATCCGGGTTCGTGTTCGTGTTCGGAAACGGGACTGGAGGGTAAGACTTCTACTTCTTCGACGTCGTCAGCCTCGTCGAAGATGTCAGCTGGGGCCGGTGCCGCGTGCTGCGCTTCGAGCCTCGCCGCTCGACGATTCCGCAGAGTCTTCTTTGAACGGAACCGGGCACAGGCCATACATGTCGATTCGTCGTGGTCCGGCGAAAGGCATTTGTTGCACACCGGATGGACGTCGATGTGTGGGTACTTCGCATTGCATACCGGACACCTTTTGAATGGCGTCCTGGATTCCATCGTCGAAGTAGAGTCGATGGACAGGCAAATGCGAACAAAGTCGGTGCTGAAAGTTAGTAAACTAACAAAAAGTATCGAAACCCGATCGATAAACAGTACCGACGCGAACTAAAGGCCTTGTGGCCTCGACAAAAGTTTTTCCTAACTTGAGCTAAGATAGCACATCCGAACCCAATGGCGGAAAAAAACAATCTGAGGATGGAGAGGATGCCCATGCGCACTGTAGTCCATGGGAGGAGTCACCTATCCAAGGATACTTCGAAGACTCTTCCAGGACAACAACGTGCAAACATCCGGACCCAACACTAGGCGGCGATCTATGCACAGATATGAATTCAGCAGCCCACATGCCTCGAACAGGGAAAAACGACCAAAGACAAAAAGCAAACAGAAAAAAAACCCACCAAGATGCAACACAGAAGCCAGACATTAAATGTCAACGGTCACTTTATTAGCAATTTAAGAGTAAGCTCTGAATGCAAATCTTACAGAGAAAACAAACGACTCTAAAACCTCATGCCCTCATCAGGAGGCTAATACAAAAAAATTACCTACTTCACGTATCAATAGATATGCTCCAAATGGCCCTTTATTGCCAACTGGTGAAGTGAACACAATACCACGAGGCTGTGAACAGAAAAGACTGGACAGGTTGAGACCCCCCGCACCTCTCCCCCAACTCAAACCTATACCCAGGGAGAAACCTTCACAACAAAGTTCTAACTTCACACTATTTTCCAAGCAGACAGGCTGGCAATTGTAACCCTATCCCAAAAATTAGGTACTTATCTGGACACATGTCGCAAGCCGACTCACTGCCACCACTGAAAGCTCTTTAGATCAATGCCAATAACTCTGGTTATATAGATGTGTGACGAGTAGCCCATACAATTTGGTCGTCTCTCAACTACAGATCGTAAGTGCATGGATGCAATTCAAATAAGACTAGAATATTTTATTCTAGAGTATCACTGCGGCACACCATTACGAGGCATTCAAAAGGTGGTCCTCTTCATATAGCCTGTTCAGAATAGAAAAAAAAAAAAAGAAACACACGCAACGCAAAAGCGCATTTAACCACCACAGGCATTTTGAGACCCAACCAATCCGCTTTACTACCCTCAACTGTATTAGGAAGGTGCTAGAAAGCAAGCCACACAATAAAGCCACTCAAAATTACATTTTGCATTTTTTTACACAACTACTTAATTTTGACAAATGCAAATTGCCAGACATTGTTGCAATTTAATTCAATGCGCAATTGATCCACTTCTATCTTTAGGCTATCCATCATTCAGAGAATTAACACTTGCTACATGCAAATTATGCAAACCGTCTGATAATATATTTCTTGCTTCACGCATTTGCAGGACAAAAAGCAGCAGTTTTGAATTTGGATTACCTTCTATGAACATTTACCTCATCTCTTACGAGTGCTGCTTTCACATCCAAGAGCTGTAGTCGTGCAGTGTGCTTTGTAGAATCCAATCCTGTCCGAAGCAAAGAGTTGCACACAGATTCTAATCCATTCACAGTAGTAACTCTCAACCACTTTTTTCCACGTATCCAATCAAACGACTGATGGTGAAGTGAATTTAACTCAATGCTTTAAGAATGTAGATTTATGCACTCGTTACTTTCTTTTGATTAATTCTACTTGTGCGATCGTGACCAAACACACGCATTTCTTTAGTGATCATTCCTCACACAGCTTATAGTCACTACTGTTCGCTGCAAACTCCAGCCACTGCATATTTTGAACCGAGTGATATTTGAATTGTTCTCACTTTGATTCAGAATTCCATTCTGCTTGCATCATGTTATATGGTTGCTATGATTTGGTTGCAAAATTCTCTTCCATAACACACGACATTTGCCTCTTCGTGGTCTCGTTTGGAGCTCCGATGCCTGCTCTGAAAAATGTCTCAACAAGAAAAAGTTTTGCCCGCCCAACCCCTTAGTACGCAAAGGCAAATCTCTCCCCAACGTCACAAATGCTAAATTGCTTATTCTCTTGGTTGGCTGAAAAAGGCACACTGGTTAGCTTAAGAGAAATGCATCCTTCACAATTCCAGCCAATTTTGAAACAATCCATGTAAATGAATTAGTTGAAAATCCAACAAAAATCCAACACACCTGAACTACACCTGCTTGGCCCTTTAGAAGTCTCCTTATTTGGGCTGCTGCTTTATAGAGGATACCACTTTTCCAAGTTCCTGCTGGGGGTAGAAAAATAAGACAACTCCTCCAACTCTAGCCGGGATCATTCCTTACACGCTTTGGCCTAGTTACTAATTAAATACAAGATCCCCATAAAAGACACAGCAATCAGGGCACTTATCTGCCACGTACTCGCACTACTGCCATTTCACGGATGGACTGGTGTCATCTTTTCCACCTTGTAAGCATCATTCTCATCTCCATTCAAAGCTATTAATTCAACCTGTGAAAGACAAGTCTTGCTCTACTCCCTTTGTCTGCCTTAATTGTTCTTGCTTATTCCTACAGAAATAAAGGGAAAAACGACCAAAGACAAAAAGCAAACAGAAAAAAAACCCACCAAGATGCAACACAGAAGCCAGACATTAAATGTGAACGGTCACTTTATTAGCAATTTAAGAGTAAGCTCTGAATGCAAATCTTACAGAGAAAACAAACGACTCTAAAACCTCATGCCCTCATCAGGAGGCTAATACAAAAAAAATACCTACTTCACGCATCAATAGATATGCTCCAAATGGCCCTTCATTGCCAACTGGTTAAGTGAACACAATACCACGAGGCTGTGAACAGAAAAGACTGGACAGGTTGTGACCCCCCGCACCTCTCCCCCAACTCAAACCTATCCCCAGGGAGAAACCTTCACAACAAAGTTCTAACTTCACACTATTTTTCAAGCAGACAGGCTGGCAATTGTAACCCTATCCCAAAAATTAGGTACTTATCTGGACACATGTCGCAAGCCGACTCACTGCCACCACTGAAAGCTCTTTAGATCAATGCTAATAACTCTGGTTATATAGATGTGTGATGAGTAGCCTTACAATTTGGTCGTCTCTCAACTACAGATCGTAAGTGCATGGATGCAATTCAAATAAGACTAGAATATTTTATTCTAGAGTATCACTGCGGCACACCATTACGAGGCATTCAAAAGGTGGTCCTCTTCATATAGCCTGTTCAGAATAGAAAAAAAAAAAAAAGAAACACACGCAACGCAAAAGGGCATTTAACCACCACAGGCATTTTGAGACCCAACCAATCCGCTTTACTACCCTCAACTGTATTAGGAAGGTGCTAGAAAGCAAGCCACACAATAAAGCCACTCAAAATTACATTTTGCATTCTTTTACACAACTACTTAATTTTGACAAATGCAAATTGCCAGACATTGTTGCAATTTAATTCAATGCGCAATTGATCCACTTCTATCTTTAGGCTATCCATCATTCAGAGAATTAACACTTGCTACATGCAAATTATGCAAACCGTCTGATAATATATTTCTTGCTTCACGCATTTGCAGGACAAAAAGCAGCAGTTTTGAATTTGGATTACCTTCTATGAACATTTACCTCATCTCTTACGAGTGCTGCTTTCACATCCAAGAGCTGTAGTCGTGCAGTGTGCTTTGTAGAATCCAATCCTGTCCGAAGCAAAGAGTTGCACACAGATTCTAATCCATTCACAGTAGTAACTCTCAACCACTTTTTTCCACGTATCCAATCAAACGACTGATGGTGAAGTGAATTTAACTCAATGCTTTAAGAATGTAGATTTATGCACTCGTTACTTTCTTTTGATTAATTCTACTTGTGCGATCGTGACCAAACACACGCATTTCTTTAGTGATCATTCCTCACACAGCTTATAGTCACTACTGTTCGCTGCAAACTCCAGCCACTGCATATTTTGAACCGAGTGATATTTGAATTGTTCTCACTTTGATTCAGAATTCCATTCTGCTTGCATCATGTTATATGGTTGCTATGATTTGGTTGCAAAATTCTCTTCGATAACACACGACATTTGCCTCTTCGTGGTCTTGTTTGGAGCTCCGATGCCTGCTCTGAAAAATGTCTCAACAAGAAAAAGTTTTGCCCGCCCAACCCCTTAGTACGCAAAGGCAAATCTCTCCCCAACGTCACAAATGCTAAATTGCTTATTCTCTTGGTTGGCTGAAAAAGGCACACTGGTTAGCTTAAGAGAAATGCATCCTTCACAATTCCAGCCAATTTTGAAACAATCCATGTAAATGAATTAGTTGAAAATCCAACAAAAATCCAACACACCTGAACTACACCTGCTTGGCCCTTTAGAAGTCTCCTTATTTGGGCTGCTGCTTTATAGAGGATACCACTTTTCCAAGTTCCTGCTGGGGGTAGAAAAATAAGACAACTCCTCCAACTCTAGCCGGGATCATTCCTTACACGCTTTGGCCTAGTTACTAATTAAATACAAGATCCCCATAAAAGACACAGCAATCAGGGCACTTATCTGCCACGTACTCGCACTACTGCCATTTCACGGATGGACTGGTGTCATCTTTTCCACCTTGTAAGCATCATTCTCATCTCCATTCAAAGCTATTAATTCAACCTGTGAAAGACAAGTCTTGCTCTACTCCCTTTGTCTGCCTTAATTGTTCTTGCTTATTCCTACAGAAATAAAGGGAAAAACGACCAAAGACAAAAAGCAAACAGAAAAAAAACCCACCAAGATGCAACACAGAAGCCAGACATTAAATGTGAACGGTCACTTTATTAGCAATTTAAGAGTAAGCTCTGAATGCAAATCTTACAGAGAAAACAAACGACTCTAAAACCTCATGCCCTCATCAGGAGGCTAATACAAAAAAAATACCTACTTCACGCATCAATAGATATGCTCCAAATGGCCCTTCATTGCCAACTGGTGAAGTGAACACAATACTACGAGGCTGTGAACAGAAAAGACTGGACAGGTTGTGACCCCCCGCACCTCTCCCCCAACTCAAACCTATCCCCAGGGAGAAACCTTCACAACAAAGTTCTAACTTCACACTATTTTCCAAGCAGACAGGCTGGCAATTGTAACCCTATCCCAAAAATTAGGTACTTATCTGGACAAATGTCGCAAGCCGACTCACTGCCACCACTGAAAGCTCTTTAGATCAATGCTAATAACTCTGGTTATATAGATGTGTGATGAGTAGCCTTACAATTTGGTCGTCTCTCAACTACAGATCGTAAGTGCATGGATGCAATTCAAATAAGACTAGAATATTTTATTCTAGAGTATCACTGCGGCACACCATTACGAGGCATTCAAAAGGTGGTCCTCTTCATATAGCCTGTTCAGAATAGAAAAAAAAAAAAAAGAAACACACGCAACGCAAAAGGGCATTTAACCACCACAGGCATTTTGAGACCCAACCAATCCGCTTTACTACCCTCAACTGTATTAGGAAGGTGCTAGAAAGCAAGCCACACAATAAAGCCACTCAAAATTACATTTTGCATTCTTTTACACAACTACTTAATTTTGACAAATGCAAATTGCCAGACATTGTTGCAATTTAATTCAATGCGCAATTGATCCACTTCTATCTTTAGGCTATCCATCATTCAGAGAATTAACACTTGCTACATGCAAATTATGCAAACCGTCTGATTATATATTTCTTGCTTCACGCATTTGCAGGACAAAAAGCAGCAGTTTTGAATTTGGATTACCTTCTATGAACATTTACCTCATCTCTTACGAGTGCTGCTTTCACATCCAAGAGCTGTAGTCGTGCAGTGTGCTTTGTAGAATCCAATCCTGTCCGAAGCAAAGAGTTGCACACAGATTCTAATCCATTCACAGTAGTAACTCTCAACCACTTTTTTCCACGTATCCAATCAAACGACTGATGGTGAAGTGAATTTAACTCAATGCTTTAAGAATGTAGATTTATGCACTCGTTACTTTCTTTTGATTAATTCTACTTGTGCGATCGTGACCAAACACACGCATTTCTTTAGTGATCATTCCTCACACAGCTTATAGTCACTACTGTTCGCTGCAAACTCCAGCCACTGCATATTTTGAACCGAGTGATATTTGAATTGTTCTCACTTTGATTCAGAATTCCATTCTGCTTGCATCATGTTATATGGTTGCTATGATTTGGTTGCAAAATTCTCTTCCATAACACACGACATTTGCCTCTTCGTGGTCTTGTTTGGAGCTCCGATGCCTGCTCTGAAAAATGTCTCAACAAGAAAAAGTTTTGCCCGCCCAACCCCTTAGTACGCAAAGGCAAATCTCTCCCCAACGTCACAAATGCTAAATTGCTTATTCTCTTGGTTGGCTGAAAAAGGCACACTGGTTAGCTTAAGAGAAATGCATCCTTCACAATTCCAGCCAATTTTGAAACAATCCATGTAAATGAATTAGTTGAAAATCCAACAAAAATCCAACACACCTGAACTACACCTGCTTGGCCCTTTAGAAGTCTCCTTATTTGGGCTGCTGCTTTATAGAGGATACCACTTTTCCAAGTTCCTGCTGGGGGTAGAAAAATAAGACAACTCCTCCAACTCTAGCCGGGATCATTCCTTACACGCTTTGGCCTAGTTACTAATTAAATACAAGATCCCCATAAAAGACACAGCAATCAGGGCACTTATCTGCCACGTACTCGCACTACTGCCATTTCACGGATGGACTGGTGTCATCTTTTCCACCTTGTAAGCATCATTCTCATCTCCATTCAAAGCTATTAATTCAACCTGTGAAAGACAAGTCTTGCTCTACTCCCTTTGTCTGCCTTAATTGTTCTTGCTTATTCCTACAGAAATAAAGGGAAAAACGACCAAAGACAAAAAGCAAACAGAAAAAAAACCCACCAAGATGCAACACAGAAGCCAGACATTAAATGTGAACGGTCACTTTATTAGCAATTTAAGAGTAAGCTCTGAATGCAAATCTTACAGAGAAAACAAACGACTCTAAAACCTCATGCCCTCATCAGGAGGCTAATACAAAAAAAATACCTACTTCACGCATCAATAGATATGCTCCAAATGGCCCTTCATTGCCAACTGGTTAAGTGAACACAATACCACGAGGCTGTGAACAGAAAAGACTGGACAGGTTGTGACCCCCCGCACCTCTCCCCCAACTCAAACCTATCCCCAGGGAGAAACCTTCACAACAAAGTTCTAACTTCACACTATTTTTCAAGCAGACAGGCTGGCAATTGTAACCCTATCCCAAAAATTAGGTACTTATCTGGACACATGTCGCAAGCCGACTCACTGCCACCACTGAAAGCTCTTTAGATCAATGCTAATAACTCTGGTTATATAGATGTGTGATGAGTAGCCTTACAATTTGGTCGTCTCTCAACTACAGATCGTAAGTGCATGGATGCAATTCAAATAAGACTAGAATATTTTATTCTAGAGTATCACTGCGGCACACCATTACGAGGCATTCAAAAGGTGGTCCTCTTCATATAGCCTGTTCAGAATAGAAAAAAAAAAAAAAGAAACACACGCAACGCAAAAGGGCATTTAACCACCACAGGCATTTTGAGACCCAACCAATCCGCTTTACTACCCTCAACTGTATTAGGAAGGTGCTAGAAAGCAAGCCACACAATAAAGCCACTCAAAATTACATTTTGCATTCTTTTACACAACTACTTAATTTTGACAAATGCAAATTGCCAGACATTGTTGCAATTTAATTCAATGCGCAATTGATCCACTTCTATCTTTAGGCTATCCATCATTCAGAGAATTAACACTTGCTACATGCAAATTATGCAAACCGTCTGATAATATATTTCTTGCTTCACGCATTTGCAGGACAAAAAGCAGCAGTTTTGAATTTGGATTACCTTCTATGAACATTTACCTCATCTCTTACGAGTGCTGCTTTCACATCCAAGAGCTGTAGTCGTGCAGTGTGCTTTGTAGAATCCAATCCTGTCCGAAGCAAAGAGTTGCACACAGATTCTAATCCATTCACAGTAGTAACTCTCAACCACTTTTTTCCACGTATCCAATCAAACGACTGATGGTGAAGTGAATTTAACTCAATGCTTTAAGAATGTAGATTTATGCACTCGTTACTTTCTTTTGATTAATTCTACTTGTGCGATCGTGACCAAACACACGCATTTCTTTAGTGATCATTCCTCACACAGCTTATAGTCACTACTGTTCGCTGCAAACTCCAGCCACTGCATATTTTGAACCGAGTGATATTTGAATTGTTCTCACTTTGATTCAGAATTCCATTCTGCTTGCATCATGTTATATGGTTGCTATGATTTGGTTGCAAAATTCTCTTCGATAACACACGACATTTGCCTCTTCGTGGTCTTGTTTGGAGCTCCGATGCCTGCTCTGAAAAATGTCTCAACAAGAAAAAGTTTTGCCCGCCCAACCCCTTAGTACGCAAAGGCAAATCTCTCCCCAACGTCACAAATGCTAAATTGCTTATTCTCTTGGTTGGCTGAAAAAGGCACACTGGTTAGCTTAAGAGAAATGCATCCTTCACAATTCCAGCCAATTTTGAAACAATCCATGTAAATGAATTAGTTGAAAATCCAACAAAAATCCAACACACCTGAACTACACCTGCTTGGCCCTTTAGAAGTCTCCTTATTTGGGCTGCTGCTTTATAGAGGATACCACTTTTCCAAGTTCCTGCTGGGGGTAGAAAAATAAGACAACTCCTCCAACTCTAGCCGGGATCATTCCTTACACGCTTTGGCCTAGTTACTAATTAAATACAAGATCCCCATAAAAGACACAGCAATCAGGGCACTTATCTGCCACGTACTCGCACTACTGCCATTTCACGGATGGACTGGTGTCATCTTTTCCACCTTGTAAGCATCATTCTCATCTCCATTCAAAGCTATTAATTCAACCTGTGATAGACAAGTCTTGCTCTACTCCCTTTGTCAGCCTTAATTGTTCTTGCTTATTCCTACAGAAATAAAGGGAAAAACGACCAAAGACAAAAAGCAAACAGAAAAAAAACCCACCAAGATGCAACACAGAAGCCAGACATTAAATGTCAACGGTCACTTTATTAGCAATTTAAGAGTAAGCTCTGAATGCAAATCTTACAGAGAAAACAAACGACTCTAAAACCTCATGCCCTCATCAGGAGGCTAATACAAAAAAGATTACCTACTTCACGCATCAATAGATATGCTCCAAATGGCCCTTCATTGCCAACTGGTGAAGTGAACACAATACCACGAGGCTGTGAACAGAAAAGACTGGACAGGTTGAGACCCCCCGCACCTCTCCCCCAACTCAAACCTATCCCCAGGGAAAAACCTTCACAACAAAGTTCTAACTTCACACTATTTTCCAAGCAGACAGGCTGGCAATTGGAACCCTATCCCAAAAATTAGGTACTTATCTGGACACATGCCGCAAGCTGACTCACTGCCACCACTGAAAGCTCTTTAGATCAATGCTAATAACTCTGGTTATATAGATGTGTGATGAGTAGCCCATACAATTTGGTCGTCTCTGAACTACAGATCGTAAGTGCATGGATGCAATTCAAATAAGACTAGAATATTTCATTCTAGAGTATCACTGCGGCACACCATTACGAGGCATTCAAAAGGTGGTCCTCTTCATATAGCCTGTTCAGAATAGAAAAAAAAAAAAGAAACACACGCAACGCAAAAGCGCATTTAACCACCACAGGCATTTTGAGACCCAACCAATCCGCTTTACTACCCTCAACTGTATTAGGAAGGTGCTAGAAAGCAAGCCACACAATAAAGCCACTCAAAATTACATTTTGCATTCTTTTACACAACTACTTAATTTTGACAAATGCAAATTGCCAGACATTGTTGCAATTTAATTTAATGCGCAATTGATCCACTTCTATCTTTAGGCTATCCATCATTCAGAGAATTAACACTTGCTACATGCAAATTATGCAAACCGTCTGATAATATATTTCTTGCTTCACGCATTTGCAGGACAAAAAGCAGCAGTTTTGAATTTGGATTTCCTTCTATGAACATTTACCTCATCTCTTACGAGTGCTGCTTTCACATCCAAGAGCTGTAGTCGTGCAGTGTGCTTTGTAGAATCCAATCCTGTCCGAAGCAAAGAGTTGCACACAGATTCTAATCCATTCACAGTAGTAACTCTCAACCACTTTTTTCCACGTATCCAATCAAACGACTGATGGTGAAGTGAATTTAACTCAATGCTTTAAGAATGTAGATTTGATGCACTCGTTACTTTCTTTTGATTAATTCTACTTGTGCGATCGTGACCAAACACACGCATTTCTTTAGTGATCATTCCTCACACAGCTTATACAGTCACTACTGTTCGCTGCAAACTCCAGCCGCTGCATATTTTGAACCGAGTAATATTTGAATTGTTCACTGATTCTGAATTCCATTCTGCTTGCATCATGTTATCTGGTTTCTATGTTTTGGTTGCAAAATTCTCTTCCATAACACACGACATTTGCCTCTTCGTGGTCTTGTTTGGAGCTCCGATGCCTGCTCTGAAAAATGTCTCAACAAGAAAAAGTTTTGCCTGCCCAACCCCTTAGTACGCAAGGGCAAATCCCTCCCCAACGTCACAAATGCTAAATTGCTTATTCTCTTGGTTGGCTGAAAAAGGCACACTGTTTAGCTTAAGAGAAATGCATCCTTCACAATTCCAGCCAATTTTGAAACAATCCATGTAAATGAATTAGTTGAAAATCCAACAAAAATCCAACACACCTGAACTACACCTGCTTGGCCCTTTAGAAGTCTCCTTATTTGGGCTGCTGCTTTATAGTGGATACCACTTTTCCAAGTTCCTGCTGGGGGTAGAAAAATAAGACAACTCCTCCAACTCTAGCAGGGATCATTCCTTACACGCTTTGGCCTTGTTACTAATTAAATACAAGATCCCCATAAAAGACACAGCAATCAGAGCACTTATCTGCCACGTACTCGCACTACTGCCATTTCACGGATGGACTGGTGTCATCTTTTCCACCTTGTAAGCATCATTCTCATCTCCATTCAAAGCTATTAATTCAACCTGTGAAAGACAAGTCTTGCTCTACTCCCTTTGTCTGCCTTAATTGTTCTTGCTTATTCCTACAGAAATAAAGGGAAAAACGACCAAAGACAAAAAGCAAACAGAAAAAAAACCCACCAAGATGCAACACAGAAGCCAGACATTAAATGTGAACGGTCACTTTATTAGCAATTTAAGAGTAAGCTCTGAATGCAAATCTTACAGAGAAAACAAACGACTCTAAAACCTCATGCCCTCATCAGGAGGCTAATACAAAAAAAATACCTACTTCACGCATCAATAGATATGCTCCAAATGGCCCTTCATTGCCAACTGGTGAAGTGAACACAATACTACGAGGCTGTGAACAGAAAAGACTGGACAGGTTGTGACCCCCCGCACCTCTCCCCCAACTCAAACCTATCCCCAGGGAGAAACCTTCACAACAAAGTTCTAACTTCACACTATTTTCCAAGCAGACAGGCTGGCAATTGTAACCCTATCCCAAAAATTAGGTACTTATCTGGACAAATGTCGCAAGCCGACTCACTGCCACCACTGAAAGCTCTTTAGATCAATGCTAATAACTCTGGTTATATAGATGTGTGATGAGTAGCCTTACAATTTGGTCGTCTCTCAACTACAGATCGTAAGTGCATGGATGCAATTCAAATAAGACTAGAATATTTTATTCTAGAGTATCACTGCGGCACACCATTACGAGGCATTCAAAAGGTGGTCCTCTTCATATAGCCTGTTCAGAATAGAAAAAAAAAAAAAAGAAACACACGCAACGCAAAAGGGCATTTAACCACCACAGGCATTTTGAGACCCAACCAATCCGCTTTACTACCCTCAACTGTATTAGGAAGGTGCTAGAAAGCAAGCCACACAATAAAGCCACTCAAAATTACATTTTGCATTCTTTTACACAACTACTTAATTTTGACAAATGCAAATTGCCAGACATTGTTGCAATTTAATTCAATGCGCAATTGATCCACTTCTATCTTTAGGCTATCCATCATTCAGAGAATTAACACTTGCTACATGCAAATTATGCAAACCGTCTGATAATATATTTCTTGCTTCACGCATTTGCAGGACAAAAAGCAGCAGTTTTGAATTTGGATTACCTTCTATGAACATTTACCTCATCTCTTACGAGTGCTGCTTTCACATCCAAGAGCTGTAGTCGTGCAGTGTGCTTTGTAGAATCCAATCCTGTCCGAAGCAAAGAGTTGCACACAGATTCTAATCCATTCACAGTAGTAACTCTCAACCACTTTTTTCCACGTATCCAATCAAACGACTGATGGTGAAGTGAATTTAACTCAATGCTTTAAGAATGTAGATTTATGCACTCGTTACTTTCTTTTGATTAATTCTACTTGTGCGATCGTGACCAAACACACGCATTTCTTTAGTGATCATTCCTCACACAGCTTATAGTCACTACTGTTCGCTGCAAACTCCAGCCACTGCATATTTTGAACCGAGTGATATTTGAATTGTTCTCACTTTGATTCAGAATTCCATTCTGCTTGCATCATGTTATATGGTTGCTATGATTTGGTTGCAAAATTCTCTTCCATAACACACGACATTTGCCTCTTCGTGGTCTTGTTTGGAGCTCCGATGCCTGCTCTGAAAAATGTCTCAACAAGAAAAAGTTTTGCCCGCCCAACCCCTTAGTACGCAAAGGCAAATCTCTCCCCAACGTCACAAATGCTAAATTGCTTATTCTCTTGGTTGGCTGAAAAAGGCACACTGGTTAGCTTAAGAGAAATGCATCCTTCACAATTCCAGCCAATTTTGAAACAATCCATGTAAATGAATTAGTTGAAAATCCAACAAAAATCCAACACACCTGAACTACACCTGCTTGGCCCTTTAGAAGTCTCCTTATTTGGGCTGCTGCTTTATAGAGGATACCACTTTTCCAAGTTCCTGCTGGGGGTAGAAAAATAAGACAACTCCTCCAACTCTAGCCGGGATCATTCCTTACACGCTTTGGCCTAGTTACTAATTAAATACAAGATCCCCATAAAAGACACAGCAATCAGGGCACTTATCTGCCACGTACTCGCACTACTGCCATTTCACGGATGGACTGGTGTCATCTTTTCCACCTTGTAAGCATCATTCTCATCTCCATTCAAAGCTATTAATTCAACCTGTGATAGACAAGTCTTGCTCTACTCCCTTTGTCAGCCTTAATTGTTCTTGCTTATTCCTACAGAAATAAAGGGAAAAACGACCAAAGACAAAAAGCAAACAGAAAAAAAACCCACCAAGATGCAACACAGAAGCCAGACATTAAATGTCAACGGTCACTTTATTAGCAATTTAAGAGTAAGCTCTGAATGCAAATCTTACAGAGAAAACAAACGACTCTAAAACCTCATGCCCTCATCAGGAGGCTAATACAAAAAAGATTACCTACTTCACGCATCAATAGATATGCTCCAAATGGCCCTTCATTGCCAACTGGTGAAGTGAACACAATACCACGAGGCTGTGAACAGAAAAGACTGGACAGGTTGAGACCCCCCGCACCTCTCCCCCAACTCAAACCTATCCCCAGGGAAAAACCTTCACAACAAAGTTCTAACTTCACACTATTTTCCAAGCAGACAGGCTGGCAATTGGAACCCTATCCCAAAAATTAGGTACTTATCTGGACACATGCCGCAAGCTGACTCACTGCCACCACTGAAAGCTCTTTAGATCAATGCTAATAACTCTGGTTATATAGATGTGTGATGAGTAGCCCATACAATTTGGTCGTCTCTGAACTACAGATCGTAAGTGCATGGATGCAATTCAAATAAGACTAGAATATTTCATTCTAGAGTATCACTGCGGCACACCATTACGAGGCATTCAAAAGGTGGTCCTCTTCATATAGCCTGTTCAGAATAGAAAAAAAAAAAAAGAAACACACGCAACGCAAAAGCGCATTTAACCACCACAGGCATTTTGAGACCCAACCAATCCGCTTTACTACCCTCAACTGTATTAGGAAGGTGCTAGAAAGCAAGCCACACAATAAAGCCACTCAAAATTACATTTTGCATTCTTTTACACAACTACTTAATTTTGACAAATGCAAATTGCCAGACATTGTTGCAATTTAATTTAATGCGCAATTGATCCACTTCTATCTTTAGGCTATCCATCATTCAGAGAATTAACACTTGCTACATGCAAATTATGCAAACCGTCTGATAATATATTTCTTGCTTCACGCATTTGCAGGACAAAAAGCAGCAGTTTTGAATTTGGATTTCCTTCTATGAACATTTACCTCATCTCTTACGAGTGCTGCTTTCACATCCAAGAGCTGTAGTCGTGCAGTGTGCTTTGTAGAATCCAATCCTGTCCGAAGCAAAGAGTTGCACACAGATTCTAATCCATTCACAGTAGTAACTCTCAACCACTTTTTTCCACGTATCCAATCAAACGACTGATGGTGAAGTGAATTTAACTCAATGCTTTAAGAATGTAGATTTATGCACTCGTTACTTTCTTTTGATTAATTCTACTTGTGCGATCGTGACCAAACACACGCATTTCTTTAGTGATCATTCCTCACACAGCTTATAGTCACTACTGTTCGCTGCAAACTCCAGCCACTGCATATTTTGAACCGAGTGATATTTGAATTGTTCTCACTTTGATTCAGAATTCCATTCTGCTTGCATCATGTTATATGGTTGCTATGATTTGGTTGCAAAATTCTCTTCCATAACACACGACATTTGCCTCTTCGTGGTCTTGTTTGGAGCTCCGATGCCTGCTCTGAAAAATGTCTCAACAAGAAAAAGTTTTGCCCGCCCAACCCCTTAGTACGCAAAGGCAAATCTCTCCCCAACGTCACAAATGCTAAATTGCTTATTCTCTTGGTTGGCTGAAAAAGGCACACTGGTTAGCTTAAGAGAAATGCATCCTTCACAATTCCAGCCAATTTTGAAACAATCCATGTAAATGAATTAGTTGAAAATCCAACAAAAATCCAACACACCTGAACTACACCTGCTTGGCCCTTTAGAAGTCTCCTTATTTGGGCTGCTGCTTTATAGAGGATACCACTTTTCCAAGTTCCTGCTGGGGGTAGAAAAATAAGACAACTCCTCCAACTCTAGCCGGGATCATTCCTTACACGCTTTGGCCTAGTTACTAATTAAATACAAGATCCCCATAAAAGACACAGCAATCAGGGCACTTATCTGCCACGTACTCGCACTACTGCCATTTCACGGATGGACTGGTGTCATCTTTTCCACCTTGTAAGCATCATTCTCATCTCCATTCAAAGCTATTAATTCAACCTGTGATAGACAAGTCTTGCTCTACTCCCTTTGTCAGCCTTAATTGTTCTTGCTTATTCCTACAGAAATAAAGGGAAAAACGACCAAAGACAAAAAGCAAACAGAAAAAAAACCCACCAAGATGCAACACAGAAGCCAGACATTAAATGTCAACGGTCACTTTATTAGCAATTTAAGAGTAAGCTCTGAATGCAAATCTTACAGAGAAAACAAACGACTCTAAAACCTCATGCCCTCATCAGGAGGCTAATACAAAAAAGATTACCTACTTCACGCATCAATAGATATGCTCCAAATGGCCCTTCATTGCCAACTGGTGAAGTGAACACAATACCACGAGGCTGTGAACAGAAAAGACTGGACAGGTTGAGACCCCCCGCACCTCTCCCCCAACTCAAACCTATCCCCAGGGAGAAACCTTCACAACAAAGTTCTAACTTCACACTATTTTCCAAGCAGACAGGCTGGCAATTGTAACCCTATCCCAAAAATTAGGTACTTATCTGGACACATGTCGCAAGCCGACTCACTGCCACCACTGAAAGCTTTTTAGATCAATGCCAATAACTCTGGTTATATAGATGTGTGACGAGTAGCCCATACAATTTGGTCGTCTCTCAACTACAGATCGTAAGTGCATGGATGCAATTCAAATAAGACTAGAATATTTTATTCTAGAGTATCACTGCGGCACACCATTACGAGGCATTCAAAAGGTGGTCCTCTTCATATAGCCTGTTCAGAATAGAAAAAAAAAAAAAAGAAACACACGCAACGCAAAAGCGCATTTAACCACCACAGGCATTTTGAGACCCAACCAATCCGCTTTACTACCCTCAACTGTATTAGGAAGGTGCTAGAAAGCAAGCCACACAATAAAGCCACTCAAAATTACATTTTGCATTCTTTTACACAACTACTTAATTTTGACAAATGCAAATTGCCAGACATTGTTGCAATTTAATTCAATGCGCAATTGATCCACTTCCATCTTTAGGCTATCCATCATTCAGAGAATTAACACTTGCTACATGCAAATTATGCAAACCGTCTGATAATATATTTCTTGCTTCACGCATTTGCAGGACAAAAAGCAGCAGTTTTGAATTTGGATTACCTTCTATGAACATTTACCTCATCTCTTACGAGTGCTGCTTTCACATCCAAGAGCTGTAGTCGTGCAGTGTGCTTTGTAGAATCCAATCCTGTCCGAAGCAAAGAGTTGCACACAGATTCTAATCCATTCACAGTAGTAACTCTCAACCACTTTTTTCCACGTATCCAATCAAACGACTGATGGTGAAGTGAATTTAACTCAATGCTTTAAGAATGTAGATTTATGCACTCGTTACTTTCTTTTGATTAATTCTACTTGTGCGATCGTGACCAAACACACGCATTTCTTTAGTGATCATTCCTCACACAGCTTATACAGTCACTACTGTTCGCTGCAAACTCCAGCCACTGCATATTTTGAACCGAGTGATATTTGAATTGTTCTCACTTTGATTCAGAATTCCATTCTGCTTGCATCATGTTATATGGTTGCTATGATTTGGTTGCAAAATTCTCTTCCATAACACACGACATTTGCCTCTTCGTGGTCTTGTTTGGAGCTCCGATGCCTGCTCTGAAAAATGTCTCAACAAGAAAAAGTTTTGCCCGCCCAACCCCTTAGTACGCAAAGGCAAATCTCTCCCCAACGTCACAAATGCTAAATTGCTTATTCTCTTGGTTGGCTGAAAAAGGCACACTGGTTAGCTTAAGAGAAATGCATCCTTCACAATTCCAGCCAATTTTGAAACAATCCATGTAAATGAATTAGTTGAAAATCCAACAAAAATCCAACACACCTGAACTACACCTGCTTGGCCCTTTAGAAGTCTCCTTATTTGGGCTGCTGCTTTATAGAGGATACCACTTTTCCAAGTTCCTGCTGGGGGTAGAAAAATAAGACAACTCCTCCAACTCTAGCCGGGATCATTCCTTACACGCTTTGGCCTAGTTACTAATTAAATACAAGATCCCCATAAAAGACACAGCAATCAGGGCACTTATCTGCCACGTACTCGCACTACTGCCATTTCACGGATGGACTGGTGTCATCTTTTCCACCTTGTAAGCATCATTCTCATCTCCATTCAAAGCTATTAATTCAACCTGTGATAGACAAGTCTTGCTCTACTCCCTTTGTCAGCCTTAATTGTTCTTGCTTATTCCTACAGAAATAAAGGGAAAAACGACCAAAGACAAAAAGCAAACAGAAAAAAAACCCACCAAGATGCAACACAGAAGCCAGACATTAAATGTCAACAGTCACTTTATTAGCAATTTAAGAGTAAGCACTGAATGCAAATCTTACAGAGAAAACAAACGACTCTAAAACCTCATGCCCTCATCAGGAGGCTAATACAAAAAAGATTACCTACTTCACGCATCAATAGATATGCTCCAAATGGCCCTTCATTGCCAACTGGTGAAGTGAACACAATACCACGAGGCTGTGAACAGAAAAGACTGGACAGGTTGAGACCCCCCGCACCTCTCCCCCAACTCAAACCTATCCCCAGGGAGAAACCTTCACAACAAAGTTCTAACTTCACACTATTTTCCAAGCAGACAGGCTGGCAATTGTAACCCTATCCCAAAAATTAGGTACTTATCTGGACACATGTCGCAAGCCGACTCACTGCCACCACTGAAAGCTTTTTAGATCAATGCCAATAACTCTGGTTATATAGATGTGTGACGAGTAGCCCATACAATTTGGTCGTCTCTTAACTACAGATCGTAAGTGCATGGATGCAATTCAAATAAGACTAGAATATTTTATTCTAGAGTATCACTGCGGCACACCATTACGAGGCATTCAAAAGGTGGTCCTCTTCATATAGCCTGTTCAGAATAGAAAAAAAAAAAAAAGAAACACACGCAACGCAAAAGCGCATTTAACCACCACAGGCATTTTGAGACCCAACCAATCCGCTTTACTACCCTCAACTGTATTAGGAAGGTGCTAGAAAGCAAGCCACACAATAAAGCCACTCAAAATTACATTTTGCATTCTTTTACACAACTACTTAATTTTGACAAATGCAAATTGCCAGACATTGTTGCAATTTAATTCAATGCGCAATTGATCCACTTCCATCTTTAGGCTATCCATCATTCAGAGAATTAACACTTGCTACATGCAAATTATGCAAACCGTCTGATAATATATTTCTTGCTTCACGCATTTGCAGGACAAAAAGCAGCAGTTTTGAATTTGGATTACCTTCTATGAACATTTACCTCATCTCTTACGAGTGCTGCTTTCACATCCAAGAGCTGTAGTCGTGCAGTGTGCTTTGTAGAATCCAATCCTGTCCGAAGCAAAGAGTTGCACACAGATTCTAATCCATTCACAGTAGTAACTCTCAACCACTTTTTTCCACGTATCCAATCAAACGACTGATGGTGAAGTGAATTTAACTCAATGCTTTAAGAATGTAGATTTATGCACTCGTTACTTTCTTTTGATTAATTCTACTTGTGCGATCGTGACCAAACACACGCATTTCTTTAGTGATCATTCCTCACACAGCTTATACAGTCACTACTGTTCGCTGCAAACTCCAGCCACTGCATATTTTGAACCGAGTGATATTTGAATTGTTCTCACTTTGATTCAGAATTCCATTCTGCTTGCATCATGTTATATGGTTGCTATGATTTGGTTGCAAAATTCTCTTCCATAACACACGACATTTGCCTCTTCGTGGTCTTGTTTGGAGCTCCGATGCCTGCTCTGAAAAATGTCTCAACAAGAAAAAGTTTTGCCCGCCCAACCCCTTAGTACGCAAAGGCAAATCTCTCCCCAACGTCACAAATGCTAAATTGCTTATTCTCTTGGTTGGCTGAAAAAGGCACACTGGTTAGCTTAAGAGAAATGCATCCTTCACAATTCCAGCCAATTTTGAAACAATCCATGTAAATGAATTAGTTGAAAATCCAACAAAAATCCAACACACCTGAACTACACCTGCTTGGCCCTTTAGAAGTCTCCTTATTTGGGCTGCTGCTTTATAGAGGATACCACTTTTCCAAGTTCCTGCTGGGGGTAGAAAAATAAGACAACTCCTCCAACTCTAGCCGGGATCATTCCTTACACGCTTTGGCCTAGTTACTAATTAAATACAACATCCCCATAAAAGACACAGCAATCAGGGCACTTATCTGCCACGTACTCGCACTACTGCCATTTCACGGATGGACTGGTGTCATCTTTTCCACCTTGTAAGCATCATTCTCATCTCCATTCAAAGCTATTAATTCAACCTGTGATAGACAAGTCTTGCTCTACTCCCTTTGTCAGCCTTAATTGTTCTTGCTTATTCCTACAGAAATAAAGGGAAAAACGACCAAAGACAAAAAGCAAACAGAAAAAAAACCCACCAAGATGCAACACAGAAGCCAGACATTAAATGTCAACAGTCACTTTATTAGCAATTTAAGAGTAAGCACTGAATGCAAATCTTACAGAGAAAACAAACGACTCTAAAACCTCATGCCCTCATCAGGAGGCTAATACAAAAAAGATTACCTACTTCACGCATCAATAGATATGCTCCAAATGGCCCTTCATTGCCAACTGGTGAAGTGAACACAATACCACGAGGCTGTGAACAGAAAAGACTGGACAGGTTGAGACCCCCCGCACCTCTCCCCCAACTCAAACCTATCCCCAGGGAGAAACCTTCACAACAAAGTTCTAACTTCACACTATTTTCCAAGCAGACAGGCTGGCAATTGGAACCCTATCCCAAAAATTAGGTACTTATCTGGACACATGTCGCAAGCCGACTCACTGCCACCACTGAAAGCTCTTTAGATCAATGCCAATAACTCTGGTTATATAGATGTGTGACGAGTAGCCCATACAATTTGGTCGTCTCTCAACTACAGATCGTAAGTGCATGGATGCAATTCAAATAAGACTAGAATATTTTATTCTAGAGTATCACTGCGGCACACCATTACGAGGCATTCAAAAGGTGGTCCTCTTCATATAGCCTGTTCAGAATAGAAAAAAAAAAAAAAAAGAAACACACGCAACGCAAAAGCGCATTTAACCACCACAGGCATTTTGAGACCCAACCAATCCGCTTTACTACCCTCAACTGTATTAGGAAGGTGCTAGAAAGCAAGCCACACAATAAAGCCACTCAAAATTACATTTTGCATTCTTTTACACAACTACTTAATTTTGACAAATGCAAATTGCCAGACATTGTTGCAATTTAATTCAATGCGCAATTGATCCACTTCTATCTTTAGGCTATCCATCATTCAGAGAATTAACACTTGCTACATGCAAATTATGCAAACCGTCTGATAATATATTTCTTGCTTCACGCATTTGCAGGACAAAAAGCAGCAGTTTTGAATTTGGATTTCCTTCTATGAACATTTACCTCATCTCTTACGAGTGCTGCTTTCACATCCAAGAGCTGTAGTCGTGCAGTGTGCTTTGTAGAATCCAATCCTGTCCGAAGCAAAGAGTTGCACACAGATTCTAATCCATTCACAGTAGTAACTCTCAACCACTTTTTTCCACGTATCCAATCAAACGACTGTTGGTGAAGTGAATTTAACTCAATGCTTTAAGAATGTAGATTTGATGCACTCGTTACTTTCTTTTGATTAATTCTACTTGTGCGATCGTGACCAAACACACGCATTTCTTTAGTGATCATTCCTCACACAGCTTATACAGTCACTACTGTTCGCTGCAAACTCCAGCCGCTGCATATTTTGAACCGAGTAATATTTGAATTGTTCACTTTGATTCTGAATTCCATTCTGCTTGCATCATGTTATCTGGTTTCTATGTTTTGGTTGCAAAATTCTCTTCCATAACACACGACATTTGCCTCTTCGTGGTCTTGTTTGGAGCTCCGATGCCTGCTCTGAAAAATGTCTCAACAAGAAAAAGTTTTGCCTGCCCAACCCCTTAGTACGCAAGGGCAAATCCCTCCCCAACGTCACAAATGCTAAATTGCTTATTCTCTTGGTTGGCTGAAAAAGGCACACTGTTTAGCTTAAGAGAAATGCATCCTTCACAATTCCAGCCAATTTTGAAACAATCCATGTAAATGAATTAGTTGAAAATCCAACAAAAATCCAACACACCTGAACTACACCTGCTTGGCCCTTTAGAAGTCTCCTTATTTGGGCTGCTGCTTTATAGAGGATACCACTTTTCCAAGTTCCTGCTGGGGGTAGAAAAATAAGACAACTCCTCCAACTCTAGCAGGGATCATTCCTTACACGCTTTGGCCTTGTTACTAATTAAATACAAGATCCCCATAAAAGACACAGCAATCAGAGCACTTATCTGCCACGTACTCGCACTACTGCCATTTCACGGATGGACTGGTGTCATCTTTTCCACCTTGTAAGCATCATTCTCATCTCCATTCAAAGCTATTAATTCAACCTGTGAAAGACAAGTCTTGTTCTACTCCCTTTGTCTGCCTTAATTGTTCTTGCTTATTCCTACAGAAATAAAGGGAAAAACGACCAAAGACAAAAAGCAAACAGAAAAAAAACCCACCAAGATGCAACACAGAAGCCAGACATTAAATGTGAACGGTCACTTTATTAGCAATTTAAGAGTAAGCTCTGAATGCAAATCTTACAGAGAAAACAAACGACTCTAAAACCTCATGCCCTCATCAGGAGGCTAATACAAAAAAATTACCTACTTCACGTATCAATAGATATGCTCCAAATGGCCCTTCATTGCTAACTGGTGAAGTGAACACAATACCACGAGGCTGTGAACAGAAAAGACTGGACAGGTTGAGACCCCCCGCACCTCTCCCCCAACTCAAACCTATACCCAGGGAGAAACCTTCACAACAAAGTTCTAACTTCACACTATTTTCCAAGCAGACAGGCTGGCAATTGTAACCCTATCCCAAAAATTAGGTACTTATCTGGACACATGTCGCAAGCCGACTCACTGCCACCACTGAAAGCTCTTTAGATCAATGCCAATAACTCTGGTTATATAGATGTGTGACGAGTAGCCCATACAATTTGGTCGTCTCTCAACTACAGATCGTAAGTGCATGGATGCAATTCAAATAAGACTAGAATATTTTATTCTAGAGTATCACTGCGGCACACCATTACGAGGCATTCAAAAGGTGGTCCTCTTCATATAGCCTGTTCAGAATAGAGAAAAAAAAAAAAGAAACACACGCAACGCAAAAGCGCATTTAACCACCACAGGCATTTTGAGACCCAACCAATCCGCTTCACTACCATCAACTGTATTAGGAAGGTGCTAGAAAGCAAGCCACACAATAAAGCCACTCAAAATTACATTTTGCATTCTTTTACACAACTACTTAATTTTGACAAATGCAAATTGCCAGACATTGTTGCAATTTAATTCAATGCGCAATTGATCCACTTCTATCTTTAGGCTATCCATCATTCAGAGAATTAACACTTGCTACATGCAAATTATGCAAACCGTCTGATAATATATTTCTTGCTTCACGCATTTGCAGGACAAAAAGCAGCAGTTTTGAATTTGGATTACCTTCTATGAACATTTACCTCATCTCTTACAAGTGCTGCTTTCACATCCAAGAGCTGTAGTCGTGCAGTGTGCTTTGTAGAATCCAATCCTGTCCGAAGCAAAGAGTTGCACACAGATTCTAATCCATTCACAGTAGTAACTCTCAACCACTTTTTTCCACGTATCCAATCAAACGACTGATGGTGAAGTGAATTTAACTCAATGCTTTAAGAATGTAGATTTGATGCACTCGTTACTTTCTTTTGATTAATTCTACTTGTGCGATCGTGACCAAACACACGCATTTCTTTAGTGATCATTCCTCACACAGCTTATACAGTCACTACTGTTCGCTGCAAACTCCAGCCACTGCATATTTTGAACCGAGTGATATTTGAATTGTTCTCACTTTGATTCAGAATTCCATTCTGCTTGCATCATGTTATCTGGTTGCTATGATTTGGTTGCAAAATTCTCTTCCATAACACACGACATTTGCCTCTTCGTGGTCTTGTTTGGAGCTCCGATGCCTGCTCTGAAAAATGTCTCAACAAGAAAAAGTTTTGCCCGCCCAACCCCTTAGTACGCAAGGGCAAATCCCTCCCCAACGTCACAAATGCTAAATTGCTTATTCTCTTGGTTGGCTGAAAAAGGCACACTGGTTAGCTTCAGAGAAATGCATCCTTCACAATTCCAGCCAATTTTGAAACAATCCATGTAAATGAATTAGTTGAAAATCCAACAAAAATCCAACACACCTGAACAACACCTGCTTGGCCCTTTAGAAGTCTCCTTATTTGGGCTGCTGCTTTATAGAGGATACCACTTTTCCAAGTTCCTGCTGGGGGTAGAAAAATAAGACAACTCCTCCAACTCTAGCCGGGATCATTCCTTACACGCTTTGGCCTAGTTACTAATTAAATACAAGATCCCCATAAAAGACACAGCAATCAGGGCACTTATCTGCCACGTACTCGCACTACTGCCATTTCACGGATGGACTGGTGTCATCTTTTCCACCTTGTAAGCATCATTCTCATCTCCATTCAAAGCTATTAATTGAACCTGTGAAAGACCAGTCTTGCTCTACTTTCTTTGTCAGCCTTAATTGTTCTTGCTTATTCCTACAGAAATAAAGGGAAAAACGACCAAAGACAAAAAGCAAACAGAAAAAAAACCCACCAAGATGCAACACAGAAGCCAGACATTAAATGTCAACGGTCACTTTATTAGCAATTTAAGAGTAAGCTCTGAATGCAAATCTTACAGAGAAAACAAACGACTCTAAAACCTCATGCCCTCATCAGGAGGCTAATACAAAAAAATTACCTACTTCACGTATCAATAGATATGCTCCAAATGGCCCTTTATTGCCAACTGGTGAAGTGAACACAATACCACGAGGCTGTGAACAGAAAAGACTGGACAGGTTGAGACCCCCCGCACCTCTCCCCCAACTCAAACCTATACCCAGGGAGAAACCTTCACAACAAAGTTCTAACTTCACACTATTTTCCAAGCAGACAGGCTGGCAATTGTAACCCTATCCCAAAAATTAGGTACTTATCTGGACACATGTCGCAAGCCGACTCACTGCCACCACTGAAAGCTCTTTAGATCAATGCCAATAACTCTGGTTATATAGATGTGTGACGAGTAGCCCATACAATTTGGTCGTCTCTCAACTACAGATCGTAAGTGCATGGATGCAATTCAAATAAGACTAGAATATTTTATTCTAGAGTATCACTGCGGCACACCATTACGAGGCATTCAAAAGGTGGTCCTCTTCATATAGCCTGTTCAGAATAGAAAAAAAAAAAAAGAAACACACGCAACGCAAAAGCGCATTTAACCACCACAGGCATTTTGAGACCCAACCAATCCGCTTTACTACCCTCAACTGTATTAGGAAGGTGCTAGAAAGCAAGCCACACAATAAAGCCACTCAAAATTACATTTTGCATTTTTTTACACAACTACTTAATTTTGACAAATGCAAATTGCCAGACATTGTTGCAATTTAATTCAATGCGCAATTGATCCACTTCTATCTTTAGGCTATCCATCATTCAGAGAATTAACACTTGCTACATGCAAATTATGCAAACCGTCTGATAATATATTTCTTGCTTCACGCATTTGCAGGACAAAAAGCAGCAGTTTTGAATTTGGATTACCTTCTATGAACATTTACCTCATCTCTTACGAGTGCTGCTTTCACATCCAAGAGCTGTAGTCGTGCAGTGTGCTTTGTAGAATCCAATCCTGTCCGAAGCAAAGAGTTGCACACAGATTCTAATCCATTCACAGTAGTAACTCTCAACCACTTTTTTCCACGTATCCAATCAAACGACTGATGGTGAAGTGAATTTAACTCAATGCTTTAAGAATGTAGATTTATGCACTCGTTACTTTCTTTTGATTAATTCTACTTGTGCGATCGTGACCAAACACACGCATTTCTTTAGTGATCATTCCTCACACAGCTTAGTCACTACTGTTCGCTGCAAACTCCAGCCACTGCATATTTTGAACCGAGTGATATTTGAATTGTTCTCACTTTGATTCAGAATTCCATTCTGCTTGCATCATGTTATATGGTTGCTATGATTTGGTTGCAAAATTCTCTTCCATAACACACAACATTTGCCTCTTCGTGGTCTCGTTTGGAGCTCCGATGCCTGCTCTGAAAAATGTCTCAACAAGAAAAAGTTGTACCCGCCCAACCCCTTAGTACGCAAGGGCAAATCCCTCCCCAACGTCACAAATGCTTAATTGCTTATTCTCTTGGTTGGCTGAAAAAGGCACACTGTTTAGCTTAAGAGAAATGCATCCTTCACAATTCCAGCCAATTTTGAAACAATCCATGTAAATAAATTAGTTGAAAATCCAACAAAATCCAACACACCTGAACTACACCTGCTTGGCCCTTTAGAAGTCTCCTTATTTCGGCTGCTGCTTTATAGAGGATACCACTTTTCCAAGTTCCTGCTGGGGGTAGAAAAATAAGACAACTCCTCCAACTCTAGCCGGGATCATTCCTTACACGCTTTGGCCTTGTTACTAATTAAATACAAGATCCCCATAAAAGACACAGCGATCAGAGCACTTATCTGCCACGTACTCGCACTACTGCCATTTCACGGATGGACTGGTGTCATCTTTTCCACCTTGTAAGCATCATTCTCATCTCCATTCAAAGCTATTAATTCAACCTGTGAAAGACAAGTCTTGCTCTACTCCCTTTGTCTGCCTTAATTGTTCTTGCTTATTCCTACAGAAATAAAGGGAAAAACGACCAAAGACAAAAAGCAAACAGAAAAAAAACCCACCAAGATGCAACACAGAAGCCAGACATTAAATGTCAACGGTCACTTTATTAGCAATTTAAGAGTACGCTCTGAATGCAAATCTTACAGAGAAAACAAACTACTCTAAAACCTCATGCCCTCATCAGGAGGCTAATACAAAAAAATTACCTACTTCACGTATCAATAGATATGCTCCAAATGGCCCTTCATTGCCAACTGGTGAAGTGAACACAATACCACGAGGCTGTGAATAGAAAAGACTGGACAGGTTGAGACCCCCCGCACCTCCCCCCCAACTCAAACCTATCCCCAGGGAGAAACCTTCACAACAAAGTTCTAACTTTACACTATTTTCCAAGCAGACAGGCTGGCAATTGTAACCCTATCCCAAAAATTAGGTACTTATCTGGACACATGTCGCAAGCCGACTCACTGCCACCACTGAAAGCTCTTTAGATCAATGCCAATAACTCTGGTTATATAGATGTGTGACGAGTAGCCCATACAATTTGGTCGTCTCTCAACTACAGATCGTAAGTGCATGGATGCAATTCAAATAAGACTAGAATATTTTATTCTAGAGTATCACTGCGGCACACCATTACGAGGCATTCAAAAGGTGGTCCTCTTCATATAGCCTGTTCAGAATAGAAAAAAAAAAAAAGAAACACACACGCAACGCAAAAGCGCATTTAACCACCACAGGCATTTTGAGACCCAACCAATCCGCTTTACTACCCTCAACTGTATTAGGAAGGTGCTAGAAAGCAAGCCACACAATAAAGCCACTCAAAATTACATTTTGCATTCTTTTACACAACTACTTAATTTTGACAAATGCAAATTGCCAGACATTGTTGCAATTTAATTCAATGCGCAATTGATCCACTTCCATCTTTAGGCTATCCATCATTCAGAGAATTAACACTTGCTACATGCAAATTATGCAAACCGTCTGATAATATATTTCTTGCTTCACGCATTTGCAGGACAAAAAGCAGCAGTTTTGAATTTGGATTACCTTCTATGAACATTTACCTCATCTCTTACGAGTGCTGCTTTCACATCCAAGAGCTGTAGTCGTGCAGTGTGCTTTGTAGAATCCAATCCTGTCCGAAGCAAAGAGTTGCACACAGATTCTAATCCATTCACAGTAGTAACTCTCAACCACTTTTTTCCACGTATCCAATCAAACGACTGATGGTGAAGTGAATTTAACTCAATGCTTTAAGAATGTAGATTTGATGCACTCGTTACTTTCTTTTGATTAATTCTACTTGTGCGATCGTGACCAAACACACGCATTTCTTTAGTGATCATTCCTCACACAGCTTATACAGTCACTACTGTTCGCTGCAAACTCCAGCCACTGCATATTTTGAACTGAGTGATATTTGAATTGTTCTCACTTTGATTCAGAATTCCATTCTGCTTGCATCATGTTATCTGGTTGCTATGTTTGGGTTGCAAAATTCTCTTCCATAACACACGACATTTGCCTCTTCGTGGTCTTGTTTGGAGCTCCGATGCCTGCTCTGAAAAATGTCTCAACAAGAAAAAGTTTTGCCCGCCCAACCCCTTAGTACGCAAGGGCAAATCCCTCCCCAACGTCACAAATGCTAAATTGCTTATTCTCTTGGTTGGCTGAAAAAGGCACACGGTTTAGCTTAAGAGAAATGCATCCTTCACAATTCCAGCCAATTTTGAAACAATCCATGTAAATAAATTAGTTGAAAATCCAACAAAAATCCAACACACCTGAACTACACCTGCTTGGCCCTTTAGAAGTCTCCTTATTTGGGCTGCTGCTTTATAGAGGATACCACTTTTCCAAGTTCCTGCTGGGGGTAGAAAAATAAGACAACTCCTCCAACTCTAGCCGGGATCATTCCTTACACGCTTTGGCCTTGTTACTAATTAAATACAAGATCCCCATAAAAGACACAGCGATCAGAGCACTTATCTGCCACGTACTCGCACTACTGCCATTTCACGGATGGACTGGTGTCATCTTTTCCACCTTGTAAGCATCATTCTCATCTCCATTCAAAGCTATTAATTCAACCTGTGAAAGACAAGTCTTGCTCTACTCCCTTTGTCTGCCTTAATTGTTCTTGCTTATTCCTACAGAAATAAAGGGAAAAACGACCAAAGACAAAAAGCAAACAGAAAAAAAAACCCACCAAGATGCAACACAGAAGCCAGACATTAAATGTGAACGGTCACTTTATTAGCAATTTAAGAGTACGCTCTGAATGCAAATTTTACAGAGAAAACAAACGACTCAAACCTCATGCCCTCATCAGGAGGCTAATACAAAAAAATTACCTACTTCACGTATCAATAGATATGCTCCAAATGGCCCTTCATTGCCAACTGTTAAAGTGAACACAATACCACGAGGCTGTGAATAGAAAAGACTGGACAGGTTGAGACCCCCCCGCACCTCTCCCCCAACTCAAACCTATCCCCAGGGAGAAACCTTCACAACAAAGTTCTAACTTTACACTATTTTCCAAGCAGACAGGCTGGCAATTGTAACCCTATCCCAAAAATTAGGTACTTATCTGGACACATGTCGCAAGCCGACTCACTGCCACCACTGAAAGCCCTTTAGATCAATGCCAATAACTCTGGTTATATAGATGTGTGACGAGTAGCCCATAAAATTTGGTCGTCTCTCAACTACAGATCGTAAGTGCATGGATGCAATTCAAATAAGACTAGAATATTTTATTCTAGAGTATCACTGCAGCACACCATTACGAGGCATTCAAAAGGTGGTCCTCTTCATATAGCCTGTTCAGAATAGAAAAAAAAAAAGAAACACACACGCAACGCAAAAGCGCATTTAACCACCACAGGCATTTTGAGACCCAACCAATCCGCTTTACTACCCTCAACTGTATTAGGAAGGTGCTAGAAAGCAAGCCACACAATAAAGCCACTCAAAATTACATTTTGCATTCTTTTACACAACTACTTAATTTTGACAAATGCAAATTGCCAGACATTGTTGCAATTTAATTCAATGCGCAATTGATTCACTTCTATCTTTAGGCTATCCATCATTCAGGGAATTAACACTTGCTACATGCAAATTATGCAAACCGTCTGATAATATATTTCTTGCTTCACGCATTTGCAGGACAAAAAGCAGCAGTTTTGAATTTGGATTACCTTCTATGAACATTTACCTCATCTCTTACGAGTGCTGCTTTCACATCCAAGAGCTGTAGTCGTGCAGTGTGCTTTGTAGAATCCAATCCTGTCCGAAGCAAAGAGTTGCACACAGATTCTAATCCATTCACAGTAGTAACTCTCAACCACTTTTTTCCACGTATCCAATCAAACGACTGATGGTGAAGTGAATTTAACTCAATGCTTTAAGAATGTAGATTTGATGCACTCGTTACTTTCTTTTGATTAATTCTACTTGTGCGATCGTGACCAAACACACGCATTTCTTTAGTGATCATTCCTCACACAGCTTATACAGTCACTACTGTTCGCTGCAAACTCCAGCCACTGCATATTTTGAACCGAGTGATATTTGAATTGTTCTCACTTTGATTCAGAATTCCATTCTGCTTGCATCATGTTATCTGGTTGCTATGTTTGGGTTGCAAAATTCTCTTCCATAACACACGACATTTGCCTCTTCGTGGTCTTGTTTGGAGCTCCGATGCCTGCTCTGAAAAATGTCTCAACAAGAAAAAGTTTTGCCCGCCCAACCCCTTAGTACGCAAAGGCAAATCTCTCCCCAACGTCACAAATGCTAAATTGCTTATTCTCTTGGTTGGCTGAAAAAGGCACACTGGT
Organism: Triturus cristatus; assembly: GCF_964204655.1. Taxonomy (NCBI): domain Eukaryota; kingdom Metazoa; phylum Chordata; class Amphibia; order Caudata; family Salamandridae; genus Triturus; species Triturus cristatus. Next base: position 1,218,901,724 of record NC_140582.1, on the reverse strand, counting down.
TAGCTTAAGAGAAATGCATCCTTCACAATTCCAGCCAATTTTGAAACAATCCATGTAAATGAATTAGTTGAAAATCCAACAAAAATCCAACACACCTGAACTACACCTGCTTGGCCCTTTAGAAGTCTCCTTATTTGGGCTGCTGCTTTATAGAGGATACCACTTTTCCAAGTTCCTGCTGGGGGTAGAAAAATAAGACAACTCCTCCAACTCTAGCCGGGATCATTCCTTACACGCTTTGGCCTAGTTACTAATTAAATACAACATCCCCATAAAAGACACAGCAATCAGGGCACTTATCTGCCACGTACTCGCACTACTGCCATTTCACGGATGGACTGGTGTCATCTTTTCCACCTTGTAAGCATCATTCTCATCTCCATTCAAAGCTATTAATTCAACCTGTGATAGACAAGTCTTGCTCTACTCCCTTTGTCAGCCTTAATTGTTCTTGCTTATTCCTACAGAAATAAAGGGAAAAACGACCAAAGACAAAAAGCAAACAGAAAAAAAACCCACCAAGATGCAACACAGAAGCCAGACATTAAATGTCAACAGTCACTTTATTAGCAATTTAAGAGTAAGCACTGAATGCAAATCTTACAGAGAAAACAAACGACTCTAAAACCTCATGCCCTCATCAGGAGGCTAATACAAAAAAGATTACCTACTTCACGCATCAATAGATATGCTCCAAATGGCCCTTCATTGCCAACTGGTGAAGTGAACACAATACCACGAGGCTGTGAACAGAAAAGACTGGACAGGTTGAGACCCCCCGCACCTCTCCCCCAACTCAAACCTATCCCCAGGGAGAAACCTTCACAACAAAGTTCTAACTTCACACTATTTTCCAAGCAGACAGGCTGGCAATTGGAACCCTATCCCAAAAATTAGGTACTTATCTGGACACATGTCGCAAGCCGACTCACTGCCACCACTGAAAGCTCTTTAGATCAATGCCAATAACTCTGGTTATATAGATGTGTGACGAGTAGCCCATACAATTTGGTCGTCTCTCAACTACAGATCGTAAGTGCATGGATGCAATTCAAATAAGACTAGAATATTTTATTCTAGAGTATCACTGCGGCACACCATTACGAGGCATTCAAAAGGTGGTCCTCTTCATATAGCCTGTTCAGAATAGAAAAAAAAGAAAAAAAGAAACACACGCAACGCAAAAGCGCATTTAACCACCACAGGCATTTTGAGACCCAACCAATCCGCTTTACTACCCTCAACTGTATTAGGAAGGTGCTAGAAAGCAAGCCACACAATAAAGCCACTCAAAATTACATTTTGCATTCTTTTACACAACTACTTAATTTTGACAAATGCAAATTGCCAGACATTGTTGCAATTTAATTCAATGCGCAATTGATCCACTTCTATCTTTAGGCTATCCATCATTCAGAGAATTAACACTTGCTACATGCAAATTATGCAAACCGTCTGATAATATATTTCTTGCTTCACGCATTTGCAGGACAAAAAGCAGCAGTTTTGAATTTGGATTACCTTCTATGAACATTTACCTCATCTCTTACGAGTGCTGCTTTCACATCCAAGAGCTGTAGTCGTGCAGTGTGCTTTGTAGAATCCAATCCTGTCCGAAGCAAAGAGTTGCACACAGATTCTAATCCATTCACAGTAGTAACTCTCAACCACTTTTTTCCACGTATCCAATCAAACGACTGATGGTGAAGTGAATTTAACTCAATGCTTTAAGAATGTAGATTTATGCACTCGTTACTTTCTTTTGATTAATTCTACTTGTGCGATCGTGACCAAACACACGCATTTCTTTAGTGATCATTCCTCACACAGCTTATAGTCACTACTGTTCGCTGCAAACTCCAGCCACTGCATATTTTGAACCGAGTGATATTTGAATTGTTCTCACTTTGATTCAGAATTCCATTCTGCTTGCATCATGTTATATGGTTGCTATGATTTGGTTGCAAAATTCTCTTCCATAACACACGACATTTGCCTCTTCGTGGTCTTGTTTGGAGCTCCGATGCCTGCTCTGAAAAATGTCTCAACAAGAAAAAGTTTTGCCCGCCCAACCCCTTAGTACGCAAAGGCAAATCTCTCCCCAACGTCACAAATGCTAAATTGCTTATTCTCTTGGTTGGCTGAAAAAGGCACACTGGTTAGCTTAAGAGAAATGCATCCTTCACAATTCCAGCCAATTTTGAAACAATCCATGTAAATGAATTAGTTGAAAATCCAACAAAAATCCAACACACCTGAACTACACCTGCTTGGCCCTTTAGAAGTCTCCTTATTTGGGCTGCTGCTTTATAGAGGATACCACTTTTCCAAGTTCCTGCTGGGGGTAGAAAAATAAGACAACTCCTCCAACTCTAGCCGGGATCATTCCTTACACGCTTTGGCCTAGTTACTAATTAAATACAAGATCCCCATAAAAGACACAGCAATCAGGGCACTTATCTGCCACGTACTCGCACTACTGCCATTTCACGGATGGACTGGTGTCATCTTTTCCACCTTGTAAGCATCATTCTCATCTCCATTCAAAGCTATTAATTCAACCTGTGATAGACAAGTCTTGCTCTACTCCCTTTGTCAGCCTTAATTGTTCTTGCTTATTCCTACAGAAATAAAGGGAAAAACGACCAAAGACAAAAAGCAAACAGAAAAAAAACCCACCAAGATGCAACACAGAAGCCAGACATTAAATGTCAACGGTCACTTTATTAGCAATTTAAGAGTAAGCTCTGAATGCAAATCTTACAGAGAAAACAAACGACTCTAAAACCTCATGCCCTCATCAGGAGGCTAATACAAAAAAGATTACCTACTTCACGCATCAATAGATATGCTCCAAATGGCCCTTCATTGCCAACTGGTGAAGTGAACACAATACCACGAGGCTGTGAACAGAAAAGACTGGACAGGTTGAGACCCCCCGCACCTCTCCCCCAACTCAAACCTATCCCCAGGGAGAAACCTTCACAACAAAGTTCTAACTTCACACTATTTTCCAAGCAGACAGGCTGGCAATTGTAACCCTATCCCAAAAATTAGGTACTTATCTGGACACATGTCGCAAGCCGACTCACTGCCACCACTGAAAGCTTTTTAGATCAATGCCAATAACTCTGGTTATATAGATGTGTGACGAGTAGCCCATACAATTTGGTCGTCTCTCAACTACAGATCGTAAGTGCATGGATGCAATTCAAATAAGACTAGAATATTTTATTCTAGAGTATCACTGCGGCACACCATTACGAGGCATTCAAAAGGTGGTCCTCTTCATATAGCCTGTTCAGAATAGAAAAAAAAAAAAAAAGAAACACACGCAACGCAAAAGCGCATTTAACCACCACAGGCATTTTGAGACCCAACCAATCCGCTTTACTACCCTCAACTGTATTAGGAAGGTGCTAGAAAGCAAGCCACACAATAAAGCCACTCAAAATTACATTTTGCATTCTTTTACACAACTACTTAATTTTGACAAATGCAAATTGCCAGACATTGTTGCAATTTAATTCAATGCGCAATTGATCCACTTCCATCTTTAGGCTATCCATCATTCAGAGAATTAACACTTGCTACATGCAAATTATGCAAACCGTCTGATAATATATTTCTTGCTTCACGCATTTGCAGGACAAAAAGCAGCAGTTTTGAATTTGGATTACCTTCTATGAACATTTACCTCATCTCTTACGAGTGCTGCTTTCACATCCAAGAGCTGTAGTCGTGCAGTGTGCTTTGTAGAATCCAATCCTGTCCGAAGCAAAGAGTTGCACACAGATTCTAATCCATTCACAGTAGTAACTCTCAACCACTTTTTTCCACGTATCCAATCAAACGACTGATGGTGAAGTGAATTTAACTCAATGCTTTAAGAATGTAGATTTATGCACTCGTTACTTTCTTTTGATTAATTCTACTTGTGCGATCGTGACCAAACACACGCATTTCTTTAGTGATCATTCCTCACACAGCTTATACAGTCACTACTGTTCGCTGCAAACTCCAGCCACTGCATATTTTGAACCGAGTGATATTTGAATTGTTCTCACTTTGATTCAGAATTCCATTCTGCTTGCATCATGTTATATGGTTGCTATGATTTGGTTGCAAAATTCTCTTCCATAACACACGACATTTGCCTCTTCGTGGTCTTGTTTGGAGCTCCGATGCCTGCTCTGAAAAATGTCTCAACAAGAAAAAGTTTTGCCCGCCCAACCCCTTAGTACGCAAAGGCAAATCTCTCCCCAACGTCACAAATGCTAAATTGCTTATTCTCTTGGTTGGCTGAAAAAGGCACACTGGTTAGCTTAAGAGAAATGCATCCTTCACAATTCCAGCCAATTTTGAAACAATCCATGTAAATGAATTAGTTGAAAATCCAACAAAAATCCAACACACCTGAACTACACCTGCTTGGCCCTTTAGAAGTCTCCTTATTTGGGCTGCTGCTTTATAGAGGATACCACTTTTCCAAGTTCCTGCTGGGGGTAGAAAAATAAGACAACTCCTCCAACTCTAGCCGGGATCATTCCTTACACGCTTTGGCCTAGTTACTAATTAAATACAAGATCCCCATAAAAGACACAGCAATCAGGGCACTTATCTGCCACGTACTCGCACTACTGCCATTTCACGGATGGACTGGTGTCATCTTTTCCACCTTGTAAGCATCATTCTCATCTCCATTCAAAGCTATTAATTCAACCTGTGATAGACAAGTCTTGCTCTACTCCCTTTGTCAGCCTTAATTGTTCTTGCTTATTCCTACAGAAATAAAGGGAAAAACGACCAAAGACAAAAAGCAAACAGAAAAAAAACCCACCAAGATGCAACACAGAAGCCAGACATTAAGTGTCAACAGTCACTTTATTAGCAATTTAAGAGTAAGCACTGAATGCAAATCTTACAGAGAAAACAAACGACTCTAAAACCTCATGCCCTCATCAGGAGGCTAATACAAAAAAGATTACCTACTTCACGCATCAATAGATATGCTCCAAATGGCCCTTCATTGCCAACTGGTGAAGTGAACACAATACCACGAGGCTGTGAACAGAAAAGACTGGACAGGTTGAGACCCCCCGCACCTCTCCCCCAACTCAAACCTATCCCCAGGGAGAAACCTTCACAACAAAGTTCTAACTTCACACTATTTTCCAAGCAGACAGGCTGGCAATTGTAACCCTATCCCAAAAATTAGGTACTTATCTGGACACATGTCGCAAGCCGACTCACTGCCACCACTGAAAGCTTTTTAGATCAATGCCAATAACTCTGGTTATATAGATGTGTGACGAGTAGCCCATACAATTTGGTCGTCTCTTAACTACAGATCGTAAGTGCATGGATGCAATTCAAATAAGACTAGAATATTTTATTCTAGAGTATCACTGCGGCACACCATTACGAGGCATTCAAAAGGTGGTCCTCTTCATATAGCCTGTTCAGAATAGAAAAAAAAAAAAAAGAAACACACGCAACGCAAAAGCGCATTTAACCACCACAGGCATTTTGAGACCCAACCAATCCGCTTTACTACCCTCAACTGTATTAGGAAGGTGCTAGAAAGCAAGCCACACAATAAAGCCACTCAAAATTACATTTTGCATTCTTTTACACAACTACTTAATTTTGACAAATGCAAATTGCCAGACATTGTTGCAATTTAATTCAATGCGCAATTGATCCACTTCCATCTTTAGGCTATCCATCATTCAGAGAATTAACACTTGCTACATGCAAATTATGCAAACCGTCTGATAATATATTTCTTGCTTCACGCATTTGCAGGACAAAAAGCAGCAGTTTTGAATTTGGATTACCTTCTATGAACATTTACCTCATCTCTTACGAGTGCTGCTTTCACATCCAAGAGCTGTAGTCGTGCAGTGTGCTTTGTAGAATCCAATCCTGTCCGAAGCAAAGAGTTGCACACAGATTCTAATCCATTCACAGTAGTAACTCTCAACCACTTTTTTCCACGTATCCAATCAAAAGACTGATGGTGAAGTGAATTTAACTCAATGCTTTAAGAATGTAGATTTATGCACTCGTTACTTTCTTTTGATTAATTCTACTTGTGCGATCGTGACCAAACACACGCATTTCTTTAGTGATCATTCCCCACACAGCTTATACAGTCACTACTGTTCGCTGCAAACTCCAGCCACTGCATATTTTGAACCGAGTGATATTTGAATTGTTCTCACTTTGATTCAGAATTCCATTCTGCTTGCATCATGTTATATGGTTGCTATGATTTGGTTGCAAAATTCTCTTCCATAACACACGACATTTGCCTCTTCGTGGTCTTGTTTGGAGCTCCGATGCCTGCTCTGAAAAATGTCTCAACAAGAAAAAGTTTTGCCCGCCCAACCCCTTAGTACGCAAAGGCAAATCTCTCCCCAACGTCACAAATGCTAAATTGCTTATTCTCTTGGTTGGCTGAAAAAGGCACACTGGTTAGCTTAAGAGAAATGCATCCTTCACAATTCCAGCCAATTTTGAAACAATCCATGTAAATGAATTAGTTGAAAATCCAACAAAAATCCAACACACCTGAACTACACCTGCTTGGCCCTTTAGAAGTCTCCTTATTTGGGCTGCTGCTTTATAGAGGATACCACTTTTCCAAGTTCCTGCTGGGGGTAGAAAAATAAGACAACTCCTCCAACTCTAGCCGGGATCATTCCTTACACGCTTTGGCCTAGTTACTAATTAAATACAAGATCCCCATAAAAGACACAGCAATCAGGGCACTTATCTGCCACTTCACGGATGGACTGGTGTCATCTTTTCCACCTTGTAAGCATCATTCTCATCTCCATTCAAAGCTATTAATTCAACCTGTGATAGACAAGTCTTGCTCTACTCCCTTTGTCAGCCTTAATTGTTCTTGCTTATTCCTACAGAAATAAAGGGAAAAACGACCAAAGACAAAAAGCAAACAGAAAAAAAACCCACCAAGATGCAACACAGAAGCCAGACATTAAATGTCAACGGTCACTTTATTAGCAATTTAAGAGTAAGCTCTGAATGCAAATCTTACAGAGAAAACAAACGACTCTAAAACCTCATGCCCTCATCAGGAGGCTAATACAAAAAAGATTACCTACTTCACGCATCAATAGATATGCTCCAAATGGCCCTTCATTGCCAACTGGTGAAGTGAACACAATACCACGAGGCTGTGAACAGAAAAGACTGGACAGGTTGAGACCCCCCGCACCTCTCCCCCAACTCAAACCTATCCCCAGGGAGAAACCTTCACAACAAAGTTCTAACTTCACACTATTTTCCAAGCAGACAGGCTGGCAATTGTAACCCTATCCCAAAAATTAGGTACTTATCTGGACACATGTCGCAAGCCGACTCACTGCCACCACTGAAAGCTTTTTAGATCAATGCCAATAACTCTGGTTATATAGATGTGTGACGAGTAGCCCATACAATTTGGTCGTCTCTCAACTACAGATCGTAAGTGCATGGATGCAATTCAAATAAGACTAGAATATTTTATTCTAGAGTATCACTGCGGCACACCATTACGAGGCATTCAAAAGGTGGTCCTCTTCATATAGCCTGTTCAGAATAGAAAAAAAAAAAAAAAGAAACACACGCAACGCAAAAGCGCATTTAACCACCACAGGCATTTTGAGACCCAACCAATCCGCTTTACTACCCTCAACTGTATTAGGAAGGTGCTAGAAAGCAAGCCACACAATAAAGCCACTCAAAATTACATTTTGCATTCTTTTACACAACTACTTAATTTTGACAAATGCAAATTGCCAGACATTGTTGCAATTTAATTCAATGCGCAATTGATCCACTTCCATCTTTAGGCTATCCATCATTCAGAGAATTAACACTTGCTACATGCAAATTATGCAAACCGTCTGATAATATATTTCTTGCTTCACGCATTTGCAGGACAAAAAGCAGCAGTTTTGAATTTGGATTACCTTCTATGAACATTTACCTCATCTCTTACGAGTGCTGCTTTCACATCCAAGAGCTGTAGTCGTGCAGTGTGCTTTGTAGAATCCAATCCTGTCCGAAGCAAAGAGTTGCACACAGATTCTAATCCATTCACAGTAGTAACTCTCAACCACTTTTTTCCACGTATCCAATCAAACGACTGATGGTGAAGTGAATTTAACTCAATGCTTTAAGAATGTAGATTTATGCACTCGTTACTTTCTTTTGATTAATTCTACTTGTGCGATCGTGACCAAACACACGCATTTCTTTAGTGATCATTCCTCACACAGCTTATACAGTCACTACTGTTCGCTGCAAACTCCAGCCACTGCATATTTTGAACCGAGTGATATTTGAATTGTTCTCACTTTGATTCAGAATTCCATTCTGCTTGCATCATGTTATATGGTTGCTATGATTTGGTTGCAAAATTCTCTTCCATAACACACGACATTTGCCTCTTCGTGGTCTTGTTTGGAGCTCCGATGCCTGCTCTGAAAAATGTCTCAACAAGAAAAAGTTTTGCCCGCCCAACCCCTTAGTACGCAAAGGCAAATCTCTCCCCAACGTCACAAATGCTAAATTGCTTATTCTCTTGGTTGGCTGAAAAAGGCACACTGGTTAGCTTAAGAGAAATGCATCCTTCACAATTCCAGCCAATTTTGAAACAATCCATGTAAATGAATTAGTTGAAAATCCAACAAAAATCCAACACACCTGAACTACACCTGCTTGGCCCTTTAGAAGTCTCCTTATTTGGGCTGCTGCTTTATAGAGGATACCACTTTTCCAAGTTCCTGCTGGGGGTAGAAAAATAAGACAACTCCTCCAACTCTAGCCGGGATCATTCCTTACACGCTTTGGCCTAGTTACTAATTAAATACAAGATCCCCATAAAAGACACAGCAATCAGGGCACTTATCTGCCACGTACTCGCACTACTGCCATTTCACGGATGGACTGGTGTCATCTTTTCCACCTTGTAAGCATCATTCTCATCTCCATTCAAAGCTATTAATTCAACCTGTGATAGACAAGTCTTGCTCTACTCCCTTTGTCAGCCTTAATTGTTCTTGCTTATTCCTACAGAAATAAAGGGAAAAACGACCAAAGACAAAAAGCAAACAGAAAAAAAACCCACCAAGATGCAACACAGAAGCCAGACATTAAGTGTCAACAGTCACTTTATTAGCAATTTAAGAGTAAGCACTGAATGCAAATCTTACAGAGAAAACAAACGACTCTAAAACCTCATGCCCTCATCAGGAGGCTAATACAAAAAAGATTACCTACTTCACGCATCAATAGATATGCTCCAAATGGCCCTTCATTGCCAACTGGTGAAGTGAACACAATACCACGAGGCTGTGAACAGAAAAGACTGGACAGGTTGAGACCCCCCGCACCTCTCCCCCAACTCAAACCTATCCCCAGGGAGAAACCTTCACAACAAAGTTCTAACTTCACACTATTTTCCAAGCAGACAGGCTGGCAATTGTAACCCTATCCCAAAAATTAGGTACTTATCTGGACACATGTCGCAAGCCGACTCACTGCCACCACTGAAAGCTTTTTAGATCAATGCCAATAACTCTGGTTATATAGATGTGTGACGAGTAGCCCATACAATTTGGTCGTCTCTTAACTACAGATCGTAAGTGCATGGATGCAATTCAAATAAGACTAGAATATTTTATTCTAGAGTATCACTGCGGCACACCATTACGAGGCATTCAAAAGGTGGTCCTCTTCATATAGCCTGTTCAGAATAGAAAAAAAAAAAAAAGAAACACACGCAACGCAAAAGCGCATTTAACCACCACAGGCATTTTGAGACCCAACCAATCCGCTTTACTACCCTCAACTGTATTAGGAAGGTGCTAGAAAGCAAGCCACACAATAAAGCCACTCAAAATTACATTTTGCATTCTTTTACACAACTACTTAATTTTGACAAATGCAAATTGCCAGACATTGTTGCAATTTAATTCAATGCGCAATTGATCCACTTCCATCTTTAGGCTATCCATCATTCAGAGAATTAACACTTGCTACATGCAAATTATGCAAACCGTCTGATAATATATTTCTTGCTTCACGCATTTGCAGGACAAAAAGCAGCAGTTTTGAATTTGGATTACCTTCTATGAACATTTACCTCATCTCTTACGAGTGCTGCTTTCACATCCAAGAGCTGTAGTCGTGCAGTGTGCTTTGTAGAATCCAATCCTGTCCGAAGCAAAGAGTTGCACACAGATTCTAATCCATTCACAGTAGTAACTCTCAACCACTTTTTTCCACGTATCCAATCAAAAGACTGATGGTGAAGTGAATTTAACTCAATGCTTTAAGAATGTAGATTTATGCACTCGTTACTTTCTTTTGATTAATTCTACTTGTGCGATCGTGACCAAACACACGCATTTCTTTAGTGATCATTCCCCACACAGCTTATACAGTCACTACTGTTCGCTGCAAACTCCAGCCACTGCATATTTTGAACCGAGTGATATTTGAATTGTTCTCACTTTGATTCAGAATTCCATTCTGCTTGCATCATGTTATATGGTTGCTATGATTTGGTTGCAAAATTCTCTTCCATAACACACGACATTTGCCTCTTCGTGGTCTTGTTTGGAGCTCCGATGCCTGCTCTGAAAAATGTCTCAACAAGAAAAAGTTTTGCCCGCCCAACCCCTTAGTACGCAAAGGCAAATCTCTCCCCAACGTCACAAATGCTAAATTGCTTATTCTCTTGGTTGGCTGAAAAAGGCACACTGGTTAGCTTAAGAGAAATGCATCCTTCACAATTCCAGCCAATTTTGAAACAATCCATGTAAATGAATTAGTTGAAAATCCAACAAAAATCCAACACACCTGAACTACACCTGCTTGGCCCTTTAGAAGTCTCCTTATTTGGGCTGCTGCTTTATAGAGGATACCACTTTTCCAAGTTCCTGCTGGGGGTAGAAAAATAAGACAACTCCTCCAACTCTAGCCGGGATCATTCCTTACACGCTTTGGCCTAGTTACTAATTAAATACAAGATCCCCATAAAAGACACAGCAATCAGGGCACTTATCTGCCACGTACTCGCACTACTGCCATTTCACGGATGGACTGGTGTCATCTTTTCCACCTTGTAAGCATCATTCTCATCTCCATTCAAAGCTATTAATTCAACCTGTGATAGACAAGTCTTGCTCTACTCCCTTTGTCAGCCTTAATTGTTCTTGCTTATTCCTACAGAAATAAAGGGAAAAACGACCAAAGACAAAAAGCAAACAGAAAAAAAACCCACCAAGATGCAACACAGAAGCCAGACATTAAGTGTCAACAGTCACTTTATTAGCAATTTAAGAGTAAGCACTGAATGCAAATCTTACAGAGAAAACAAACGACTCTAAAACCTCATGCCCTCATCAGGAGGCTAATACAAAAAAGATTACCTACTTCACGCATCAATAGATATGCTCCAAATGGCCCTTCATTGCCAACTGGTGAAGTGAACACAATACCACGAGGCTGTGAACAGAAAAGACTGGACAGGTTGAGACCCCCCGCACCTCTCCCCCAACTCAAACCTATCCCCAGGGAGAAACCTTCACAACAAAGTTCTAACTTCACACTATTTTCCAAGCAGACAGGCTGGCAATTGTAACCCTATCCCAAAAATTAGGTACTTATCTGGACACATGTCGCAAGCCGACTCACTGCCACCACTGAAAGCTTTTTAGATCAATGCCAATAACTCTGGTTATATAGATGTGTGACGAGTAGCCCATACAATTTGGTCGTCTCTTAACTACAGATCGTAAGTGCATGGATGCAATTCAAATAAGACTAGAATATTTTATTCTAGAGTATCACTGCGGCACACCATTACGAGGCATTCAAAAGGTGGTCCTCTTCATATAGCCTGTTCAGAATAGAAAAAAAAAAAAAAGAAACACACGCAACGCAAAAGCGCATTTAACCACCACAGGCATTTTGAGACCCAACCAATCCGCTTTACTACCCTCAACTGTATTAGGAAGGTGCTAGAAAGCAAGCCACACAATAAAGCCACTCAAAATTACATTTTGCATTCTTTTACACAACTACTTAATTTTGACAAATGCAAATTGCCAGACATTGTTGCAATTTAATTCAATGCGCAATTGATCCACTTCCATCTTTAGGCTATCCATCATTCAGAGAATTAACACTTGCTACATGCAAATTATGCAAACCGTCTGATAATATATTTCTTGCTTCACGCATTTGCAGGACAAAAAGCAGCAGTTTTGAATTTGGATTACCTTCTATGAACATTTACCTCATCTCTTACGAGTGCTGCTTTCACATCCAAGAGCTGTAGTCGTGCAGTGTGCTTTGTAGAATCCAATCCTGTCCGAAGCAAAGAGTTGCACACAGATTCTAATCCATTCACAGTAGTAACTCTCAACCACTTTTTTCCACGTATCCAATCAAAAGACTGATGGTGAAGTGAATTTAACTCAATGCTTTAAGAATGTAGATTTATGCACTCGTTACTTTCTTTTGATTAATTCTACTTGTGCGATCGTGACCAAACACACGCATTTCTTTAGTGATCATTCCCCACACAGCTTATACAGTCACTACTGTTCGCTGCAAACTCCAGCCACTGCATATTTTGAACCGAGTGATATTTGAATTGTTCTCACTTTGATTCAGAATTCCATTCTGCTTGCATCATGTTATATGGTTGCTATGATTTGGTTGCAAAATTCTCTTCCATAACACACGACATTTGCCTCTTCGTGGTCTTGTTTGGAGCTCCGATGCCTGCTCTGAAAAATGTCTCAACAAGAAAAAGTTTTGCCCGCCCAACCCCTTAGTACGCAAAGGCAAATCTCTCCCCAACGTCACAAATGCTAAATTGCTTATTCTCTTGGTTGGCTGAAAAAGGCACACTGGTTAGCTTAAGAGAAATGCATCCTTCACAATTCCAGCCAATTTTGAAACAATCCATGTAAATGAATTAGTTGAAAATCCAACAAAAATCCAACACACCTGAACTACACCTGCTTGGCCCTTTAGAAGTCTCCTTATTTGGGCTGCTGCTTTATAGAGGATACCACTTTTCCAAGTTCCTGCTGGGGGTAGAAAAATAAGACAACTCCTCCAACTCTAGCCGGGATCATTCCTTACACGCTTTGGCCTAGTTACTAATTAAATACAAGATCCCCATAAAAGACACAGCAATCAGGGCACTTATCTGCCACGTACTCGCACTACTGCCATTTCACGGATGGACTGGTGTCATCTTTTCCACCTTGTAAGCATCATTCTCATCTCCATTCAAAGCTATTAATTCAACCTGTGATAGACAAGTCTTGCTCTACTCCCTTTGTCAGCCTTAATTGTTCTTGCTTATTCCTACAGAAATAAAGGGAAAAACGACCAAAGACAAAAAGCAAACAGAAAAAAAACCCACCAAGATGCAACACAGAAGCCAGACATTAAATGTCAACGGTCACTTTATTAGCAATTTAAGAGTAAGCTCTGAATGCAAATCTTACAGAGAAAACAAACGACTCTAAAACCTCATGCCCTCATCAGGAGGCTAATACAAAAAAGATTACCTACTTCACGCATCAATAGATATGCTCCAAATGGCCCTTCATTGCCAACTGGTGAAGTGAACACAATACCACGAGGCTGTGAACAGAAAAGACTGGACAGGTTGAGACCCCCCGCACCTCTCCCCCAACTCAAACCTATCCCCAGGGAGAAACCTTCACAACAAAGTTCTAACTTCACACTATTTTCCAAGCAGACAGGCTGGCAATTGTAACCCTATCCCAAAAATTAGGTACTTATCTGGACACATGTCGCAAGCCGACTCACTGCCACCACTGAAAGCTTTTTAGATCAATGCCAATAACTCTGGTTATATAGATGTGTGACGAGTAGCCCATACAATTTGGTCGTCTCTCAACTACAGATCGTAAGTGCATGGATGCAATTCAAATAAGACTAGAATATTTTATTCTAGAGTATCACTGCGGCACACCATTACGAGGCATTCAAAAGGTGGTCCTCTTCATATAGCCTGTTCAGAATAGAAAAAAAAAAAAAAAGAAACACACGCAACGCAAAAGCGCATTTAACCACCACAGGCATTTTGAGACCCAACCAATCCGCTTTACTACCCTCAACTGTATTAGGAAGGTGCTAGAAAGCAAGCCACACAATAAAGCCACTCAAAATTACATTTTGCATTCTTTTACACAACTACTTAATTTTGACAAATGCAAATTGCCAGACATTGTTGCAATTTAATTCAATGCGCAATTGATCCACTTCCATCTTTAGGCTATCCATCATTCAGAGAATTAACACTTGCTACATGCAAATTATGCAAACCGTCTGATAATATATTTCTTGCTTCACGCATTTGCAGGACAAAAAGCAGCAGTTTTGAATTTGGATTACCTTCTATGAACATTTACCTCATCTCTTACGAGTGCTGCTTTCACATCCAAGAGCTGTAGTCGTGCAGTGTGCTTTGTAGAATCCAATCCTGTCCGAAGCAAAGAGTTGCACACAGATTCTAATCCATTCACAGTAGTAACTCTCAACCACTTTTTTCCACGTATCCAATCAAACGACTGATGGTGAAGTGAATTTAACTCAATGCTTTAAGAATGTAGATTTATGCACTCGTTACTTTCTTTTGATTAATTCTACTTGTGCGATCGTGACCAAACACACGCATTTCTTTAGTGATCATTCCTCACACAGCTTATACAGTCACTACTGTTCGCTGCAAACTCCAGCCACTGCATATTTTGAACCGAGTGATATTTGAATTGTTCTCACTTTGATTCAGAATTCCATTCTGCTTGCATCATGTTATATGGTTGCTATGATTTGGTTGCAAAATTCTCTTCCATAACACACGACATTTGCCTCTTCGTGGTCTTGTTTGGAGCTCCGATGCCTGCTCTGAAAAATGTCTCAACAAGAAAAAGTTTTGCCCGCCCAACCCCTTAGTACGCAAAGGCAAATCTCTCCCCAACGTCACAAATGCTAAATTGCTTATTCTCTTGGTTGGCTGAAAAAGGCACACTGGTTAGCTTAAGAGAAATGCATCCTTCACAATTCCAGCCAATTTTGAAACAATCCATGTAAATGAATTAGTTGAAAATCCAACAAAAATCCAACACACCTGAACTACACCTGCTTGGCCCTTTAGAAGTCTCCTTATTTGGGCTGCTGCTTTATAGAGGATACCACTTTTCCAAGTTCCTGCTGGGGGTAGAAAAATAAGACAACTCCTCCAACTCTAGCCGGGATCATTCCTTACACGCTTTGGCCTAGTTACTAATTAAATACAAGATCCCCATAAAAGACACAGCAATCAGGGCACTTATCTGCCACGTACTCGCACTACTGCCATTTCACGGATGGACTGGTGTCATCTTTTCCACCTTGTAAGCATCATTCTCATCTCCATTCAAAGCTATTAATTCAACCTGTGATAGACAAGTCTTGCTCTACTCCCTTTGTCAGCCTTAATTGTTCTTGCTTATTCCTACAGAAATAAAGGGAAAAACGACCAAAGACAAAAAGCAAACAGAAAAAAAACCCACCAAGATGCAACACAGAAGCCAGACATTAAGTGTCAACAGTCACTTTATTAGCAATTTAAGAGTAAGCACTGAATGCAAATCTTACAGAGAAAACAAACGACTCTAAAACCTCATGCCCTCATCAGGAGGCTAATACAAAAAAGATTACCTACTTCACGCATCAATAGATATGCTCCAAATGGCCCTTCATTGCCAACTGGTGAAGTGAACACAATACCACGAGGCTGTGAACAGAAAAGACTGGACAGGTTGAGACCCCCCGCACCTCTCCCCCAACTCAAACCTATCCCCAGGGAGAAACCTTCACAACAAAGTTCTAACTTCACACTATTTTCCAAGCAGACAGGCTGGCAATTGTAACCCTATCCCAAAAATTAGGTACTTATCTGGACACATGTCGCAAGCCGACTCACTGCCACCACTGAAAGCTTTTTAGATCAATGCCAATAACTCTGGTTATATAGATGTGTGACGAGTAGCCCATACAATTTGGTCGTCTCTTAACTACAGATCGTAAGTGCATGGATGCAATTCAAATAAGACTAGAATATTTTATTCTAGAGTATCACTGCGGCACACCATTACGAGGCATTCAAAAGGTGGTCCTCTTCATATAGCCTGTTCAGAATAGAAAAAAAAAAAAAAGAAACACACGCAACGCAAAAGCGCATTTAACCACCACAGGCATTTTGAGACCCAACCAATCCGCTTTACTACCCTCAACTGTATTAGGAAGGTGCTAGAAAGCAAGCCACACAATAAAGCCACTCAAAATTACATTTTGCATTCTTTTACACAACTACTTAATTTTGACAAATGCAAATTGCCAGACATTGTTGCAATTTAATTCAATGCGCAATTGATCCACTTCCATCTTTAGGCTATCCATCATTCAGAGAATTAACACTTGCTACATGCAAATTATGCAAACCGTCTGATAATATATTTCTTGCTTCACGCATTTGCAGGACAAAAAGCAGCAGTTTTGAATTTGGATTACCTTCTATGAACATTTACCTCATCTCTTACGAGTGCTGCTTTCACATCCAAGAGCTGTAGTCGTGCAGTGTGCTTTGTAGAATCCAATCCTGTCCGAAGCAAAGAGTTGCACACAGATTCTAATCCATTCACAGTAGTAACTCTCAACCACTTTTTTCCACGTATCCAATCAAAAGACTGATGGTGAAGTGAATTTAACTCAATGCTTTAAGAATGTAGATTTATGCACTCGTTACTTTCTTTTGATTAATTCTACTTGTGCGATCGTGACCAAACACACGCATTTCTTTAGTGATCATTCCCCACACAGCTTATACAGTCACTACTGTTCGCTGCAAACTCCAGCCACTGCATATTTTGAACCGAGTGATATTTGAATTGTTCTCACTTTGATTCAGAATTCCATTCTGCTTGCATCATGTTATATGGTTGCTATGATTTGGTTGCAAAATTCTCTTCCATAACACACGACATTTGCCTCTTCGTGGTCTTGTTTGGAGCTCCGATGCCTGCTCTGAAAAATGTCTCAACAAGAAAAAGTTTTGCCCGCCCAACCCCTTAGTACGCAAAGGCAAATCTCTCCCCAACGTCACAAATGCTAAATTGCTTATTCTCTTGGTTGGCTGAAAAAGGCACACTGGTTAGCTTAAGAGAAATGCATCCTTCACAATTCCAGCCAATTTTGAAACAATCCATGTAAATGAATTAGTTGAAAATCCAACAAAAATCCAACACACCTGAACTACACCTGCTTGGCCCTTTAGAAGTCTCCTTATTTGGGCTGCTGCTTTATAGAGGATACCACTTTTCCAAGTTCCTGCTGGGGGTAGAAAAATAAGACAACTCCTCCAACTCTAGCCGGGATCATTCCTTACACGCTTTGGCCTAGTTACTAATTAAATACAACATCCCCATAAAAGACACAGCAATCAGGGCACTTATCTGCCACGTACTCGCACTACTGCCATTTCACGGATGGACTGGTGTCATCTTTTCCACCTTGTAAGCATCATTCTCATCTCCATTCAAAGCTATTAATTCAACCTGTGATAGACAAGTCTTGCTCTACTCCCTTTGTCAGCCTTAATTGTTCTTGCTTATTCCTACAGAAATAAAGGGAAAAACGACCAAAGACAAAAAGCAAACAGAAAAAAAACCCACCAAGATGCAACACAGAAGCCAGACATTAAATGTCAACAGTCACTTTATTAGCAATTTAAGAGTAAGCACTGAATGCAAATCTTACAGAGAAAACAAACGACTCTAAAACCTCATGCCCTCATCAGGAGGCTAATACAAAAAAGATTACCTACTTCACGCATCAATAGATATGCTCCAAATGGCCCTTCATTGCCAACTGGTGAAGTGAACACAATACCACGAGGCTGTGAACAGAAAAGACTGGACAGGTTGAGACCCCCCGCACCTCTCCCCCAACTCAAACCTATCCCCAGGGAGAAACCTTCACAACAAAGTTCTAACTTCACACTATTTTCCAAGCAGACAGGCTGGCAATTGGAACCCTATCCCAAAAATTAGGTACTTATCTGGACACATGTCGCAAGCCGACTCACTGCCACCACTGAAAGCTCTTTAGATCAATGCCAATAACTCTGGTTATATAGATGTGTGACGAGTAGCCCATACAATTTGGTCGTCTCTCAACTACAGATCGTAAGTGCATGGATGCAATTCAAATAAGACTAGAATATTTTATTCTAGAGTATCACTGCGGCACACCATTACGAGGCATTCAAAAGGTGGTCCTCTTCATATAGCCTGTTCAGAATAGAAAAAAAAAAAAAAAAGAAACACACGCAACGCAAAAGCGCATTTAACCACCACAGGCATTTTGAGACCCAACCAATCCGCTTTACTACCCTCAACTGTATTAGGAAGGTGCTAGAAAGCAAGCCACACAATAAAGCCACTCAAAATTACATTTTGCATTCTTTTACACAACTACTTAATTTTGACAAATGCAAATTGCCAGACATTGTTGCAATTTAATTCAATGCGCAATTGATCCACTTCTATCTTTAGGCTATCCATCATTCAGAGAATTAACACTTGCTACATGCAAATTATGCAAACCGTCTGATAATATATTTCTTGCTTCACGCATTTGCAGGACAAAAAGCAGCAGTTTTGAATTTGGATTTCCTTCTATGAACATTTACCTCATCTCTTACGAGTGCTGCTTTCACATCCAAGAGCTGTAGTCGTGCAGTGTGCTTTGTAGAATCCAATCCTGTCCGAAGCAAAGAGTTGCACACAGATTCTAATCCATTCACAGTAGTAACTCTCAACCACTTTTTTCCACGTATCCAATCAAACGACTGTTGGTGAAGTGAATTTAACTCAATGCTTTAAGAATGTAGATTTGATGCACTCGTTACTTTCTTTTGATTAATTCTACTTGTGCGATCGTGACCAAACACACGCATTTCTTTAGTGATCATTCCTCACACAGCTTATACAGTCACTACTGTTCGCTGCAAACTCCAGCCGCTGCATATTTTGAACCGAGTAATATTTGAATTGTTCACTTTGATTCTGAATTCCATTCTGCTTGCATCATGTTATCTGGTTTCTATGTTTTGGTTGCAAAATTCTCTTCCATAACACACGACATTTGCCTCTTCGTGGTCTTGTTTGGAGCTCCGATGCCTGCTCTGAAAAATGTCTCAACAAGAAAAAGTTTTGCCTGCCCAACCCCTTAGTACGCAAGGGCAAATCCCTCCCCAACGTCACAAATGCTAAATTGCTTATTCTCTTGGTTGGCTGAAAAAGGCACACTGTTTAGCTTAAGAGAAATGCATCCTTCACAATTCCAGCCAATTTTGAAACAATCCATGTAAATGAATTAGTTGAAAATCCAACAAAAATCCAACACACCTGAACTACACCTGCTTGGCCCTTTAGAAGTCTCCTTATTTGGGCTGCTGCTTTATAGAGGATACCACTTTTCCAAGTTCCTGCTGGGGGTAGAAAAATAAGACAACTCCTCCAACTCTAGCAGGGATCATTCCTTACACGCTTTGGCCTTGTTACTAATTAAATACAAGATCCCCATAAAAGACACAGCAATCAGAGCACTTATCTGCCACGTACTCGCACTACTGCCATTTCACGGATGGACTGGTGTCATCTTTTCCACCTTGTAAGCATCATTCTCATCTCCATTCAAAGCTATTAATTCAACCTGTGAAAGACAAGTCTTGCTCTACTCCCTTTGTCTGCCTTAATTGTTCTTGCTTATTCCTACAGAAATAAAGGGAAAAACGACCAAAGACAAAAAGCAAACAGAAAAAAAACCCACCAAGATGCAACACAGAAGCCAGACATTAAATGTGAACGGTCACTTTATTAGCAATTTAAGAGTAAGCTCTGAATGCAAATCTTACAGAGAAAACAAACGACTCTAAAACCTCATGCCCTCATCAGGAGGCTAATACAAAAAAATTACCTACTTCACGTATCAATAGATATGCTCCAAATGGCCCTTCATTGCCAACTGGTGAAGTGAACACAATACCACGAGGCTGTGAACAGAAAAGACTGGACAGGTTGAGACCCCCCGCACCTCTCCCCCAACTCAAACCTATACCCAGGGAGAAACCTTCACAACAAAGTTCTAACTTCACACTATTTTCCAAGCAGACAGGCTGGCAATTGTAACCCTATCCCAAAAATTAGGTACTTATCTGGACACATGTCGCAAGCCGACTCACTGCCACCACTGAAAGCTCTTTAGATCAATGCCAATAACTCTGGTTATATAGATGTGTGACGAGTAGCCCATACAATTTGGTCGTCTCTCAACTACAGATCGTAAGTGCATGGATGCAATTCAAATAAGACTAGAATATTTTATTCTAGAGTATCACTGCGGCACACCATTACGAGGCATTCAAAAGGTGGTCCTCTTCATATAGCCTGTTCAGAATAGAGAAAAAAAAAAAAGAAACACACGCAACGCAAAAGCGCATTTAACCACCACAGGCATTTTGAGACCCAACCAATCCGCTTCACTACCATCAACTGTATTAGGAAGGTGCTAGAAAGCAAGCCACACAATAAAGCCACTCAAAATTACATTTTGCATTCTTTTACACAACTACTTAATTTTGACAAATGCAAATTGCCAGACATTGTTGCAATTTAATTCAATGCGCAATTGATCCACTTCTATCTTTAGGCTATCCATCATTCAGAGAATTAACACTTGCTACATGCAAATTATGCAAACCGTCTGATAATATATTTCTTGCTTCACGCATTTGCAGGACAAAAAGCAGCAGTTTTGAATTTGGATTACCTTCTATGAACATTTACCTCATCTCTTACAAGTGCTGCTTTCACATCCAAGAGCTGTAGTCGTGCAGTGTGCTTTGTAGAATCCAATCCTGTCCGAAGCAAAGAGTTGCACACAGATTCTAATCCATTCACAGTAGTAACTCTCAACCACTTTTTTCCACGTATCCAATCAAACGACTGATGGTGAAGTGAATTTAACTCAATGCTTTAAGAATGTAGATTTGATGCACTCGTTACTTTCTTTTGATTAATTCTACTTGTGCGATCGTGACCAAACACACGCATTTCTTTAGTGATCATTCCTCACACAGCTTATACAGTCACTACTGTTCGCTGCAAACTCCAGCCACTGCATATTTTGAACCGAGTGATATTTGAATTGTTCTCACTTTGATTCAGAATTCCATTCTGCTTGCATCATGTTATCTGGTTGCTATGATTTGGTTGCAAAATTCTCTTCCATAACACACGACATTTGCCTCTTCGTGGTCTTGTTTGGAGCTCCGATGCCTGCTCTGAAAAATGTCTCAACAAGAAAAAGTTTTGCCCGCCCAACCCCTTAGTACGCAAGGGCAAATCCCTCCCCAACGTCACAAATGCTAAATTGCTTATTCTCTTGGTTGGCTGAAAAAGGCACACTGGTTAGCTTCAGAGAAATGCATCCTTCACAATTCCAGCCAATTTTGAAACAATCCATGTAAATGAATTAGTTGAAAATCCAACAAAAATCCAACACACCTGAACAACACCTGCTTGGCCCTTTAGAAGTCTCCTTATTTGGGCTGCTGCTTTATAGAGGATACCACTTTTCCAAGTTCCTGCTGGGGGTAGAAAAATAAGACAACTCCTCCAACTCTAGCCGGGATCATTCCTTACACGCTTTGGCCTAGTTACTAATTAAATACAAGATCCCCATAAAAGACACAGCAATCAGGGCACTTATCTGCCACGTACTCGCACTACTGCCATTTCACGGATGGACTGGTGTCATCTTTTCCACCTTGTAAGCATCATTCTCATCTCCATTCAAAGCTATTAATTGAACCTGTGAAAGACCAGTCTTGCTCTACTTTCTTTGTCAGCCTTAATTGTTCTTGCTTATTCCTACAGAAATAAAGGGAAAAACGACCAAAGACAAAAAGCAAACAGAAAAAAAACCCACCAAGATGCAACACAGAAGCCAGACATTAAATGTCAACGGTCACTTTATTAGCAATTTAAGAGTAAGCTCTGAATGCAAATCTTACAGAGAAAACAAACGACTCTAAAACCTCATGCCCTCATCAGGAGGCTAATACAAAAAAATTACCTACTTCACGTATCAATAGATATGCTCCAAATGGCCCTTTATTGCCAACTGGTGAAGTGAACACAATACCACGAGGCTGTGAACAGAAAAGACTGGACAGGTTGAGACCCCCCGCACCTCTCCCCCAACTCAAACCTATACCCAGGGAGAAACCTTCACAACAAAGTTCTAACTTCACACTATTTTCCAAGCAGACAGGCTGGCAATTGTAACCCTATCCCAAAAATTAGGTACTTATCTGGACACATGTCGCAAGCCGACTCACTGCCACCACTGAAAGCTCTTTAGATCAATGCCAATAACTCTGGTTATATAGATGTGTGACGAGTAGCCCATACAATTTGGTCGTCTCTCAACTACAGATCGTAAGTGCATGGATGCAATTCAAATAAGACTAGAATATTTTATTCTAGAGTATCACTGCGGCACACCATTACGAGGCATTCAAAAGGTGGTCCTCTTCATATAGCCTGTTCAGAATAGAAAAAAAAAAAAAGAAACACACGCAACGCAAAAGCGCATTTAACCACCACAGGCATTTTGAGACCCAACCAATCCGCTTTACTACCCTCAACTGTATTAGGAAGGTGCTAGAAAGCAAGCCACACAATAAAGCCACTCAAAATTACATTTTGCATTTTTTTACACAACTACTTAATTTTGACAAATGCAAATTGCCAGACATTGTTGCAATTTAATTCAATGCGCAATTGATCCACTTCTATCTTTAGGCTATCCATCATTCAGAGAATTAACACTTGCTACATGCAAATTATGCAAACCGTCTGATAATATATTTCTTGCTTCACGCATTTGCAGGACAAAAAGCAGCAGTTTTGAATTTGGATTACCTTCTATGAACATTTACCTCATCTCTTACGAGTGCTGCTTTCACATCCAAGAGCTGTAGTCGTGCAGTGTGCTTTGTAGAATCCAATCCTGTCCGAAGCAAAGAGTTGCACACAGATTCTAATCCATTCACAGTAGTAACTCTCAACCACTTTTTTCCACGTATCCAATCAAACGACTGATGGTGAAGTGAATTTAACTCAATGCTTTAAGAATGTAGATTTATGCACTCGTTACTTTCTTTTGATTAATTCTACTTGTGCGATCGTGACCAAACACACGCATTTCTTTAGTGATCATTCCTCACACAGCTTAGTCACTACTGTTCGCTGCAAACTCCAGCCACTGCATATTTTGAACCGAGTGATATTTGAATTGTTCTCACTTTGATTCAGAATTCCATTCTGCTTGCATCATGTTATATGGTTGCTATGATTTGGTTGCAAAATTCTCTTCCATAACACACAACATTTGCCTCTTCGTGGTCTCGTTTGGAGCTCCGATGCCTGCTCTGAAAAATGTCTCAACAAGAAAAAGTTGTACCC
This sequence comes from Triturus cristatus, assembly GCF_964204655.1. NCBI lineage: Eukaryota > Metazoa > Chordata > Amphibia > Caudata > Salamandridae > Triturus > Triturus cristatus. Next base: position 1,218,878,079 of record NC_140582.1, on the reverse strand, counting down.
GCCCAACCCCTTAGTACGCAAGGGCAAATCCCTCCCCAACGTCACAAATGCTTAATTGCTTATTCTCTTGGTTGGCTGAAAAAGGCACACTGTTTAGCTTAAGAGAAATGCATCCTTCACAATTCCAGCCAATTTTGAAACAATCCATGTAAATAAATTAGTTGAAAATCCAACAAAATCCAACACACCTGAACTACACCTGCTTGGCCCTTTAGAAGTCTCCTTATTTCGGCTGCTGCTTTATAGAGGATACCACTTTTCCAAGTTCCTGCTGGGGGTAGAAAAATAAGACAACTCCTCCAACTCTAGCCGGGATCATTCCTTACACGCTTTGGCCTTGTTACTAATTAAATACAAGATCCCCATAAAAGACACAGCGATCAGAGCACTTATCTGCCACGTACTCGCACTACTGCCATTTCACGGATGGACTGGTGTCATCTTTTCCACCTTGTAAGCATCATTCTCATCTCCATTCAAAGCTATTAATTCAACCTGTGAAAGACAAGTCTTGCTCTACTCCCTTTGTCTGCCTTAATTGTTCTTGCTTATTCCTACAGAAATAAAGGGAAAAACGACCAAAGACAAAAAGCAAACAGAAAAAAAACCCACCAAGATGCAACACAGAAGCCAGACATTAAATGTCAACGGTCACTTTATTAGCAATTTAAGAGTACGCTCTGAATGCAAATCTTACAGAGAAAACAAACTACTCTAAAACCTCATGCCCTCATCAGGAGGCTAATACAAAAAAATTACCTACTTCACGTATCAATAGATATGCTCCAAATGGCCCTTCATTGCCAACTGGTGAAGTGAACACAATACCACGAGGCTGTGAATAGAAAAGACTGGACAGGTTGAGACCCCCCGCACCTCCCCCCCCACTCAAACCTATCCCCAGGGAGAAACCTTCACAACAAAGTTCTAACTTTACACTATTTTCCAAGCAGACAGGCTGGCAATTGTAACCCTATCCCAAAAATTAGGTACTTATCTGGACACATGTCGCAAGCCGACTCACTGCCACCACTGAAAGCTCTTTAGATCAATGCCAATAACTCTGGTTATATAGATGTGTGACGAGTAGCCCATACAATTTGGTCGTCTCTCAACTACAGATCGTAAGTGCATGGATGCAATTCAAATAAGACTAGAATATTTTATTCTAGAGTATCACTGCGGCACACCATTACGAGGCATTCAAAAGGTGGTCCTCTTCATATAGCCTGTTCAGAATAGAAAAAAAAAAAAAAGAAACACACACGCAACGCAAAAGCGCATTTAACCACCACAGGCATTTTGAGACCCAACCAATCCGCTTTACTACCCTCAACTGTATTAGGAAGGTGCTAGAAAGCAAGCCACACAATAAAGCCACTCAAAATTACATTTTGCATTCTTTTACACAACTACTTAATTTTGACAAATGCAAATTGCCAGACATTGTTGCAATTTAATTCAATGCGCAATTGATCCACTTCCATCTTTAGGCTATCCATCATTCAGAGAATTAACACTTGCTACATGCAAATTATGCAAACCGTCTGATAATATATTTCTTGCTTCACGCATTTGCAGGACAAAAAGCAGCAGTTTTGAATTTGGATTACCTTCTATGAACATTTACCTCATCTCTTACGAGTGCTGCTTTCACATCCAAGAGCTGTAGTCGTGCAGTGTGCTTTGTAGAATCCAATCCTGTCCGAAGCAAAGAGTTGCACACAGATTCTAATCCATTCACAGTAGTAACTCTCAACCACTTTTTTCCACGTATCCAATCAAACGACTGATGGTGAAGTGAATTTAACTCAATGCTTTAAGAATGTAGATTTGATGCACTCGTTACTTTCTTTTGATTAATTCTACTTGTGCGATCGTGACCAAACACACGCATTTCTTTAGTGATCATTCCTCACACAGCTTATACAGTCACTACTGTTCGCTGCAAACTCCAGCCACTGCATATTTTGAACTGAGTGATATTTGAATTGTTCTCACTTTGATTCAGAATTCCATTCTGCTTGCATCATGTTATCTGGTTGCTATGTTTGGGTTGCAAAATTCTCTTCCATAACACACGACATTTGCCTCTTCGTGGTCTTGTTTGGAGCTCCGATGCCTGCTCTGAAAAATGTCTCAACAAGAAAAAGTTTTGCCCGCCCAACCCCTTAGTACGCAAGGGCAAATCCCTCCCCAACGTCACAAATGCTAAATTGCTTATTCTCTTGGTTGGCTGAAAAAGGCACACGGTTTAGCTTAAGAGAAATGCATCCTTCACAATTCCAGCCAATTTTGAAACAATCCATGTAAATAAATTAGTTGAAAATCCAACAAAAATCCAACACACCTGAACTACACCTGCTTGGCCCTTTAGAAGTCTCCTTATTTGGGCTGCTGCTTTATAGAGGATACCACTTTTCCAAGTTCCTGCTGGGGGTAGAAAAATAAGACAACTCCTCCAACTCTAGCCGGGATCATTCCTTACACGCTTTGGCCTTGTTACTAATTAAATACAAGATCCCCATAAAAGACACAGCGATCAGAGCACTTATCTGCCACGTACTCGCACTACTGCCATTTCACGGATGGACTGGTGTCATCTTTTCCACCTTGTAAGCATCATTCTCATCTCCATTCAAAGCTATTAATTCAACCTGTGAAAGACAAGTCTTGCTCTACTCCCTTTGTCTGCCTTAATTGTTCTTGCTTATTCCTACAGAAATAAAGGGAAAAACGACCAAAGACAAAAAGCAAACAGAAAAAAAAACCCACCAAGATGCAACACAGAAGCCAGACATTAAATGTGAACGGTCACTTTATTAGCAATTTAAGAGTACGCTCTGAATGCAAATTTTACAGAGAAAACAAACGACTCAAACCTCATGCCCTCATCAGGAGGCTAATACAAAAAAATTACCTACTTCACGTATCAATAGATATGCTCCAAATGGCCCTTCATTGCCAACTGTTAAAGTGAACACAATACCACGAGGCTGTGAATAGAAAAGACTGGACAGGTTGAGACCCCCCCGCACCTCTCCCCCAACTCAAACCTATCCCCAGGGAGAAACCTTCACAACAAAGTTCTAACTTCACACTATTTTCCAAGCAGACAGGCTGGCAATTGTAACCCTATCCCAAAAGTTAGGTACTTATCTGGACACATGTCGCAAGCCGACTCACTGCCACCACTGAAAGCTCTTTAGATCAATGCCAATAACTCTGGTTATATAGATGTGTGACGAGTAGCCCATACAATTTGGTCGTCTCTCAACTACAGATCGTAAGTGCATGGATGCAATTCAAATAAGACTAGAATATTTTATTCTAGAGTATCACTGCGGCACACCATTACGAGGCATTCAAAAGGTGGTCCTCTTCATATAGCCTGTTCAGAATAGAATAGAAAAAAAAAAAAAAGAAACACACACACGCAACGCAAAAGCGCATTTAACCACCACAGGCATTTTGAGACCCAACCAATCCGCTTTACTACCCTCAACTGTATTAGGAAGGTGCTAGAAAGCAAGCCACACAATAAAGCCACTCAAAATTACATTTTGCATTTTTTTACACAACTACTTAATTTTGACAAATGCAAATTGCCAGACATTGTTGCAATTTAATTCAATGCGCAATTGATCCACTTCTATCTTTAGGCTATCCATCATTCAGAGAATTAACACTTGCTACATGCAAATTATGCAAACCGTCTGATAATATATTTCTTGCTTCACGCATTTGCAGGACAAAAAGCAGCAGTTTTGAATTTGGATTACCTTCTATGAACATTTACCTCATCTCTTACGAGTGCTGCTTTCACATCCAAGAGCTGTAGTCGTGCAGTGTGCTTTGTAGAATCCAATCCTGTCCGAAGCAAAGAGTTGCACACAGATTCTAATCCATTCACAGTAGTAACTCTCAACCACTTTTTTCCACGTATCCAATCAAACGACTGATGGTGAAGTGAATTTAACTCAATGCTTTAAGAATGTAGATTTGATGCACTCGTTACTTTCTTTTGATTAATTCTACTTGTGCGATCGTGACCAAACACACGCATTTCTTTAGTGATCATTCCTCACACAGCTTATACAGTCACTACTGTTCGCTGCAAACTCCAGCCACTGCATATTTTGAACGGAGTGATATTTGAATTGTTCTCACTTTGATTCAGAATTCCATTCTGCTTGCATCATGTTATCTGGTTGCTATGTTTGGGTTGCAAAATTCTCTTCCATAACACACAACATTTGCCTCTTTGTGGTCTTGTTTGGAGCTCCGATGCCTGCTCTGAAAAATGTCTCAACAAGAAAAAGTTGTACCCGCCCAACCCCTTAGTACGCAAGGGCAAATCCCTCCCCAACGTCACAAATGCTTAATTGCTTATTCTCTTGGTTGGCTGAAAAAGGCACACTGTTTAGCTTAAGAGAAATGCATCCTTCACAATTCCAGCCAATTTTGAAACAATCCATGTAAATAAATTAGTTGAAAATCCAACAAAATCCAACACACCTGAACTACACCTGCTTGGCCCTTTAGAAGTCTCCTTATTTCGGCTGCTGCTTTATAGAGGATACCACTTTTCCAAGTTCCTGCTGGGGGTAGAAAAATAAGACAACTCCTCCAACTCTAGCCGGGATCATTCCTTACACGCTTTGGCCTTGTTACTAATTAAATACAAGATCCCCATAAAAGACACAGCGATCAGAGCACTTATCTGCCACGTACTCGCACTACTGCCATTTCACGGATGGACTGGTGTCATCTTTTCCACCTTGTAAGCATCATTCTCATCTCCATTCAAAGCTATTAATTCAACCTGTGAAAGACAAGTCTTGCTCTACTCCCTTTGTCTGCCTTAATTGTTCTTGCTTATTCCTACAGAAATAAAGGGAAAAACGACCAAAGACAAAAAGCAAACAGAAAAAAAACCCACCAAGATGCAACACAGAAGCCAGACATTAAATGTGAACGGTCACTTTATTAGCAATTTAAGAGTACGCTCTGAATGCAAATCTTACAGAGAAAACAAACTACTCTAAAACCTCATGCCCTCATCAGGAGGCTAATACAAAAAAATTACCTACTTCACGTATCAATAGATATGCTCCAAATGGCCCTTCATTGCCAACTGGTGAAGTGAACACAATACCACGAGGCTGTGAATAGAAAAGACTGGACAGGTTGAGACCCCCCGCACCTCCCCCCCAACTCAAACCTATCCCCAGGGAGAAACCTTCACAACAAAGTTCTAACTTTACACTATTTTCCAAGCAGACAGGCTGGCAATTGTAACCCTATCCCAAAAATTAGGTACTTATCTGGACACATGTCGCAAGCCGACTCACTGCCACCACTGAAAGCTCTTTAGATCAATGCCAATAACTCTGGTTATATAGATGTGTGACGAGTAGCCCATACAATTTGGTCGTCTCTCAACTACAGATCGTAAGTGCATGGATGCAATTCAAATAAGACTAGAATATTTTATTCTAGAGTATCACTGCGGCACACCATTACGAGGCATTCAAAAGGTGGTCCTCTTCATATAGCCTGTTCAGAATAGAAAAAAAAAAAAAAGAAACACACACGCAACGCAAAAGCGCATTTAACCACCACAGGCATTTTGAGACCCAACCAATCCGCTTTACTACCCTCAACTGTATTAGGAAGGTGCTAGAAAGCAAGCCACACAATAAAGCCACTCAAAATTACATTTTGCATTCTTTTACACAACTACTTAATTTTGACAAATGCAAATTGCCAGACATTGTTGCAATTTAATTCAATGCGCAATTGATTCACTTCTATCTTTAGGCTATCCATCATTCAGGGAATTAACACTTGCTACATGCAAATTATGCAAACCGTCTGATAATATATTTCTTGCTTCACGCATTTGCAGGACAAAAAGCAGCAGTTTTGAATTTGGATTACCTTCTATGAACATTTACCTCATCTCTTACGAGTGCTGCTTTCACATCCAAGAGCTGTAGTCGTGCAGTGTGCTTTGTAGAATCCAATCCTGTCCGAAGCAAAGAGTTGCACACAGATTCTAATCCATTCACAGTAGTAACTCTCAACCACTTTTTTCCACGTATCCAATCAAACGACTGATGGTGAAGTGAATTTAACTCAATGCTTTAAGAATGTAGATTTGATGCACTCGTTACTTTCTTTTGATTAATTCTACTTGTGCGATCGTGACCAAACACACGCATTTCTTTAGTGATCATTCCTCACACAGCTTATACAGTCACTACTGTTCGCTGCAAACTCCAGCCACTGCATATTTTGAACCGAGTGATATTTGAATTGTTCTCACTTTGATTCAGAATTCCATTCTGCTTGCATCATGTTATCTGGTTGCTATGATTTGGTTGCAAAATTCTCTTCCATAACACACGACATTTGCCTCTTCGTGGTCTTGTTTGGAGCTCCGATGCCTGCTCTGAAAAATGTCTCAACAAGAAAAAGTTTTGCCCGCCCAACCCCTTAGTACGCAAGGGCAAATCCCTCCCCAACGTCACAAATGCTAAATTGCTTATTCTCTTGGTTGGCTGAAAAAGGCACACTGGTTAGCTTAAGAGAAATGCATCCTTCACAATTCCAGCCAATTTTGAAACAATCCATGTAAATGAATTAGTTGAAAATCCAACAAAAATCCAACACACCTGAACAACACCTGCTTGGCCCTTTAGAAGTCTCCTTATTTGGGCTGCTGCTTTATAGAGGATACCACTTTTCCAAGTTCCTGCTGGGGGTAGAAAAATAAGACAACTCCTCCAACTCTAGCCGGGATCATTCCTTACACGCTTTGGCCTAGTTACTAATTAAATACAAGATCCCCATAAAAGACACAGCAATCAGGGCACTTATCTGCCACGTACTCGCACTACTGCCATTTCACGGATGGACTGGTGTCATCTTTTCCACCTTGTAAGCATCATTCTCATCTCCATTCAAAGCTATTAATTCAACCTGTGAAAGACCAGTCTTGCTCTACTCCCTTTGTCAGCCTTAATTGTTCTTGCTTATTCCTACAGAAATAAAGGGAAAAACGACCAAAGACAAAAAGCAAACAGAAAAAAAACCCACCAAGATGCAACACAGAAGCCAGACATTAAATGTCAACGGTCACTTTATTAGCAATTTAAGAGTAAGCTCTGAATGCAAATCTTACAGAGAAAACAAACGACTCTAAAACCTCATGCCCTCATCAGGAGGCTAATACAAAAAAATTACCTACTTCACGTATCAATAGATATGCTCCAAATGGCCCTTCATTGCCAACTGGTGAAGTGAACACAATACCACGAGGCTGTGAACAGAAAAGACTGGACAGGTTGAGACCCCCCGCACCTCTCCCCCAACTCAAACCTATACCCAGGGAGAAACCTTCACAACAAAGTTCTAACTTCACACTATTTTCCAAGCAGACAGGCTGGCAATTGTAACCCTATCCCAAAAATTAGGTACTTATCTGGACACATGTCGCAAGCCGACTCACTGCCACCACTGAAAGCTCTTTAGATCAATGCCAATAACTCTGGTTATATAGATGTGTGACGAGTAGCCCATACAATTTGGTCGTCTCTCAACTACAGATCGTAAGTGCATGGATGCAATTCAAATAAGACTAGAATATTTTATTCTAGAGTATCACTGCGGCACACCATTACGAGGCATTCAAAAGGTGGTCCTCTTCATATAGCCTGTTCAGAATAGAGAAAAAAAAAAAAGAAACACACGCAACGCAAAAGCGCATTTAACCACCACAGGCATTTTGAGACCCAACCAATCCGCTTTACTACCATCAACTGTATTAGGAAGGTGCTAGAAAGCAAGCCACACAATAAAGCCACTCAAAATTACATTTTGCATTCTTTTACACAACTACTTAATTTTGACAAATGCAAATTGCCAGACATTGTTGCAATTTAATTCAATGCGCAATTGATCCACTTCTATCTTTAGGCTATCCATCATTCAGAGAATTAACACTTGCTACATGCAAATTATGCAAACCGTCTGATAATATATTTCTTGCTTCACGCATTTGCAGGACAAAAAGCAGCAGTTTTGAATTTGGATTACCTTCTATGAACATTTACCTCATCTCTTACAAGTGCTGCTTTCACATCCAAGAGCTGTAGTCGTGCAGTGTGCTTTGTAGAATCCAATCCTGTCCGAAGCAAAGAGTTGCACACAGATTCTAATCCATTCACAGTAGTAACTCTCAACCACTTTTTTCCACGTATCCAATCAAACGACTGATGGTGAAGTGAATTTAACTCAATGCTTTAAGAATGTAGATTTGATGCACTCGTTACTTTCTTTTGATTAATTCTACTTGTGCGATCGTGACCAAACACACGCATTTCTTTAGTGATCATTCCTCACACAGCTTATACAGTCACTACTGTTCGCTGCAAACTCCAGCCACTGCATATTTTGAACCGAGTGATATTTGAATTGTTCTCACTTTGATTCAGAATTCCATTCTGCTTGCATCATGTTATATGGTTGCTATGATTTGGTTGCAAAATTCTCTTCCATAACACACGACATTTGCCTCTTCGTGGTCTTGTTTGGAGCTCCGATGCCTGCTCTGAAAAATGTCTCAACAAGAAAAAGTTTTGCCCGCCCAACCCCTTAGTACGCAAGGGCAAATCCCTCCCCAACGTCACAAATGCTAAATTGCTTATTCTCTTGGTTGGCTGAAAAAGGCACACTGGTTAGCTTCAGAGAAATGCATCCTTCACAATTCCAGCCAATTTTGAAACAATCCATGTAAATGAATTAGTTGAAAATCCAACAAAAATCCAACACACCTGAACAACACCTGCTTGGCCCTTTAGAAGTCTCCTTATTTGGGCTGCTGCTTTATAGAGGATACCACTTTTCCAAGTTCCTGCTGGGGGTAGAAAAATAAGACAACTCCTCCAACTCTAGCCGGGATCATTCCTTACACGCTTTGGCCTAGTTACTAATTAAATACAAGATCCCCATAAAAGACACAGCAATCAGGGCACTTATCTGCCACGTACTCGCACTACTGCCATTTCACGGATGGACTGGTGTCATCTTTTCCACCTTGTAAGCATCATTCTCATCTCCATTCAAAGCTATTAATTGAACCTGTGAAAGACCAGTCTTGCTCTACTTTCTTTGTCAGCCTTAATTGTTCTTGATTATTCCTACAGAAATAAAGGGAAAAACGACCAAAGACAAAAAGCAAACAGAAAAAAAACCCACCAAGATGCAACACAGAAGCCAGACATTAAATGTCAACGGTCACTTTATTAGCAATTTAAGAGTAAGCTCTGAATGCAAATCTTACAGAGAAAACAAACGACTCTAAAACCTCATGCCCTCATCAGGAGGCTAATACAAAAAAATTACCTACTTCACGTATCAATAGATATGCTCCAAATGGCCCTTTATTGCCAACTGGTGAAGTGAACACAATACCACGAGGCTGTGAACAGAAAAGACTGGACAGGTTGAGACCCCCCGCACCTCTCCCCCAACTCAAACCTATACCCAGGGAGAAACCTTCACAACAAAGTTCTAACTTCACACTATTTTCCAAGCAGACAGGCTGGCAATTGTAACCCTATCCCAAAAATTAGGTACTTATCTGGACACATGTCGCAAGCCGACTCACTGCCACCACTGAAAGCTCTTTAGATCAATGCCAATAACTCTGGTTATATAGATGTGTGACGAGTAGCCCATACAATTTGGTCGTCTCTCAACTATAGATCGTAAGTGCATGGATGCAATTCAAATAAGACTAGAATATTTTATTCTAGAGTATCACTGCGGCACACCATTACGAGGCATTCAAAAGGTGGTCCTCTTCATATAGCCTGTTCAGAATAGAAAAAAAAAAAAAGAAACACACGCAACGCAAAAGCGCATTTAACCACCACAGGCATTTTGAGACCCAACCAATCCGCTTTACTACCCTCAACTGTATTAGGAAGGTGCTAGAAAGCAAGCCACACAATAAAGCCACTCAAAATTACATTTTGCATTTTTTTACACAACTACTTAATTTTGACAAATGCAAATTGCCAGACATTGTTGCAATTTAATTCAATGCGCAATTGATCCACTTCTATCTTTAGGCTATCCATCATTCAGAGAATTAACACTTGCTACATGCAAATTATGCAAACCGTCTGATAATATATTTCTTGCTTCACGCATTTGCAGGACAAAAAGCAGCAGTTTTGAATTTGGATTACCTTCTATGAACATTTACCTCATCTCTTACGAGTGCTGCTTTCACATCCAAGAGCTGTAGTCGTGCAGTGTGCTTTGTAGAATCCAATCCTGTCCGAAGCAAAGAGTTGCACACAGATTCTAATTTATTCACAGTAGTAACTCTCAACCACTTTTTTCCACGTATCCAATCAAACGACTGATGGTGAAGTGAATTTAACTCAATGCTTTAAGAATGTAGATTTATGCACTCGTTACTTTCTTTTGATTAATTCTACTTGTGCGATCGTGACCAAACACACGCATTTCTTTAGTGATCATTCCTCACACAGCTTATACAGTCACTACTGTTCGCTGCAAACTCCAGCCACTGCATATTTTGAACCGAGTGATATTTGAATTGTTCTCACTTTGATTCAGAATTCCATTCTGCTTGCATCATGTTATCTGGTTGCTATGTTTGGGTTGCAAAATTCTCTTCCATAACACACAACATTTGCCTCTTTGTGGTCTTGTTTGGAGCTCCGATGCCTGCTCTGAAAAATGTCTCAACAAGAAAAAGTTGTACCCGCCCAACCCCTTAGTACGCAAGGGCAAATCCCTCCCCAACGTCACAAATGCTTAATTGCTTATTCTCTTGGTTGGCTGAAAAAGGCACACTGTTTAGCTTAAGAGAAATGCATCCTTCACAATTCCAGCCAATTTTGAAACAATCCATGTAAATAAATTAGTTGAAAATCCAACAAAATCCAACACACCTGAACTACACCTGCTTGGCCCTTTAGAAGTCTCCTTATTTCGGCTGCTGCTTTATAGAGGATACCACTTTTCCAAGTTCCTGCTGGGGGTAGAAAAATAAGACAACTCCTCCAACTCTAGCCGGGATCATTCCTTACACGCTTTGGCCTTGTTACTAATTAAATACAAGATCCCCATAAAAGACACAGCGATCAGAGCACTTATCTGCCACGTACTCGCACTACTGCCATTTCACGGATGGACTGGTGTCATCTTTTCCACCTTGTAAGCATCATTCTCATCTCCATTCAAAGCTATTAATTCAACCTGTGAAAGACAAGTCTTGCTCTACTCCCTTTGTCTGCCTTAATTGTTCTTGCTTATTCCTACAGAAATAAAGGGAAAAACGACCAAAGACAAAAAGCAAACAGAAAAAAAACCCACCAAGATGCAACACAGAAGCCAGACATTAAATGTGAACGGTCACTTTATTAGCAATTTAAGAGTACGCTCTGAATGCAAATCTTACAGAGAAAACAAACTACTCTAAAACCTCATGCCCTCATCAGGAGGCTAATACAAAAAAATTACCTACTTCACGTATCAATAGATATGCTCCAAATGGCCCTTCATTGCCAACTGGTGAAGTGAACACAATACCACGAGGCTGTGAATAGAAAAGACTGGACAGGTTGAGACCCCCCGCACCTCCCCCCCAACTCAAACCTATCCCCAGGGAGAAACCTTCACAACAAAGTTCTAACTTTACACTATTTTCCAAGCAGACAGGCTGGCAATTGTAACCCTATCCCAAAAATTAGGTACTTATCTGGACACATGTCGCAAGCCGACTCACTGCCACCACTGAAAGCTCTTTAGATCAATGCCAATAACTCTGGTTATATAGATGTGTGACGAGTAGCCCATACAATTTGGTCGTCTCTCAACTACAGATCGTAAGTGCATGGATGCAATTCAAATAAGACTAGAATATTTTATTCTAGAGTATCACTGCGGCACACCATTACGAGGCATTCAAAAGGTGGTCCTCTTCATATAGCCTGTTCAGAATAGAAAAAAAAAAAAAAGAAACACACACGCAACGCAAAAGCGCATTTAACCACCACAGGCATTTTGAGACCCAACCAATCCGCTTTACTACCCTCAACTGTATTAGGAAGGTGCTAGAAAGCAAGCCACACAATAAAGCCACTCAAAATTACATTTTGCATTCTTTTACACAACTACTTAATTTTGACAAATGCAAATTGCCAGACATTGTTGCAATTTAATTCAATGCGCAATTGATTCACTTCTATCTTTAGGCTATCCATCATTCAGGGAATTAACACTTGCTACATGCAAATTATGCAAACCGTCTGATAATATATTTCTTGCTTCACGCATTTGCAGGACAAAAAGCAGCAGTTTTGAATTTGGATTACCTTCTATGAACATTTACCTCATCTCTTACGAGTGCTGCTTTCACATCCAAGAGCTGTAGTCGTGCAGTGTGCTTTGTAGAATCCAATCCTGTCCGAAGCAAAGAGTTGCACACAGATTCTAATCCATTCACAGTAGTAACTCTCAACCACTTTTTTCCACGTATCCAATCAAACGACTGATGGTGAAGTGAATTTAACTCAATGCTTTAAGAATGTAGATTTGATGCACTCGTTACTTTCTTTTGATTAATTCTACTTGTTCGATCGTGACCAAACACACGCATTTCTTTAGTGATCATTCCTCACACAGCTTATACAGTCACTACTGTTCGCTGCAAACTCCAGCCACTGCATATTTTGAACCGAGTGATATTTGAATTGTTCTCACTTTGATTCAGAATTCCATTCTGCTTGCATCATGTTATCTGGTTGCTATGATTTGGTTGCAAAATTCTCTTCCATAACACACGACATTTGCCTCTTCGTGGTCTTGTTTGGAGCTCCGATGCCTGCTCTGAAAAATGTCTCAACAAGAAAAAGTTTTGCCCGCCCAACCCCTTAGTACGCAAGGGCAAATCCCTCCCCAACGTCACAAATGCTAAATTGCTTATTCTCTTGGTTGGCTGAAAAAGGCACACTGGTTAGCTTAAGAGAAATGCATCCTTCACAATTCCAGCCAATTTTGAAACAATCCATGTAAATGAATTAGTTGAAAATCCAACAAAAATCCAACACACCTGAACAACACCTGCTTGGCCCTTTAGAAGTCTCCTTATTTGGGCTGCTGCTTTATAGAGGATACCACTTTTCCAAGTTCCTGCTGGGGGTAGAAAAATAAAACAACTCCTCCAACTCTAGCCGGGATCATTCCTTACACGCTTTGGCCTAGTTACTAATTAAATACAAGATCCCCATAAAAGACACAGCAATCAGGGCACTTATCTGCCACGTACTCGCACTACTGCCATTTCACGGATGGACTGGTGTCATCTTTTCCACCTTGTAAGCATCATTCTCATCTCCATTCAAAGCTATTAATTCAACCTGTGAAAGACCAGTCTTGCTCTACTCCCTTTGTCAGCCTTAATTGTTCTTGCTTATTCCTACAGAAATAAAGGGAAAAACGACCAAAGACAAAAAGCAAACAGAAAAAAAACCCACCAAGATGCAACACAGAAGCCAGACATTAAATGTCAACGGTCACTTTATTAGCAATTTAAGAGTAAGCTCTGAATGCAAATCTTACAGAGAAAACAAACGACTCTAAAACCTCATGCCCTCATCAGGAGGCTAATACAAAAAAATTACCTACTTCACGTATCAATAGATATGCTCCAAATGGCCCTTCATTGCCAACTGGTGAAGTGAACACAATACCACGAGGCTGTGAACAGAAAAGACTGGACAGGTTGAGACCCCCCGCACCTCTCCCCCAACTCAAACCTATACCCAGGGAGAAACCTTCACAACAAAGTTCTAACTTCACACTATTTTCCAAGCAGACAGGCTGGCAATTGTAACCCTATCCCAAAAATTAGGTACTTATCTGGACACATGTCGCAAGCCGACTCACTGCCACCACTGAAAGCTCTTTAGATCAATGCCAATAACTCTGGTTATATAGATGTGTGACGAGTAGCCCATACAATTTGGTCGTCTCTCAACTACAGATCGTAAGTGCATGGATGCAATTCAAATAAGACTAGAATATTTTATTCTAGAGTATCACTGCGGCACACCATTACGAGGCATTCAAAAGGTGGTCCTCTTCATATAGCCTGTTCAGAATAGAGAAAAAAAAAAAAGAAACACACGCAACGCAAAAGCGCATTTAACCACCACAGGCATTTTGAGACCCAACCAATCCGCTTTACTACCATCAACTGTATTAGGAAGGTGCTAGAAAGCAAGCCACACAATAAAGCCACTCAAAATTACATTTTGCATTCTTTTACACAACTACTTAATTTTGACAAATGCAAATTGCCAGACATTGTTGCAATTTAATTCAATGCGCAATTGATCCACTTCTATCTTTAGGCTATCCATCATTCAGAGAATTAACACTTGCTACATGCAAATTATGCAAACCGTCTGATAATATATTTCTTGCTTCACGCATTTGCAGGACAAAAAGCAGCAGTTTTGAATTTGGATTACCTTCTATGAACATTTACCTCATCTCTTACAAGTGCTGCTTTCACATCCAAGAGCTGTAGTCGTGCAGTGTGCTTTGTAGAATCCAATCCTGTCCGAAGCAAAGAGTTGCACACAGATTCTAATCCATTCACAGTAGTAACTCTCAACCACTTTTTTCCACGTATCCAATCAAACGACTGATGGTGAAGTGAATTTAACTCAATGCTTTAAGAATGTAGATTTGATGCACTCGTTACTTTCTTTTGATTAATTCTACTTGTGCGATCGTGACCAAACGAACAAGTTACTTACCTTCGGTAACGATTTTTCTGGTGGATACAGTATCTGCCTGTGGATTCCTCACCTTGTGAATATCCCCTGCGCCAGCATTCCACGGAACTTTTCTTCCCCAGCATTCCACGTCGACGTGGGCGACGTCACAATACATCGGCTCCGCACGCGACTCCGTACGACGTCATCGGAGCCATAAGAAGCCCACGTCGGCGTGGTGACGTCAGTTCCACCCATTTTTTCCGTGCCTTCGAGGCGAACAGGTGAACCAACGACAAACCCAAGTATACACAGTATATAGAAAACCAATACATATACATAGCATACAAAACAAGGGAATGCTAATCAAACAAGCATTACCTACAAATGTACAAGAGAAAATATAAGCATTTCAAACAAGACTAATTTCATGGTATACAAAAGGTGGACAACGGGGAGGCGGGTGGGTTGGTGAGGAATCCACAGGCAGATACTGTATCCACCAGAAAAATCGTTACCGAAGGTAAGTAACTTGTTCTTCTGATGGATACATCTGCCAGTGGATTCCTCACCTTGTGAATAGATTCCCACAGCAGTCCCCACTCCCGGAGGAGGGTGTCCACCTTTCTATACCAGAAAGTCCTGCAAGACAGAGCGCGCGAAGTGGCCCTCCCTCCTCATCTCAGAGTCCAAGCAATAATGCTTTGCGAAAGTATGGAGGGAGGCCCAAGTCGCGGCCTTACAAATATCTGCCACAGGAACACCCCGGGCCAGAGCAGATGTTGAAGACTTAGCTCTAGTAGAGTGAGCACGAATACCCTCAGGAGGAGTCTTACCAGCCAGGGCGTAGCAGATCTTGATGGTCAGTATTATCCATCTTGACAGCGTGCGCTTGTGCACCGCTTTACCTTTAGAACGACCAACGTAGCCAATAAAAAGCTGGTCATCAACACGAAAGTCCTTGGTCCTGTCCAAATAAAAACTCATAGCCCTCTTCGGGTCAAGGCGATGGAGTCTTTCTTCCTCTTTGGAAGGATGAGGGGGTGGATAAAAAACAGGGAGGGTAATAGACTGCCCCAAATGGAAAGGAGTAACAACTTTTGGCAGGAAAGCAGCCCTGGTCCTGAGAACCATCCTTTCAGCATGTAAGGTAAGAAAAGGAGGTTTGGAACTAAGAGCTTGAAGCTCACTTACCCTCCTTGCCGAGGTTATGGCTACAAGAAAAACCACCTTAAAGGACAACAGCCTCAAAGGACAATTATGAAGAGGCTCAAATGGGGACCCCATTAAAAAGGTTAAGACAAGATTAAGGTCCCACTGAGGCATTACAAATGGAGTAGGAGGAAACATGTTTGTAAGGCCCTTGATGAACCTCAGAACAACCGGAGATTTAAATAACGAAGGTTGATCTGGAAGGCACAGAAATGCCGATAAGGCCGAAAGGTAGCCCTTGACCGTGGCCACAGCACAGCCCTGCTGAGCCAAGGAAAGAGCAAACTGAAGCACATCAGAAAGATGAGCCTTTAAAGGGTCAATGGATCTCTCTCCACACCACTTTACAAACTTAGACCACCTGTAGGAGTATATGGACTTGGTGGAGTGTCGCCTGGCCGATAAAATAACGTCCACCACATCAGGTGGGAGAGAGAAGGAACTCAGGTTGCCCCGTTCAATCTCCAGGCATGAAGGTGTAAGCTCTGGAGGTGGGGGTGTAGAACCTGCCCCTCCGACTGCGAGAGGAGGTCTGCCCTCAGAGGGAGACGGAGCGGAGGGCACGAGGAGAGGTGGAGAAGATCTGTATACCACACCCTTCTTGGCCAGTCCGGGGCGACCAAAATGACTTGGGCCCGGTCTTGGCGAATTTTCCTCAGAACCCGAGGAATCAAGGGTATGGGAGGAAACGCGTAAAGGAGTCGTGAACCCCAACTCAACTGAAACGCGTCCCCCAACGCCCCCTGCATCGGAAACTGGAGACTGCAGAATGACGGGCAGTGCGCGTTCTCTCGGGTGGCAAACAGGTCCACCCGAGGAGTCCCCCACGTCCGAAAGACGTGACGAACCACCTCCGGATGGAGCCTCCACTCGTGGTCGGCGGAGAACTGCCGACTGAGACTGTCCGCACGCACATTCAACACCCCGGCCAGATGATTTGCCATCAGACAAATCTGATGGTCCTGAGCCCAGGACCACAGCCGCAGGGCCTCTCTGCAGAGACAAAGAGACCCTACTCCTCCCTGTTTGTTTATATACCACATCGCGGTCGTGTTGTCCGTCAGAACTTGAACTGACCGACCGCGAAGGGAAGGGAGAAAGGCCTTGAGTGCCAAACGAATCGCCCGCAACTCCAGAAGGTTGATATGAAACAACCTTTCCTCTGGAGACCAAAGACCCTTGATCTCCAGATCCCCCAGATGAGCTCCCCACCCTAGGGTGGAGGCATCCGTTATCACTGTGGCCACCGATGGAGGTAGATGGAAAGGCTTTCCTTGGGACAGATTGCCCTCCACGCTCCACCAAGACAGATCCGCTGCAGCTTCTCCGGAGATCTTGATCGACTCCCCGAGATCCCCGTTGTGCTGATACCACTGCTTGCGGAGGCACCACTGGAGCGCCCTCATGTGCCAGCGTGCATGGTTGACCAACAGAATGCAGGAAGCGAACAGACCGAGCAGGCGAAGGACCTTCAGAACTGGAACAACCGCTCCACTGTGGAATAAAGGGACCATCTCCTGAATGTCGAGAATCCTTTGAGGAGGAGGGAATGCCCGACACACAGTAGTGTCCAGTACTGCCCCTATAAACAGGTTGCGTTGAGAGGGCACCAGGTGAGACTTGGGCACATTGATCGAAAAACCCAAGTCGAATAACAGCTGAGTTGTCACCTGCAGATGACGCTGCACCATCTCCGGGGACTCTGCCTTCAGAAGCCAGTCGTCCAGGTAGGGGAAAACCGGAATCCCCGACCTCCTGAGATAAGCAGCCACCACTGCCATCACCTTTGTGAAGACTCGAGGTGCAGTAGTAAGACCAAACGGGAGGACCGCAAACTGATAATGTTGCGACCCAACCGTAAAACGGAGATACTTCCTGTGCGACTTCAGGATTGGGACATGGAAGTACGCGTCCTGCAAGTCGAGCGACACCATCCAGTCTCCTTGCTGCAACGCTTGAAGAACCTGCGCAAGGGTCAGCATCTTGAACTTCTCCTGTTTCAGGTAAAAATTCAAGATTCTGAGGTCCAGAATCGGACGCAATCTGCCGTCCTTCTTGGGGATCAGGAAATACCGGGAGTAGCATCCCTGACCCCTTTCCTGCTCCGGAACCACCTCTATTGCGCCCTTCTGAAACAAGGCCAGAACTTCTTTCTGCAGGAGAAGCAGGTGGTCCTCCGAGCAATAACCTTGGCAAGGAGGGTAAGGGGGAGGAAACTCCCGAAAGGGAAGGGCGTACCCAGTCTCTACGAGGTTCAAAACCCAAAGGTCGGTTGTAACAGATTTCCAACCCCGTAGAAAGTAGGACACCCGACCCCCCACAGGTCTTACATGATCCGGGATGGGGGATCTAGGGCTGCTTCCCTGAAGCCTCATTTGGAGCAGAGGAGGAGGAGGAAGAAGAGGGGTTACGACCAGAACCTCTCCGACCCCTTTGCTTCCCTCTATAGGAGCGATAGAGGGGATTCTGCTGCTGTTGTTGCTGCTGTTGTTGTGGCTGTCGGAAGGAGCGAAAGGATGACCTTCCGAATCCCCTAACCTTACGGAAAGTTGAACCTCTCACAGGAACCTGCAGACCCAAGGACTTCGCCGTTAACCTACTGTCCTTAAAACGTTGAAGAGCAGAATCTGCCTTCTCCCCAAACAACTTTTGTCCATCAAAGGGCAGATCCACCAGCGTGGCCTGGACATCCGCAGAAAACCCTGAGGAACGGAGCCAAGCTTGTCTCCTTGCGGCAATGGACGACCCCATAATTCTCGCCACAGAGTCCGCCGTATCCAGCCCAGACTGGATCACCTGCCTGGCAGCTGCCTGAGTGTCCGCCACAACCTCCATGAAGGACGACTTATCCCCCTCAGGTAACTTAGGGGCCAGAGTCTTTATAGAGTCCATCAGGGCATGAACATAACGCCCCAGCAAGCACGTAGCATTTGATGACTTCAATGCCATACTTCCTGAGGAGAAAGACTTTTTGGCCGCCTGATCAACTTTCTTCGACTCCCTATCAGCAGGAGATTGGGGGAAAGCACCCGAAGCATGTTTAGAACATGAAGCCTGCACCACTAGGCTCTCCGGAGAAGGATGCGTGGATAAAAAATCCGGGTCTCCTGGCGCAACCCTGTATCTCCTTGCCACCTGCCTGCAAACTGCTGGAGCTGACAGAGGCTTCTTCCACACCTCCAATACTGGTTCCAAGAGAGCCTCATTGAAAGGTAGCAAAGGCTCAGAAGCCGACGTCGGGGAGTGCAACACCTCTGTGAGCAGATTGGACTTGTATTCCACAGAGGGCAGCTGCAGATCTAACAACTCCGCGGCCTTCTTGATCACAACATGGTAGGGCGCCAATTCCTGTGGTGGAGAAGACCTTGCAGAAGCATGCTCCCACTCCGGGGTGGTATCCAAACCACTTGCCACCTCTATACCTCCAAACTCGTCCGAAGAAGAGTCGACCTCACCTTCTTCCACCTCAGCACGAAATCTTTCCTCCTCCAAAACCCTTTGGGCTTCACGCCTCGATCGATTCCGGGGAGCCGGCGTCGTCGACGTCGTACGCGGCGTCGGTGGAGCCAAAGGCATCGGCGTCGGAGGCGCTACAGGTGGAGTCGGCGGCGCCGGATGCGGCGTCGAAGGAGTCGGCCTCGGCGTCAAAGACGGCTCCGAAGATTGACCATCCATCCGAGGTCGAGCCGGATTCCCAACCGGCGCCGGAAACTGCCAAGAAGGCGCCATCGGCATAAAAGGCATAAAAGGAGCCTGAGCATATTGCTGCGGCACTCCCAGAGAAAACGCCATCGGACCCACGGGACCTGCTGGTGCTCCGGATGGGAAGGATGCTCTCTGAAAAATGCCATACATGGCATTCAGAAATCCCGAAGGATCCGTACCTGGAGCCGGGAACTGGGGATAAGGAACTGCCCCTGTATCCTCCTGTGGAGCCACCGGCGTCGGCTCCTCCGAATCCTCCACCGGAACCACGGAGTCATCAGGCACCGGGACAGACTCTTCCTGCTCCTGCTCCACATCAGATTCCACCCGACCAGGAGTCGAAGCCTTGGACGGCGCCGGAGACGGCGTCGGGGAACGAGCCGGAGTCCGCTTCGGAGAGGGAGACTTCGAAGACTTATCCGGAGAAGGCGAAGGAGACAAGATCTTGCTCTGACGTCGACGAGGCGAAGCCGACCTCGACCTCTTAGACTTCGAGGACCGACGCCGAGAAGAATGCTTCCTCTTCTTATGGTGCTTCTTCGACTTCGACGACCTCGAAGTCGAAGACTCCCGCCTGGACTTCTCCTTTTTCCTCCCTCTCTTCTCCTCACCGATCTTCTTCATGAAGAGTTTGGTCTTCCTCTCCTTCAGTGCTTTAGGATTCATGCTCCTACAGCACCCGCACTCATCCACATCATGATCAGAAGAGAGACACCATAAACAATTCTGATGCGGATCCGTCATGGACATCAGGCCTCCGCACTCCCTACAGGGCTTAAAGCCCGACTTCCTCGTCGAAGACATTCCGATTTTAACAAGAATACACCACTAGATTACAAAGTATCTAGAGAGCACTGGGAAAAAACCGTTGCGCGTCGACGGCGCGGAAAAAAGGGAACTGACGTCACCACGCCGACGTGGGCTTCTTATGGCTCCGATGACGTCGTACGGAGTCGCGTGCGGAGCCGATGTATTGTGACGTCGCCCACGTCGACGTGGAATGCTGGGGAAGAAAAGTTCCGTGGAATGCTGGCGCAGGGGATATTCACAAGGTGAGGAATCCACTGGCAGATGTATCCATCAGAAACACGCATTTCTTTAGTGATCATTCCTCACACAGCTTATACAGTCACTACTGTTCGCTGCAAACTCCAGCCACTGCATATTTTGAACCGAGTGATATTTGAATTGTTCTCACTTTGATTCAGAATTCCATTCTGCTTGCATCATGTTATATGGTTGCTATGATTTGGTTGCAAAATTCTCTTCCATAACACACGACATTTGCCTCTTCGTGGTCTTGTTTGGAGCTCCGATGCCTGCTCTGAAAAATGTCTCAACAAGAAAAAGTTTTGCCCGCCCAACCCCTTAGTACGCAAGGGCAAATCCCTCCCCAACGTCACAAATGCTAAATTGCTTATTCTCTTGGTTGGCTGAAAAAGGCACACTGGTTAGCTTCAGAGAAATGCATCCTTCACAATTCCAGCCAATTTTGAAACAATCCATGTAAATGAATTAGTTGAAAATCCAACAAAAATCCAACACACCTGAACAACACCTGCTTGGCCCTTTAGAAGTCTCCTTATTTGGGCTGCTGCTTTATAGAGGATACCACTTTTCCAAGTTCCTGCTGGGGGTAGAAAAATAAGACAACTCCTCCAACTCTAGCCGGGATCATTCCTTACACGCTTTGGCCTAGTTACTAATTAAATACAAGATCCCCATAAAAGACACAGCAATCAGGGCACTTATCTGCCACGTACTCGCACTACTGCCATTTCACGGATGGACTGGTGTCATCTTTTCCACCTTGTAAGCATCATTCTCATCTCCATTCAAAGCTATTAATTGAACCTGTGAAAGACCAGTCTTGCTCTACTTTCTTTGTCAGCCTTAATTGTTCTTGCTTATTCCTACAGAAATAAAGGGAAAAACGACCAAAGACAAAAAGCAAACAGAAAAAAAACCCACCAAGATGCAACACAGAAGCCAGACATTAAATGTCAACGGTCACTTTATTAGCAATTTAAGAGTAAGCTCTGAATGCAAATCTTACAGAGAAAACAAACGACTCTAAAACCTCATGCCCTCATCAGGAGGCTAATACAAAAAAATTACCTACTTCACGTATCAATAGATATGCTCCAAATGGCCCTTTATTGCCAACTGGTGAAGTGAACACAATACCACGAGGCTGTGAACAGAAAAGACTGGACAGGTTGAGACCCCCCGCACCTCTCCCCCAACTCAAACCTATACCCAGGGAGAAACCTTCACAACAAAGTTCTAACTTCACACTATTTTCCAAGCAGACAGGCTGGCAATTGTAACCCTATCCCAAAAATTAGGTACTTATCTGGACACATGTCGCAAGCCGACTCACTGCCACCACTGAAAGCTCTTTAGATCAATGCCAATAACTCTGGTTATATAGATGTGTGACGAGTAGCCCATACAATTTGGTCGTCTCTCAACTACAGATCGTAAGTGCATGGATGCAATTCAAATAAGACTAGAATATTTTATTCTAGAGTATCACTGCGGCACACCATTACGAGGCATTCAAAAGGTGGTCCTCTTCATATAGCCTGTTCAGAATAGAAAAAAAAAAAAAGAAACACACGCAACGCAAAAGCGCATTTAACCACCACAGGCATTTTGAGACCCAACCAATCCGCTTTACTACCCTCAACTGTATTAGGAAGGTGCTAGAAAGCAAGCCACACAATAAAGCCACTCAAAATTACATTTTGCATTTTTTTACACAACTACTTAATTTTGACAAATGCAAATTGCCAGACATTGTTGCAATTTAATTCAATGCGCAATTGATCCACTTCTATCTTTAGGCTATCCATCATTCAGAGAATTAACACTTGCTACATGCAAATTATGCAAACCGTCTGATAATATATTTCTTGCTTCACGCATTTGCAGGACAAAAAGCAGCAGTTTTGAATTTGGATTACCTTCTATGAACATTTACCTCATCTCTTACGAGTGCTGCTTTCACATCCAAGAGCTGTAGTCGTGCAGTGTGCTTTGTAGAATCCAATCCTGTCCGAAGCAAAGAGTTGCACACAGATTCTAATTTATTCACAGTAGTAACTCTCAACCACTTTTTTCCACGTATCCAATCAAACGACTGATGGTGAAGTGAATTTAACTCAATGCTTTAAGAATGTAGATTTGATGCACTCGTTACTTTCTTTTGATTAATTCTACTTGTGCGATCGTGACCAAACACACGCATTTCTTTAGTGATCATTCCTCACACAGCTTATACAGTCACTACTGTTCGCTGCAAACTCCAGCCACTGCATATTTTGAACTGAGTGATATTTGAATTGTTCTCACTTTGATTCAGAATTCCATTCTGCTTGCATCATGTTATCTGGTTGCTATGTTTGGGTTGCAAAATTCTCTTCCATAACACACGACATTTGCCTCTTCGTGGTCTTGTTTGGAGCTCCGATGCCTGCTCTGAAAAATGTCTCAACAAGAAAAAGTTTTGCCCGCCCAACCCCTTAGTACGCAAGGGCAAATCCCTCCCCAACGTCACAAATGCTAAATTGCTTATTCTCTTGGTTGGCTGAAAAAGGCACACGGTTTAGCTTAAGAGAAATGCATCCTTCACAATTCCAGCCAATTTTGAAACAATCCATGTAAATAAATTAGTTGAAAATCCAACAAAAATCCAACACACCTGAACTACACCTGCTTGGCCCTTTAGAAGTCTCCTTATTTGGGCTGCTGCTTTATAGAGGATACCACTTTTCCAAGTTCCTGCTGGGGGTAGAAAAATAAGACAACTCCTCCAACTCTAGCCGGGATCATTCCTTACACGCTTTGGCCTTGTTACTAATTAAATACAAGATCCCCATAAAAGACACAGCGATCAGAGCACTTATCTGCCACGTACTCGCACTACTGCCATTTCACGGATGGACTGGTGTCATCTTTTCCACCTTGTAAGCATCATTCTCATCTCCATTCAAAGCTATTAATTCAACCTGTGAAAGACAAGTCTTGCTCTACTCCCTTTGTCTGCCTTAATTGTTCTTGCTTATTCCTACAGAAATAAAGGGAAAAACGACCAAAGACAAAAAGCAAACAGAAAAAAAAACCCACCAAGATGCAACACAGAAGCCAGACATTAAATGTGAACGGTCACTTTATTAGCAATTTAAGAGTACGCTCTGAATGCAAATTTTACAGAGAAAACAAACGACTCAAACCTCATGCCCTCATCAGGAGGCTAATACAAAAAAATTACCTACTTCACGTATCAATAGATATGCTCCAAATGGCCCTTCATTGCCAACTGTTAAAGTGAACACAATACCACGAGGCTGTGAATAGAAAAGACTGGACAGGTTGAGACCCCCCCGCACCTCTCCCCCAACTCAAACCTATCCCCAGGGAGAAACCTTCACAACAAAGTTCTAACTTTACACTATTTTCCAAGCAGACAGGCTGGCAATTGTAACCCTATCCCAAAAATTAGGTACTTATCTGGACACATGTCGCAAGCCGACTCACTGCCACCACTGAAAGCTCTTTAGATCAATGCCAATAACTCTGGTTATATAGATGTGTGACGAGTAGCCCATAAAATTTGGTCGTCTCTCAACTACAGATCGTAAGTGCATGGATGCAATTCAAATAAGACTAGAATATTTTATTCTAGAGTATCACTGCGGCACACCATTACGAGGCATTCAAAAGGTGGTCCTCTTCATATAGCCTGTTCAGAATAGAAAAAAAAAAAAGAAACACACACGCAACGCAAAAGCGCATTTAACCACCACAGGCATTTTGAGACCCAACCAATCCGCTTTACTACCCTCAACTGTATTAGGAAGGTGCTAGAAAGCAAGCCACACAATAAAGCCACTCAAAATTACATTTTGCATTCTTTTACACAACTACTTAATTTTGACAAATGCAAATTGCCAGACATTGTTGCAATTTAATTCAATGCGCAATTGATTCACTTCTATCTTTAGGCTATCCATCATTCAGGGAATTAACACTTGCTACATGCAAATTATGCAAACCGTCTGATAATATATTTCTTGCTTCACGCATTTGCAGGACAAAAAGCAGCAGTTTTGAATTTGGATTACCTTCTATGAACATTTACCTCATCTCTTACGAGTGCTGCTTTCACATCCAAGAGCTGTAGTCGTGCAGTGTGCTTTGTAGAATCCAATCCTGTCCGAAGCAAAGAGTTGCACACAGATTCTAATCCATTCACAGTAGTAACTCTCAACCACTTTTTTCCACGTATCCAATCAAACGACTGATGGTGAAGTGAATTTAACTCAATGCTTTAAGAATGTAGATTTGATGCACTCGTTACTTTCTTTTGATTAATTCTACTTGTGCGATCGTGACCAAACACACGCATTTCTTTAGTGATCATTCCTCACACAGCTTATACAGTCACTACTGTTCGCTGCAAACTCCAGCCACTGCATATTTTGAACCGAGTGATATTTGAATTGTTCTCACTTTGATTCAGAATTCCATTCTGCTTGCATCATGTTATCTGGTTGCTATGTTTGGGTTGCAAAATTCTCTTCCATAACACACGACATTTGCCTCTTCGTGGTCTTGTTTGGAGCTCCGATGCCTGCTCTGAAAAATGTCTCAACAAGAAAAAGTTTTGCCCGCCCAACCCCTTAGTACGCAAGGGCAAATCCCTCCCCAACGTCACAAATGCTAAATTGCTTATTCTCTTGGTTGGCTGAAAAAAGCACACTGGTTAGCTTAAGAGAAATGCATCCTTCACAATTCCAGCCAATTTTGAAACAATCCATGTAAATGAATTAGTTGAAAATCCAACAAAAATCCAACACACCTGAACAACGCCTGCTTGGCCCTTTAGAAGTCTCCTTATTTGGGCTGCTGCTTTATAGAGGATACCACTTTTCCAAGTTCCTGCTGGGGGTAGAAAAATAAGACAACTCCTCCAACTCTAGCCGGGATCATTCCTTACACGCTTTGGCCTAGTTACTAATTAAATACAAGATCCCCATAAAAGACACAGCAATCAGGGCACTTATCTGCCACGTACTCGCACTACTGCCATTTCACGGATGGACTGGTGTCATCTTTTCCACCTTGTAAGCATCATTCTCATCTCCATTCAAAGCTATTAATTCAACCTGTGAAAGACCAGTCTTGCTCTACTCATTTTGTCAGCCTTAATTGTTCTTGCTTATTCCTACAGAAATAAAGGGAAAAACGACCAAAGACAAAAAGCAAACAGAAAAAAAACCCACCAAGATGCAACACAGAAGCCAGACATTAAATGTCAACGGTCACTTTATTAGCAATTTAAGAGTAAGCTCTGAATGCAAATCTTACAGAGAAAACAAACGACTCTAAAACCTCATGCCCTCATCAGGAGGCTAATACAAAAAAATTACCTACTTCACGTATCAATAGATATGCTCCAAATGGCCCTTCATTGCCAACTGGTGAAGTGAACACAATACCACGAGGCTGTGAACAGAAAAGACTGGACAGGTTGAGACCCCCCGCACCTCTCCCCCAACTCAAACCTATACCCAGGGAGAAACCTTCACAACAAAGTTCTAACTTCACACTATTTTCCAAGCAGACAGGCTGGCAATTGTAACCCTATCCCAAAAATTAGGTACTTATCTGGACACATGTCGCAAGCCGACTCACTGCCACCACTGAAAGCTCTTTAGATCAATGCCAATAACTCTGGTTATATAGATGTGTGACGAGTAGCCCATACAATTTGGTCGTCTCTCAACTACAGATCGTAAGTGCATGGATGCAATTCAAATAAGACTAGAATATTTTATTCTAGAGTATCACTGCGGCACACCATTACGAGGCATTCAAAAGGTGGTCCTCTTCATATAGCCTGTTCAGAATAGAGAAAAAAAAAAAAGAAACACACGCAACGCAAAAGCGCATTTAACCACCACAGGCATTTTGAGACCCAACCAATCCGCTTTACTACCATCAACTGTATTAGGAAGGTGCTAGAAAGCAAGCCACACAATAAAGCCACTCAAAATTACATTTTGCATTCTTTTACACAACTACTTAATTTTGACAAATGCAAATTGCCAGACATTGTTGCAATTTAATTCAATGCGCAATTGATCCACTTCTATCTTTAGGCTATCCATCATTCAGAGAATTAACACTTGCTACATGCAAATTATGCAAACCGTCTGATAATATATTTCTTGCTTCACGCATTTGCAGGACAAAAAGCAGCAGTTTTGAATTTGGATTACCTTCTATGAACATTTACCTCATCTCTTACAAGTGCTGCTTTCACATCCAAGAGCTGTAGTCGTGCAGTGTGCTTTGTAGAATCCAATCCTGTCCGAAGCAAAGAGTTGCACACAGATTCTAATCCATTCACAGTAGTAACTCTCAACCACTTTTTTCCACGTATCCAATCAAACGACTGATGGTGAAGTGAATTTAACTCAATGCTTTAAGAATGTAGATTTGATGCACTCGTTACTTTCTTTTGATTAATTCTACTTGTGCGATCGTGACCAAACGAACAAGTTACTTACCTTCGGTAACGATTTTTCTGGTGGATACAGTATCTGCCTGTGGATTCCTCACCTTGTGAATATCCCCTGCGCCAGCATTCCACGGAACTTTTCTTCCCCAGCATTCCACGTCGACGTGGGCGACGTCACAATACATCGGCTCCGCACGCGACTCCGTACGACGTCATCGGAGCCATAAGAAGCCCACGTCGGCGTGGTGACGTCAGTTCCACCCATTTTTTCCGTGCCTTCGAGGCGAACAGGTGAACCAACGACAAACCCAAGTATACACAGTATATAGAAAACCAATACATATACATAGCATACAAAACAAGGGAATGCTAATCAAACAAGCATTACCTACAAATGTACAAGAGAAAATATAAGCATTTCAAACAAGACTAATTTCATGGTATACAAAAGGTGGACAACGGGGAGGCGGGTGGGTTGGTGAGGAATCCACAGGCAGATACTGTATCCACCAGAAAAATCGTTACCGAAGGTAAGTAACTTGTTCTTCTGATGGATACATCTGCCAGTGGATTCCTCACCTTGTGAATAGATTCCCACAGCAGTCCCCACTCCCGGAGGAGGGTGTCCACCTTTCTATACCAGAAAGTCCTGCAAGACAGAGCGCGCGAAGTGGCCCTCCCTCCTCATCTCAGAGTCCAAGCAATAATGCTTTGCGAAAGTATGGAGGGAGGCCCAAGTCGCGGCCTTACAAATATCTGCCACAGGAACACCCCGGGCCAGAGCAGATGTTGAAGACTTAGCTCTAGTAGAGTGAGCACGAATACCCTCAGGAGGAGTCTTACCAGCCAGGGCGTAGCAGATCTTGATGGTCAGTATTATCCATCTTGACAGCGTGCGCTTGTGCACCGCTTTACCTTTAGAACGACCAACGTAGCCAATAAAAAGCTGGTCATCAACACGAAAGTCCTTGGTCCTGTCCAAATAAAAACTCATAGCCCTCTTCGGGTCAAGGCGATGGAGTCTTTCTTCCTCTTTGGAAGGATGAGGGGGTGGATAAAAAACAGGGAGGGTAATAGACTGCCCCAAATGGAAAGGAGTAACAACTTTTGGCAGGAAAGCAGCCCTGGTCCTGAGAACCATCCTTTCAGCATGTAAGGTAAGAAAAGGAGGTTTGGAACTAAGAGCTTGAAGCTCACTTACCCTCCTTGCCGAGGTTATGGCTACAAGAAAAACCACCTTAAAGGACAACAGCCTCAAAGGACAATTATGAAGAGGCTCAAATGGGGACCCCATTAAAAAGGTTAAGACAAGATTAAGGTCCCACTGAGGCATTACAAATGGAGTAGGAGGAAACATGTTTGTAAGGCCCTTGATGAACCTCAGAACAACCGGAGATTTAAATAACGAAGGTTGATCTGGAAGGCACAGAAATGCCGATAAGGCCGAAAGGTAGCCCTTGACCGTGGCCACAGCACAGCCCTGCTGAGCCAAGGAAAGAGCAAACTGAAGCACATCAGAAAGATGAGCCTTTAAAGGGTCAATGGATCTCTCTCCACACCACTTTACAAACTTAGACCACCTGTAGGAGTATATGGACTTGGTGGAGTGTCGCCTGGCCGATAAAATAACGTCCACCACATCAGGTGGGAGAGAGAAGGAACTCAGGTTGCCCCGTTCAATCTCCAGGCATGAAGGTGTAAGCTCTGGAGGTGGGGGTGTAGAACCTGCCCCTCCGACTGCGAGAGGAGGTCTGCCCTCAGAGGGAGACGGAGCGGAGGGCACGAGGAGAGGTGGAGAAGATCTGTATACCACACCCTTCTTGGCCAGTCCGGGGCGACCAAAATGACTTGGGCCCGGTCTTGGCGAATTTTCCTCAGAACCCGAGGAATCAAGGGTATGGGAGGAAACGCGTAAAGGAGTCGTGAACCCCAACTCAACTGAAACGCGTCCCCCAACGCCCCCTGCATCGGAAACTGGAGACTGCAGAATGACGGGCAGTGCGCGTTCTCTCGGGTGGCAAACAGGTCCACCCGAGGAGTCCCCCACGTCCGAAAGACGTGACGAACCACCTCCGGATGGAGCCTCCACTCGTGGTCGGCGGAGAACTGCCGACTGAGACTGTCCGCACGCACATTCAACACCCCGGCCAGATGATTTGCCATCAGACAAATCTGATGGTCCTGAGCCCAGGACCACAGCCGCAGGGCCTCTCTGCAGAGACAAAGAGACCCTACTCCTCCCTGTTTGTTTATATACCACATCGCGGTCGTGTTGTCCGTCAGAACTTGAACTGACCGACCGCGAAGGGAAGGGAGAAAGGCCTTGAGTGCCAAACGAATCGCCCGCAACTCCAGAAGGTTGATATGAAACAACCTTTCCTCTGGAGACCAAAGACCCTTGATCTCCAGATCCCCCAGATGAGCTCCCCACCCTAGGGTGGAGGCATCCGTTATCACTGTGGCCACCGATGGAGGTAGATGGAAAGGCTTTCCTTGGGACAGATTGCCCTCCACGCTCCACCAAGACAGATCCGCTGCAGCTTCTCCGGAGATCTTGATCGACTCCCCGAGATCCCCGTTGTGCTGATACCACTGCTTGCGGAGGCACCACTGGAGCGCCCTCATGTGCCAGCGTGCATGGTTGACCAACAGAATGCAGGAAGCGAACAGACCGAGCAGGCGAAGGACCTTCAGAACTGGAACAACCGCTCCACTGTGGAATAAAGGGACCATCTCCTGAATGTCGAGAATCCTTTGAGGAGGAGGGAATGCCCGACACACAGTAGTGTCCAGTACTGCCCCTATAAACAGGTTGCGTTGAGAGGGCACCAGGTGAGACTTGGGCACATTGATCGAAAAACCCAAGTCGAATAACAGCTGAGTTGTCACCTGCAGATGACGCTGCACCATCTCCGGGGACTCTGCCTTCAGAAGCCAGTCGTCCAGGTAGGGGAAAACCGGAATCCCCGACCTCCTGAGATAAGCAGCCACCACTGCCATCACCTTTGTGAAGACTCGAGGTGCAGTAGTAAGACCAAACGGGAGGACCGCAAACTGATAATGTTGCGACCCAACCGTAAAACGGAGATACTTCCTGTGCGACTTCAGGATTGGGACATGGAAGTACGCGTCCTGCAAGTCGAGCGACACCATCCAGTCTCCTTGCTGCAACGCTTGAAGAACCTGCGCAAGGGTCAGCATCTTGAACTTCTCCTGTTTCAGGTAAAAATTCAAGATTCTGAGGTCCAGAATCGGACGCAATCTGCCGTCCTTCTTGGGGATCAGGAAATACCGGGAGTAGCATCCCTGACCCCTTTCCTGCTCCGGAACCACCTCTATTGCGCCCTTCTGAAACAAGGCCAGAACTTCTTTCTGCAGGAGAAGCAGGTGGTCCTCCGAGCAATAACCTTGGCAAGGAGGGTAAGGGGGAGGAAACTCCCGAAAGGGAAGGGCGTACCCAGTCTCTACGAGGTTCAAAACCCAAAGGTCGGTTGTAACAGATTTCCAACCCCGTAGAAAGTAGGACACCCGACCCCCCACAGGTCTTACATGATCCGGGATGGGGGATCTAGGGCTGCTTCCCTGAAGCCTCATTTGGAGCAGAGGAGGAGGAGGAAGAAGAGGGGTTACGACCAGAACCTCTCCGACCCCTTTGCTTCCCTCTATAGGAGCGATAGAGGGGATTCTGCTGCTGTTGTTGCTGCTGTTGTTGTGGCTGTCGGAAGGAGCGAAAGGATGACCTTCCGAATCCCCTAACCTTACGGAAAGTTGAACCTCTCACAGGAACCTGCAGACCCAAGGACTTCGCCGTTAACCTACTGTCCTTAAAACGTTGAAGAGCAGAATCTGCCTTCTCCCCAAACAACTTTTGTCCATCAAAGGGCAGATCCACCAGCGTGGCCTGGACATCCGCAGAAAACCCTGAGGAACGGAGCCAAGCTTGTCTCCTTGCGGCAATGGACGACCCCATAATTCTCGCCACAGAGTCCGCCGTATCCAGCCCAGACTGGATCACCTGCCTGGCAGCTGCCTGAGTGTCCGCCACAACCTCCATGAAGGACGACTTATCCCCCTCAGGTAACTTAGGGGCCAGAGTCTTTATAGAGTCCATCAGGGCATGAACATAACGCCCCAGCAAGCACGTAGCATTTGATGACTTCAATGCCATACTTCCTGAGGAGAAAGACTTTTTGGCCGCCTGATCAACTTTCTTCGACTCCCTATCAGCAGGAGATTGGGGGAAAGCACCCGAAGCATGTTTAGAACATGAAGCCTGCACCACTAGGCTCTCCGGAGAAGGATGCGTGGATAAAAAATCCGGGTCTCCTGGCGCAACCCTGTATCTCCTTGCCACCTGCCTGCAAACTGCTGGAGCTGACAGAGGCTTCTTCCACACCTCCAATACTGGTTCCAAGAGAGCCTCATTGAAAGGTAGCAAAGGCTCAGAAGCCGACGTCGGGGAGTGCAACACCTCTGTGAGCAGATTGGACTTGTATTCCACAGAGGGCAGCTGCAGATCTAACAACTCCGCGGCCTTCTTGATCACAACATGGTAGGGCGCCAATTCCTGTGGTGGAGAAGACCTTGCAGAAGCATGCTCCCACTCCGGGGTGGTATCCAAACCACTTGCCACCTCTATACCTCCAAACTCGTCCGAAGAAGAGTCGACCTCACCTTCTTCCACCTCAGCACGAAATCTTTCCTCCTCCAAAACCCTTTGGGCTTCACGCCTCGATCGATTCCGGGGAGCCGGCGTCGTCGACGTCGTACGCGGCGTCGGTGGAGCCAAAGGCATCGGCGTCGGAGGCGCTACAGGTGGAGTCGGCGGCGCCGGATGCGGCGTCGAAGGAGTCGGCCTCGGCGTCAAAGACGGCTCCGAAGATTGACCATCCATCCGAGGTCGAGCCGGATTCCCAACCGGCGCCGGAAACTGCCAAGAAGGCGCCATCGGCATAAAAGGCATAAAAGGAGCCTGAGCATATTGCTGCGGCACTCCCAGAGAAAACGCCATCGGACCCACGGGACCTGCTGGTGCTCCGGATGGGAAGGATGCTCTCTGAAAAATGCCATACATGGCATTCAGAAATCCCGAAGGATCCGTACCTGGAGCCGGGAACTGGGGATAAGGAACTGCCCCTGTATCCTCCTGTGGAGCCACCGGCGTCGGCTCCTCCGAATCCTCCACCGGAACCACGGAGTCATCAGGCACCGGGACAGACTCTTCCTGCTCCTGCTCCACATCAGATTCCACCCGACCAGGAGTCGAAGCCTTGGACGGCGCCGGAGACGGCGTCGGGGAACGAGCCGGAGTCCGCTTCGGAGAGGGAGACTTCGAAGACTTATCCGGAGAAGGCGAAGGAGACAAGATCTTGCTCTGACGTCGACGAGGCGAAGCCGACCTCGACCTCTTAGACTTCGAGGACCGACGCCGAGAAGAATGCTTCCTCTTCTTATGGTGCTTCTTCGACTTCGACGACCTCGAAGTCGAAGACTCCCGCCTGGACTTCTCCTTTTTCCTCCCTCTCTTCTCCTCACCGATCTTCTTCATGAAGAGTTTGGTCTTCCTCTCCTTCAGTGCTTTAGGATTCATGCTCCTACAGCACCCGCACTCATCCACATCATGATCAGAAGAGAGACAC
Source organism: Triturus cristatus (assembly GCF_964204655.1). Taxonomy (NCBI): domain Eukaryota; kingdom Metazoa; phylum Chordata; class Amphibia; order Caudata; family Salamandridae; genus Triturus; species Triturus cristatus. Next base: position 1,218,845,161 of record NC_140582.1, on the reverse strand, counting down.
CATAAACAATTCTGATGCGGATCCGTCATGGACATCAGGCCTCCGCACTCCCTACAGGGCTTAAAGCCCGACTTCCTCGTCGAAGACATTCCGATTTTAACAAGAATACACCACTAGATTACAAAGTATCTAGAGAGCACTGGGAAAAAACCGTTGCGCGTCGACGGCGCGGAAAAAAGGGAACTGACGTCACCACGCCGACGTGGGCTTCTTATGGCTCCGATGACGTCGTACGGAGTCGCGTGCGGAGCCGATGTATTGTGACGTCGCCCACGTCGACGTGGAATGCTGGGGAAGAAAAGTTCCGTGGAATGCTGGCGCAGGGGATATTCACAAGGTGAGGAATCCACTGGCAGATGTATCCATCAGAAACACGCATTTCTTTAGTGATCATTCCTCACACAGCTTATACAGTCACTACTGTTCGCTGCAAACTCCAGCCACTGCATATTTTGAACCGAGTGATATTTGAATTGTTCTCACTTTGATTCAGAATTCCATTCTGCTTGCATCATGTTATATGGTTGCTATGATTTGGTTGCAAAATTCTCTTCCATAACACACGACATTTGCCTCTTCGTGGTCTTGTTTGGAGCTCCGATGCCTGCTCTGAAAAATGTCTCAACAAGAAAAAGTTTTGCCCGCCCAACCCCTTAGTACGCAAGGGCAAATCCCTCCCCAACGTCACAAATGCTAAATTGCTTATTCTCTTGGTTGGCTGAAAAAGGCACACTGGTTAGCTTCAGAGAAATGCATCCTTCACAATTCCAGCCAATTTTGAAACAATCCATGTAAATGAATTAGTTGAAAATCCAACAAAAATCCAACACACCTGAACAACACCTGCTTGGCCCTTTAGAAGTCTCCTTATTTGGGCTGCTGCTTTATAGAGGATACCACTTTTCCAAGTTCCTGCTGGGGGTAGAAAAATAAGACAACTCCTCCAACTCTAGCCGGGATCATTCCTTACACGCTTTGGCCTAGTTACTAATTAAATACAAGATCCCCATAAAAGACACAGCAATCAGGGCACTTATCTGCCACGTACTCGCACTACTGCCATTTCACGGATGGACTGGTGTCATCTTTTCCACCTTGTAAGCATCATTCTCATCTCCATTCAAAGCTATTAATTGAACCTGTGAAAGACCAGTCTTGCTCTACTTTCTTTGTCAGCCTTAATTGTTCTTGCTTATTCCTACAGAAATAAAGGGAAAAACGACCAAAGACAAAAAGCAAACAGAAAAAAAACCCACCAAGATGCAACACAGAAGCCAGACATTAAATGTCAACGGTCACTTTATTAGCAATTTAAGAGTAAGCTCTGAATGCAAATCTTACAGAGAAAACAAACGACTCTAAAACCTCATGCCCTCATCAGGAGGCTAATACAAAAAAATTACCTACTTCACGTATCAATAGATATGCTCCAAATGGCCCTTTATTGCCAACTGGTGAAGTGAACACAATACCACGAGGCTGTGAACAGAAAAGACTGGACAGGTTGAGACCCCCCGCACCTCTCCCCCAACTCAAACCTATACCCAGGGAGAAACCTTCACAACAAAGTTCTAACTTCACACTATTTTCCAAGCAGACAGGCTGGCAATTGTAACCCTATCCCAAAAATTAGGTACTTATCTGGACACATGTCGCAAGCCGACTCACTGCCACCACTGAAAGCTCTTTAGATCAATGCCAATAACTCTGGTTATATAGATGTGTGACGAGTAGCCCATACAATTTGGTCGTCTCTCAACTACAGATCGTAAGTGCATGGATGCAATTCAAATAAGACTAGAATATTTTATTCTAGAGTATCACTGCGGCACACCATTACGAGGCATTCAAAAGGTGGTCCTCTTCATATAGCCTGTTCAGAATAGAAAAAAAAAAAAAGAAACACACGCAACGCAAAAGCGCATTTAACCACCACAGGCATTTTGAGACCCAACCAATCCGCTTTACTACCCTCAACTGTATTAGGAAGGTGCTAGAAAGCAAGCCACACAATAAAGCCACTCAAAATTACATTTTGCATTTTTTTACACAACTACTTAATTTTGACAAATGCAAATTGCCAGACATTGTTGCAATTTAATTCAATGCGCAATTGATCCACTTCTATCTTTAGGCTATCCATCATTCAGAGAATTAACACTTGCTACATGCAAATTATGCAAACCGTCTGATAATATATTTCTTGCTTCACGCATTTGCAGGACAAAAAGCAGCAGTTTTGAATTTGGATTACCTTCTATGAACATTTACCTCATCTCTTACGAGTGCTGCTTTCACATCCAAGAGCTGTAGTCGTGCAGTGTGCTTTGTAGAATCCAATCCTGTCCGAAGCAAAGAGTTGCACACAGATTCTAATTTATTCACAGTAGTAACTCTCAACCACTTTTTTCCACGTATCCAATCAAACGACTGATGGTGAAGTGAATTTAACTCAATGCTTTAAGAATGTAGATTTGATGCACTCGTTACTTTCTTTTGATTAATTCTACTTGTGCGATCGTGACCAAACACACGCATTTCTTTAGTGATCATTCCTCACACAGCTTATACAGTCACTACTGTTCGCTGCAAACTCCAGCCACTGCATATTTTGAACTGAGTGATATTTGAATTGTTCTCACTTTGATTCAGAATTCCATTCTGCTTGCATCATGTTATCTGGTTGCTATGTTTGGGTTGCAAAATTCTCTTCCATAACACACGACATTTGCCTCTTCGTGGTCTTGTTTGGAGCTCCGATGCCTGCTCTGAAAAATGTCTCAACAAGAAAAAGTTTTGCCCGCCCAACCCCTTAGTACGCAAGGGCAAATCCCTCCCCAACGTCACAAATGCTAAATTGCTTATTCTCTTGGTTGGCTGAAAAAGGCACACGGTTTAGCTTAAGAGAAATGCATCCTTCACAATTCCAGCCAATTTTGAAACAATCCATGTAAATAAATTAGTTGAAAATCCAACAAAAATCCAACACACCTGAACTACACCTGCTTGGCCCTTTAGAAGTCTCCTTATTTGGGCTGCTGCTTTATAGAGGATACCACTTTTCCAAGTTCCTGCTGGGGGTAGAAAAATAAGACAACTCCTCCAACTCTAGCCGGGATCATTCCTTACACGCTTTGGCCTTGTTACTAATTAAATACAAGATCCCCATAAAAGACACAGCGATCAGAGCACTTATCTGCCACGTACTCGCACTACTGCCATTTCACGGATGGACTGGTGTCATCTTTTCCACCTTGTAAGCATCATTCTCATCTCCATTCAAAGCTATTAATTCAACCTGTGAAAGACAAGTCTTGCTCTACTCCCTTTGTCTGCCTTAATTGTTCTTGCTTATTCCTACAGAAATAAAGGGAAAAACGACCAAAGACAAAAAGCAAACAGAAAAAAAAACCCACCAAGATGCAACACAGAAGCCAGACATTAAATGTGAACGGTCACTTTATTAGCAATTTAAGAGTACGCTCTGAATGCAAATTTTACAGAGAAAACAAACGACTCAAACCTCATGCCCTCATCAGGAGGCTAATACAAAAAAATTACCTACTTCACGTATCAATAGATATGCTCCAAATGGCCCTTCATTGCCAACTGTTAAAGTGAACACAATACCACGAGGCTGTGAATAGAAAAGACTGGACAGGTTGAGACCCCCCCGCACCTCTCCCCCAACTCAAACCTATCCCCAGGGAGAAACCTTCACAACAAAGTTCTAACTTTACACTATTTTCCAAGCAGACAGGCTGGCAATTGTAACCCTATCCCAAAAATTAGGTACTTATCTGGACACATGTCGCAAGCCGACTCACTGCCACCACTGAAAGCTCTTTAGATCAATGCCAATAACTCTGGTTATATAGATGTGTGACGAGTAGCCCATAAAATTTGGTCGTCTCTCAACTACAGATCGTAAGTGCATGGATGCAATTCAAATAAGACTAGAATATTTTATTCTAGAGTATCACTGCGGCACACCATTACGAGGCATTCAAAAGGTGGTCCTCTTCATATAGCCTGTTCAGAATAGAAAAAAAAAAAAGAAACACACACGCAACGCAAAAGCGCATTTAACCACCACAGGCATTTTGAGACCCAACCAATCCGCTTTACTACCCTCAACTGTATTAGGAAGGTGCTAGAAAGCAAGCCACACAATAAAGCCACTCAAAATTACATTTTGCATTCTTTTACACAACTACTTAATTTTGACAAATGCAAATTGCCAGACATTGTTGCAATTTAATTCAATGCGCAATTGATTCACTTCTATCTTTAGGCTATCCATCATTCAGGGAATTAACACTTGCTACATGCAAATTATGCAAACCGTCTGATAATATATTTCTTGCTTCACGCATTTGCAGGACAAAAAGCAGCAGTTTTGAATTTGGATTACCTTCTATGAACATTTACCTCATCTCTTACGAGTGCTGCTTTCACATCCAAGAGCTGTAGTCGTGCAGTGTGCTTTGTAGAATCCAATCCTGTCCGAAGCAAAGAGTTGCACACAGATTCTAATCCATTCACAGTAGTAACTCTCAACCACTTTTTTCCACGTATCCAATCAAACGACTGATGGTGAAGTGAATTTAACTCAATGCTTTAAGAATGTAGATTTGATGCACTCGTTACTTTCTTTTGATTAATTCTACTTGTGCGATCGTGACCAAACACACGCATTTCTTTAGTGATCATTCCTCACACAGCTTATACAGTCACTACTGTTCGCTGCAAACTCCAGCCACTGCATATTTTGAACCGAGTGATATTTGAATTGTTCTCACTTTGATTCAGAATTCCATTCTGCTTGCATCATGTTATCTGGTTGCTATGTTTGGGTTGCAAAATTCTCTTCCATAACACACGACATTTGCCTCTTCGTGGTCTTGTTTGGAGCTCCGATGCCTGCTCTGAAAAATGTCTCAACAAGAAAAAGTTTTGCCCGCCCAACCCCTTAGTACGCAAGGGCAAATCCCTCCCCAACGTCACAAATGCTAAATTGCTTATTCTCTTGGTTGGCTGAAAAAAGCACACTGGTTAGCTTAAGAGAAATGCATCCTTCACAATTCCAGCCAATTTTGAAACAATCCATGTAAATGAATTAGTTGAAAATCCAACAAAAATCCAACACACCTGAACAACACCTGCTTGGCCCTTTAGAAGTCTCCTTATTTGGGCTGCTGCTTTATAGAGGATACCACTTTTCCAAGTTCCTGCTGGGGGTAGAAAAATAAGACAACTCCTCCAACTCTAGCCGGGATCATTCCTTACACGCTTTGGCCTAGTTACTAATTAAATACAAGATCCCCATAAAAGACACAGCAATCAGGGCACTTATCTGCCACGTACTCGCACTACTGCCATTTCACGGATGGACTGGTGTCATCTTTTCCACCTTGTAAGCATCATTCTCATCTCCATTCAAAGCTATTAATTCAACCTGTGAAAGACCAGTCTTGCTCTACTCATTTTGTCAGCCTTAATTGTTCTTGCTTATTCCTACAGAAATAAAGGGAAAAACGACCAAAGACAAAAAGCAAACAGAAAAAAAACCCACCAAGATGCAACACAGAAGCCAGACATTAAATGTCAACGGTCACTTTATTAGCAATTTAAGAGTAAGCTCTGAATGCAAATCTTACAGAGAAAACAAACGACTCTAAAACCTCATGCCCTCATCAGGAGGCTAATACAAAAAAATTACCTACTTCACGTATCAATAGATATGCTCCAAATGGCCCTTCATTGCCAACTGGTGAAGTGAACACAATACCACGAGGCTGTGAACAGAAAAGACTGGACAGGTTGAGACCCCCCGCACCTCTCCCCCAACTCAAACCTATACCCAGGGAGAAACCTTCACAACAAAGTTCTAACTTCACACTATTTTCCAAGCAGACAGGCTGGCAATTGTAACCCTATCCCAAAAATTAGGTACTTATCTGGACACATGTCGCAAGCCGACTCACTGCCACCACTGAAAGCTCTTTAGATCAATGCCAATAACTCTGGTTATATAGATGTGTGACGAGTAGCCCATACAATTTGGTCGTCTCTCAACTACAGATCGTAAGTGCATGGATGCAATTCAAATAAGACTAGAATATTTTATTCTAGAGTATTACTGCGGCACACCATTACGAGGCATTCAAAAGGTGGTCCTCTTCATATAGCCTGTTCAGAATAGAAAAAAAAAAAAAAGAAACACACGCAACGCAAAAGCGCATTTAACCACCACAGGCATTTTGAGACCCAACCAATCCGCTTTACTACCCTCAACTGTATTAGGAAGGTGCTAGAAAGCAAGCCACACAATAAAGCCACTCAAAATTACATTTTGCATTCTTTTACACAACTACTTAATTTTGACAAATGCAAATTGCCAGACATTGTTGCAATTTAATTCAATGCGCAATTGATCCACTTCTATCTTTAGGCTATCCATCATTCAGAGAATTAACACTTGCTACATGCAAATTATGCAAACCGTCTGATAATATATTTCTTGCTTCACGCATTTGCAGGACAAAAAGCAGCAGTTTTGAATTTGGATTACCTTCTATGAACATTTACCTCATCTCTTACGAGTGCTGCTTTCACATCCAAGAGCTGTAGTCGTGCAGTGTGCTTTGTAGAATCCAATCCTGTCCGAAGCAAAGAGTTGCACACAGATTCTAATCCATTCACAGTAGTAACTCTCAACCACTTTTTTCCACGTATCCAATCAAACGACTGATGGTGAAGTGAATTTAACTCAATGCTTTAAGAATGTAGATTTATGCACTCGTTACTTTCTTTTGATTAATTCTACTTGTGCGATCGTGACCAAACACACGCATTTCTTTAGTGATCATTCCTCACACAGCTTATAGTCACTACTGTTCGCTGCAAACTCCAGCCACTGCATATTTTGAACCGAGTGATATTTGAATTGTTCTCACTTTGATTCAGAATTCCATTCTGCTTGCATCATGTTATATGGTTGCTATGATTTGGTTGCAAAATTCTCTTCCATAACACACGACATTTGCCTCTTCGTGGTCTTGTTTGGAGCTCCGATGCCTGCTCTGAAAAATGTCTCAACAAGAAAAAGTTTTGCCCGCCCAACCCCTTAGTACGCAAAGGCAAATCTCTCCCCAACGTCACAAATGCTAAATTGCTTATTCTCTTGGTTGGCTGAAAAAGGCACACTGGTTAGCTTAAGAGAAATGCATCCTTCACAATTCCAGCCAATTTTGAAACAATCCATGTAAATAAATTAGTTGAAAATCCAACAAAAATCCAACACACCTGAACTACACCTGCTTGGCCCTTTAGAAGTCTCCTTATTTGGGCTGCTGCTTTATAGAGGATACCACTTTTCCAAGTTCCTGCTGGGGGTAGAAAAATAAGACAACTCCTCCAACTCTAGCCGGGATCATTCCTTACACGCTTTGGCCTTGTTACTAATTAAATACAAGATCCCCATAAAAGACACAGCGATCAGAGCACTTATCTGCCACGTACTCGCACTACTGCCATTTCACGGATGGACTGGTGTCATCTTTTCCACCTTGTAAGCATCATTCTCATCTCCATTCAAAGCTATTAATTCAACCTGTGAAAGACAAGTCTTGCTCTACTCCCTTTGTCTGCCTTAATTGTTCTTGCTTATTCCTACAGAAATAAAGGGAAAAACGACCAAAGACAAAAAGCAAACAGAAAAAAAACCCACCAAGATGCAACACAGAAGCCAGACATTAAATGTCAACGGTCACTTTATTAGCAATTTAAGAGTAAGCTCTGAATGCAAATCTTACAGAGAAAACAAACGACTCTAAAACCTCATGCCCTCATCAGGAGGCTAATACAAAAAAGATTACCTACTTCACGCATCAATAGATATGCTCCAAATGGCCCTTCATTGCCAACTGGTGAAGTGAACACAATACCACGAGGCTGTGAACAGAAAAGACTGGACAGGTTGAGACCCCCCGCACCTCTCCCCCAACTCAAACCTATCCCCAGGGAGAAACCTTCACAACAAAGTTCTAACTTCACACTATTTTCCAAGCAGACAGGCTGGCAATTGTAACCCTATCCCAAAAATTAGGTACTTATCTGGACACATGTCGCAAGCCGACTCACTGCCACCACTGAAAGCTCTTTAGATCAATGCCAATAACTCTGGTTATATAGATGTGTGACGAGTAGCCCATACAATTTGGTCGTCTCTCAACTACAGATCGTAAGTGCATGGATGCAATTCAAATAAGACTAGAATATTTTATTCTAGAGTATCACTGCGGCACACCATTACGAGGCATTCAAAAGGTGGTCCTCTTCATATAGCCTGTTCAGAATAGAATAGAAAAAAAAAAAAAGAAACACACACACGCAACGCAAAAGCGCATTTAACCACCACAGGCATTTTGAGACCCAACCAATCCGCTTTACTACCCTCAACTGTATTAGGAAGGTGCTAGAAAGCAAGCCACACAATAAAGCCACTCAAAATTACATTTTGCATTTTTTTACACAACTACTTAATTTTGACAAATGCAAATTGCCAGACATTGTTGCAATTTAATTCAATGCGCAATTGATCCACTTCTATCTTTAGGCTATCCATCATTCAGAGAATTAACACTTGCTACATGCAAATTATGCAAACCGTCTGATAATATATTTCTTGCTTCACGCATTTGCAGGACAAAAAGCAGCAGTTTTGAATTTGGATTACCTTCTAGGAACATTTACCTCATCTCTTACGAGTGCTGCTTTCACATCCAAGAGCTGTAGTCGTGCAGTGTGCTTTGTAGAATCCAATCCTGTCCGAAGCAAAGAGTTGCACACAGATTCTAATCCATTCACAGTAGTAACTCTCAACCACTTTTTTCCACGTATCCAATCAAACGACTGATGGTGAAGTGAATTTAACTCAATGCTTTAAGAATGTAGATTTGATGCACTCGTTACTTTCTTTTGATTAATTCTACTTGTTCGATCGTGACCAAACACACGCATTTCTTTAGTGATCATTCCTCACACAGCTTATACAGTCACTACTGTTCGCTGCAAACTCCAGCCACTGCATATTTTGAACCGAGTGATATTTGAATTGTTCTCACTTTGATTCAGAATTCCATTCTGCTTGCATCATGTTATCTGGTTGCTATGATTTGGTTGCAAAATTCTCTTCCATAACACACGACATTTGCCTCTTCGTGGTCTTGTTTGGAGCTCCGATGCCTGCTCTGAAAAATGTCTCAACAAGAAAAAGTTTTGCCCGCCCAACCCCTTAGTACGCAAGGGCAAATCCCTCCCCAACGTCACAAATGCTAAATTGCTTATTCTCTTGGTTGGCTGAAAAAGGCACACTGGTTAGCTTAAGAGAAATGCATCCTTCACAATTCCAGCCAATTTTGAAACAATCCATGTAAATGAATTAGTTGAAAATCCAACAAAAATCCAACACACCTGAACAACACCTGCTTGGCCCTTTAGAAGTCTCCTTATTTGGGCTGCTGCTTTATAGAGGATACCACTTTTCCAAGTTCCTGCTGGGGGTAGAAAAATAAGACAACTCCTCCAACTCTAGCCGGGATCATTCCTTACACGCTTTGGCCTAGTTACTAATTAAATACAAGATCCCCATAAAAGACACAGCAATCAGGGCACTTATCTGCCACGTACTCGCACTACTGCCATTTCACGGATGGACTGGTGTCATCTTTTCCACCTTGTAAGCATCATTCTCATCTCCATTCAAAGCTATTAATTCAACCTGTGAAAGACCAGTCTTGCTCTACTCCCTTTGTCAGCCTTAATTGTTCTTGCTTATTCCTACAGAAATAAAGGGAAAAACGACCAAAGACAAAAAGCAAACAGAAAAAAAACCCACCAAGATGCAACACAGAAGCCAGACATTAAATGTCAACGGTCACTTTATTAGCAATTTAAGAGTAAGCTCTGAATGCAAATCTTACAGAGAAAACAAACGACTCTAAAACCTCATGCCCTCATCAGGAGGCTAATACAAAAAAGATTACCTACTTCACGTATCAATAGATATGCTCCAAATGGCCCTTCATTGCCAACTGGTGAAGTGAACACAATACCACGAGGCTGTGAACAGAAAAGACTGGACAGGTTGAAACCTATACCCAGGGAGAAACCTTCACAACAAAGTTCTAACTTCACACTATTTTCCAAGCAGACAGGCTGGCAATTGTAACCCTATCCCAAAAATTAGGTACTTATCTGGACACATGTCGCAAGCCGACTCACTGCCACCACTGAAAGCTCTTTAGATCAATGCCAATAACTCTGGTTATATAGATGTGTGACGAGTAGCCCATACAATTTGGTCGTCTCTCAACTACAGATCGTAAGTGCATGGATGCAATTCAAATAAGACTAGAATATTTTATTCTAGAGTATTACTGCGGCACACCATTACGAGGCATTCAAAAGGTGGTCCTCTTCATATAGCCTGTTCAGAATAGAAAAAAAAAAAAAAGAAACACACGCAACGCAAAAGCGCATTTAACCACCACAGGCATTTTGAGACCCAACCAATCCGCTTTACTACCCTCAACTGTATTAGGAAGGTGCTAGAAAGCAAGCCACACAATAAAGCCACTCAAAATTACATTTTGCATTTTTTTACACAACTACTTAATTTTGACAAATGCAAATTGCCAGACATTGTTGCAATTTAATTCAATGCGCAATTGATCCACTTCTATCTTTAGGCTATCCATCATTCAGAGAATTAACACTTGCTACATGCAAATTATGCAAACCGTCTGATAATATATTTCTTGCTTCACGCATTTGCAGGACAAAAAGCAGCAGTTTTGAATTTGGATTACCTTCTATGAACATTTACCTCATCTCTTACGAGTGCTGCTTTCACATCCAAGAGCTGTAGTCGTGCAGTGTGCTTTGTAGAATCCAATCCTGTCCGAAGCAAAGAGTTGCACACAGATTCTAATCCATTCACAGTAGTAACTCTCAACCACTTTTTTCCACGTATCCAATCAAACGACTGATGGTGAAGTGAATTTAACTCAATGCTTTAAGAATGTAGATTTGATGCACTCGTTACTTTCTTTTGATTAATTCTACTTGTGCGATCGTGACCAAACACACGCATTTCTTTAGTGATCATTCCTCACACAGCTTATACAGTCACTACTGTTCGCTGCAAACTCCAGCCACTGCATATTTTGAACGGAGTGATATTTGAATTGTTCTCACTTTGATTCAGAATTCCATTCTGCTTGCATCATGTTATCTGGTTGCTATGTTTGGGTTGCAAAATTCTCTTCCATAACACACAACATTTGCCTCTTTGTGGTCTTGTTTGGAGCTCCGATGCCTGCTCTGAAAAATGTCTCAACAAGAAAAAGTTGTACCCGCCCAACCCCTTAGTACGCAAGGGCAAATCCCTCCCCAACGTCACAAATGCTTAATTGCTTATTCTCTTGGTTGGCTGAAAAAGGCACACTGTTTAGCTTAAGAGAAATGCATCCTTCACAATTCCAGCCAATTTTGAAACAATCCATGTAAATAAATTAGTTGAAAATCCAACAAAATCCAACACACCTGAACTACACCTGCTTGGCCCTTTAGAAGTCTCCTTATTTCGGCTGCTGCTTTATAGAGGATACCACTTTTCCAAGTTCCTGCTGGGGGTAGAAAAATAAGACAACTCCTCCAACTCTAGCCGGGATCATTCCTTACACGCTTTGGCCTTGTTACTAATTAAATACAAGATCCCCATAAAAGACACAGCGATCAGAGCACTTATCTGCCACGTACTCGCACTACTGCCATTTCACGGATGGACTGGTGTCATCTTTTCCACCTTGTAAGCATCATTCTCATCTCCATTCAAAGCTATTAATTCAACCTGTGAAAGACAAGTCTTGCTCTACTCCCTTTGTCTGCCTTAATTGTTCTTGCTTATTCCTACAGAAATAAAGGGAAAAACGACCAAAGACAAAAAGCAAACAGAAAAAAAACCCACCAAGATGCAACACAGAAGCCAGACATTAAATGTGAACGGTCACTTTATTAGCAATTTAAGAGTACGCTCTGAATGCAAATCTTACAGAGAAAACAAACTACTCTAAAACCTCATGCCCTCATCAGGAGGCTAATACAAAAAAATTACCTACTTCACGTATCAATAGATATGCTCCAAATGGCCCTTCATTGCCAACTGGTGAAGTGAACACAATACCACGAGGCTGTGAATAGAAAAGACTGGACAGGTTGAGACCCCCCGCACCTCCCCCCCAACTCAAACCTATCCCCAGGGAGAAACCTTCACAACAAAGTTCTAACTTTACACTATTTTCCAAGCAGACAGGCTGGCAATTGTAACCCTATCCCAAAAATTAGGTACTTATCTGGACACATGTCGCAAGCCGACTCACTGCCACCACTGAAAGCTCTTTAGATCAATGCCAATAACTCTGGTTATATAGATGTGTGACGAGTAGCCCATACAATTTGGTCGTCTCTCAACTACAGATCGTAAGTGCATGGATGCAATTCAAATAAGACTAGAATATTTTATTCTAGAGTATCACTGCGGCACACCATTACGAGGCATTCAAAAGGTGGTCCTCTTCATATAGCCTGTTCAGAATAGAAAAAAAAAAAAAAGAAACACACACGCAACGCAAAAGCGCATTTAACCACCACAGGCATTTTGAGACCCAACCAATCCGCTTTACTACCCTCAACTGTATTAGGAAGGTGCTAGAAAGCAAGCCACACAATAAAGCCACTCAAAATTACATTTTGCATTCTTTTACACAACTACTTAATTTTGACAAATGCAAATTGCCAGACATTGTTGCAATTTAATTCAATGCGCAATTGATTCACTTCTATCTTTAGGCTATCCATCATTCAGGGAATTAACACTTGCTACATGCAAATTATGCAAACCGTCTGATAATATATTTCTTGCTTCACGCATTTGCAGGACAAAAAGCAGCAGTTTTGAATTTGGATTACCTTCTATGAACATTTACCTCATCTCTTACGAGTGCTGCTTTCACATCCAAGAGCTGTAGTCGTGCAGTGTGCTTTGTAGAATCCAATCCTGTCCGAAGCAAAGAGTTGCACACAGATTCTAATCCATTCACAGTAGTAACTCTCAACCACTTTTTTCCACGTATCCAATAAAACGACTGATGGTGAAGTGAATTTAACTCAATGCTTTAAGAATGTAGATTTGATGCACTCGTTACTTTCTTTTGATTAATTCTACTTGTTCGATCGTGACCAAACACACGCATTTCTTTAGTGATCATTCCTCACACAGCTTATACAGTCACTACTGTTCGCTGCAAACTCCAGCCACTGCATATTTTGAACCGAGTGATATTTGAATTGTTCTCACTTTGATTCAGAATTCCATTCTGCTTGCATCATGTTATCTGGTTGCTATGATTTGGTTGCAAAATTCTCTTCCATAACACACGACATTTGCCTCTTCGTGGTCTTGTTTGGAGCTCCGATGCCTGCTCTGAAAAATGTCTCAACAAGAAAAAGTTTTGCCCGCCCAACCCCTTAGTACGCAAGGGCAAATCCCTCCCCAACGTCACAAATGCTAAATTGCTTATTCTCTTGGTTGGCTGAAAAAGGCACACTGGTTAGCTTAAGAGAAATGCATCCTTCACAATTCCAGCCAATTTTGAAACAATCCATGTAAATGAATTAGTTGAAAATCCAACAAAAATCCAACACACCTGAACAACACCTGCTTGGCCCTTTAGAAGTCTCCTTATTTGGGCTGCTGCTTTATAGAGGATACCACTTTTCCAAGTTCCTGCTGGGGGTAGAAAAATAAGACAACTCCTCAAACTCTAGCCGGGATCATTCCTTACACGCTTTGGCCTAGTTACTAATTAAATACAAGATCCCCATAAAAGACACAGCAATCAGGGCACTTATCTGCCACGTACTCGCACTACTGCCATTTCACGGATGGACTGGTGTCATCTTTTCCACCTTGTAAGCATCATTCTCATCTCCATTCAAAGCTATTAATTCAACCTGTGAAAGACCAGTCTTGCTCTACTCCCTTTGTCAGCCTTAATTGTTCTTGCTTATTCCTACAGAAATAAAGGGAAAAACGACCAAAGACAAAAAGCAAACAGAAAAAAAACCCACCAAGATGCAACACAGAAGCCAGACATTAAATGTCAACGGTCACTTTATTAGCAATTTAAGAGTAAGCTCTGAATGCAAATCTTACAGAGAAAACAAACGACTCTAAAACCTCATGCCCTCATCAGGAGGCTAATACAAAAAAATTACCTACTTCACGTATCAATAGATATGCTCCAAATGGCCCTTCATTGCCAACTGGTGAAGTGAACACAATACCACGAGGCTGTGAACAGAAAAGACTGGACAGGTTGAGACCCCCCGCACCTCTCCCCCAACTCAAACCTATACCCAGGGAGAAACCTTCACAACAAAGTTCTAACTTCACACTATTTTCCAAGCAGACAGGCTGGCAATTGTAACCCTATCCCAAAAATTAGGTACTTATCTGGACACATGTCGCAAGCCGACTCACTGCCACCACTGAAAGCTCTTTAGATCAATGCCAATAACTCTGGTTATATAGATGTGTGACGAGTAGCCCATACAATTTGGTCGTCTCTCAACTACAGATCGTAAGTGCATGGATGCAATTCAAATAAGACTAGAATATTTTATTCTAGAGTATTACTGCGGCACACCATTACGAGGCATTCAAAAGGTGGTCCTCTTCATATAGCCTGTTCAGAATAGAAAAAAAAAAAAAAAGAAACACACGCAACGCAAAAGCGCATTTAACCACCACAGGCATTTTGAGACCCAACCAATCCGCTTTACTACCCTCAACTGTATTAGGAAGGTGCTAGAAAGCAAGCCACACAATAAAGCCACTCAAAATTACATTTTGCATTCTTTTACACAACTACTTAATTTTGACAAATGCAAATTGCCAGACATTGTTGCAATTTAATTCAATGCGCAATTGATCCACTTCTATCTTTAGGCTATCCATCATTCAGAGAATTAACACTTGCTACATGCAAATTATGCAAACCGTCTGATAATATATTTCTTGCTTCACGCATTTGCAGGACAAAAAGCAGCAGTTTTGAATTTGGATTACCTTCTATGAACATTTACCTCATCTCTTACGAGTGCTGCTTTCACATCCAAGAGCTGTAGTCGTGCAGTGTGCTTTGTAGAATCCAATCCTGTCCGAAGCAAAGAGTTGCACACAGATTCTAATCCATTCACAGTAGTAACTCTCAACCACTTTTTTCCACGTATCCAATCAAACGACTGATGGTGAAGTGAATTTAACTCAATGCTTTAAGAATGTAGATTTGATGCACTCGTTACTTTCTTTTGATTAATTCTACTTGTGCGATCGTGACCAAACACACGCATTTCTTTAGTGATCATTCCTCACACAGCTTAT
Organism: Triturus cristatus; assembly: GCF_964204655.1. Lineage (NCBI taxonomy): Eukaryota > Metazoa > Chordata > Amphibia > Caudata > Salamandridae > Triturus > Triturus cristatus. Next base: position 1,218,829,650 of record NC_140582.1, on the reverse strand, counting down.
ACAGTCACTACTGTTCGCTGCAAACTCCAGCCACTGCATATTTTGAACGGAGTGATATTTGAATTGTTCTCACTTTGATTCAGAATTCCATTCTGCTTGCATCATGTTATCTGGTTGCTATGTTTGGGTTGCAAAATTCTCTTCCATAACACACAACATTTGCCTCTTTGTGGTCTTGTTTGGAGCTCCGATGCCTGCTCTGAAAAATGTCTCAACAAGAAAAAGTTGTACCCGCCCAACCCCTTAGTACGCAAGGGCAAATCCCTCCCCAACGTCACAAATGCTTAATTGCTTATTCTCTTGGTTGGCTGAAAAAGGCACACTGTTTAGCTTAAGAGAAATGCATCCTTCACAATTCCAGCCAATTTTGAAACAATCCATGTAAATAAATTAGTTGAAAATCCAACAAAATCCAACACACCTGAACTACACCTGCTTGGCCCTTTAGAAGTCTCCTTATTTCGGCTGCTGCTTTATAGAGGATACCACTTTTCCAAGTTCCTGCTGGGGGTAGAAAAATAAGACAACTCCTCCAACTCTAGCCGGGATCATTCCTTACACGCTTTGGCCTTGTTACTAATTAAATACAAGATCCCCATAAAAGACACAGCGATCAGAGCACTTATCTGCCACGTACTCGCACTACTGCCATTTCACGGATGGACTGGTGTCATCTTTTCCACCTTGTAAGCATCATTCTCATCTCCATTCAAAGCTATTAATTCAACCTGTGAAAGACAAGTCTTGCTCTACTCCCTTTGTCTGCCTTAATTGTTCTTGCTTATTCCTACAGAAATAAAGGGAAAAACGACCAAAGACAAAAAGCAAACAGAAAAAAAACCCACCAAGATGCAACACAGAAGCCAGACATTAAATGTGAACGGTCACTTTATTAGCAATTTAAGAGTACGCTCTGAATGCAAATCTTACAGAGAAAACAAACTACTCTAAAACCTCATGCCCTCATCAGGAGGCTAATACAAAAAAATTACCTACTTCACGTATCAATAGATATGCTCCAAATGGCCCTTCATTGCCAACTGGTGAAGTGAACACAATACCACGAGGCTGTGAATAGAAAAGACTGGACAGGTTGAGACCCCCCGCACCTCCCCCCCAACTCAAACCTATCCCCAGGGAGAAACCTTCACAACAAAGTTCTAACTTTACACTATTTTCCAAGCAGACAGGCTGGCAATTGTAACCCTATCCCAAAAATTAGGTACTTATCTGGACACATGTCGCAAGCCGACTCACTGCCACCACTGAAAGCTCTTTAGATCAATGCCAATAACTCTGGTTATATAGATGTGTGACGAGTAGCCCATACAATTTGGTCGTCTCTCAACTACAGATCGTAAGTGCATGGATGCAATTCAAATAAGACTAGAATATTTTATTCTAGAGTATCACTGCGGCACACCATTACGAGGCATTCAAAAGGTGGTCCTCTTCATATAGCCTGTTCAGAATAGAAAAAAAAAAAAAAGAAACACACACGCAACGCAAAAGCGCATTTAACCACCACAGGCATTTTGAGACCCAACCAATCCGCTTTACTACCCTCAACTGTATTAGGAAGGTGCTAGAAAGCAAGCCACACAATAAAGCCACTCAAAATTACATTTTGCATTCTTTTACACAACTACTTAATTTTGACAAATGCAAATTGCCAGACATTGTTGCAATTTAATTCAATGCGCAATTGATTCACTTCTATCTTTAGGCTATCCATCATTCAGGGAATTAACACTTGCTACATGCAAATTATGCAAACCGTCTGATAATATATTTCTTGCTTCACGCATTTGCAGGACAAAAAGCAGCAGTTTTGAATTTGGATTACCTTCTATGAACATTTACCTCATCTCTTACGAGTGCTGCTTTCACATCCAAGAGCTGTAGTCGTGCAGTGTGCTTTGTAGAATCCAATCCTGTCCGAAGCAAAGAGTTGCACACAGATTCTAATCCATTCACAGTAGTAACTCTCAACCACTTTTTTCCACGTATCCAATCAAACGACTGATGGTGAAGTGAATTTAACTCAATGCTTTAAGAATGTAGATTTGATGCACTCGTTACTTTCTTTTGATTAATTCTACTTGTGCGATCGTGACCAAACACACGCATTTCTTTAGTGATCATTCCTCACACAGCTTATACAGTCACTACTGTTCGCTGCAAACTCCAGCCACTGCATATTTTGAACTGAGTGATATTTGAATTGTTCTCACTTTGATTCAGAATTCCATTCTGCTTGCATCATGTTATCTGGTTGCTATGTTTGGGTTGCAAAATTCTCTTCCATAACACACGACATTTGCCTCTTTGTGGTCTTGTTTGGAGCTCCGATGCCTGCTCTGAAAAATGTCTCAACAAGAAAAAGTTTTGCCCGCCCAACCCCTTAGTACGCAAGGGCAAATCCCTCCCCAACGTCACAAATGCTAAATTGCTTATTCTCTTGGTTGGCTGAAAAAGGCACACGGTTTAGCTTAAGAGAAATGCATCCTTCACAATTCCAGCCAATTTTGAAACAATCCATGTAAATAAATTAGTTGAAAATCCAACAAAATCCAACACACCTGAACTACACCTGCTTGGCCCTTTAGAAGTCTCCTTATTTGGGCTGCTGCTTTATAGAGGATACCACTTTTCCAAGTTCCTGCTGGGGGTAGAAAAATAAGACAACTCCTCCAACTCTAGCCGGGATCATTCCTTACACGCTTTGGCCTTGTTACTAATTAAATACAAGATCCCCATAAAAGACACAGCGATCAGAGCACTTATCTGCCACGTACTCGCACTACTGCCATTTCACGGATGGACTGGTGTCATCTTTTCCACCTTGTAAGCATCATTCTCATCTCCATTCAAAGCTATTAATTCAACCTGTGAAAGACAAGTCTTGCTCTACTCCCTTTGTCTGCCTTAATTGTTCTTGCTTATTCCTACAGAAATAAAGGGAAAAACGACCAAAGACAAAAAGCAAACAGAAAAAAAAACCCACCAAGATGCAACACAGAAGCCAGACATTAAATGTGAACGGTCACTTTATTAGCAATTTAAGAGTAAGCTCTGAATGCAAATTTTACAGAGAAAACAAACGACTCAAACCTCATGCCCTCATCAGGAGGCTAATACAAAAAAATTACCTACTTCACGTATCAATAGATATGCTCCAAATGGCCCTTCATTGCCAACTGTTGAAGTGAACACAATACCACGAGGCTGTGAATAGAAAAGACTGGACAGGTTGAGACCCCCCCGCACCTCTCCCCCAACTCAAACCTATCCCCAGGGAGAAACCTTCACAACAAAGTTCTAACTTTACACTATTTTCCAAGCAGACAGGCTGGCAATTGTAACCCTATCCCAAAAATTAGGTACTTATCTGGACACATGTCGCAAGCCGACTCACTGCCACCACTGAAAGCTCTTTAGATCAATGCCAATAACTCTAGTTATATAGATGTGTGACGAGTAGCCCATAAAATGTGGTCGTCTCTCAACTACAGATCGTAAGTGCATGGATGCAATTCAAATAAGACTAGAATATTTTATTCTAGAGTATCACTGCGGCACACCATTACGAGGCATTCAAAAGGTGGTCCTCTTCATATAGCCTGTTCAGAATAGAAAAAAAAAAAAGAAACACACACGCAACGCAAAAGCGCATTTAACCACCACAGGCATTTTGAGACCCAACCAATCCGCTTTACTACCCTCAACTGTATTAGGAAGGTGCTAGAAAGCAAGCCACACAATAAAGCCACTCAAAATTACATTTTGCATTCTTTTACACAACTACTTAATTTTGACAAATGCAAATTGCCAGACATTGTTGCAATTTAATTCAATGCGCAATTGATCCACTTCTATCTTTAGGCTATCCATCATTCAGGGAATTAACACTTGCTACATGCAAATTATGCAAACCGTCTGATAATATATTTCTTGCTTCACACATTTGCAGGACAAAAAGCAGCAGTTTTGAATTTGGATTACCTTCTATGAACATTTACCTCATCTCTTACGAGTGCTGCTTTCACATCCAAGAGCTGTAGTCGTGCAGTGTGCTTTGTAGAATCCAATCCTGTCCGAAGCAAAGAGTTGCACACAGATTCTAATCCATTCACAGTAGTAACTCTCAACCACTTTTTTCCACGTATCCAATCAAACGACTGATGGTGAAGTGAATTTAACTCAATGCTTTAAGAATGTAGATTTGATGCACTCGTTACTTTCTTTTGATTAATTCTACTTGTGCGATCGTGACCAAACACACGCATTTCTTTAGTGATCATTCCTCACACAGCTTATACAGTCACTACTTTTCGCTGCAAACTCCAGCCACTGCATATTTTGAACTGAGTGATATTTGAATTGTTCTCACTTTGATTCAGAATTCCATTCTGCTTGCATCATGTTATCTGGTTGCTATGTTTGGGTTGCAAAATTCTCTTCCATAACACACGACATTTGCCTCTTCGTGGTCTTGTTTGGAGCTCCGATGCCTGCTCTGAAAAATGTCTCAACAAGAAAAAGTTTTGCCCGCCCAACCCCTTAGTACGCAAGGACAAATCCCTCCCCAACGTCACAAATGCTAAATTGCTTATTCTCTTAGTTGGCTGAAAAAGGCACACTGTTTAGCTTAAGAGAAATGCATCCTTCACAATTCCAGCCAATTTTGAAACAATCCATGTAAATGAATTAGTTGAAAATCCAACAAAAATCCAACACACCTTAACTACACCTGCTTGGCCCTTTAGAAGTCTCCTTATTTGGGCTGCTGCTTTATAGAGGATACCACTTTTCCAAGTTCCTGCTGGGGGTAGAAAAATAAGACAACTCCTCCAACTCTAGCCGGGATCATTCCTTACACGCTTTGGCCTTGTTACTAATTAAATACAAGATCCCCATAAAAGACACAGCGATCAGAGCACTTATCTGCCACGTACTCGCACTACTGCCATTTCACGGATGGACTGTCATCTTTTCCACCTTGTAAGCATCATTCTCATCTCCATTCAAAGCTATTAATTCAACCTGTGAAAGACAAGTCTTGCTCTACTCCCTTTGTCTGCCTTAATTGTTCTTGCTTATTCCTACAGAAATAAAGGGAAAAACGACCAAAGACAAAAAGCAAACAGAAAAAAAAACCCACCAAGATGCAACACAGAAGCCAGACATTAAATGTGAACGGTCACTTTATTAGCAATTTAAGAGTAAGCTCTGAATGCAAATTTTACAGAGAAAACAAACGACTCAAACCTCATGCCCTCATCAGGAGGCTAATACAAAAAAATTACCTACTTCACGTATCAATAGATATGCTCCAAATGGCCCTTCATTGCCAACTGTTGAAGTGAACACAATACCACGAGGCTGTGAATAGAAAAGACTGGACAGGTTGAGACCCCCCCGCACCTCTCCCCCAACTCAAACCTATCCCCAGGGAGAAACCTTCACAACAAAGTTCTAACTTTACACTATTTTCCAAGCAGACAGGCTGGCAATTGTAACCCTATCCCAAAAATTAGGTACTTATCTGGACACATGTCGCAAGCCGACTCACTGCCACCACTGAAAGCTCTTTAGATCAATGCCAATAACTCTAGTTATATAGATGTGTGACGAGTAGCCCATAAAATTTGGTCGTCTCTCAACTACAGATCGTAAGTGCATGGATGCAATTCAAATAAGACTAGAATATTTTATTCTAGAGTATCACTGCGGCACACCATTACGAGGCATTCAAAAGGTGGTCCTCTTCATATAGCCTGTTCAGAATAGAAAAAAAAAAAAGAAACACACACGCAACGCAAAAGCGCATTTAACCACCACAGGCATTTTGAGACCCAACCAATCCGCTTTACTACCCTCAACTGTATTAGGAAGGTGCTAGAAAGCAAGCCACACAATAAAGCCACTCAAAATTACATTTTGCATTCTTTTACACAACTACTTAATTTTGACAAATGCAAATTGCCAGACATTGTTGCAATTTAATTTAATGCGCAATTGATCCACTTCTATCTTTAGGCTATCCATCATTCAGGGAATTAACACTTGCTACATGCAAATTATGCAAACCGTCTGATAATATATTTCTTGCTTCACACATTTGCAGGACAAAAAGCAGCAGTTTTGAATTTGGATTACCTTCTATGAACATTTACCTCATCTCTTACGAGTGCTGCTTTCACATCCAAGAGCTGTAGTCGTGCAGTGTGCTTTGTAGAATCCAATCCTGTCCGAAGCAAAGAGTTGCACACAGATTCTAATCCATTCACAGTAGTAACTCTCAACCACTTTTTTCCACGTATCCAATCAAACGACTGATGGTGAAGTGAATTTAACTCAATGCTTTAAGAATGTAGATTTGATGCACTCGTTACTTTCTTTTGATTAATTCTACTTGTGCGATCGTGACCAAACACGCGCATTTCTTTAGTGATCATTCCTCACACAGCTTATACAGTCACTACTGTTCGCTGCAAACTCCAGCCACTGCATATTTTGAACTGAGTGATATTTGAATTGTTCTCACTTTGATTCAGAATTCCATTCTGCTTGCATCATGTTATCTGGTTGCTATGTTTGGGTTGCAAAATTCTCTTCCATAACACACGACATTTGCCTCTTCGTGGTCTCGTTTGGAGCTCCGATGCCTGCTCTGAAAAATGTCTCAACAAGAAAAAGATTTGCCCGCCCAACCCCTTAGTACGCAGGGGCAAATCCCTCCCCAACGTCACAAATGCTAAATTGCTTATTCTCTTGGTTGGCTGAGAAATGCATCCTTCACAATTCCAGCCAATTTTGAAACAATCCATGTAAATAAATTAGTTGAAAATCCAACAAAAATCCAACACACCTGAACTACACCTGCTTGGCCCTTTAGAAGTCTCCTTATTTGGGCTGCTGCTTTATAGAGGATACCACTTTTCCAAGTTCCTGCTGGGGGTAGAAAAATAAGACAACTCCTCCAACTCTAGCCGGGATCATTCCTTACACGCTTTGGCCTTGTTACTAATTAAATACAAGATCCCCATAAAAGACACAGCGATCAGAGCACTTATCTGCCACGTACTCGCACTACTGCCATTTCACGGATGGACTGGTGTCATCTTTTCCACCTTGTAAGCATCATTCTCATCTCCATTCAAAGCTATTAATTCAACCTGTGAAAGACAAGTCTTGCTCTACTCCCTTTGTCAGCCTTAATTGTTCTTGCTTATTCCTACAGAAATAAAGGGAAAAACGACCAAAGACAAAAAGCAAACAGAAAAAAAACCCACCAAGATGCAACACAGAAGCCAGACATTAAATGTGAACAGTCACTTTATTAGCAATTTAAGAGTAAGCTCTGAATGCAAATCTTACAGAGAAAACAAACGACTCTAAAACCTCATGCCCTCATCAGGAGGCTAATACAAAAAAATTACCTACTTCACGCATCAATAGATATGCTCCAAATGGCCCTTCATTGCCAACTGGTGAAGTGAACACAATACCACGAGGCTGTGAACAGAAAAGACTGGACAGGTTGTGACCCCCCGCACCTCTCCCCCAACTCAAACCTATCCCCAGTGAGAAACCTTCACAACAAAGTTCTAACTTCACACTATTTTCCAAGCAGACAGGCTGGCAATTGTAACCCTATCCCAAAAATTAGGTACTTATCTGGACACATGCCGCAAGCCGACTCACTGCCACCACTGAAAGCTCTTTAGATCAATGCCAATAACTCTGGTTATATAGATGTGTGATGAGTAGCCCATACAATTCGGTCGTCTCTTAACTACAGATCGTAAGTGCATGGATGTAATTCAAATAAGACTAGAATATTTTATTCTAGAGTATCACTGCGGCACACCATTACGAGGCATTCAAAAGGTGGTCCTCTTCATATAGCCTGTTCAGAATAGAAAAAAAAAAAAAGAAACACACATGCAACGCAAAAGCGCATTTAACCACCACAGGCATTTTGAGACCCAACCAATCCGCTTTACTACCCTCAACTGTATTAGGAAGGTGCTAGAAAGCAAGCCACACAATAAAGCCACTCAAAATTACATTTTGCATTCTTTTACACAACTACTTAATTTTGACAAATGCAAATTGCCAGACATTGTTGCAATTTAATTCAATGCGCAATTGATCCACTTCTATCTTTAGGCTATCCATCATTCAGAGAATTAACACTTGCTACATGCAAATTACGCAAACCGTCTGATAATATATTTCTTGCTTCACGCATTTGCAGGACAAAAAGCAGCAGTTTTGAATTTGGATTACCTTCTATGAACATTTACCTCATCTCTTACGAGTGCTGCTTTCACATCCAAGAGCTGTAGTCGTGCAGTGTGCTTTGTAGAATCCAATCCTGTCCGAAGCAAAGAGTTGCACACAGATTCTAATCCATTCACAGTAGTAACTCTTAACCACTTTTTTCCACGTATCCAATCAAACGACTGATGGTGAAGTGAATTTAACTCAATGCTTTAAGAATGTAGATTTGATGCACTCGTTACTTTCTTTTGATTAATTCTACTTGTGCGATCGTGACCAAACACACGCATTTCTTTAGTGATCATTCCTCACACAGCTTATACAGTCACTACTGTCCGCTGCAAACTCCAGCCACTGCATATTTTGAACCGAGTGATATTTGAATTGTTCTCACTTTGATTCAGAATTCCATTCTGCTTGCATCATGTTATCTGGATGCTATGTTTTGGTTGCAAAATTCTCTTCCATAAGACACGGCATTCGCCTCTTCGTGGTCTTGTTTGGAGCTCCGATGCCTGCTCTGAAAAATGCCTCAACAAGAGATTTGCCCGCCCAACCCCTTAGTACGCAAGGGCAAATCCCTCCCCAACGTCACAAATGCCAAATTGCTTATTCTCTTGGTTGGCTCAAAAAGGCACACTAATTCGCTAAAGAGAAATTAATCTGTCACAATTCCAGCCCACTTTGAAACAATCATTCATCTGCAGAATTCATGAAAATTAATTAGTTGAAAATACACACTTGCACTATATGTCTGACTGGGCCATCTCGCCGCACAGCACTAATCAAGCGGTGTGATTCCAAGAAAGACATTCTCAAATGCACTAACAGCAATGTTTCCTTTGCTTCTCTTTGCTGTCATGTGCCTTTGGTACAACACAGAGATCTCGTTTTTGACTAGTGACCTTCTTTCTGTTTATTGAATTAGGCTTAGTACAGCTTGTGAAGAGGCTTAAATACGTTCCCATCTCCTGTTTTTCAAAATAGTTTACAGGGCAACAGTGATGTACTAGTGTTTTGATATTTACAGGAAGAATATAAAGTGATTTGGGTCGCCTTCATGGGATGCTTTGACATTTACGCAGGCGAGTCATTTTTAAATTAGGGTATGAATAAAATCAGAGCCCTTTTCCGGGTCTTTCTATTGGTGGGACTCAGTAGCAAGATCACATAAATTTGAATGTTATTAGTTGCATACATACACTAGATGTCTGCAGTACTCCATAAGCTGGTTTTATTCCTAGATACCACACTTTTCTGTACATTCGATAAACAATGGGAGACACCCAACATCAGTGTCTCTTTGAGTGAGCTATGGATAACGTGGACATGGTGGTAGCACCAAGTCCAGTTCTTACATCGTTTTTCTGTCTTGAGCATTTCTTCTTTTAATTGTCAATGTCCCAGTTTGGTTACTATACTATGTAGCCTGGGTGAGATGTGATCATATTATTTGTGTATCCACATTTCTCTAGAGCGGAGCCCCCTTCTCTGAGCTGTCACCAGGTAGAGGTGAGGTATCTTACCCGCATAAATCGGGTAAGCGAATCATATTCTTTTTATCATATGTGCAAATTGCATTTGATTTGTGGAGAGACTGAGGATCCTACAGGTGTCTTAAAAGCTTTGTTTAGAGTTATTGATGTTTCTTTTTTGTATCTGTTCCCATTAGGTACGCTCACGGTTTTGAATTGAAAACAGCAGTACAATTGGTTTTGCATTTCAGTATAATTTTTGTTAACCATTTGTTCACTATTCACTTATTTGTTTGCAGCAGCAGCATCTAACCAGGTCCTGACGTAAGTCTTGACACCTAATGGGTTATCACAGCTGAAACATGTTGACTTTTAGTTTCGTTTGACACATGCAGTTTAAATCCATACTGCAGGTGCCGTTTTTATGTCTCGTCTGACCCAGTGCATGCGCTGGTCTGGAGAGACTTATTGAGAGGGCTCCAAAAAGTGCTACCAGACCAGCCTAGAGCTACAGTGCATGTGTGCGGGCACCACGCTTGACCGTGATTACTTTCACAGCCGCTTTGATGTTTGATCGCGATCACTTTCACGACCGCTTGGCATGGCCAATAGGTCTCGCTTTTGGGACCTTATATGTATTTAGTTATGCAACTGTTGCATGGCTAAACACTTATAAGGTACCAAAGGCGAGACCTATTGGCTATGCCAATGCGGATTTAATCCTGACACTGAGAACACTAATGAAGCACATAACGTGTTTTTACTAGTTTGTTTTAAGAGGACTTCCCACACAGTATTTTTCTTTTGCGCTGCGCCCTCCCCCAGCTCATATCACTCTTATCTGGTAGATTTAGAATATCATTTAGAGTAAAACATGAAAACATCCTTGAGCTCCGCCCTTTCAGAGCGGGGGATGTAGCCCTTGGTGGGACTAGGCCTTCCCACCAAGAGAATCCCAAATGATGAACCATGCCACCTAGGGTGGGTGAGGGATTACGTCCTGAAAGGGATCACCTCCACAGAGATTTGTTATTCTCTCAGTATCTCTGACCATTAGCCTTTCACTTCAGACTCAAGGATTTCTATGTGTGTTGTATTCTCTATAGTGTATCCAATTTATGAAGGACATCAAACTTCGCTACTAACCAATGCTGTACTGTGGCGCTACCTGTAGACGCATCAAGATCCATATACAAGCTGTCCGAGCAACCCATCCAAAAATGCTACTTCATGTAGAGTTGGGGTTCTGTTGGGCTCATGCTCACTAAGGAGGCCTTTTTGGCAAGATCTGTGCGGTTCCGAGGATACTTCCATTATATATGTCCTGTAAATTCCACTTAATAATCTGGCAAATAAAATAGGACTGCCTCAATGCTACCAAGGTACTGCCCTTGATCTACTACAGGGTGGCATCCCCTTCAGATACCCTTTGCATGAGTGCCAGGTACAAGCTGCGCATAATTTTGGAATGGATGGTTCTTTTAAGACTTCTGCAAATGATGAAATAGAGGAAATAGTTTGCTCCAAGATGGCTACCTTGAACATCAACTTTACCTCTCACTTAACTAGTTCCAATGTTTTTCAGATGCTTACCATGCCCATGTATTGGTAGTCAATGCAGTAAAATAATTTTACCACAATTTTCATGAAGTCAATGTTTTATCTCTTAGCATGAAGTTAAGTCAGTTATACCATGGAGGGTGCAGCAAATTGCTGGCTGAAGTTTGTGGCTAAAACGCTCATTCCATTGCCCCATCACAATCTAGTCACCATCGGAGGTACTCTTCACAAGTTGGTCCTAAAGGGTCACCTAATATGAGTTACTTCCATTTACTCATGGTTGAGGGCCATGACGCGAATGAGTTTTGAAAGTAATTGAATGTAGGTTGGATCATATGGTTTTGTTGGGGGCACAGAACAGGCAGGTCTGTATTACAAGAAAGTTGTTTTGAAGCCATATTGAACAGATACATAGTTAGGGTTTGGTGGTTATTCAGACTCCGTTTGGGCTGGCTTGCGTACTATTTTAGGTGCAGACTTCACAGATAACTCAACTTTTAGACACCTGTGATAAGCTGATTGATGCCAAAGAGGTTTTAACTGCGCCCCCCCCCACCCCCCAAAAAAAACGCAAGGACAGTGGGTTCAAGTCACCCAGCATTTAGAAAAAACATTCCATGTTTTTTTAAACCCGTCCAATGCTAACTTTGCTAAGCAGCCTTCTCCTCTCCCACCCAAAAGGCAAGGACAATGGGTTCAAGTCACCAAGTATTTAATAAAACATTCCACGTTTTTTTAGCCCGTCCGATGCTAACTTGGCTAAGCAGACAATTTAGCTTCAGTCCTCAAGTGGCAAACTTAATTGGTGCCACTAAATGTTTATGATTAGGTTTTTGGAAAGCGCATGACTGCCCTAGGGCTTTCCCAGTGCTTATTGGAAGTGCTGACAGCAGGAATGAGTGGCTACAGGGGGAGCACAGCCATGCCTTGAGCTAGTACATTTGAAATAGTAGAAAGAAGTTGGAGATGACTCAGAGTTGAGGTAGAAGACATATTGAGAGGTATAGGGTGGAAATAGGATAGTGTGTTGGATATGCTGAATTAGAAGACAGTAATAAACATATAAATCCGGAAGTACATGTAAAGTTTATAGATGCATGAAGTAAGTATATGTACATCAAAGATATTGATAGAGGTATAGGGTAGTGCATATAATATATATTTATTTGTAGGAAAGTAAATAATATATAGACCCCAGCACATGGAAGGTATATAGTAAGTATGTACAAGTAGATGATGCATTTGATTAACTGGTTTTGAAGTGTTGTACTCAAAAATGTTTTAACTTGATACTCGTCTCACGCCTTTTCTTATTTGAATTGGTGTGTTGGAATCTATACATTATGTATATCTGAATTCGTATCATGGGATTCTGATGACATGGATGTATTTGTATCTTTCACTTTTTGATGACCTGCATTTTTATTTACTTACATCATCCTAATATAGCGTATTGGAATTTCTGCAAACTATTTGTTTGAATTCGCATCATGGAATTTTCTAAATTTCTAACGCATGGTGATGTTTGAATCATATATTGTTGGATGACCTTCAACTGTATTTACCTTACGTCTAGATACTGCCCTGAAGAAGTTCTTGCCTTAAAGAACGAAACGCGTGGGCTGATTTCTCGTTTTATGAAAGAAACACATAAGAATAAAAGGAACTCTAAGGACTTATCAAGTTTGGACTTTTTACTGGTGCGCCTTCCTATTTTGTTAAAAGTCGAAAATGTATTTAATAAACAATCATTCTACATGTTCATACAAAGCAGTACAAATATAGGTACATATCTATAGTACAAATAAATGCTTATATAGAGGGATACGATGTATATTTCTGCCTATCTTAAGCATCTAGTAGGTAACATAAGGGATGTAAGAGCTATATTTTTAAGAGGACCCCTGCTATTTATTGCTTTAGGTTCCAAGCACAGAGGTTTAAACGTGATCCTTAAACTAGACAGCTTATGAAGCCGTTTCAAAGACACTCACAGATTTGCAGCTTGGGATTTTGAGAAGTAGCCTAGCAGCGCATATGATACAACCTTATTTTAGGACACCACGAGGGATTGAATCACAATTCTTCTTAGATGTTACAAGATTAACACTAAAATCTTTCAATCGTTTTAAGTAAGCAGCAAGCTTTTTTGCTTGAAGGTCCATAGTAGTGCTTTATCCATCCACATGCCCAAATTCTTAATGGGAGAGTTGGGGACAGGAGGATTTCCCATACCTCTGCCAACTGAGCACAGGCCCAAGACAAGGATGGTTACACAATCCAAACCTCCTGTACAATTTGCCAGTGGGCGCATATAAACATGTAACAAAGTGGAGCAGTGACGAGGACTGCAGCACCCTATATATAGCTGGCGAAAACCAGGTGGTGTCTTTTTATGATTTGAAAGCATCTACTTTTTAGAAAGGAAGTGAGCAACTCCAGTGCTTTATCTTGGATCCTAACTTCCCCTAAGCCTTTTTTTTCTTCCAGAATTGTGTTTATGGTATTGAATGCTGCACTTAAGTCTAAGAGCATGGATGGATTTTGTGACGAGAAGAGATAGCGGCAAAAGGAATTTGGCAGTTAAGCCACTTTCTTAATCATTGGGAGCCCATCATTTGTGATCACTGCACACAACGCATTTGTGTAGTGCCCTGGCAAGTGAAAAACGATTTAATCTGGCAGAGGATACATGGATAAAATGGAATCTTGATATTTCCCCAATACACTAGTGGGTTTCTAAGAAAACGCAAAGCAGGATGTTCGCACCAAAAGGCAACCCTGTGTGGCAGGTGAGGCAGACTTGAAAGGTACTAAGCAAAAGTAGGTTTACGGGCAGCACCACCTTGAAGCAGAGGGCAATGTATAATTTAATTGTGTAGGATTAACAGTTCCTGCCTTAAGAGGCCTTGGCTTTTAGATCATTACTGCCATCTATTTGTCAGCTTGATTGACTTTTGACATGGTTATATACCTGGGAATAACATTGCTAGCATGCATTCAACATACAGTAATGGGTGAGGAACATTTGTATCGTCACCAGCACTGCCCAGAGAAATATTTAGAAAATTTCACTGACATATTCGCCTTGAAGAAGTCCTTAGGGACGAAACGCATTGGCTACGGTCGTGTACGTTTTAAGATTAAGAATAAATAACCTTTATACAAAGACCTGCTGAATGGATTTCAATCTTGTTGAATTTGACCATTATTGACTTTGTGTGGAGTGCTGGACCATTGGGTTTTATTTTAAATTGTGGAAATTTCCCTTGGAAGCTTGAAGGGTATTGAGCTTCAGGTCCTTGGCACCCTGAGATAATTTCAATAGGCGCAGTGATTATTGCCCCATACCGTGTGTACCTTGTTTTTTTTTATTATAAATCAAGAAGCAGCAGGAATTAAAAATATGAAGTAACAGTTGGAATTGAACTTTTTTCTCCGCCATACAATCTCCTCCACCGATTCCTTCAAATAGGAAGTGACAAAATCCTGATGCTCAAGATCCTGCCCTATAAGGCCTTGTCGAATAGAGGGCAGTAATGAAGTCTAAAAGCCATCTTGATTGACTTTTGACATGGTTATATACCTGGGAATAACGTTGTTAGCATGCGTTAAAGATACACATGTACGAATGTTCCTCACCTATTACTGTATCTGCCCTACCCTTTTGTGAAGAGTTACGATACCTACAGGCACGCGCCTTGCATAATTATGTAGCGGCTGTTTTGCTTTCAAATACTGTATCCTCTTACCCAAAATGGAGAAGCATTTTGGCACCCGCAAGGGTCACGTTCACACTATACAAAACTTTATAGTAAAATAAAAATCTAAATCGCAGTCAGGTTACTCTACAAAGGAAGCTTCACAAAAACTCATGTGTTGGCGCCAATGGTTTCTGTGGCTTGACTGCAGATTCGGAAGTTAAAAAAAAAGTTTTCAAATTTGAACCAACCGAAATTCCCATTGGCTGCCCTTATAGAACCTTGTTTTCCTTATGTGATAGGAATGTGCAAGTTATTTTAGCTCAGGGCCAGATGCTACAAGATTTACGTTTTATAACTATCAACCACTGCACAGAAAAATGGAAGTGGTGTAAAACCCTTGCAAGGTTAAAAAAAACGATCAATTTGGATACAACGCATGTACACAACACCAAATGGACGAAAATCGGGACATAAAAGCAGATAGACATTTGTAACCAGGTGAACTCAATTGCTGGTCACTTTGCAATGCGTTTTGCGTCAGTCATTAGAGGAGGATGTCAAGACCGCTGTACAGATAAGGCATTGCGATATGGGTGGTATACTACTTTAAGGGGATCCAAGGCTGCCCCACAAACGATCCCAATGCATAACTAATTTTGTTTTGCAACATTTCCCATAGCACCACACACGTGTCAAATAAGGAGGAAACACGCCTAATAGTAGGGACTAACATTCCAGACATTCACCTCACCAGGTTGCAGGGCTGTTTATTTCCGACTTATGATATTGCAAACACGTATGGCTTGCAGTCCATGGGCTACGAGGCGACAGGGACATGAAGCACAAATGGCCAAGTGCACAAGTATATAGGGACGTGTCCATGGGAAGGATAAGAACCAAGCAATAAATATAAAAAAACGGGGCTTAAGACACTCAAAATTAATACGAATGGCAAAAAAGAAGTCATTTTGGGTCGCTAGTAACTCGATCTAGTCCGCATACTTGTTAACAGCACCAGTAAAAGGTGGCATTCTTACCTACAGCAGCTGCTTTCATCTGCAGCGACAGGTATTCCATCCGTGTTTTGGGGTGTTACACGATTTTGCACAAGTATCCAAACTCATTAAACCAAGAAACTGGCTGAAAGGCGCACTTCTTCACGCCAGGAGATCAAACTATTTATGCGGACAGAGGGCACAGCACTGCCGAATCCAAAAAAAGACAGGTTGCATTACTTTCAGCCTTGAACGAGAACTATTAGTGTAAGCACAAGCAGCACTTGTAAATGTATGCAACATGCAACTTTATGCTCAAACTTTTAAAGAAAGACTTCAGGCATCACCCCCTCTGCTCTTGAACAGTTAGGAAAATATCCGGGTCTGAAAATTTGGAATCAACCTAAATTAGTTTAGATGAAGTTTCCGTGAATTGGGTTAATTTTTGTGGCATGTGACAGGCCGGGTTTGGCCGCTAACGCGAGTCCTTTCATTTAAAGGAACCTTCGAACTATGAGCTAGAAACAAAATTTCAGTGTGCGAAAATCTGCAGATGGTGAATTGTGTCAAGATGCAAATCTATAATGCGAAAATCGCAGCGATCCTCTAATCGCATGATTCTATGTACACTGCCCAAATATAAACAATCACCGCTATAATGTGCTGTATTCTGCAATAACCCTAAATCGCAATGTAACTGGTGGGCACCGAAGAGCCAAGTAAATTTACCGCACAGAAACCCGCGGTAGTTTCGTCTTAGTGCGTGCCTCCTTGAGGTACACACTAGCAATCCGCTGTCTCCGATCATTGCCCTCGGGCGGTTTGTTTAGTGTTACATACCGTCCACCATGAATTTTACTCGCACAGGGCACCACTTAAAACATTCAAGGATCTTGAGGTCACAGCACAACTCTGATGGTTGCGGTGTGAAGAGGAACCCTAAAATGATGCATAACATACCGTGTAAGTATTTGTAATGCGCACAAAACGAAACAAACCCTTAGTTTGTTCGACCGCATAGTCACAGGTTCAAATCCCGGCAGGTACAATCAGCCTTTCATCAATCAGAAGTCGATAAATAAGTGCACTTGCCAATATGCCTACAGGTTAACGTGCGCTTTACAATATCCACGTCATGCTTCATCCTAGGGTTTCTCATCACACCACAACCACCAAAGTTGTGCTGTGGCCTCCAACTAGAGGTGTGAGAACCTGATTTTCAATGATGCCCTGTGCGAGTATAATGTATGGGGGAGTTGAGCAGAGTCTGTATCACTAAATCTAAACAAGCCACCCTAGGACCTGGCAGGGCAATGATCAGGGAAAGCGGATTGCTAGTGTACCTCAAGGAGTAACTTAAGACCCAACTAGTGGGGGTTTCTGAGCGGTCATTTATTCGGGGTCTTTGGTGCCCACCAGTAATATTGCAATTTTATATTTTTGCAGATTACACCACAACGAAGCTGTGATTTATAGGCAGGGCGATTTTCGCATTATAGATTTGCCGCATTTGATAGAATCTCAAACAGTTCAAAGGTTCCTAAAAATGCAGTGACGCGTGCTGCTGCGTCCGATAAATGACCCCACCCCTTGTTGAAGGGTAATATGAGGGCAGAACATGTTGACACTAATTTAGCTTCACCTAGGGATATAGTTTACCAGCATTTCATTTGGTTTTAATCCTCTCCCCAAAAGATAATTGAGGCTAGTCTGATTTAGCGTCAATTTCAAGTCGCATACCGTCACACCATGCTCAACTCCCATACATTTCACTGCATACATGGAGCCACGAGAGTTTGTTTGTAGTTAGAGGAACACGGGCATATTATCAAGAAACAGTTAAATGATCACCGCTTTAGCAGCAGAAAACTGCCGCTAAATCGGGGATAATTTTAACTCCATGCTTCATAATATGCCCCCTATGATTAATATGCCACCTTACGGTGGATGAGGGTTTTTATCGTACAAAATTAAGCACTAGGACTACAAATTTGGGCAATGCCATGGGTACGTGCAGAGATTAACAGCACGGTACACACCAACACGAGTGAACAACTGGACAAGTGTCAGCATGCCCTGCATTTACCATAATGCATTGGGGTGAACAGAGTAACAGAATGAACCGTGCTCCTACCTTTCATTTTGTTGTAAACGTATGGTACTGAACGCAGTACCTACATACAACGCTGCAATTAGGTTCATTATTTTGCCTACCGCAGGCACGTGATCTTCTACAAACGTTTGCGATCTTAAATTTGCTGTAAAATGCATTCAAACTAATGTCTCCCATGCAAAAGGCAACTTAAATGATTCGGGTAACTGTCAAATCCCAATGGAAACACATTCTGTTCGCCTGTTCTTGATCAAAAGGCTGAAACAAGTGCTGTTTTTACCTGTGATGGTAGCATGAACATGGTTTGGGGATGGTCACCTGTCTACTTGCAGTATAATGTGAAATAAACGCACTGTACATGCCGCGTTTGGACAGCGCGAGGAAGATTCCCTTGATATCGGTTATAATTCACCGCGGTTATTTCCTAAAAGAAAGGATCGAGAGTTGAATACGCACAACTTAAAGTGGCCTCAATTTCAATTAACCTGAGCAATAACAGCATCTTTACCTCGTTCGTCGTATGTAAATAGCCGCAGCTGCCAATCGCACTATACAAGTGTTGATCTACTGGGGGGTGTCCAACGTCTTTGGTTAGCCACACTTCCATTGGGAGAACATAAATTAAGGTTTTAAAATTCAACTAAATGAAAGCAGAAATGCAATAGGATGGAGAGAAGCCAAGATTTTCTCTCAACCTGACCTTTTACAGACTGCTTTTCAGACATATCTGATTGTTCAGCATTTAGGATAAACCGCCAGCTGTTGGAACCAAGAAAGAAAAAATGTTAAAACCACCAAGAACTGGCAGGGCCAGTTATATTATTTCAGCCTATTAATAACACTGGAGGACTAGTTTTAAGTCTTGCTTGCACACCTACCCAGCACAAAATTAGGGTAACAATTATCTGCATACCCTCGTACCCCGACCCAAAAAACAAGCTCTGTAACTGCATTTCAAAGTACCATGTTTTTATTTATTTTAAATTGCAACCTCAGGAAAACAGTGCAAATCATACATATGCAAGTAGGCATTTTTAGCTTTTAAAATGTTAAAGTACACATCACGGCATTGTTTTTAACAATCTGGATATAATTAAGATCTTCAAGGTCGGTGAATTTCGAATGTGGAAGGGGTGGGAAACGGTTAGCCACAGTTATGAGACTGGTGGAGATGCGCACTTGCAATGTGCAGGTTTGGATATCGCACTATTAGGCTAAGTAGAGAGTTGCGCTTTAATACTAGGGAACAGATTAACAATGAAAGTGACTCCATGGGGGTGCGCCGCCCCTTAAGGCTCAGGGATGTCGCAGGCACCTTTGCATCATGGTGCAAGGATGCCTGCATCATGGGGAGATTGTTTTAGGGCAGGAAGGGGCACCTTCCTGCACTAAAACAAATGCAGGCATTTTCCTCTTTTAATGCGCGCTTTACGATGCAGCACGCATTGAAAGGAAAAAACGAGAAATTAAAACATTTTTATTTCGGCATAGTACTTAAAACGCATTTCTAGATTCCTCGCAATATGGAAAGGTCTGTTCAGGTTTCGTGTTAAGGGGGCGTATCTACAAGGATAGGAAAAGCCACGCACGATGGCTTTTCCTGCCCCTGTAAACAGAGCATTAAGATACGCAACAAGTCACAAAAAGTGGCATAGGGTGCTTTCACATACTAAACATCAAACATTACATTTTATACCTAGACATTAAAATGCATGCCCTTTCCAAAGTGTTCCCGGTTTTCAACTTCACCAATGCCAAAAAACTAGATCTCAGAATATGATGAAGTAAATTGGAAATACAGAGCATGTTATTCATAAGGTGAAAGTGGGGAGACTGATTGTTACCACTTAACTTTTGTAAAGACGTGTCCAGACGTTGTTGGTCAGCAAAGTTATGATTGATTCGTGTCTTCAGAAGCATTTCAGTCCTCAGACTGCCCAGTCAGCTACAGCCTACCGAGATTTAGTTCTCCTAAAGCAGGCATGGCCGCGTTTAACTTCCCTGTAAACAGCAAATGTTGTTTAGAGCAGGTTTATCAACCCCCACCCCGCTCCCAACCACCCTCCACTATGGATGAGTGAACCCCTGAAGTATCATGGTCTAACCCACGCAGTTTCCCAGCTGAGTATTTGAAACAACCCCTACTCAACCTTCCAATGTGTTCCTATACCGGGCTTGGTTTTCACACAAAGACCGATCGTAAGGGTGCAACAAAGATCCTAAAAAAAAAAAAGCATACATATTTCAGTAACTATTGGTTGCTCGATCCTACATTAACATTTAACTTTAATTTACATCACTTTTTTCAAAAGTCAACCCTTATATATCCGCGCTTTTAACAAGGCGCTCGAGTATAAATGTTCCAGTACCCCTCCATGCTCTCCGCAAAGGACTTTAGAGGAAAGTTTTGCCCTAAACGGCATATTGTAGAAAAGCATTTTTTTACTGACAATGAATCAATTACCATAGTAGTGCTGGTCATTTCAACTAAACCCCTTCAGAACGCCCACCCAAACGTATACAGATCAAATGTAAACAAAACCGTGCAAAGAGCCGCTTCCAAAATGTTTTGCTGGAAATCGATGGTCTCAAGTGGGATCAGGGAACAGCCCGGGGTGCCGTTTATTAGTCCAACTCGCCACCGAGATCAGCAGGCACAGTTCATTTTGAGAAGACCAGGCATTAGGTATCAGTCCGTTAACAGTTCGTGTCATTCCGAGAGCATCAAGAACTGTCCATGCGAGCTCTCATGTTTGAGTCCAATGCTGTAGATGTGCAGGTTTCCGCATCTCCTCGACCGTGGCTGTCGACGAATCCTTGTCTGGATGAAGTCCGTTGAGTTGGCCCTACACTACTTCAGCCCAGGGTGTGACAGTTTAAGATAAAACTGATTTTTAAAGCCCTACCAACGCGCGTCACTGCGCCACAGCTGACCTACGTGACAAAGCCCGAGTGCATCACTCCGGAGGGCGTGGCCGCCTTCGGCGCACTGCGCAAAATAAATGCCGCCATCTTGTGTCCGGGGACCTACGGGAGAGGCCATCTGTTTATACCTCGGTACCGCACCCCTCCCCGAAGACTACTGAAAGGGCCGCAGCCAATACTACAACCTTTCGACTTGTTTACCCTACGATACACAACCAACACCCCTCCCGACAAAGTCACTCGGCTCATTGCACCCCATCTGGTGCGCTTGCGTCATCGCCCCGGCCGCCATTTTGTCTCAGTGCCGCCTCCCCGGCAGAGAATTGATTCCCCAACTGGACGCGGCTGACAGGTCGAAGACCCCTCCACCCCCCTACTCTAGGGCCCACGGGCGCGTCCGCCATCTCACGCATCACTACCGGCGTATGCACCGGGGAGACAGCGTCATCTCCTCCGCCTCTCTGGACAGCGCGACGGCCATTTAGTGCGAGAAATGCTTCCGCGCCCACCTCAATTCCAGGGACCGCAGCCGCCACCGACTATCGCCGGACACCCCATCTCGAGGGCGGAAGGGCGCGGCCCCAATTTCGCACGTCACTATAGGTTTTTTTTAACCCTACACAGCCTACGCCTGTAGCGGAAGTAGCGCGTCATCTCTGCCCCAACCACCATTTTGAATGAGAACAGCCGTACTCAACCACCAGTCACGAAATAGCCCAATGTATCTATCCATTCTCAGGCTAGAGATATTTGCGGCGCTCGCCATTTTGATCCACGCTGGTCACCCTTTCCCCACCGCCGCCATTTTGTGCTTCGCTTCACCCTCTCCGGCACGCCTCAGAACGCAGCCGCCATTTTGTGCTTCGCTTCACCCTCTCCGGCACGCCTCAGAGCGCAGCCGCCATTTGGTGCTTCGCTTCACCCTCTCCGGCACAGCCGCCATTTTACGAGTCGACAGAACCCTCCCAAGACCCCCGTTTTTACTCTTCGCCGAACCCCTCTGCGGCTCCCTTAGAAGACACATCCGCCATTACCCTCGCAGTTAATTGCGTCCCCGCTCACAAACGTCGCCTGTACCGGCGGCCATTTTGAGCCTCGCTTGAGCCCCTCGCCTTCAACTCTCATCGGGTCGCGTTGGCAGACGGTGCAAACGTTTTAAACGCCTTTGCTTATACAAGAGGACCCTCCGCACGTTAACTCGACGTACTTTATAAGAGACACCCAAGACCAAACAGATAGCTGTATATTCTTATAACACTAACTTCGTACAGCTAGCTGCACCGACACTTTTCCCCATGAAAAAGACAGCTCGAAGGCGTCCACAGCTCCATACAAGGTACCAGTTCCTACACAAACGCAACGGGTTCACCGAAAGCATCTTATTGTGGAAACCTAAAGGCGTTCCCGCGCCTCACGAGCTTTTAAAATAAGCCCTTTTCAAATCTAACATACAAACAACCCCGGCTAACTGCTCCCGCTGGCCCTCCTACCACGAATCTGCATCTTAGCGACTAACTACTCCCGCTGGGCCTCCTACCACCAATCTGTATCTTAGCGAGTAACTGCTCCCGCTGGGCCTCCCACGATGAATCTAGTAGTGACTTCGACCACGCAGGCTCTTATATAGAGTTCAAATTTGAGTCTCCTTCCGCAGAAAGAAAAAAAGTCCCTTAAAGGGTACGCCCCGTTGTGCAATTGGACTAATGGCTGTTAGCAGCGCGCGTAGTGATATGCCAGATTTTCTGAGAACGGTGATGCCTGTTTTGTTAAACAACTGTGAAGACGCATAGGCTCGTGACCAGAATGGCACCAGCCGCAGCACATACGTGTTGTCAATAGCTGGAACACCACAAAGCAATGAAACAAGCACTGGCAAAACCAATATGAGTATCAGTAGTAGCCAAGCCAAGTTTCCCAGTGCGTAACAAAGGTCCCCCGCAGCCCCTACGGTGCGGGGAGGGATCCCCGAGCTCCAGGGGCCCCTTCAGTACAGCACCTTGTTGGCAGAGCTCCTGAGTGTGATAGGAGGGGGGCCCCTTCCTGTACTGTGCAGGTGGGCCCCCTCAAGTTTCGTTATGCCACTGAAGTTTACGCATGCCAACATTTTAGAGCAGGCAAGTGGGAGATTTTTTTTTTTTAAATGGAGAATGTATTTTTCCCTATCGACTTCGAAGTAAGCAGAGGCAAATCTGCCTAAATCGGGTCGATTTGCATGTAAGGTGACAGACAATCAACATTTCATCTTTGACTGTTTAATAACATAGCGAAAACAAAAACAGAGTTGTAAATCTGATTTTTTTGTATTGTACTTTGTAAAACTGCCAAAATTAAAAAGTTGAGGCCTGTCACAGGCTCTACCCCCCCCCCCCACCATCTCATACATGCTAACATTTTAAGAAAGGAAAGTAAGACATTTAAACAAATAAACGGCAGAATGAGAATAGATTTCCCCCATTGACTTCTGTTGAAGCATAGGCAATTTCAGATGGGAGACAGCCAAAATAAGCAGGTTTTTAGCTTCAACAATCAGAAGTCTCCTGCCTGAATCAGGTCTGTTGGCATGCTATGCAATCAAGTGGGGGTAGAGAACAAAGGTGGGTGTTAGTTAACGGGATAGTAAAACAAGCATTTACAATGCAATGGTCTCGGCATTGGTAAAGTTAGAGCTATTGGCATTGCTCATGACATTATTTTTATTTATGTTTTTGTTTTTAAAACATTTAAAGAAACGGCATTGTCATGAGCACTGCCAATAGCTCTAACTTTAACAATGCCGAGACCGTTGCATTGTAAATGCTTGTTTAGGCATAGAGAGATTTAAGTGATTTGCCCAGAATCACTGAATGTTGAGCTGACGCGGAGACTCAAACCTGGTTCTCCAGTTCCAAACTCTGAAGATTTGGCCGTAATACCACATCCAGCCACACAGACTTTCACTGCAAGTCCGCTGAAATACCAGGAGGGGAATAAAAACTGATGCAGCAGTTTGCCCCGAGCCCCACACAGTTTTACCACCCTGTCTACAGTTCTGCAAAACGTCAGACGGGATGATGCTTGGGAGTTGTTGTACTGCATTGAAACGCTACGCGATTTCTCGGCTCCCCACTGCGAGTTTCTCCCTCGCCCCACTGTTGGTCTCCCCCTGACCCAATGCCCGTCTCTTTCTAAAGCAGGCTTCTCCAATGAGCAGCTCTCCACCTGCCTCTACGTAGCTCTCCTGTGTTCAGCCCGGCATAGTAAATTAGAGGCTTTTGCTTGGCTGAATTAAGATATGTATATCAAAACCGAAACATGAATTTGAGACACAAATGTGTGCATTTGCATGACTCATAAGTTCAGAGCCTAATGTTTAGAGAAAAATATTTTAAATGCTGATAAATCATGCGGAGTGGGAAAGACGTATTGCTAATATGATCACCTGGGTGCCAGGGAAGTATGTATTACCCATGCAGGGGCATTCCAAATTCATAAGGCCTTTTTACATTACAGCCGGCAGTCTTGTCTGATAATCTGGGGTGACCACTGCTGTTAATAATGCATGGGGGGGCCACTAATGTAATCGTGCCTCATGAGGTCACTATTACTACACTAATAATCTTCAATAGTAGCTCGGGATTTGGAAACTTTTTACACAAAATGCAGTGGTGTAAAAATCCAATATGTCAAATGAAATATGAAAACTTGTTCACAAGCCGCAGTGATGTATTTAAAATGTTACACAGTGCCCTGTGAAATATGCTTCTATGTTTTGCAATGGGCCATTGCTTAATAAAGTTCTAATCACGAAAGAAACAAAGCCTGAATATTCTCAATCCGATAAGCGCTGTTTGTTGGCTGCATACTGCAGAGAAGACCTTTATTAATGGCTCCCTTCTGAATACAGAATTAGTTTTCAGTAAAGCATTGGTTTCTTTTCTGAAATTTTTAACTATATATCCAGTAATTAGCTCTTGTTTTACACAACACACAAAATAAAAAAATCAAATGGCTCACTATTTTGCTCACATTTTCAATGAACATTTCGCCTTTTTAAAAAATAAACCTGCTTAACTGTCCTCAATTAAACTTATAATACATACAAAGCACTTGGCCGCCTGCCTTGTGGTTTCACCCAGCTTTAGGCCAGGAGCTTTCTGTCATCACACCATAAACACGCATAAAAGATGTTAATGCCTTCCACTGATCCTCATTTCAGTGACCACCATTCCCCACTAAAGAAAGTGTTAGCAGGGATTTATAAATTAAGCGAGGGACCAGAAAACGAAAAAGGCCAAAACATTTCTACAGCACGCTCAAAACGAGCTAAGTAATCTTTCCGACCTTCTGAACATGTTAAATCATTTGGAGAAAAAAAAATCATACCCCGAGGCATCCAGATGACTTGCTCACTTAGTTCAGAAGACAAAAATAACTTTCTGTGACTAATGCAAGCACCAACAGAGCTTACACACATTCACTGTTGCAAAACCCAGTAATTGGGAGGTTTTTTCCTTAGTCAAGATTGGAATACATGAAAACAGTTTATGTAGCAATTTTATGGAACCTTTGCACAACACACATAAATTAAAAATAAAACGGGGGAGAGCAAGGGACTGGGACAAAGATTCATTCAAGAACACACAAGCAGGCCATATGAATCACTCTGCAACTTCCCTAACCCACAAGTCCCACATTTTTCAGCGGCTGGGGCCACCGCAAAACTGCATCTAAAGGCAAAACTCCACCTAAAGGAGCCAGGGGCTCACGAAGTATGCATATATTCCAAAGAGAAACTGCGATTTCGTCACTCGCACTTATAGCTAGATATGTTTTGAACAAGGCGACGTCACACAACTCCGTCCTTCGAAATGAAGGTTAATTATCGTCATCAGTGCTGCACTTTGGAAGAGATGGGTCTCCCTGCAGAGGGTGAACTGGCGGATGGGCGCAGGTGTCACACCGTGAGGATGCAAGCAAATGCAAACATTGTGAACATCCGGAAAAGGGAGGAGGGGCTAAAGGGGGTCATGTCAGAGGGTGGCAGTGGTGTAGCGAATAGGGCGGTCGAGTGATGAAAATTGGTACATGGGGTGGGTGTAAGGTCACAAAGGGGACGACAGCTGGTTGGGTAGAATGAAAGGTTGCAGGGTGGAGCAGACAAGGAAGAGCAAGGTTATATGGCCAAGAATTCTGGCACACGAAACAGACAGGCATATAGTGCGAATGAAGGGTGGCACAAGTAAGAGACAGGGGTTTCCAGTAGGAATGAAGGCTGGCATAAGCACTATGAGGTGGAGGTACAGCGAGGAGGGTGGTAAAGAAAGAGAATATAAATGGCACAGACTGGAAGGAGGGTGGTGGTGCTGGAAGGAGGGTGGTGGTGCTGGAGTGTGGCTGGCAGTGCGAGCAGAGTGTAATGGGCACGGAAGGTGGTATAGGCCGTCAGGAGGGTACTACAGGAAGGTGAGGGTGGTAGTATAGGCAGGAAGGTGAACAGTACAGAGATGATGGATGCAGAGGGACACAGAAGCAGGGTGATATGGAAAGGAGGGCTGTATAGACAAGAGTGAGGGTGGTACAAGGAGCAGGACCGTAGGGGTGTTAGACAGGAGGACACGAAGCAATGCGGGTTGTGGGGATCGGACAGGCAGGAGGGGACAGCAGAAAAACGATGGGTAAGGTGGTGCAAATCAGAGAGTCAGGAAGCAGAAAAGTGGGACAGGCCAAATAGTGAGTAAGGGACAAAGCAGGGTAGTGCGAGGTGGTGGGTAGGAAGGTCCTAAAGGCAGGTAGGAGAGTGCTATACTTGTAACAGAGGTGTAAGGGGATGGTGCAAAGGCCAGGGCGGCATTAACAGCACAGCCCTCCCCCCAGCAACAGGGCTATAGAGATATTTACAGTATTTAAAGGGAAGGGGTGGCACAGGCAGTAGAAGAAGTGCAACCAGGGCAAATGGGGGCCCTTGCAAATAAATGCAACCGGGTAAAGGAGAGGCATTGAGTGGGTACCGGGGGGGTGGAGGATAAGGGTACACTCAGCGGGGAAGAGAGGGAGACTGTCTCTGATGAGGGTACTGACAGGAGGATGCTAATGATGGGGGACGGAGTAAGAAGAGGCCTGACAGGCACGAGAGATGCAGGATAATAAAAAAAAAAAAGAGGACCGCCAGCTGGCCACAGGAGGCGATTGTGACAACATCCACAGACAGCGGGACAGCCAGAGATGGGTCGGGTGAGAAGGGCACAGTGAGGACGGGAACAGAGTAAAGAAGAGGGGTGAGAGGCACAGGGCACCCTCAGGGACCCAATCACTCACCACGTAGGAGGACCCGCCCTCCCCGCTGCGGGTCTTGGTCTCTGGGATGGAGAAGTGCATGTCCCCCTTCTCGCGCGCCCCGCTCCTCTCCAGGCACGGCACGCGCACCCTCTCCAGGCACGGCACGCGCCGTCTCGCGCCTGCCCCTCCCACACCTTCCCCTCTCCTGGAACGCGCCGGGCACCCTGGTGCAAACAACTTCTCGCCACTAACTTCCGGTCGCCATCATGGATTGGGAAAGGAGCCCTCAAGGCAGAGGTGGCGCGATCCCACTCAAGGCAGAGGTGGCGCAATCCCAGTGGTAGCGGTTTATGAACGTTAACTGCGCCAGAACTAGTGTTCGCAGCGAAGAATCGGTTCTTGAACATACGGATGTGTTATCTTGCAGGCACATTTTGCCTTTCGGATACAGTTCGTAGTGTTGTATCATAACATTGGGAGGCTATACAATATAAATAACAAATACAGCACCCCTGTACGTCCGTGTTTGGCTCGGGAAAACATTACAAATGTGCGTTGCATGGTAGCCATTGTCGAATCAGGCACAATCTCAAGGCCGTATGACTTATCACCGCTTGTACGTTATGCCGCTATGGCCGTGTCCTGACTTTAACATGGCGTCGAGAGAATTTATCCAACCCTAAAGAGCCGATTGAAGTAGATAAACTACTCCTACGCCGCAAATAAGCTA
This sequence comes from Triturus cristatus, assembly GCF_964204655.1. Taxonomy (NCBI): domain Eukaryota; kingdom Metazoa; phylum Chordata; class Amphibia; order Caudata; family Salamandridae; genus Triturus; species Triturus cristatus. The sequence continues at coordinate 1,218,801,601 of NC_140582.1, read as the reverse complement.
AAGCATGTATAAATAAATATCAAAAGATGGCGCATTTTGGACAAACAAGCGCAAACAATTGCTCTGGAACCTGGCAGAAAACCCCAGCAACAGCACCGGAAGACACCACCGCCTTTCTCCGAGGCAGAGCAGAAATGCCTCGGAGAAAGGCATCGTCCTTTTCGGATTCGGGGGCGTGTTTTGCTGTTGTCTCCTCCCTGAGACTTCTCGCAAAAAACACGCCCCGATCCGAAAAGAACGGGGCCTAATGTGAATGACTGACCTCTTCTCCAATGGCTGGCCAGCATTCAAGAGGCCAGCCAATGGAGAACAGGGGAGAAGAGGGGCGGGTTCAAGCCCCTCTTCTCCAAGTCATTAAATCTCGGAGCGAGACTGCGCAAGCGCAGCCTTCGCAGCCGAGACCTAAAAATGAGCATGATGTCAAGTCAACAACCACTTTGCAACTTTGTATATTTTCACCAACCGACTTCTGCTGGCCACCTGATTGAAAATTTGAACTTGAAACTGGGTCTCCATGACAACCAGCATGCATTTAGGCCCTTAGACTTGTCCCTCATGTGTCCCCTATGTAATTTCACTATACACACACAGGTACGGTGCGTTCCACGCCCCTAGGGCACCACTTCTCCAGTGATACGGTCTGTACACGCGTGTGTAGAGTCCGTATCACTATGGGAGTGCAGCCGTACATGTATGCCACCGTGATACAGTCCGTACAGGCGTGTGTAGGGTCCGTATCACTATGGGAGTGCAGACGTACGTGTACGCCACCGTGTACGGACCGTACACGCGTGTGTACGGTCCGTACCACTATGGGAGTGCAGCCGTACGTGTACGCCACCGTGTACGGACCGTACACACGCGTGTATGGTCCGTACACGACGGCGTACACGTACGGCTGCACTCCCATAGTGGTACGGCTCGTACACACGCGTGTACGGTCCGTACACGGTGGCGTACACGTACGGCTGCACTCCCATAGTGGTACGGACCATACACACGCATGTACGGTCCGTTCACGGTGGCGTACACGTACGGCTGCACTCCCATAGTGGTACGGACCGTACACACGCGTGTACGGTCCGTACACGGTGGCGTACATGTATGGCTGCACTCCCATAGTGGTACGGACCGTACACACGCGTGTGTACGGTCCATACACGGTGGCGTACACGTACGGCTGCACTCCCATAGTGGTACGGACCCTACACACGCGTGTACGGTGGCGTACACGTACGGCTGTACTCCCATAGTGGTACGGACCGTACACACGCGTGTGTACGGTCCGTACACGGTGGCGTACACGTACGGCTGCACTCCCATAGTGGTACGGACCCTACACACCCGTGTACGGTCTGTACACGGTGGCGTACACGTACGGCTGCACTCCCATAGTGGTACGGACCGTACACACGCGTGTACGGTCCGTACACGGTGGAGTACACGTACGGCTGCACTCCCATAGTGGTACGGACCGTACACACGTGTGTGTACGGTCCGTACACGGTGGCGTACACGTACGGCTGCACTCCCATAGTGGTACGGACCGTACACACGCATGTGTACTGTCCGTACACGGTGGCGTACACGTACGGCTGCACTCCGGCTGCACTCCCATAGTGGTACAGACCCTACACATGCCCTCAGAGCGTGTGTACGGTGCGTTTCACGGCTAACACAGGTGACAGGCGGCACACAGTAAGGAATTGAGCTGTCATACTTGGCCAAGGCTGGACATCAAGTCATTGTCAGTGCAGTCCCACATGTCTCAGGACTAGGTGTGTCAGGCTGTGATGCGCCACACATCCCCTTCCCACCTTTGACATGTGTGCATGAAGTACAGACTTGTTGCGCAATGCATCACTGGCATGGCACAGTCATCAACACCCGCAAGTGTCCCCTGATGCCATGTACACAGTATATTACACCTGACATGTAACTACCGGCGTGGCACGATGTGACTATGTCATGTGTGTGTCATGTGTTCCCATAAGCTTGCTGTTGGTGTACCGTCAAATGCATCTGCAGTTGCTGCATCCAAGATGTGTCTGTGTGTAGATGGGCATGGCACACCATTATGCACACCAGGACACATGTGGCATCAGACGTAACGTGTGTATGTATGCATCCCACATGGACTTGCGAGACAAGGACGTATCAGTGTAGTCTCAATGTATGTGTGATCTGTCTTGACATGTACCCCGTCATGGCAAGGTGTGTGGTCTGTCCTGTTCTTAACGGACATGTGACCTGTGCCTCTAGTGTTCCGCAACCTGTCTGTATGATTAACATACTTATTCTGCACATATGCGGATGTCTGGCACTCCTGTGATGCGTCTGCCTGTTCACTCACACTGGCACACAGCTCGTGTCATGCCATGTCATGTTGAGCTTGTGAATGCACGTTTGTGGCTGGCTCTTGGTAGGAGTGTCACCTGCCTGGCATACGTGTCCAGGATATGTTGCACAGACCTGACTCTGTATGTAGCAAATGTGTGTTGGCTGTTTAAAATGTGCTCAGTACATTGACATTGTTGTTGTAGTGTACTCACTCTTCGTTGTCCCTTCCAAATTACTGCAGGGCTCCGCCTCTACCCCGACCAATGCCAGACTTGGCTGCCCTGAGGGAACGTGACTGTATACGCCGCTATTGCTTCAGCCAACCGTTGATTGAGGAGTTGACCGGCCGGCTGGAAGCACACCTCCAACCGCGACACTGGTATCCTACTGCACTGACACCCAAGATGAAGGTGATGGCAGCCCTACATTTCTTTGCCACGGGTACGTTTCAACATACCATAGCTGAAGTTGGTGGCATGTCCCAGACCATGTTCAGCCGTGTCCTGCATGATATTTTAGAGGCCATGTTGGTTCACCTGGATGAGTTCATCCATTTCCCAACTCCTGAGCAGTTGACACGTGTCAAGGGTGACTTCTATGCCCTGGGAGGGATGCCCCATGTCATTGGGTCTATTGATGGGACACATGTGGCTTTGGTACCACCACAGGCACAGGAGGTAGCCTTCCGCAATAGAAAACATTACCACTCCATTAATGCCCTTGTCATGTGTCTTGCTAACATGGAGATTTCCCATGTCTGTGCCCGTTTTCCAGGACCAGCACACGATGCCTACATCATGAGGCGTAGCAGGGTGCCTGAAATGATGCTGCAGCTGCGCAACGAACGAGCATGTCTTGTTGGTGGGTATACTCTGTTACTCCTGTATTTAGCGTCATCTTTCTGTCTTACTGCTTCTCCTGACCCACTTCTGTCCATGATGTTTCCATGTAGGGGACTCTGGCTATCCCAACATGCCATGGCTGATCACGCCGCTCCGCAACCCCAGAACAGCTGCCGATCACCGGTACAACAACGCCCATGGGCGGGCCAGGCGAGTGATAGAGAGGACCTTTGGCTTCCTGAAAAGCCGATTCCGGTGCCTCCACAAGACCGGTGGCGCACTCCCATATGCCCCGGTGAAGGTCTGCAAAATCTCCTCGTGTGCTGCATGCTGCACAACATGGCAGTGGAGAAAGCTGTGCCACACATCCTGGATCCGGATGAGCAGGAAGATCCACCAGTGGAGGATCAGGGGCTTGGTGACGAGGCAAGTGATGTTGAGGAGGAGGAGGAAGAGGACATCCGGAGTCGGCTCATACGCAACTTCTTTGCTTAGTGGTGAGTTGCAGTGTCTGAGTGTGCACGCATTGAGCCTTGTGTGGCATGTGTTGCAATGTGTGGGTCCATCTGCATGTATGGCAAGTGAGTCAGAGGTGTGTTTGGATGTGTCACTCCAGTGATGGTGTAATGTACGAATGTCTTTCCAGAGACACTATTTTCACCTAGCATGTTGACAACCTCATACGTGTCGCGTACATGCCGATGCATGCGGAAGTTCCTCTTTCAGCTCACTTCTTGTGTGTCTCTCATCCACAGGTCTTTGCGCATGCTGTCTGCTGGTGGCATTGTTGTGCTCCTGCTATTCCTCATGAATACAGCGACGTGTGCTGAATCAGCGTAACATGCACGGACATGTAGAAGAATCTCCTTAGGGTAAGGGATGCACCAAGGCTTTTTGGGTGTGGTATTTCTTTGGAATGTGTATGCACTGCTCCTGTTCATGTTTGGTTACTTAGCATACATGTCGAATCAACATGGGGCACATGACATGACATGGTGCTGGATTCACCTGAAGTGATAGTCACACTTGGTGACAGTCATCTGTGATGTGATTGGGGATTGTGATGAGGGCATCAATGTGTGTAACATTGCCATTGGAAACATACGGGATGCACCGGGTTGACATAGTGTGGTACATCCCCATTAGAGGCTCAATGGTGAATAGCGGCCTCTCCGTGAGCAGCACGGGGTGTTTGCCTCACACCCGTCACTTGTGTGCCAATGCAATGGATCTCTTGCATCTGTGGTGCAAAGGGGGGTGCCAGTGTAACTCCCACATGTTCATCCACATGACGTGTGCATCTGTCAATATGGATGCATTTTCCTTCCGGCACACATGTCCAATAAAGGTGTCCCTCAGCCTCCAATGTGCCTCATCTCTGTCAATGCAGGTCTCTTGCCACTGTGCATGCGGCATGTCTGGCATAGTTATCACAGATTGTGCATATGAGTCTATGTGTAGAGTAGCAAGATGCATACTGTGTGTCAGGGATTATGATATGTATTGTGCATGATGTACATGTCTGTGTGGGTATTTAGGCATGTCAGTCCCCACAACGGCCACTTTGCTGCATGTGCATCCATTGTCTGTGTGTGTGCCATGTAGAACCAGACACTCATTCCTTTTCATACACCTTTTGCAGTGGTCCTCACTGACATGCTTGTGTTTGTGTGCAACTTGTGGCATGGTATTCAGGACATGGCGCATGCTGCTGCAGGCCCTGCAGCAAGGACACACAGAGTTTCTATATTTGCACTCTCACACACGCCTCTAGGACGCACCCCCCTTCCTCCCTCCACCCATTCAGTTTGTAGTAATCTGCTTGTGTGTGACACTGTTGCGGTACAACAAACAAATGATGGACGAAATGCTGACAATGCAGACATTCTCCCCCAGTCAAGACATCTGGGTTAAATCCATCGTTCTTTTGCCCACTACGCCACCCCAATTCAGACATGGCCATATGCAAATCAGTCTTGACCCTGTGCCTCATGGGAACAGTCCAGCCCGAACTGTCAAGCCATGTCTTCCCTGGACCGGAATCAAGCATCCTAGGACCGGTTTCTGGCTATCAGCCGTCATCAGCCAGGATAGCTTGACTCCAGTGGCGTAGTGAGCACGGGTCCCACGTCTGGGAATACCCATCCCACTTAGGGCGAAAAGCGTTACAACAAACAAATGATGGACGGAATGCTGACAATGCAGACTTTCTCCCCCAGTCAAGAGATCTGGGTTAAATCCATCGTTCTTTTGCCCACTACGCCACCCCAATTCAGACATGGCCATATGCAAATCAGTCGGTGGCAAAGGCTGGAACGTCTGCACATGCAACGTGCACATTGCACGACCCTCATGTCCTTGCATCACCCACATCACACTACAGTCTGATGTAGCAGACGCACTCCTAGCAATGTACATCCGAAAATCTACCCCCTGCTGTCAGACACACCCTAAGCACACACACGACACGTGTGCATGCTGAGTGTGCAACTCCAACTGCCTACACAGCGCTGGCACGCCTTCCAGGCCCTGTCACTCCAACCAGGTCATGTCCCTCCTACTCCCCACCGGCTCTGTGCCCCAACAAGGCCATGGGAGTGGTACTCCAGGACTCTGCATGTAGTATGGTGTCATTGTGGGACACATGGCACAGGTATCATGTCTCAGCGTGTCAGTGTACAATGTGTACAGGATCCCCCTCTACACCATGGCATGCACACTGCATCTCAACATAATCTGGTGTCCCATTGCCAGCCAGGTGCTTCTCACCCTCCCCAAAGACGCAGTCCTTGCCAGTTCTCATGTTGAATAATGCATGGTGTCCATTGGCAGATGGCTGGACATCGGCCACCTGATGCTAGACTTGTACACGACTGAGGTGTTCATCTGCGGATTGTCCCCTTACAGCTGGGTCAACTGCTTGTGTCCCACCCGCAAGGGCCCTGCACAGGCAGACAGTGTCCACACACACGAGCTGGTGTGCATCATGGTTTGCTTGCTCACATGTGCTATACTGATCACCAGCATCTGTACCTGAGGCTTCAGCACACTCTGCATTATGCACAAGATCCACAGTTCGACCCACCTCAAGGCAAGACACACCATCCCCCAGGTCAACTTCAACATCCGTGTCTAACCCTACCCTGCACTCTACGGAGAAGTACGTTACTACTCCCATGATACTTGTCCACATCCAGGGTGCATCTGCACAGCTCTGCTTCAACATCCGGCGACCCAGCCACATCACCGTCCAACAGAGATAGCTGCAATGGATCACTGTCAGCTGCAGGATGACCGTAACAATCCACGCCCACACTCAGGATGCAGCCCACCACCACGACCCCATCACAACCTTGCGGCACTGTCATCCAAGACCCCATTGTGCCATCCCCATGCATCCAACCTTGACCTGGCCACCATTCTCCACATCCAGCTGACTCCAGCATGCAGGACATAGTTCTCCCACCTGGCTACACATACCTGGGACTCCCACCTGGCTACACATACCTGGGCTCCCACCCCAGGACACTCCACATGATCCCTGACCTCTGCGCATGACTGTTGCTCTTCGAAATAGGTCAGTCCGCACAGTTGTGCAGGAACCCCCTCAACTGGTTGGGCCCATCACGGGTGAGTATGGTGCGCCATGTCTGTATTGGATGATACCTTGTGACCCATGTGTGTCCTGTACCAGACTCAGATCCCAGGGTATGGATGGCTGGAGTTACTTCAACACTCAGGCATGGTTTGACATTTACACACACATGTGTTGTTGAATGATGCAAAATGACAGCAATGTCTCAAGATCAAAAAAGATGTGTTTATTTGCAGTGGTGTATGTGTCTTGGTAGGTGAGATGGGATCCTTGCCATTGGAAGTCCTCAGAGTCCATGCCACAGTCTTCGTCAACATTGGTCAGACTTGGACCAGCAAGTCCATGTGGCAGAGAATGTGATTGTATGAGGTGCTGCTGTTGCGCCAGAGGGCCAGGTGCCAGGCCAGGTGACCTGGGAGATGGGGATGGTCCGCTGACTCTCACGATCCTTTCCGTGGACGACCCACCTTCCTCCGGGGACCCTCAGATGCAGGCCGTGACGATGCTTGTGATGCTCCGTCGGATGAATCCTCCTCCTCCTCCCTCCCTGTGCCTGGTGCTGATCTTCGCATGGTGGCACAGGGAGGGTTGCCCATGTTGTCGGCAATCTGACAGAGTGAACGGTTCAGTTCAGTTAGCACCGCCACGAGCTCAGCCTGTCTTGCCTCCATCCGTCCTTGGTGTTGCTGTTGACAGGCATTTTGCTCAACCAGCAGGTTCTTAATCTCATTGTGGGTCCCTGTGAGGGTCTCCACTACCTGTCTGATGCCCCTGGTGTCACGCCGGTATGTGTCCAAGATGTAGCGGACCTGTGTCATGGCCAGTTCCTCAGCTGTCTGGTCAGGTTCGCGCCTCCGCCGTCCTCCACTGCCGCCACCCCTGCCCACATGTGCCTGGCCTGCCGTTGTGGGTACATCGGCTCTCCGGGACCCCTGAGGGATGGCATTTGCGGGGTCGCCTGCCTCCTCCTGGGTGCCCGGAGTACCTTGTCCCTCCTGGGCAGACTGGCTGCGTGGTTGTGTATGAGCAGGGCTCTGGTGTGTATCCTGGGATGTGGCAGGAGTGGGGGTGGTGGTTGGCACAGTTGTACCTGACGCAGGTGCTGGAGGTTGTGGGACACCAGAGGGGCCAGGTTGGTCGGGGTCGTCCACGGGGTGGTGAGAGTCGTCGCTGCCGGTGGGGTCCTCGTCACACCGATCCTGGTCCTGTGACTCTTCCCCCCCATTGTTAGGGGAAATCGCCGACGTTGCCCTGTGTGTGAGGGAGAGAGAATGTTAATTGTGTTTCATGCGACATCCATGTTTCATGCATATTCAGGTTGGCACAGTTCCTCTGGGTAGTTGGATATGTCTAGCATACCTCTCACAGTGCACTTGTGGATGGGTATGTTGCGGGGGACAGATTGATATGTACTCCTGGTTCTTTGGCCTGTCTAATGGGTGTTGGGATGCTTATTTGGCTATGGATTGTTCTTGTTGTGTCACATATCCATTGTGGGAGTGGCAACTTGCGTTGGCTGCCCCGGGGGGGTGTGCTTGTGTGAGGGGGTGTGTGTGTGACCGGGCATGCTGTTGGGTGTGGTGTGATTTGTCATTGGGTCTACCAGGTGATGTGTCTATCCCCTCATGGTGCATGCTGGCATGACAGTGATTGTGAGTTCCTGTGGTAGGTAGGTGGCATGTGGAGTTTGTGTTTGAGTGTACAGTGGTGACAGGATTGGCTTGTGCTGTCTACAGCAGGGCCGAGTGTCATGTACCGTGTCTGTACTTGGAGAGTCCCTGTGCATTGTGCATGGTGCATGGGTGTGTCCCTTGGCCACAGCTTACATCACTTTTCCTATGTGTGACACACTCTTTGTTGCATCATTTGTGTATGCAGTGGGCAGTGTAGCGAGTGTGCGTAGCGAGCGATGCAGAACATGCTTACGTGTTGCACTGTACATGGGCAATTGGTGCTTTTTCATTTCTATTGGAGAATGCATGTAGGCAACTTCTGCATTTGTGACAGGGTTCTAACGAACACAGTGAGTAGGTATACTGGGTGTATGGTTAGGTTTGTGCCTGCAGCAAGGATCTACTCATGCACAGTTTGACACATGGCCCAGTGATTTCCAAACGTAAAAGGGGTGTTTGACGCACTGCCAGACCTTGTCAACATGCACACACTCCACCTGCTGACGAGCCGACATGGCCACACCACCCAAGGGTGTTTGGTCTCCCTCTGTCACCCTCCCTCTGTCTCCCTCTGTCGCCCTCCCTCTGTCACCCTCCTCCCTCTGTCTGTCTCCCTCTGTCGCCCTCCCTCTGTCACCCTCCTCCCTCTGTCTGTCTCCCTCGGTCTCCCTCTGTCGCCCTCCCTCTGTCACCCTCCTCCCTCTGTCTGTCTCCCTCTGTCTCCCTGGGTTGCCCTCCCTCTGTCACCCTCCTCCCTCTGTCTGTCTCCCTCGGTCTCCCTCTGTCACCCTCCTCCCTCTGTCTGTCTCCCTCTGTCTCCCTCTGTCACCCTCCTCCCTCTGTCTCCCTCTGTCGCCATCCCTCTGTCACCCTCCTCCCTCTGTCTGTCTCCCTCTGTCTCCCTCTGTCGCCCTCCCTCTGTCACCCTCCTCCCTCTGTCTCCCTCTGTCGCCCTCCCTCTGTCACCCTCCTCCCTCTGTCTGTCTCCCTCTATCTCCCTCTGTCGCCCTCCCTCTGTCACCCTTCTCCCTCTGTCTGTCTCCCTCTGTCTGTCTCCCTCTGTCACCCTCCTCCCTCTGTCTGTCTCCCTCGGTCTCCCTCTGTCGCCCTCCCTCTGTCACCCTCCTCCCTCTGTCTGTCTCCCTCTGTTGCCCTCTGTCGCCCTCTCTCCCTCCCTCTCTCTCCCTCTCCCTCCGTCTGTCTGTCACCCTCTGTCACCTCAGCCCAGCTTCCTGGGCACACACACTTTGCAGGTCTTTCAAAGGCCATTGGCTTGTTCATGTGGCTTTGTTTCGTATCTCCCGGCACCCATTGGGCAGTGTGTCTCTGAGTCTGGCGCTGATGCGGCAGTGTGTGCTGACACTCTCACAGTGATGCCTCTTCATTAGCTGCTGTTATGTGCAAATTGGGCCTTCATTCCCATGTCATCCTGCGACACAGCCACCATGTGCAGGCGACACTGTACAGTGTCGGGACGCACTGTTTGTATGGCTCTGCCCTAGGCCATCTGGGCTGAGGGCATTGGTGTCTGCTTCTGAGTTGCACAATGTATTTTTGGAGGCCCACCCTCCCGGCATCACGGACATCCTGTCTTGTGTTGGTGTTTTGTGTGCCCTGTGACTTGGCATGGCCTTGCTTGGTGCATGGGGCATGGAGCCACTGGTGGCATGTGCTTGTTTTTGGTGCGTGGTTGTGACCGGTGATGGCTTTGGGGTAGTTGCGTGCATTATTGGGAGTTGGGTTGTTGATGCGGTTCCCCCCATGTGAGGTGAGTTGTTTGTGTACTCACCAGGCTCGTTGACTCCTTCCACTCCGTGGACTCCCAACGGCGGCAGCGTGCGCGTCACCTTCTCCTCCCAGGGATGGAAATGTACTGGTCTGCGGGGCAGGCCACCTCCAGTGATGTTGCTCTGGGCGTGTTCTTCATTCATTTTTCGCTTGACCGTCCTCCGCAGATCGTACCACCTGGCTTGGCATTCATGCCTGGTTCTTCGGATGGGCGCAACAGCATTCACCCTGTCAACGATCCTCTGCCACATGGCTGATTTTGCTGCTATGCTGGTCTGTCTGACCGCTGTTCCAGAGAGCTTTGGCTCGACTCTGCTGACTTCATCGACTAGGATCTCCAGCTCTGTTGTTGTGAACTTTGGATTCTTGTCTGTGGGCATGGTGTGGGGTGTGGGTGTGGATGGTTGTGGGTGTGGGTGTGTGGTTGTGAAGGTGTGTGTGTGAATGTTATGAGGGGGTGTTTGTGAAGGTGGTTGTGTGAAGGTGTGCAAGTGTAAGGTGTAGTCTGGGTCAAGTCTGGTGCTGTGGGTTGTCTGTAGGGTCTGGCAGCAGTGGGTCTGTTGCAAAGGCTCATGGTTTGTGTGTGTTGGCCCTTTTTATTGGTCCTTTTGTGGGTGTGGCTGTGTTTGAACTTTGGGTGGGTGTGTTATAAGGAGTGGTTGTGTTTTGGGCCTCTGTCTCCCTGTTTGGCTGTTGCAGGTCAGTGTATTGGATGTATTTTGGCTTGCTGGACGTGTTTTGTGGTGTTGTTTGATTCGGATGGACTCTCCTTGTGGTGTTTAGCAGTGTCCTGGTTCAGTACGTGTGTTTTTTGCGTCTGTAAGGTGCGTACATTGCCCATGTTGTTGTATAGTGCTCACATTTGCTGTGGCTTGGTGCGACTCGTACATGCGCAATGTTGGGTGAGGGTGCTGGTGTAGGGGCCTGGGGTAGGGTGCGTACTTGGCAGGGTGTAGGGGCCTGGGGGACATGCCGTACATACGGGACACGAAGGTACGGCGCCTACATATGGGGTGTTGAGGGTACGGTGCGGACCCCCAGCCCACCCCGTAGGTACGGTGCGGACCCCCAGCCCGTGTAGGTACGGAGCGTACCCCCAGCCCACCCCATAGGTACGGAGCGTATCCCCAGCCCACCCCGTATAGGTACGGTGCGGACCCCCACCCCGTGTAGGTACGGTGCGGACCCCCACCCCGTGTAGGAACGGTGCGGACCCCCAGCCCGTATAGGTACGGAGCGTACCCCCACCCCACCCCGTGTAGGTACGGTGCGGACCCCCACCCCATGTAGGTACGGTGCGGACCCCCAGCCCGTGTAGGTACGGAGCGTACCCCCAGCCCGTGTAGGTACGGAGCGTACCCCCACACCACCCCGTGGAGGTACGGTGCGGACCCCCAGCCCGTGTAGGTACGAAGCGTACCCCCACCCCGTGTAGGTACGGTGCGGACCCCCACCCCATGTAGGTACGGTGCGGACCCCCAGCCCGTGTAGGTACGGAGCGTACCCACAACCCGTGTATGTACGGTGCGGACCCCCACCCCGTGTAGGTACGGTGCGGACCCCCAGCCCGTGTAGGTACGGAGCGGACCCCCACCCCACCCCATGTAGGTACGGTGCGGACCCCCACCCCGTGTAGGTACGGTGCGGACCCCCACCCCGTGTAGGTACAGTGCGGACCCCCACCCCGTGTAGGTACGGAGCGTACCCCCACACCACCCCATGTAGGTACGGTGCGGACCCCCACCCCGTGTAGGTACGGTGCGGACCCCCAGCCCATGTAGGTACGGAGCATACCCCCAGCCCACTCCGTGTAGGTACGGTGCGGACCCCCACCCCGTGTAGGTACGGTGCGGACCCCCACCCCGTGTAGGTACGGTGCGGACCCCCAGCCCGTGTAGGTACGGAGCGTACCCCCACACCACCCCGTGTAGGTACGGTGCGGACCCCCACCCCGTGTAGGTACGGTGCAGACCCCCACCCCGTGTAGGTACGGTGCGGACCCCCAGCCTGTGTAGGTACGGAGCGTACCCCCACCCCGTGTAGGTATGGTGCGGACACCCACCCCGTGTAGGTACGGTGCGGACCCCCAGCCCGTGTAGGTATGGAGCGTACCCCCAGCCCACCCTGTGTACGTACGGTGCGGACCCCCACCCCGTGTAGGTACGGTGCGGACCCCCACCCAGTGTAGGTACGGTGCGGACCCCCAGCGCTACGGGGTGGGGGTCCGCACCGTACCTACACGGGGTGGGGGTCCGCACCGTACCTACGGGGTGGGCGGGGGGTCAGGTGCGGACATGGGGGGCATGGGGGTACGGTGCGAACATGGGGGGTGTGGGCTGGGGGCTGTTCGGCGCGTATGCGGGCACATGTTTGTACGTCTCCATGGTTGCTATGGGAGTTCGATCCGCACGGTGTTTTTTCCATACGGTTGTGCATTCGGACGGACAGGACGGATCGTACTTGCGCGCTCGGACTTCAGTTTCCCGATTCGTACGTGAAACTGTCCGGGGACGTGTCGGACACTTTTTCCGACCCGCGGACTTGTGGGGGAATTTTCCCAATGTGATTCGCATCGATTTTTTCACTTACGAATCGTACTTGCCAGTTTGTACGGGACTTGTACCATTCGTACGGAAAAAAATCCGGATACGAGTCGTACGGGGAATATTTTTAACGGATCGGAATCGGCACCCTAATGTTCACATTGCTGGTAAGGCGGCATCACCACTGTCACATCATGTCTATTCCGTTAACTTGGATTGTAGCATCACGCACCTCTTAAATTGTAAATCACTGTGCACAGGATTGAAGGCCCGCTCTGAAACATTTTAGCTGTTTATGCTACTTAGGCACCTGGACATTTTTACCTTTCCTAAAGGGGAGGTTCATCATAAATACCTTATATAATTTATATAACTTTATTGCAAGATTTAAAAAAAAAACCTTTGCAACTGCAAAAGATAAAATGTAACACATTGGTGAGTTTTATAAAATTGAACCCATATTCCTGTAAAAAAAGCGCCCGGCCCCCCACATGTCCGAGCTCTCCTGTAATTACACTACCCACAAATGCCTGTGATGATGATCCCTTAGGGGCCTTTGTGTGAGATTGTATATTAAGTCCCAGAATTAGCCAGCCTATACGACAATCCCCCTTTTTTTTTTTGTAGGAGCTGTGTTTTGAGGTTTCCAACAGATTTTCATGCATCTAAATGCCCGCACGGAAGCTTGTCCAGCTGTTGTAGAGATCCTGAAGTCTGAGTCACTACCTGAGGTGGCGGTCGACTTATCTCCTCCACCAATGTTTTTGCTGCACGGTCCATAAACTTTACCAGTGCACAGTTTAAGTTTGTGTTCTGTGGGTCAAAACATGCCAATACTGCAGCTCTACACAATCTGACTTCCTTATTGTTCCAGCCCCTCCGTAGGAGGGACCTTCTTTCCTTCATGAGGCTTGGGCACAGGCATAAAACATGAATGATATCTTCCCTATGATAGCCGCAGACCCGACATGGTTCCTGAGCTTGATCTCTTTTCCATTTGGGAAGGTGGCAGGACAAGGCTATCACCCCTAATCTTAGTTTTAAGAAACAGAGTTTAGTGCGTGCACTGAATGGTAAAGTTAGATAACTCTGAGATGTCAACTGTTCATATGATCTAAGGGTCATCCAGCCGTGGCTTCTTCTTGCAAGACTTGCCTTGTCTTCTTAGAGGAGAGCCTTTTTGCGCTTATTTTTGCTAGCCTTTTGAACTCATTTTGGCTACCGTGTAGATCCCATACTTTGCTCAGGCCTAAGATGTTTAACCCGCTTGACAAATAGCCATGCCCTGCTGGCCATCGTTTTGTTTTCAGATTTGCCCATAGATGTTGCGCTAGGCTGCCTTCCTTTGATATCCTCAGTTAATGACAGCTCACTAGGAAAGTCATCATTCTGTCCAGTGATTGTTTGCATATTCCCAATTCCAGCCTGATTTGTGCCGGGGACGTATTTGATGGTAGCTGGAAGACTGTTCTAAAGATTTTTGCAATGATTTTATCACGTTGGCCACTGTCCAGTCCTTTTAACACCTCGCATCCGTATGTTAAAGTTGGGATGATTTTTGCCTGTGCCACCTGAAGTGTTGGAGCGAATGATGGGCCGAGTAATTTCCTGTGGATAGAGCTGAGTGCAAATGCTAGCACTGTTCATTTCTTTTTTTGCTCTCCCAAATGGCTTTTGTATCTTCCGTTGTTGTTGAAGAGGACTCCTAAGTACTTTTGGCAATTGGTTTCTGTGAAGCTTTCCGAATTTAAGACCCATGCCAACTTCTTGGGCCTTCCCGGACGAACCACCAAGATTTTAGTTTTCTTATTGTTTATCTGAAGCTCGTTCTTAATTGAGTATGCGGCAGTTGCATCCATGAGCCTTTGTAAACCTATCTTTGTTTTGCTTAGGAGGACCACATCGTCGGTGTATAATAGGTTTGACAGCTGTAGGCTGCCTAGTTTGGGAGCATGCGAGTTGACTGTTTTAAAATTTTCCGGGAAATCCGATAGAAATAAGTTGAAAAGTGGGGGGGCCAAGACGCATCCTTGTTTGAGTCCTTGCGTTGTTAAAATTGGTCGTGACAGTCTAGAACCGTCACCATTTTTTATCCTGACCCATGTGTCCTGATGTAGTAGCTGTACTGCTCTTAGTAGTCCATTTGGTATGTTCAATAAGGAGAGCTTCTGCCATAGCTCGGCTCTGTTGACCTTATCAAACGCCGATTTGTAGTCTATAAATCCCATGTAGAACGGTCTGGTGCTAGACTCTGCCTGATCTATCAAGCAAGAGAGAGCCATGAGATTGACCATAGTGCCAGTGTCTTTTGTGAATCCAGTTTAGTTTGGAGGGATTACTGAGCGTTCCTTGGCCCATGCCTGAAGAGAATTGAGCAGCATCCCTGCAAAGTACTTCGCCTCGTTATCGATTAGGGCGACTAACCGATAATTTTCTGGAGATTTTTTGTCCCCTCCTTTAAAAATTGGAACGAGAATTGATCCTTGCCAGGAGGGTGGGAAGGTGTTCTTTTCTAAGATGGAAGTGAAGAGTGGAGCTAACTTGGAGGCCCAGAAGGCTGGATCTTCCTTAAACAAGGCTGGAGGAATGCCTCCAGGTCCTGGGGCCCCATCTTTCCGACCCTTTTGATCAGCTTTTCAATTTGGTCCCCTGGGACTGAACTGTGCTCAATTCTGTTGACATCTTTCCAACCCTTTTTGGACAGCTTTTCGTTTTGGTCCGCCGGGACTGTACTGTGCTCAATGCTGTTGACATAGTTTTGACTGTCTGTATGCTTTTCGGTTGCTAGGCCTTTATGGAAATGCTCTTCCCTGATTAGCACTTTGTGAAAGTGTTCCGGAGGCAAGTTAGCCACTGTTGCTGCCCTCTATACCAATAACCTGATTAAAGGTGAGGGTTTGTTGATCGTTAAAGTGACTGTACAGAAAGAAGAACCACTCGGACTCCAGTATGTTTGATGAGGCGGCTTTCTGGACACAGCCTCCAAGACTATTTATAGTGCGCCAGAACCTCGCAGAGTTGTTTGTCCTGATGTCGCTGTATAATTTGGCCCAAAAGGAGTTCCAATGAGCCCTTCGATGTTCTCTTTTTACAGTCTTTAAATGTCTTCGAGCTTCTCTCAGTTTGGTTATAGTTGATGGGTCCATTGGCTTTATTTTTAGTTCCCCCCCATAGCCGGCTCATGCTTCTTTTCGCTGATCGAATCACAGGATCCCAAGAGGTCGACTGTTGGGTCCCAGTCGCTTTTACATGCATTATTGGTTTTGCGTGTTTGGCTGACAGCTTCCTCGCGAAGTTTGTCCAATTTGCAATTTGGTCTTCAATTGTTGTGCTGGTGTTCTCAATCATGTATTTTGCCTCCATTGCTACCTGCTTTAGGTTTTTGACCGAGCACTTAATACATTTTAAATTGATCGTAAAGCTTTCGAAAAATTGTGCCCCTGCCTTAGCATGTTGTACCAGCCTAGTGCTAAGCAGTATTTCTTGAGGGCTGTGGTCGCTTTCTAGTCTGTTGCCAAACCCGAAGCCGGAGATTTGATTTAAGAGGGGAAGGCTGACGAAAGTATAGTCAATTAAGGATGCACCAATTTTTGATAAAAATGAGAGGCCAGGTGGCTTGTCAGGAAAGAAGCGCCCGTTAAGGGCTCTAAGGCCAAGATGTTCTAAATTTCCTTGTAAGGTGCGGCCCTTCAGGTCCTCCTTGGTCCATCCGGGGTGGTCCTGCGGTGGTATGGCCCAGTCGCGTTCCTGTGATTTGATTGCCTCATTTTTTTGTAGGTCAGACATTAGCCACATGTTAAAGTCTCCAGATAGTATGATATCTGCGTCCGAGGATCCCGATCTCATTCCCAGCACCGTCGCTATCACCTCATCTGAGAGGATTTGCCTGGACTCGGAGTTTGGGCGGATGTACACATTCAATAAGATTATGGTCCTGGGCTGGCCTTTGTAGGTGCTGAAAGAAATTCCCACAGACTGGAGAGAATGGGAAGAGCTTACGAGGTCCCAGGAGGTGATTGCGTTGTTTGATGATATGTAAATGGCTAGGCCTCCGCTGCCTTGTCCGGATAATTTCGTTTTCAAAGCTTGAGTGTGGTGAGTTTTAAACCCTTCCAGATGCTGCGGCTCCGCGAGCCATGTCTCTTGTAGCAATATGATATCAAATGACCGTCGGTAGGAGGTCATGGCATCGTCCCCCAGTTTGTTTGATAGCCCATTTATGTTCCAAGAGCAGATCCTCAATGGGCAGGCTTCTTGGACCATTCGGTCGTTGTTTTGTCAGCGTAGCAGCCGGGTTGAGTTTAATGATCCCGCCAACCATGACCATGTGCAGGCCTGTTCCAGTCCCCTGTTTAGAATGTGTTGGCCCTCTCTTGCTATTTTTTCTTTCGAATCGGAGATGGGACTTTTATCCCGGGCACTCCTCAGAACCGAGTAGACCGCTCTTTGTCCTGCACTAGGGCGCTCAATGGCTCGGGTTTCCTGCAGAACATGTGGGTAGCCTGGTTCCCTGCCGGGGCATATGGTAATACCCCACTGCTTAAAGGTTTCCGTGTGCCCTAAGATTTTGTTCATTGCCTCAATCGATCACCAGGAGACCTTCGTGGTTTCATTTATTTGATCCAGGCCTGGTGCAATAAATTCTATCGAGGTGATGTCTTGTGATGTTACAGCGTTTGACAGGCCTATAGCTTCTATCAGTTTCATGATGTTTCCACGGTTTAATATGTCGCAACTACCTTTGGACTTATACTCCGGATAAAAGAGAGTGAAAGTTGTAACTCCATGAGAGAGGACCTCAGGAGGCTCAGATAGTGTCTCTGGCCCTGGCATACAGTCCATTGGGACAATTCCTGCCAAGGGTCCGAGGGTTACCTCCTTCGTTACTTTGTGCATCGGTGTGGAAGTCGATGTGTTCAGTATTCTAGGGCTCTTTTGGCTCTTTTGATTTGCACCGCGGCTGATTGGCGCTTCGAATCCCTTGCCCTGCGCAAGTGTAGTAAAGTTGCCCAGATAATCTTTATGCAATCTGCTGGCTTGGGCCTGATTTGGTATTTTGGTGCTGCCAGGCAGCTCTATAAGCCTGGTGCACCTATGGCCCTCTGCCCTTGGCGAAGACTCGGGGTCCGAGTGTTCCAATTGAATGTTAATAGTTGGCTCTGTTTTCCCCCCTTTTCTCGTATGCTCAGGGTCAACCCTGGCAACATCCTTTTCCTTCTCAAGGGATGGGGAGCCAGTCTGATTTTGTTTGACGTTGCCAGATGAAGTTGTTCCGATCTCTGATTCCTTGGTTGCCTCATCTGATCTTATTTGATCTTTGTGCCCGGTTGAGGCTACTCGTCTATTGATATTGAATAATGGGTAGAGACTCAGATCTTGCTTAGACCGGCGAATCTTGTTGCGACCTTTCCCTTTTCTTAGTTTTTCCCCTTGCCATTGGGATCTTCCATATCCTGATCTAATTGGGATGATGAGATGAGCTCTGCATTGCCCGCGGCAGAGGATTTTTGTAAGTTGTTCATAGTATTGCCAATGGCCAATGTTTCCGGGGATGAGGACATGGTCCTGCTTCCGGCCCCCCTAACCCTTAAGTTTGCCGCCACCTTATCTTTGTTGGCGGGGCTTGTGGCGCCATCTTTTAAGCTTGGGAGGAGAGGCTTTGCAATTGTGATTTCTTTTAGATCCACCATCAAGTTTGCCATCATCTCTGGAAGCGTGCTTAGTTTCTCAATTATTGGTGAGCAATCGCATCTTTGTGGCGGGAGGTTGGCATCTGCTTGGGCCCGTCTAATCAAGTTATTTAGATTAGTGATTTTATCGTCTATGTTAGCGACATACACCGCCAGTGTGTTCAAAAGGCTGATTTGTATGTCCATTTTGTTGGCTTGATAAGTCATGGCATCAGCTGATCTTTGTAAAATGTACAGAGCTGTGGCCCATGCCGTCTCCTGTTTGAGGTCCTCCTTTGTCCTCTCATTAGGGGCCGGTGAGGGCCTGGAATGGTCGGGAGCATCTTTCAATATGATGAGAGCATATTTTCCCATTCTTTTGATTCTAAAAAGGAGAGATCCCTCTCCACAGCACAAGTGTCCTCATCGCATCGCGAAGGCCTAGTCCAGCTCTGCCCATGGTGTAAGTGCTGGACAAGGTCTCCTCCGCCGTCCCCCCAATGTGGTGGGTACTCTTGTGATAAAGATGGTGTAATAGCAGAAGTGGCCGCTCCCCCTTCCGTTGTATCACTTGTGCTGCCCTTTGTGCCTGTCTTTGTTGGTGAGTCAATGTGCTTGGACGTAAAGTCTGGACTGACGTGGGGGAAGGCTGCAGGATTGACTGCAGAGTCACTCATTATCTCTAGGTGTGTAAATACGGTCGTAATATGAGTACTCCCAACAGCAGCCAAGATTGGAGGTGGAACCCCTAGACTGCTCAGCGTAGTTATATTAGGGTCGCCTCCCCCCTGTGATGGTTCCAGTGCATCAAACTTACTTATATCTATGGCTTTGTTGATTTGTGGCTTGCCTATCTCAAAGTTGCCGCCTGAGCTGCCCTTTCAAATTGTCACTGTGGGGCTCAAAGGGATAGGTAGTCCCTTGATTTTTGTGTTACTCGAGAAGACGGCTGACCCTGCGTCTTTTAGGAAGGCAAATTTTGACGTTATTTTTGGTTGAATGCTAGATAATTTGTAGTGAGCGAAGTTAGCTTCCTGCGAGTGCAGATGGGAGGTGCTGGCTGTAGTACTTCCAGGTGCACTTGGCGACAGGTAAAGCATCCGAACTGTGTCAGCAGTGGGTATCTCTGTGAGAAGTTGGCCTGATGTATGATGTCACTAGTTATAGTGTACACCTTATATCAGTCCAAATACCCTTATGGTGATTGGTTGTAAAGTCAACCTTATAGACCAGCTATCCTAGTGGTAGCATGGACAAGAGCAGTCTTAGGCTAAACTCTGAATGGCATGTGAAGCCAGCTGTGATACCATATATAATCCCTTGAATACCAAATGAAAGGACACCACAACAGATATATATATAAAATAAAGTGTATTTATTCTAAGCAAACCCTCAGCACTCTTTATGAGATTAGAGGTAAGTACAACACAGTCTTATTAATGCATACAGTAAGTCACACAGGTAAGTAATACAGTTAGGCCCTAGGGGCCACGCAAACCATATACTAAGTAAGTGGTATAAGGACCACTGTCACGGAAATAGAATAGGCCTAGGCCTAGGGAATCGCTGGGGCTACACTGCACTAGCAACAGTTAGGAAGTGGGAGGCCCACGGGATTCGTATGCAGAGTGGAAACACTCACGCGTAATGCGTAAAAGTCACTAGCAATAGTACAGTTTAGAAATAGATAGATTTAGGACACTTCCGAAGTAGCTAGGAAGTTGAGACTTGAAACTTAGACACTAGGATAGTCACTATCCTGATGAGCACCGGAGTACCCAAGTTACCTAGCCCACAGGCTGCGGGTGCATAGGGTGGAAGTTGCGTCGGGTTTCGTCGTCGACTCCTATGGATGCCTGAAGAAAGATGCTGACAGGCAGTCAGTGCAGAGTGTCCGGTGGATCCCAAGGCTGGGATCAAGAAGAGAAGAGACCTGCAAGCAGAGGGGACAGAGTCAAGGTCACTAGCCAGTGACCACGTGGAACCAGGAAGGAACCAGACGATGTCGTAAGGATTTGCAGGTGAAGGTGGAGCTTGTCGCTGCAGCCAGGAGGACCAGGAAGCGTCGAGGACGACCAGGACCAGGAGGCGAGCTGTCCCACGAAGGCTCTTGCTGTCGGCGGCGTCGAAGCTGGGCTAGGACTCACGAGGCCTTGGCAAGCGGAACCCACGAAGAACGGAGGACTTGCTTCAGGATCAGACCAGGAAGGTCTGGGGTGCTTCTTCTTTGCAGGGAAGCAGGAGCCAGTCTGGAGGAGCCAAACCAGCGCAGAAGATTTCAGGATGCGTCGTCACAAAGGCCACTAGCCAGCGGGCAAGCAACCGGACAGACGCGGCAAGCAGGAAAATGCTGAAGGGCCCCACGCAGGACTCGTTGAGTGTGGGGGGCTGGTCTTCGGTGCAGATGGTGCTTGGGGGTGGGGCTTCTCAATCCCCGGTGCACAACTTCGAGGGTACCTCAGAAGCTGCGCTGTAAGTTACTAGCCACTTTTTCCAGGTAGCCGGTCCCACGTCGCTCGTCGCCTCCACGGATCTCAGCTCTGCTGCAGATGTGGATGAGGGTCGGAGAAGTCTGAGAGTCAAGGCTCTGGTCGGGCTCTGCAGTCGGTTCCTCGTGGAACGTTCACAAAGCAAAGGGTAGTCTCTTGATGGTGCCTGTTTGCACAGGGTAGCCACTCCTTGGCCACAAGGGAGATTCTTCAGTCTTCTTCTTTCGTCGAATGTCGAAGGTCCAGAGTTTCTGTTCAAGATTGCAGGTTCAGGATAATCTAAAGTCTTGAGGCCCAACTCCCACTCTTATACTAATCTGGGGGGCTGGGATACCTGCTAGGTCACGCCCTATGGGTGGGACCTGGGAGGGGGTGGTTACACCCACTTCCCTTTGTCCAGTTTCGCGCCAGAGCTGGGGCTGGAGTGCCCCAGCACCGGTTTGAACTGGACTATGCAAGGAACACCTTGTGTGCCCCAGGCATGTCTCATTCCTTTCAGCCCACCCTGCCCCAATACACTAAAGGCTGTCTGGGGAGGTGCTAGCACCTCCCCAAGCAGGAAACCTATTGTCCAGGCCTCCCTGGCTGGGATCACTCCCAGCTGCAGGAGGTCAGACTTGTGTCGTGGCAGCAGCATCCATTTTGTGATGCTGAGGCTTTGGTCAGAGGTTAACAGTGAAGTATGATTTTAACATGTATTTCCCTCTAGAAGGGGGGAATAATATCCTCATGTCCAGAAATGGTATGGGGGTATTATTCCACAGTGTTAGACACCTTACACGACATGTTTCGATAAAGCCAAACCATAGTTACCATAACCGTCTAAGATTATAAGGCACTTTAAGAGTATATGGTAGGCTATATCATAGAACAGCTATAAGGACATGGTTCCGAAAGCTGTAGACAGGCTCAGCTCATACTAGAGCACCATCTCACATGTTACTAAGCACTCTGCCTCCAGGATTGTTAAGGCCTGCCATAGGAGTGACTGATAGGTACACATGTGTCTATATATAAGGTAGGTATAGGAATACTACACCTAAGCAAGGGGTGATTACACGACCTTGCCCCAGCTGAGTGATCAGCCAGTTGTGTCAAAATGGAAGGCCAGGCCAGGGGTGGCATAATACATGCTGCAGCCCCTGGTAGGCCTAGGGTACACCTATGCCCTGGGTACCTAGGGTACTCTGTACAGGGGCCAATAAGGTGATCCTATCCAAATGGGTTATGCACCTAAAGTGCATAGTATTAATTTAGAGAGAGAACAGCAGGGCTGTGGGTCTGATCAGCAGGCCCACAGCCACATCTAAGTCGAAAACCAGTAAAGCAAAAGCAAAAAGTGGGGGTGAACATAGAAAGCAGACCCTACTCTCCTACAATCTCTATCTTTTCTTTCTGTTTCTTTTTCCTTTGCGGGGCTGCGCTCCTCTGCTTCCCTGATCGCATTCTTTGCTTTGTCTGGTTTTATAGCAAAAAGCCAAGGTACCCCGTCTTGGGCCTTCGAAAAGTCCGTATAGGCAGCGTAGGGGTTGCAGGACCAGACGCAGTGGAGTCGAGGGATGACAATGAAATCAGGGTTCACTACTGATTAACTGACCACGCCCGTCACGCACTCGGCCGTTAGGCGTGACCGCTTTCTCTTTTCTTTCTATTCTCCCCGCTGTCTGCTGCCTGCTCCCTGGCGGCTCTCTATTGCCTGGCTGTTCACTGGCTATTCACTGTCAGTCTCTCGATTACTGTCAGTTACTACTACTGCTGGATGGTTATCTTCCTTTTCTGCACGCTGAGGCCTGTGTCTTCCAGACCAATCCCCACTTCAGCAGCTGATCACACAAGGCTTTGATACTTATTGCGTTTGATCCTTGGCCTGCCGTTTTTTGCCTGCTGCTGATGACTATGCGTGGATGGGTGGATGGGTAAACGTGAAGCTCCTTCCCAACACACCTCCTTGTTGCCGGGGTAGCCTGTGTTGTACTATGTTGTGCTATATATCGCTACTCGCCGCTGCCTCCGCCTCTCCAGCGCCTATGAGGTTGTTGTGCAGGTTGTGCAGGTGATGCCAGAACCGTGGGAGCTGCACGGCGCCGCACAGAACCGCGAATCGGCACTCGGCCCAGCAGTTGCGTGCGGCTAAGGCAGGCAGCTGGTGAAACTGATGTGTCCAGGAGGGAGCGGGAGGGAGCAAACAAGCAAGCAGGGATGAGCAGATTGTGAATGAGTGAGCGAACCTGCAGTGGCAAGTTCCGCTCTAGCTCTAGCTCCGATTACCGGTCTCCCCTGCCTCACCTACCTCCCATCTTCAGTCACCGGTCTCTGATCTCCGGGCTCCAGTCTCCGTCACAACCCGGAGCCAGGCACCAGGCTCCTCTACGGGGAAGTGGAAGGCGAGCGAGCTCAAGCTCTAGCTCCAGCCCCTACTCCGGTCCGGTCGTGGCACCTTCCCTGGGGAAGATAAACCGATGTTGGCGGCTCCTCGCCCGCTCGCCGCCAAACACTAATCACGAAGCTCCTCTCCTCCTACAGGCGGTATCGCGGTCGCTGGATGGTTAGCAGTAGAGAGTAGAGCAATTCCTGCTCACTGATTCACGAGAGCTCGGAAGCTAGGGAGACACATCGCCAATAGTTAGCCAGTCGCGGGAGTCACAGGGCTTCACCCGACTCCCGTCACCCGTTGTTTGTCCTGGTTGAAGCCAGCCGTCTCAGTCACCACTGGCCACTGCCTCAGCAACCTAAGCGGGGATGAAAGCTCAGCCTCCGGCAGCTTTCCGACGGTCTTCCGCGAAAGCCTCTCTCGCGGCCGTGCCTCTCAGCGTTCTCAACTGTTCTGCTCAGCGCGGTCGTCAGCTGGTCGGAAAACACGGACTGGATCAGCTGCAACAAGGGCAAGAGTTCTCCGAGTTCATTTCCCTATAAGACCAACACCCTAGACAGAGATTCTACTCAAAACAGGTGTTTGGTGGTTTGCAGTGTACGACAGTCGAGTCAGTGCCTCACTTATCTTTTGAATAAGGATGGAGTTTAATGCAGTAGTTATTCAAGCTTTGGGAGAATGATTTTTCGAATGGTTGTCCGCTGTCATCTGCGTATTCCAAACTTTTCCTCGATTGATGTGAGTGATATGGTACCCCGGAACAACTAATGCATGAGAAGGATGCAAGTTCTGGGTTTTTCTGCTGCAGTACTTGTAAAGATTGCTGATGACCTTGTGTTAGACTATTGCAAGGGTTTGGCTGATGTGGTATGCTCTATCTGTAATCAGATAATTTCAAATACACTATCATGAAGTGAAGAGCCGTGCAATGATCTGGTTCCTAGTGACTGGGTCATGGTGAAGAAGCATGTGTGTGAAGAAGAGTGGCCGGGATCTCAGATGGCATGGACCCTATCATATCGTACTTGTGATGAACATTGTTGTGACATAAGCAGGCTTATCACATGGGATCCACGTATCTCACACAAATAGATTAGTAGCTGCAGATGAACCACTAATTCACAATGTAAAATTCAAGTTTGCTGCGTGGATCCAGAGGGGGTCAAGTAAACCAATAAGAAGAAGCACTGAGTCACTGAGTGCAGCACAACAGCAGTCTGAGCATATTCAGTCAGCAAGAGTCTATTCAAAAGTGCGAGTTTCAAAACCCGCAGTACGTATAGAGTTGTTCTAGTGGAAACCTGCACAGAGCAAGTGTCATGTGAAGATGAAGATGCAGAAAATGTCTCGCTTGGGTCCGAAGATGAAAGCTGCCTCCAGCTCCAGTTGTCCTGAGAGGGTGAAGAGAAGAAGATGGAGAACATCAAAAGAGAGTTGCAGATGCAAGACACCTGAAGAAGACACACAGCAAGACTTAGAGCAAGCAGAGACCGATTTGAGTGAGAAAGAGTTAGAGGAAGAAGTTGCAGAAGGTCTGCAGGAGTGAGAGTTCCGAATAAAAAGTATTCAGCACCTGAATGGACTTAATTGACTAGAAGTACGCTGGAGTAAGGAGACATTGACTTGGATAACTATTTGTTCATCTCTGAAACACCACCACAAATGTGCTGTAGAAATAGTTTGGAGAAATTCGCGTTTAGATGGAGTGCTGAAAAAAAAGAGTTTTGAATTTTGTACCTTTTCTGAGTTACCTACTGTGAGAAGTTGGCCTGGTATATGCTGTCCACTAGTTCTAGTGGGCACATTGTACCAGTCCAAACAACCCCTTATAGATGATAGGTTAAAGACAACCTTTATTGAAAGCTAACCTAGTGGTAGCTATGGAGAGCAGCCTTCAGGCTAAGTCTTGAAGGAATGTAAAGCAACTTGTTTTACCAGTCTATAATCTCTTGAATGACCAAATGAAAAGAGAACCACACCAGGTATATATATATGAAATATATGTATTTAGTCTAAAACACACAACACACCCCCCTAGCCTCTTTATGAGGCTAGAGTTCGAAGTACATAAGTTACAAGGCAAATATCAACAGTAAATAGCACAATACACGTTAGAGCCCTAGGGGCGTACCAAACCATATACCAATAAAGTGGTATATGAACCACGACTGAGCTAGACACAAGGCCTAGAACCTGTAGAAGTGCTTGGACTACAAGGAACCACCCAAGGTACAGACACAGGGGGCGCACGGGGGATGTGTGCAGTGTGATAACACAGCCGCGAATCGCAGTTAACTTCTATGGGGAAAGTCACAGTTTGATTTTTAAAGAAAAAGGACACTACGGAGAGGACTTCCAGTTAACCACTTAAAACTTAAGAGTTTCGAGGGCCCACACCCATGTGAGTACCGTAATACTCGAGTTACCTCACCCAGGGAAGCCGGGTGCAAACGTGTAAAACGGTGTCGGGATTTGTCGTCGTTTTCAATGGCGATCTTCTGGAAAGTGATGCTGCCGTGAAGAAAGAAAGTGTCCGGTGCGATCCAACCCTGGATCGGGGAAGAAGAAGACCTAAAAGCAGAGGGGACAGAGTCTGGGTGACTAGCCAGTGACCAGGGGCACGATAGTCGAATGCCCACGGATGTCGGGTGCTTCAGGTGAGTTGACAGGTGTCTTGACTCTTCAGCCACGAGGACCAGGAGGCGTCGACGACAACCAGGAGCTGCATTCGAGCTGTCCCACGAAGTCTGTCGAGTGCTGCGGTGTTGGCGATCAGATTGGACCCAACAAGCCTTGGCAACGGCAAGTCACGGGGAAACAAAGAAAGGACTTCGGTGCGGACCAGCGAGGTACGAGGGACTCACCCAGCGAGGGTAAATCAGGGCACTTCTGGAGCAAAAAGGAAAGCCCAAGAAAAGAAAGTGACCGCGAAGGAGCCTCGAGCGGTCGCACTTGGAGCTGGCCCACGGAACACTCGTGGAGTGTAGGCCAGTGATCTTCGGTACAATTGGTGCTCGGGACTGGGGCTATTTGGAGCCCAAAGCACATCCTCAAAGGACGTCGAGGGCTGCTGCTCTTGCAAATGTTTCCGGGGACCAGGAGTTCTGGTTCCACGTCACTCACTAGGGCTGCGGGTCTCAGCTTTGCTGTGGACTTGGGTCGACCTGTGAGTAGACTGAAAATCCTCTTACTGAGCTGCAGGTACTTCGGAGTCCGGTGGGAGCTTCGGAGTTTGCAGACCGGCAAATGCCTTGTTGGTGCCTGCCAAGCAGGGGAGTCACTCCTTGACCCCAAGGGAGATTTTTCAGTCCTCTAGTCTTAAGTAGAGCATTGAAGGTCCAGGATTCACGTTCAGAGTTTCGTCCAGGGATATCTAAAGTCCTAAGGACTAGGGTTCCTTACTTATACCTAAGGAAGGGGTTGGACAAGCTCTGGTGACCCACCTATTAGAGGGTTTTGAAAGAGGGGTGGCTACACCCATTTCCTTTGTCCAGTTTCGCGCCAGAGCAGGGGCTGGTAGCCCCTGACTCCGGTTTGAACTGGACTATGCACAGGGACACCAAGTGTGCCCCCAGTGCAGGACTTCAAAGCACTCGGGAGTGCTCCCACCCAGCCCCACTACACATCAGCCTTTCTGGGGAGGTGGTTACACCTCCCTGTGACAGGAAACCCATTGTCCAGGCCTCCCCTGCCAGAGTTTCGGTCAGCAGCAGGAGGCCAGACTTGTGTCTGTGGCAGCGGCATCCATTTTGTGATGCCAGGGCTCTGGAAAGTCAATACCGGGTATACCGGTGGGTACAGGTCTCTACCTCTCGAAGGGTGGAATTCTACCCCCGCCGCCAGGACTGGTGGGGGGTAGGATTGCAACGTGTTTGACACCAAACATGACAGGTGTCCGTGCAGCCATTCCAAAGTTACAGCGTGGTTTTAATGCACTTAAGAGTATATGGTCAGGCTGCACCACAAACAGCATCAGAGGATTGACTCCGAACGCTGCAGAGGGGCTCTGCTCATGCAGGGGCACCCTCTCACATGAAAATCAAGCACTCTGCCTTCAGGATTGATAAGGCCTGCCATAGGAGTGACTTATAGGTTTATATGTGTATATATGTAGTGATACAGGTAACCTATATCACAGTAAGGGGTGCATACACCACCTTACCCAGGCTGCAGTAGCAGACCTGTGGTATCATTTTGGAAGGCTGTCCAGGGGTGGTACAATACATGCTTCAGCCCCTGGTAGACCTCTGGGGTACCTATGCCCTGGGTACATAGTATACCATACACTAGGGGCTTATAAGGGCACTCCAGAATCTGTGATGTACCTAATGTACACGGAAACCATTTTAGAGAGGAAGCAGCTAGGCTGCGGTCCTGATTAGCAGGGCCACAGCCAGACTAAAGTCGAAAAACTGTGAAACATCAGCAAAAAGTGGGTATACCCATGTGAAGCAGATCCTACTCTCCTACAACTCTTATAGTAGTTATTTTTTTTACAGAGCAACAAAGTTTGAAAACACAAACATAACAAAGTAGTCTACAAAAGTCACTTTTTACGGCCTCTTTTGTTTGTCGTCTTCTCAGCAGGACTTGGCAATGGAGGTGTGGATATATCTGTTCCAAATATGTGTTGGCGTGTTTGCCTGGTACATTACCATCTGGCACAGATGTGGTGCTGAGGGTAGGGCCATCTTCACTTTCTGGTTGTGGCACAATGTTGGGGACACACAGATTATGTATCTGGTAGTGCATGAGCAGAGCCCCTCTGCAGCGTTCGGAGACAACCATCTGATGCTGTTTGTGGTGCAGCCTGACCATATACTCATAAGTGCATTATAACCTTGCGGTAAATGCTAACTTTGGAATGGCTGCACAGAAACATGTCGTGTTTGGTGTCAAACACCTTGGAATCATACCTCCCTGCCAGTAACTGGCGGGGGAGGTATGATTCCTCTCTTCTAGAGGGAGAGACATGACTTTACCGGTACACGCGATACCAGCTTGACTGAGCCCTGGCATCACAAAATGGATGCCGCTGCCACAGACACGGTTCTGGCCTCCTGCTCCAGCAGGGGAGGCCTGGACAATAGGATTCCTGTCACAAAGAGGTGTAACCACCTCCCCAGACAGGCAGATGTGTATTGGGGCTGGGCGAGAGCACTCTCTGGTGCTTTGAAGTCTTGTACTGGGGGCACATTTGGTGTCCCTGTGCATAGTCCAGTTCAAACCGGTTGCAGGGGCTACCAGCGAAACTGGACAAAGGAA
Source organism: Triturus cristatus (assembly GCF_964204655.1). Classification (NCBI taxonomy): domain Eukaryota; kingdom Metazoa; phylum Chordata; class Amphibia; order Caudata; family Salamandridae; genus Triturus; species Triturus cristatus. Next base: position 1,218,773,026 of record NC_140582.1, on the reverse strand, counting down.
ATGGGTGTAACCACCCCTCTTTCCAAACCCTCCCATAGGTGGGTCCCCAGAGTATGTCCAACCCCCTATCTTAGTATAAGTATAGGGACCCTCTCCTAAGGATTTTAGATTACCCCGGATGAACCTCTGCAACATATATCCTGGACCTTCGACTTTCTATTTTGACTAGAAAACGGAAGAAATGTCCCTTGGGGTCAAGGAGTGACTCCCCTGCTTGGCAGGCACCAAAGAAGCAACTGTCCGGTCTGCATTGCTGAAGCTCCCGCTGGACGCCGAAGTCTTTGCATCACCAGAGGTGGATTCCAGACTTCCCCAGGCTACCCTGAGTCCACAGCAAAGCTGAGGCCCGTGGCTATCGTGGGTGACGTGGAACCGTGACCCCTGGACACCGTGAAATTTTGCAGGTACATCATCTTCCTGGTCTCCCTCGAAGTTGTGCTTTGGGCTCCGAGTAGCCCCAGTCTCGAGCACCGACTGCACCGAAGATCTCTGGCCTCCACTCCACGAGTGACCCATGGGCCAGGTTCCAGTGTGACCCGTCGGGGCTCCTTCGCGATCTCTAGTCCGTTGGCTAGTGGGTCCCCACGAAGGCAACTCCTTTTCTGCTTGGGCTTCCCTGGTTGCTCCAGACGTGCCCTGACTTACCCTCGCCGGGTGAGTTCCCCAGACCTTGCTGGTCTGCACCGTCATCAAAACTCTGATTTCAAGTGACTTGCCATTGCCAAGGGTTGTTGGGGCCAATCTGGTCGCCGACACTGCAGCACTCAACAGACTTCGTGGGACAGCTCGAGTCCAGCTCCTGGTCATCGTCGACACCTCCTGGACCTCGTGGCTGAAGAGTCAAGACACCCGACAACTCACCTGAAGCACCCAGCATCGGTGGGCATTCTACTATTGTGCCCCTGGTCACTTGCTAGTGACCCAGACTCTGTCCCCTCTGCTTTCAGGTTCCTTCCATCTCCGATCCAGGCTTGGATCTCTTCGGACACTTCTCCACTTCACAGCGGCAGCACTTCTTCGCCAGCTCCCATTGAAAACGACGCCTCGACCTGACACCAAAAAACACCTATGCACCCCAGACCTCGAAATATCTACTCGCCCATTAACAATTACTAGCAAAATGTTATCAGGTCGAGCTATTTTTAGCACCTACTAGTCCCATCTGGTGAGTAAACTTAGGCTGGAAAGGAACATGTCTTCTGTTCATCCAGAAAGTGAATGAGCAATAAAGATGCTGTTTGAGGAAAGGGGTCAAATGTCAGTTTGTCTTTTAACTAATTGCTGCTTGGAAAATGAGTTTTATTCTTCTCTCTCTTAGCAGAGTTAAAGGTTTTTGTCAAGTGAGCTGTCTGAAAATATCAGTTATTTTTTTCTAACACAACATTTAATTAAATAAATAGCCTGCAAATGAATATTACAAATATTTCAAAATATATCAGGTATTACAAAAGCAAATGTTTTTGTAATTAAGAAGTGTGATGCAAACAAGGAGTTAAATAGGAGCAAAACAAATCAGAACACTTTACTTGGTGATGTAAAAATGACAAATATTTGCAGAAACTATTTCCAAACATTGTTTGTACACTATATAGTTTTATCAGTAAAGCTGCATGTCAGTTGGTAGGTTTGTGGCCATTTCAATGTAAATCTGCTGATTACAAATGACAGTGTGCTACCACTTCATGCTTTAGTTATGTATTTATTGAAAATGATAGTTTTTAAACATGATTTGAGAAACATGCCTGTCCCCGCCCTGATGAAAATGCTGTTAATGAACTAAGAGGCAAGTTGGGGGTTACCTGTATCCTATATGTGGCTAGATTTGTTTTATATATGGAAAGAAAGTTTAGTCTATTGAATCAAACAAAAGAGTTTTGTGTACAGCAGACATGCTGAACGAGCACATTTGCAGGTGCTCTCATATGTGATGATGAAGATGATGGTGGCTCAATGAATTAAATTATTTGCCCGGGATCACATCATATGAAACCAGTTTATGGGTCAAGAGCATTATTTATAGGTCGAGTATATTATTTAAGTCACTAGACCTGCAGGTCTAGTAAAATTGTTATGATTTTTCGAGGCCTGCACCCAGCTTCCCTGGGTGAGGTAACACGAGTACCCCGAAGCTCCCGTGGGTGTTGGCCCTAGACACCTCTAAGTCCAAAAGGGTTTGCTTGTAGTCATCCTCTAAGTGTCCTTAAACTCTTAATTTCCAAATGACCTTCTCCATAGAAGTAAGGGGCGATTCGCGCCCGTGTTCTAACACTGCACGCTACCCCCGTGGGTCCCCTGTGTCACTACCTTGAGTAGTTCCTTGGGGTCCAAACACTTCCAAAGGCACTAGGCATTGTGTCTAGCTCAGTCGTGGTTCTTATACCACTTTAGTGGTATATGGTCTGGTACGCCCCTAGGGCTCAGACGTGTATTTGTGCTTTTACTGTAGATAACTGACTTGAAACTTATGTACTGAGAACTCTAGCCTCATAAAGAGACTAGGGGGGTGTGTTTGGAAATAAATACATATATTTTATATATATACCTGGTGTGGATCTCTTTCATTTGGTCATTCACGAGATTATATACTGGTAAAACAAGCTGCTTTACATTCCTTCAAGACTTAGCCTGAAGGCTGCTCTCCATAGATACCACTAGGATAGCTTTCAATAAAGGTTGTCTTTAACCTATCACCATAAGGGGTTGTGTGGACTGGTACAAGGTGCCCACTTTAATTAGTGGACAGCATATACCAAGCCAACTTATCACAAGAATTAGATTGTTACAAAACTGAATAAATGGTTAACTTTCAGTCATGCACAAAACATTACCATCATGTGTGTTGTCTTTTTCTTAGATGTGGTCATCCTTTCCTATAAATAGTCGTTGGTGATCTCTGAGTCAAGCTCGACCCTCTGCTGCATGTGCCCCGTCCTGTTCACTCTGTAGTGGTGGTAGTTCATCATCTGTGTCTGAATCTGGCTCGCTGTTGCAGTTGTGCAAAACCCTTGCTCATAGATATATTGTGGAGAACAACACATGTGTCAATGATTTTACAACAGGCCTCTGGTCTGTAGAGTAGTGCTCCACCAGCTTTGTGGAAACACTTGAATCGAGACTTGAGTAGTATGTTCAATTATTCATCACATTGTCTTATGTGCCCTGTTGTACTGCCTTTCACTTATGGTTCTTCAACGCAAGTTTGTTGTCAATAGCACAGAGTGGAAGGCATATGCACTGTGTCTTTAAATAGTATGAGGAGGATAGACTATTAGGTCATTTTACAACCACACTGTTTGACACTGTATGAATTGAGTTTGCAATTCTCTAACCAAGTAAAAAGCCATCACTAAAACCACCCCGAGACAGACGGTTATGTGTTCCACTGTGACAAAACATAACAGAGTCATTTGTGCTGTCTGGGAATCTGGTTACAAGGTCAGTTATGCTACATGATGAGTCACACTTTACCTGCGCATTGAGTGAATGCGTTCTTTTTCCGTTTCTATCAATGAATTCATTTGCAGAGGGTGGGACATATGGCAGTATGTGTGCCATCAACACAACCAATTACATTTGGAAACTGTGATATCAAGTAAAACATTAGTTTAGTCTGTTGTAAATATTGGGAAGTATTTGGAAAATAAATTGGTTCACTTTGCTAACCATGATATCCAGAAACCTGTGGAATAACCTAGAAAAAGGACTTTGTGTATTCCCCCTGCCGCTGCGATGGTAACTGCCAGAAGCTAAAGGTGTAAACAACACAATACCTGCACATGTGGTGGGATTGGACTGCTTCTGGCTGTTCGGGTCTGTAGCTGAGGTAGTAACTCAGTATGTAAATGCGGAAATACCACACTACTTAATCTGTACTTCTCATATATCTCCTCCTCAGTCTGTTCAGACAGGGTGACCCTCACCCTAAGTACCCTATCCTGTCTCCTTCTCCTTCTATGCCTACCAGCCAAGATCCTCATCCTCCTTGCCAGGACATACAGAGCCGCCATTCTGAAAGTGCCAGATGCATTTTGGTTGACTTTATAGTTCGCACCTGGTTACCACCTGATACACATTGATGGTAATTGCATTTCCTAAATGGCCATTTTGCGACTATTCACAATTAGGAAATCATTTGTACATAGTGTCAGCGATTAACTATTTAGAAATTCCAAAAATGCAACTTCTACATGATGGAAATCGCAAATTGGACCACTGGAAATGCCTATTGTACATAACGAAATGGCATTTTGCATGTCCTAATAGCCTGAAATTGCAAATTGCACCATTAGGAAATGCAAAATGCCTCCGTACACAATGGCCAGTGTGTAAACTAAATAGTGTTGAACATAATTTTATTAGGGAATTAACTGAGGCACAAGTGAAAATTAGTAAAAGTGCGAATAAAACAAGAATGATTGATTTGCAAATTGAAGCAGAAAATTAATTTAGAAAATTGAAAGGGCCTCCAAGGCTTTAATTTGAGCAAGAGAGAAATGGAGTTGGGTGTATCATGTGTGAGAAGTTGTGAGAAAATTGAGGGTTTTAAGTCATATGAAATGATTGGAAAGAGTGTTTGTAATTTTACTTTTGTGGTTGATGGTGAATTCTTGAAGGGTGGAGAGCCTATATGTAATGGGAGTTATTACGTTTGTTGAAAAACTGCTTATTTTTACTTAACATGAAATGGGGTGAGTGGCTGCTATTTTGCTTTGGTCGTCCCTCGAGTATACCTCGAATGTACCATAAAAATGAAGTAAGTAAAGATAGACCTAAAAGACTGAAATATGGTTTTGGGCAAGTTCTGATGGATATGTTTGGTGTGTTGACTCCTTCTATTGGTGTTGCTTTGAATGATGTGATGATTAGGAGATTGTCAACTTTGATAGATCGAATAGCAACTAATGCTTCTGGATCGCTAATTGAAATAAATGATATGAATGCTTTGCATGCTATAGTTCCTACAGAATCTTCTTGCATTAGATATTTTACTTGCAAAAGAGGGCGGTGTCTGTCAGATGTTGAGAGTAAGGCAGCGTTGCGTGTATGTTCCTGCTAATGGTAAATTTATTAATCAGTTCGTCTTTAATATTACAAATGTTTTGTGTGAGGCAAGGGTTCTTGAAGAGTCTTTTGAGTGGTAAACAGTTGGTTTATGGTTTAGTCCAATTGGAGATGGAATCTCAAAAGTTGGAGAGTGGTTTGGTGATCTTGGAGGAGGTTTGATGAAAATGGCCTTCTCCCATTTAATTATAATCTTGTGCATAACAGGTTGGCTTACTATTCTTAAGTTCTTTGGGGGAATGTCCGGTAAGAAAAGATTTAGTGGTAAACCTAAGAAGAATGAGGAAGTTGAAATGTCACCTGGTAAGAAGAGAAGAGAAAAAAAGTCTGAATCTGAACTGAAAGTTATGAAGGCAGCAGTTTTTGTTGAATTGCATGCACTGCAGATTTTGAGAGGGAAAAGACAGTGTACAAATTGCAAAATGGTTTTTGTAATGTAGATTTGTAATGGTGATTTATCATGATGTGGGAAACGGTGGACGCAGATTCCATAATTAATAATCCTGTGTATTAATTAATACTAATTAGGCACAAATGTATTATTTTATTGTGTTTAACAATAAGGATTTGCTAAACTCCCATAATTTGCAGTAGAATGATTACATAAAAGTATGGCAAAATTATGTGAATTACGCATAAATACTCAAAATGCATCTCACACTCAAAAAATTACCTGATGGCTCCATTTAGGTAAAAATTCAATACGAACATGTAATTTTGAGTTGATTTCCAGTCGTTCACATTCCAAATGTTGCAGCTTGCATTCACTTTTGTAGTTTTTCGCTCATAAAGTACCCAAATGGTCTGCTTTGGTAAAAAAATCTACCTGAAATATTTGTTGACCACCCATGTTAAAGGAACTGATTGAAATTGTAGTTTCACACTCGTCAAAATTACCCGAACGGTCCGCTTGCATAAAAAATCTACCTGAAATGTGCCTCACATAAAAAAACTAAAAAATTCACGAGAATTATGTGGTGTAGCGTAATGGCACAATGCTGGTTATTTTGCATAAAATGTTGACATAATTACCAAAATTTCACCAATTACACCCTGGAGAGGTGGGGCTGGATGTGCTAGCGGAAAGCTTTGTGCTGCTTTTGTTGCTGGTAGCCAATATACTGGCCCTGGTAATAGCGGCACCCAGGGGTCTAAAACCGGCCTCCACCCTGGCGGCCCATGAGGGAAACGACCGGTGCCCTCTACGGCCAGTCTGGCCCTGATAAACAATCGGAGGGTAGAGGTTCGTAAATAGTATGCAAGTTATAATGACAGTAGTGGGTGAATATTAGGGGAGAATGAACAGATGCCAGATGAACAGGTTTTATGCAGTGACTAAAGTATGACAGAGACAATGAAATGACAAAACACTTAGGGGCATATGTATCAAAATCTCTATTTGCGATTCTCAACTAGCGATTTTTTGAGAATCGTTATTTGGGAATCGCAAACGAGATGTAAGTAAAAATTCGCAAATTGTTAGCGATTCCTTGGCATTCCTTAATTGCGATTAGCAAATTGCGAATCGCAATTAAGGAATACCTTCCCATTCATTCCTATGGGCCAGGAGGCCCATAGGAATGAATGGGAAGACATTCTCAATTAGCGATTCGCAATTAGAGAATCGCAAATTGAGAATAATTTCAAGGGTGCAAGGGTGTCATAAGGACACCCTGATGCACCCCTGAAATGAGCATGTGCGCGCCACATGGCACTTTGAAAAATGCCAAAAAGTGCATCTTTCAAAGAAATCGCAAATTCCCACCAACTTGAATTTGGTGGTAATTTGCGATTTCTTAAGGAGAAATCGCACAACTTGGGTGCTTGTTACATTGCATTTAAGGAATCGCAATTTGCAATTCCTTAAATGCAATCGCAAAATAGAGAATCGCAAATTGCGATTCTCTAATATGCGATGCCCTTTTGGGATGATACATCCCAAAAGGCCTTTTCCCGTTCGCAAACGGGCTGATTCTGAGAATCGGCCCGTTTGCGAACGGGAAAAGGGCTTGATACATATGCCCCCAAATGTCCTTTGTCTTTCACTTGGTGCTTTGAAAAGGGTCATAGATTATCTAAGCACTATCCTACCAATATAAAATATCAACATCAGTATAAAACAAGAGGCAGCAGTTAGTTGCGCTATGAGGCCATAAAAGTTACAGAAGTTCTTATGCAAAAGCTGAGTAACATATCAACCAGTGGATTTTTACCCCTTCTTTACTCCCTTAGTACCATTAACATTTTGTTTTGCGCTACACAAACAACATGACAATGACATAACGTGAGGAAAAAATGTGAGGCCATTGGAGTGGAAGAAGTACGCTATGCAAAAAACAAAGAACATAACAAGCAGTGCAGTTTAATTCCTTCTCTACCCACTCATCAACTCAAATAGGACTATGAGAATTGTAAGCGCTAGGATAGGGTACTATCACATGGGAGACATGCGCTATACAGGCAGCAGGTAGCACTACACAAGAAGACCTGTGAACGGCAGACTCACCAGCGCAGCCACGCAACAGTGTCAGCAGCCGGATGAGTCCGGCTTCCTGCTCCATGCCTGAAGTCTTTGTGCTTGGAATGAAACACTGTGTAGCTCCTCCTGAGGAAGTGCCAAGTATTTGTCAAGCACATCTGCCCCCTCCCCTCTTACCTCCGAGCTGGCTGCAGGTGCCGACCCATGGCTCCTGTAGCGCGGCGGGGCCTCCTGCACACTAGTCCGCAGCAGTGCTTGAATAAATGGATGTGACACGGCACTTTCACTCTCTTGGCCGGAAGACCCCGAGTGGTCTCCAGACGTTTATTTATCCCCTTCGGGTCGAGCCTGCCCCGAGGGGTGTATGCGTGTGTGCAACTTGCTACATTGTGGGAGAGAGCCCGGGTGGCTCTCTACATCCCTCCTTTCTTTCGGTACCAGACCATTAAGTCCTCCCAGTTCATGGAGACGTATATACAAAGTCCTTCAGTCTCTGACTTTACGCAGGGTTTGGCCGGAGACCATACTCTGGCTCCGGGAGCTGGAACTGGCCGCTGCGTTGGACGGAATATCCACAGCCGAATCAGGTGCTTCATCAGGATGGACTGACCCAGCCACAGGGGTAGTACCTTGGCTCCCCCGTCTGGAGGCCTCCAGTGACGGACTCACCATTCCAGGTGAGGCAGGTGGGGAGAAACTCTGGAGTGTGTTGTGATAGTCAGACACTTCGTGGCCAGGCTCATTCTCGCCCGTCTTCTTGAAACTGTACACATTTCTCATGACGGAGTGCTGTCCTTTCTAAGCAGTGACCATGGTCCCTTGAACACCCACGGCGGTCCACATCTCCGGCTCGTAGGTTGTCTGGAACTTCCAACTGGGGTGTTGGTCTTTGATCACTACCCGGTCTCCCACTCTTAGCTGGGGCTCTTGTGCCCGACGGGCTTTGCTGGCCTTGCGGTTCGTCGTCTCCCTCCTTGCCTGAACCGCTTCATTATCTCGCTCCGAGGACACCTACGTCGGGTCTGACGGGATACTGTCTCGCGGGTGCCGCTTGAAAAGCAGGTGAGCCGGCGCACACTTGGTGGTGCTGATAGGCGTCTGTTGATAGGCACCAAGGAATTGGTCTAGAGCTGTCTCAGCGTCTTCCCCTTGGTCCACGGCGATGTGCAGCACTCGGTTGAGCATCCGCATCAGGCGTTCCACCTCTCCGTTGGCTTGAGGCCATAGCGGGGTGATCTTCCGGTGGTGAATTGCCTTGCTCTCAAGGTACTCCTGGAATTCTCGGCCCTGGAACGGAGGTCCATTATCGGACTTTACTTCTTCGGGCAGCCCCATCATTGCAAAGGTCTTGTCTAGAACTCTCTTCACCTGGGGGAACGCGGTTGATGCCACCACCTCCACAATGGGGAACTTAGAAAATGAGTCAACCATGACCAGCATGTGACGTCCATCTGGGAAGCTTCCAAAGTCCAGGCTGATGTTTGTCCAGGGGGTCTCACTATGTTCTTCGGTGATCACTGGTGCTGGCACCGGATCTCCCCCTGTGATTGTGCAGGCATGGCACTGTCTCACCATCTCTTCCACCATGGAGTCCATTGTGGGGAACCAGACCTTGTTTCGCAGCCGGGCCTTCGTCTTCGCCATCCCTTGGTGGCCGACATGTGCCAGTGTGAGAATCCGCTTCTGCAACCTTTCTGGAACCACAATCAGGTGTCCTCTTAGAACAACTCCTTACTCCCCCACACTGAGTTTGTGGCGTACTTGCCAGAGCTGTTTGTCATGCATGGCTGACCTCTGTCCGGAGTGGGCGGGTTCCATCCATTGTTCTCCAGTGCAGCTTTCACCCGGGACAATGTCTCGTATTCTTGGGTGGCACAGCCGATCTCCTCGGGCGACATGGCTGTGGGGCACACCCTTCGCGACACCATTTTTACAAACGCTTCAGTGTTGCATGCATCCGTCGAGGGATCTGGGGACAACGTTGACCCTGGGTGACGGGATAGGTAGTTGGCCGGGTTGTGGGCCCCGGGACGGTACACGACCCTGAAGTTGTATGACTGCAGCAGCACCGCCCACCATTTAATTCTCGGGGGCGCCAGTCTAGATGAGCCTGCAAAGAGCGGGAGTAGAGGTTTGTGGTCGGTCACGACATGGAACTCTTGGCCGCACAGGTAGAGGTGAATATTGGCATGCCCACTTAATTTGGGCTTATCTTGTCTCCGTGTCGGTGAGGGCCTTGCTTGCATAGGCTACTGGTCTCCAGACTTCCGGGTTGTGTTCCTGAAGGAGGATCGCTCCCAGAACCACTGGGCTGGCATCAACGATCAGCCCCGTGCGCTGCCCTGGATGGAAGTAGGCCATCACAGTCTTGTCCACCAGCCCTGCTTTGATGTCATTGAAGGCTTTGTTGGCGTCCCGGTCCACTCCCACTTGTGATCATTGCGTGTGAGAGCCCGCAGCGGCTCCGACATGGCAGCACGGTTTGGAATGAAGCGCCCACAATAGGTGGCCATGCCGAGAAAGCTTCTTACTTCTGTGTGGTTCTTCGGCGTGCTGGCTGCTCGGATGGCCGCAGCTTTCTTGGGGTCCACTAGGAGTCCCTCCCGGGTGAAGGTATACCCGAAGAAATCAGTAGTTTCTTGGTAAAATTAGCACTTGGACTTGTGAAGGGTTAAACCGCAGTCTTCTAGTCTCTTCAGGGTGGCTCGGAGATGATTGTGGTGATCCTCTAGCGCGTACGAGAATACCAGTATGTCATCACTGAGGTTAATCACGCCCTGCAGCCCGGACAGTGCTTCTCTGATGGCGTTTTAGAAGACTTTGGCTGCCGACGACACCCCAAAGCTGAGCCTCTTGTATCTTTGGAGGCCAACGTGCGTTGAGAACGTGGTAATATACCTGCTCTCGGGCTCAAGTTCCAGCTGATGGTAGCCGGCATTCAAATCCAGCTTAGAGAACCACTTAGCTCCGCTCAGGTCTGCCACTATGTCGTTCATGGTTGGAGTAATATGGCGTTCTCTTTTGACAGCCGTGTTCGATAGCCTCATGTCCACGCAGAGCCTCCAGCACCCAAGCCACACCCTCGCACCTGCGTTGGAAGATACTCGCCACTTTTCCCAGGTAGCCGGTCCCACGTCTCTCGTCGCCTCCACGGATCTCAGCTCTGTATCAAAGTATCTGTCCACCTCATCCAGGATTTGTTGCCAATTCGAGGATAGCAAGGGGCAGTCCCAGCACCTCCCGGCGCCAAGGTGCCCAGCTGACCGCACCCCCTCCAGCAATCTGCGCTGCGTGAGCTGTCCATGCGATGTAGGCGTTCCGGCGTGTAGTACCAATAGGTCACCAGTTTAGTGAACGTCTCAGTGAGCCCTGTGTGTGTGGCCGTGTGGCGAGCCCTATAGCAGCTACCCTCCCATTCCTTTGCCAATAGGTCCGTTCCCAGGTCCCTCTCCCATCGTGCCCTCCCTGCGTGGTATGAGTGATAATGTGACAAGAGGAGCGTCTTATAAAGATCGGAAGTCAGCTTTTTGTCCGTTTGACGTGTGATCAGCCAACGTTCGAGCGTTGTGAGCCGGCGTTGCGCTGCCCTTTTCTCCCGTGGCTGCGTGACCCAGTGTTTGATCTGCAAATAGCCGATCAGGTCCTTGGCCGGAATTCCATAGTCCGCTGCCAACTGCGCCAGGGGGATGAACCGGCCCTCATTGTACAGGACCCCTAATGCTCTGCAGCCGGAGTATCGCCAACCCGGGAAGGAGGACTCCGGGAGCCCCGGCGGGAAATCGGAATTCCCAAACAGGACGGTCAGTGGTGAGGGGAATGACGTCAGCTCTTGTCCTTCGCCAGTCTGATCCCAGATCCATACCACTGCCTGGGTCACCCATGAGGCATATAGATTGGGGGGCCGCTGCCCCCGGCGCAGAAACGGAATTGCAGCCAGGGCAGTCCCCGCCACCGCCCGGTCCTGGAACAGCCAGTGTTTTTCGGATTCAGGCCTCATCCATTCCACCAGGTAGCGTAGCTGAGCGTCCTGGAAGTAGAGCTTGAGATCGGGGACTCCAATGCCCCCGTGTTCCGGCGGGAGAGAACTAATCTGGCGTTTGAGGCTTGGTTTCCTGCCCTGCCAAATGAAGCGTGCTAATTCGGATTGGACCTTTTTGATCCAGCCCTTCGGTGGGTATATGGGGAGCGTGTGGAACACATACAGTATCTTAGGCAGTATCGTCATTTTAATGGCCGCCAGCCGCCCAAGCCACGAGAGTGGCAGGTGTCGCCAGTGCTGGAGATCTGTTTTGATGGTGGAAGAAAGACGCTCGTAGTTCAGGGTCCGAATGCTCGGAATCGTAGGGGTCAGCTGCACCCCGAGATAGGGGACCGGCTCCGACGACCAGGGAACTGGGTAGGTGGCACGGAGGTCTGCCACCGCTCCCGGTGTGAGAGAGAGGGAGAGCGCCATTGATTTAGCAACGTTAACTTTGAAGCCGGATAGTTCCCCAAACGCGGCGAGGTCCTCGAGGATCGCTCCCAGGGACGTTAAGGGCTCCCTGAAGGTCAATAGAACATCGTCGGCGTAGAGGCAGATCGTGTGGGTGTCCCCCCCGAAACGAATGCCGGTGATCCGGCTGTCTTGTCGTATATGCTGGGCAAGGGGCTCCATGTACATCGCGAAAAGCAACGGGGAGAGGGGGCAGCCCTGCCGAGTGCCCCGTGAAATCCGAAATGGCTCAGAAGTGTGGCCATTAACTCGGACCGATGCGTGGGGTTCTCGGTAGCAGTTGAGTATGCGCGCCCGCATTTTGTCCTGCATGCCGAACCGTTGCAGGACCGCTTCAAGATAGGGCCAGTGCACCCGGTCAAAGGCCTTCTCGGCATCCACCGCCAGGAGGGCGTAATCGGCCGGGCATCGAGAGGCCTTCTCAATGAGATGTAGGACACGTTTCGTGTGATCGCTCGTTTGGCGGCCTGGAATAAAGCCCGCCTGATCTGGATCTATGAGGTTCGGCAGATGCGGCGCAATACGGGCCGCTAAAATCCCCGTGTACAGCTTGAGGTCCACGTTTAAAAGGGAGATCGGTCGGTAGGAACCGCACTGTGTGCTATCTTTCCCGGGTTTGGGAATCACCACTATAGCGGCGTCCAAAAAGGAGGAGGGCATCTCCCCGAACGTGTCGAACGAGTTGAAGAGTCGTATGAGGATCGGGGTGACCAAGGGGCAGAATTGCTTGTAGAATAAAGCCGTAAAGCCATCGGGGCCCGGGGACTTGCCCAGCTTGAGCCTCGAGATGGCCGAAATCACCTCCTCCGGCCGGATCGGCGAGTCCAGCAGCTCCGCCTGGAGTGTCGAGAGGCCTTTCACCCGTGCTTGGTCTAAGTAAGCGTCCAGCCCGCCGCCAGCGAGAGGCTGCTCGTCATAGAGCCGGGCATAGAAATCCCGAAACGTCGCAGCGATCTCCCGGTCGTCCGTGTGCAGGACCCCGCCCGGGTCTACTATCGCCTTGACACCCTCTCTCGCTCTGCGCTCCCGAAGGCAGCGGGCCAAGAGGCCACCACATTTATCACCTCCCACATAGTAGCTATGCCGAAGGCGCAGTGCTGCATATTCTGCCCTGTCGCGATCTAGCGCTTCCAACTGCGCTCTCTGTGTTTTTAACAGCCGCCAGACCCTCGGTGCCCCGGTACGGCTATGCATACGTTCTAGCTCCCTGACTTTCTGTGATAGTTCCAAGCGTGTCGCCTGTCGTTCTTTGTTCTCTGCCGCGGAGAGGGCTATAATGGCCCCCCGGACCACCGCCTTCAGAGCCAGCCAGCGCGTGGGCAAGGCTGTGTCTTCGTTGTCATTAAATCGAAGGTATTCCTCAATGAACCCTTGCAGCTTTTTGACCACCACAGGGCGAAGCAGGAGTGTATCCCGCAAACGCCATAGGCGCTTCCTCCGGCCCATGGGCGGGAGCTTCAGCGTCATGGCCACCGCTGCATGATCAGAGAGGGAGGTCGCTAAAATCTCCACCTCAGAGGTCTCCTGCCCGAGTACGCGGGTGGCCAGGAAATAGTCCAGGCGCGCGTACGTGCCGTGCGCGCTTGAAGTGTGCGTATATTCCCGGGCCGAGGGATTATACAGCCGCCAGAGATCCACCATTTCCAACTCCTGTAGTGCCGTGCGACCCGTCTGTGACAGAGCGCCTACCTGCCCCGTGCGTTGCGCAGAGCGGTCCATCACATTGTCGAAGACCAGATTTAGGTCACCCCCAAGTAGCAACCTCCGGTCCGTGGAAGCCGACAACTCCGTCAGTGCCGTATGGAGGAAGTGTTCAGGTCTGTCGTTGGGTGCGTAAATCGTGCCTGCTGTGAATGTGTAATCTCCCAGCTGAAATTGGTAAACCAGCAGCCTACCCTTAATCTCCGCCACTTTATGCATCGAAAGCCCCTTAAACTTCGGCGCTAGAAGTATCGCCACCCCCCGCCCGTTTTGTGGAGTCACAGGAAAAAAGCTGTATGGGGAATGACCTAGACTGCAGCCGGTGTGTGTCTTTCGTAAGCAAATGCGTCTCTTGGAGCAGGCAGAGCTCCGCCCCCGACTGTGCGAGAAGGGAAACTATGGATCTTCGTTTAATAGGATTGTTAAGGCCCCGGACATTGAGCGTAAGGATCTTAATTGTTGTTGGAAGCATTCCCACCTGTCAGTAAACGCTAGCTGGTGTCGTGCATCCCTGTGGTGACCGAAATGTGCCCGAGCCGTCCACCCTCCGCCCCTCGAGCCCGACACAGGAGAAAGAAGGAAAAGAAAGAAAAGAAATAGAAAAGATGAAGTCCCCAACTGGCCCGCACATCCCCCCTCCCTCACCCCAACAGTGTTAAGCAAACCAATAGTCCATCTTCCAGGGAAGATCGGAATGTTCAATGTCAATGGGGGAAACGTGGCATCCCAGAGAGCCTCCCCTCCCCCGCCCGCCCGCCCTTGCGCCCGCCAGCGACTCTCCAGCGATGTGTGGGGCAGTGTAAACCAAAATAGAACTACAATGTCACTTCCCTCAGGCGGCCCCCCTCAAGGGGCTTCGACCTTTGGCGCCAACGATTCCACCACCGAGGCTATGGCCTCCTGACGCCCCTGGGCAATCTCCTCGGGAGGGGGCCTCCGCCCTCTGGCACCTCTGCGCCGCTGCTTCAGTTGGCTCCAACCTGAGCCTGGGCCACCGGCTTTCTGAGAGCCCGCTACCAGACCCTCCTCCTCCTCCTTCGGGCAGTCAATGTCCAATAGCTTACACGCCTCCATCAGGGAACGAAGCTGATACAGCCGGTCATTGTGCCGAAAGACGAGACGAAACGGATGGCCCCAGGAGTATTTAATGTCCCGTTGACGGAGAGCATCCGTGACAGGGCGGAAGGTTCTGCGTTTTTGTAGGGTCAGGGCGGAAAGGTCCTGATAGAGAACCGGGAGACTACCTCGAAAGGTGATGGGGTGCTGTGATCTGGCCTTGCGGAGGATCTCCTCCTTCGTGTTGTAGTCCTGGAGACAGACCAGGATGTCGGCCGGCAGGGCATTATCCGGGCGGGGGGACCCACCCGGTGGGCCCTATCCAAGACGAGCGCAGTGTCCGCCGGCCTCCCTAGGATCTGGTTAAAGAGCTCCCGCGTGAAGGCAAAGACATCCCCCTCTTCGGCGTTGCGTTTCACCCCCCTGATGCGGATGTTGTGCCGCCTCGACCGGTTCTCCAAGTCTTCCAGGTGGGTTTGAATGTCCACCTGCTGGTCATGGAGGCGTAGAAGATCCTGGTGTACTAGGGAGAATTCCGTGTCCTGTGCATCCATCCTGTCTTCCACCGCTTGCACTCTCTCCCCCATGCCATCCAGGTCCCTCTGTACCTCCCGTAGCTCCGCCGCGAGTTCCTGCTTCATGCATTTGAAGTCCTCCCGTTGTTCCGCAAATAGTGACATCAGGAACGCCCTGGTGATCGGTGCCTCCCCGTCGTCCCCGGCCCCCTTCGGCCGCATCGCGTCGGCAACGGTCGTCTGAGTCTCTGGGGCCGCCGCCCCCCCCTGGGGCTTGGCAAACAACTCCTGCAGCGACTTGCTCTGTGACTTGTCTTTACCTTTACCCCGTTGGGTCGCCATTGTTCGAGTGGGCACACCGCCGTACGGTCTTTCTTGGCGTGGCACCAGGAATCAGGCCACAAACCCGCCGGGCAGGTCCCCGAAGTTCGTTCACCGCAGCGCTCCGCCCGCTGCAGGCCCCGACCGCTGCTGGAGGGATGCACGGCCGACGTGTTCGGCGCCGTCCACCCCCTCCGCTGGAGGAGCCCG
Source organism: Triturus cristatus (assembly GCF_964204655.1). Taxonomy (NCBI): domain Eukaryota; kingdom Metazoa; phylum Chordata; class Amphibia; order Caudata; family Salamandridae; genus Triturus; species Triturus cristatus. The sequence goes on along the minus strand of NC_140582.1, from coordinate 1,218,757,191 downwards.
TCTCCGTGGCAATGTCCGTAGGCCCCTGCGCCTCTCTCCGAAGCAGCCTCTGAGGGGGGGCAGGTGGCCGCCGCAAATGCCCTCCAACTCTTGGGGGTCACTCCCCCCCTGGTACGGGGTAGGGTGGCGGCTGCTGCCGCCCGCTCCCGTCCCGCTGTCGTGGCGGCGGGGCCCGTCCACTCCGGCCCCCGCCCCTCGGGCACCTCCCGGCTCCTACTCGCGCCCGGGGGGCTCAGCTGTTGTGTGGCGCCTTCGCTTCCTCAGCGACTTGCGGGCAAAGAGCTGTCTCACCTCTGGGGGCCGGGCATCGCCCCTGCCCCTCCGTGCGCAGATAGGGACTCTCCGCCGCTGACTCTCTCCCCGTCGGGCCCCAATCCTTCTGCTTGCGTGGGTGGCGGCCAGCCAGACAGGCCCTCCGTCTGTCCCAGGCGACCACCAGCCAGGTGGCCCCCGGTACCGCAGTGAATGCTGGGCTGCCGCCGCTGCCCGCAGGCGCCCCAGCCGCCTCTCCGCCACTCAAGGCCGGCGCCGCTACGTGCCCGGTGAGGCCTCAGGTCCTCCCGTTGTCCAGCTGCCCCTGCGTCCTCCAGGCTCGTGCTGCCGTCCGTGGCGTCCCGCCGCTGTGCCCGCTGGAATGCCGCCCCCACTTCCTCCCAGTCTCAGGGGGTCGGCAGAGCGTCCACGCGCCGTCTGCGCTGCCGCGGGGGTCCCTTACCCTCGCCGGGGTCTCGCAACTTTAGGCCGTGGCTGCCGCGCTCGTCACTGGGCCGCGGCCGGCCGCAGACTCCTCCCGCCACCAGACGGTCACCGCTGCTCTAGGGGGCGCCTGAGGGGTGTCGATAGGCTCGCCCTCACTCCGGCATCGCTGGCGGTGCTGTGTGCCAGAAACGGGGAAGGCGATCGGCCCCGTTTCGGCGCTGTTCTCGGGCGTGCGAGGGAGAGACAGGGAAATGCGTCTCACCTCGCCGCCATCTTGGCCACGCCCCCCGCCGCCATCTTGGCCACGCCCCCCCATCACCGTTCTTTAGCCCATTCTGCCACCCCAGTTCAGACATGGCCATATGCAAATCAGTCTGACCCTGTGCCTCATGGGAACAGTCCAGCCCGAACTGCCAAGCCTGGCCTTCCCTGGACCGGAAACAAACTTCCTAGGACCGGTTTCTGGCATTTCAGCCGTCTTCAGCCAGGCTTGCTTGAATCCAGTGGCAAAGTGAGCAAGGGACTCACGTCTGAGCATACCCTGCCAACTTATGGTGAACAAAGCGGTACAAAAGGGGGTGGTGATGGACGGAGCATCAGAACGAATCAAACACTCACACCCAGTCAACAGATCTGGGTTTGATCCATCACCGTTCTTTAGCGCACTCTGCCACCCCAGTTCAGACATGGCCATATGCAAATCAGTCTGACCCTGTGCCTCATGGGAACAGTCCAGCCCGAACTGCCAAGCCTGGCCTTCCCTGGACCGGAAACAAGCTTCCTAGGACCGGTTTCTGGCATTTCAGCCGTCTTCAGCCAGGATTGCTTGAATCCAGTGGCAAAGTGAGCAAGGGACTCACGTCTGAGCATACCCTGCCAACTTATGGCGAACAAAGCGGTACAAAAGGGGGTGGTGATGGACGGAGCATCAGAACGAATCAAACACTCACACCTGGGCTAAAGAACGGTGGTGGATTAAACCCAGATCAGTTGACTGGGGGTGAGTGCTTGCAATGTTCAACACTCCGTCCATCATTTCCTTTGGTTTTTGCTTTGTTTGCCATAAGTTGGCAGGGTATGCTCAGACATGAGTCCCTTGCTCACTTTGCCACTGGATTCAAGCAAGCCTGGCTGAAGACAGCTGAAATGCCAGAAACCGGTCCTAGGAAGCTTGGTTCTGGTCCAGGGAAGACATGGCTTGGCAGTTCGGGCTGGACTGTTCCCATGAGGCACAGGGTCAGACTGATTTGCATATGGCCATGTCTGAACTGGGGTGGCGAGTGGGCTAAAGAACGGTGGTGGATTAAACCCAGATCAGTTGACTGGGGGTGAGTGCTTGCAATGTTCAACACTCCGTCCATCATTTCCTTTGGATTTTGCTCTATCCTATTTCCGTGACAGTGGTCCTTATACCACTTATTTAGTATATGGTTTGCGTGGCCCCTAGGGCCTAACTGTATTACTTACCTGTGTGACTTAATGTATGCTTGAATAAGACTGTGTTGTACTTACCTCGAATCTCATAAAGAGTGCTAAGGGTTTTACTAGAATAAATACACTTTATTTTATATATATATATCTGTTGTGGTGTCCTTTCATTTGGTATTCAAGGGGTTACAAATGGTATTACAGCTGGCTTCACATGCCATACAGAGTTTAGCCTAAGACTGCTCTTGTCCATGCTACCACTAGGATAGCTGGTCTATAAGGTTGACTTTACAACCAATCACCATAAGGGTTATTTGGACTGATATAAGGTGTACACTAGAACTAGTGACATCATACATCAGGCCAACTTCTCGCATTGGTGAGCAGCGGTTGGGATCTGAGCTTGCTGTTGTAATACCATTGTAATCTGGAGATACTAAATTGAAAGATCACATAAGATATTGTTAGGTACATATAACATAGATTATAAATACTTAAGTCCTACTGGACTTAGTTGTTGTAGGTTGAAGGGCCTAGCACACCCTGACTACAACTACCAGAGAGGTTTAGTAGATACAACTAGTGTAGGTAGGTGCACACACCACACCCTCACTAGAATCATGTCCCTGAATGGAGATCACACTGATGCTCCCTCAGGAGAGGAGAATCTTAGACAGGTTCCCTCTAGGTATGATGCATTCACTTTCCAGGAGATGAGACAACTGTGTACCTCCAGGAGATTAAAACAGGGTTCCAACCCTACCCTTAGACAGCTAGTGGAGCTTCTGGAAGCCTATGATGCTGAAAGAGCTGCCAAGTATGGTGCCATAGCTGTAGATAAGGGCCTCCCCTCCACAGAAGAGACCCCTGACTTAACTGATACAGATGAGTCAGAAGAGGCCTCAGAGGAAGAGGGAGGTAGCAAGACCCCAGTCAGAAGACTTAGTCAGGCTAACTTAAGCTTGCATGGGAGCTTGCATGGGAGCTTCCCTTACAGGCCCCCAAGTAATCTTAAAAAGAGAGATAGAAGGGGTAGATCTCCCTCAGGGGACTCTCTCCACTCCTATCACTCAAGAAGCTCCAATGCTTCATCCCACAGGGGGATGACTTCCCCCCAGAGGAGAGAGCATAAGGCCAGAATGGAGGAAGCCAATCTGAGGATTGAAAGGGAAGAACTTGCCCTTGCCAAAGAGAAGCTTGCTCCGGCCAAAGAGCAAAAATTGAGTGGGTCAGAACCCACTGGTGGCAGCAACATTCCTAGAGATAGGGATAGGTCTTATGACCATAGAAACCTAAGCAAGATAGTCCCCCCATACAAGAATGGGGATGACATCCACAAGTGGATGACTGCTTTGGAGAGGGCCTGCAAAGTACAGCAGGTACCCCAGAGTCAGTGGGCAGCTATCTTGTGGCTCTCCTTTTCTGACAAAGGTAGAGACAAGCTCCTCACAGTTAGTGATGAGGATGCTGATAATTGCAAAGTCCTGAAGAGTGCTCTGATAGATGGGTTTGGCTTAACCACTGAGCAATATAGGTTGTTGTTCAGAGACACCCAGAAGACACAGACACAGGACTGGTCTGATTTTGTGGATTGTGCCACTAAGGCTTTGGAAGGTTGGTTAACTGGCAGCAAGGTGCAGGACTATACAGGATTGTACAACCTGATTATGAGGGAGCAGATCCTTAATAATTGTCAAAACCAGCTTCTCCATCAACACCTTGTAGACTCAGATTTGACCTCTCCCCAAGAATTGGGAAAGAGGGCAGATAAATGGGTCAGGACCAGGATTAGGCCTAAAAATCAGGGTGGTGACCAAAAGAAAGATACCACCAAGCCTCAAGAGAAGGGTGGGGATAAAACAAAAGAGAAATCTTCCTCAGGGCCCCAAAACTCCACACAGGGTGGTGGGTCCCAAGCTCCCTCCTCTACCACAGTTAAAAAGCCTTACTGCCATGAGTGTAAAACTCCTGGGCATTGGAAAACTGACAGCAGTTGCCCAAAGGCTAAAGACAAAACTGTTCCTCCAATTACTCCTGTAACACCACCTATTACTGTCAGCAGTAATCCCCCAGGTGGTGGGAGTGCCCCCAAAAATTTGGTTGGGTTTTCTTGGGGAACACAGGGGGACCCTGGCTTAGCCAAGTCCCCTACAGCAGCTACTCTTGTCTGTGATGGTGGCATGGGGTTTGCCAACTTCACTGCCTGTCCCAACACTTTGGGTAGGTACAGACAGGAGCCCTACATCAATGGTAGAAAAGCTGAGGCCTACAGAGACACTGGAGCTAGCATCACCATGGTGGCCCATAGGCTAGTTCCCTCTGACCAGCTTTTGCCTGGTTTCTCATACCAGGTAACTAACATTGATGGCAGACAGAACAGTCATCCCATGGCAGAGGTATGTCTCAGCTGGGGAGGTGTCACTGGCCCTAAGAGGGTGGCAGTGTCCCCAACCTTGCCTGTAGACTGCTCACTGGGGAATGACTTGGAACTCTCAGCTTGGGCTGGAGTTGAACAAGACACCCATTCAAAAATGGTAAGCCTTTCACAGACGGGTAGTGGGGTTGTGCCAGCCACAACCCCTGTCCAAGTAGATTTCCTCCCTGAAAAGGTTGGAAGGGCAGTGGTAGCCACAGCCCAGGCAAAGACAGACTTCCCTGTAGAGACTGGCAGAGCTGTGACAGTCACAGCTCAAACCCAAACTGAGTGCCTCCCTGAAAAGGTTGGCAAGGCTGTGATGGTCTCAGCCTATACTCAGACTGACATGGGTGTAGTGAAGCCTGAAACTATGGATCACTCCACACAAACAGAGAGTAGTGGAGAGGAAGAAAAGTCTCCCTCTCCCCAGACATTAGGAAAAGGTCAGCCTCCTCAGGGATCTGACCGCACCCCTTGTGAAGGAACTGCCCCAGAGGTAGCCAGGCCTGGCCTGGCAGAGCCTCTGATGTCAGTGGCCCCTTCCAAGGTGGGACCCAGTCTGGTGCAGGTAGCCTGCCTCTCTCTACCCTGCCTCAGTCAGCCTAGGGCTGTAGAGGTCAGGGAGGCCAGTGGACCCCAAGAGGGCCCCTGCCCACAAGAAGCCCCCCATCAAAAGAATGAGGATTGCCTGGCTAGTAGCCCTAGCCAGGTGATGGTTAAAAACAGTTCTGAGGGATCTCCTTTACAGGTAGTTAGGGACCTCCCCCAGGGGGATTCTGTTGGGCACAGGCAAACATGGGACCTTAGGGCCCCAAACCTGACCTGTCCCTCCAGTAAGCCCACAAAAGGGACCCAGCCTCCAGCTTTAGGTAGCCAGAGGCTGACCCTGAGAGCACAGTGCAACTCAGTTACAGAAAGAAAGGCATCCATGGTGGAGGATGATTGGAGGAAGCTGAGGCCTCACTTTGAGGACACTCACTTCAGTACTCCATCTCAACACCAGCCTTTTACTTTGCAAAGACACACCCAAGGTAGAGATTCCCTATGGTGGAGACCCTATGATACCTTTAGGATGAGGGATTGCTTAGTGGACCATGAGACAGGGGGTAACCATGCCAGTGCTGGTTCTTCCTTATATGGCCACTTAGGCAATATAGGCTTACCTGGTCAAGGACAGCCTTATCTCCTTTCGTTTGGGGGGGGGGGGGGTTGTGTAGGAAGGTGGATATCTGACTATGGTTACCCCCAACTTTTTGCCTAGTGTCTAGCTGGTTTTTCAACTTAGTTGGCCTGAGATCCTGCCATTCAGGGTCTCAGGCTGTCTGCTCTCTCTTTAAAATGGACTCCATGTACCCTAGGTGCATACACAATTGGAAAGGATCACCTTACTGGACCCTGTACAGTGTACCCTAGGTACCCAGGGCATAGGTGTACCCTAGGCCTCCCAGGGGCTGCAGCATGTATTATGCCACCCCTGGTCTGGCCTTCCAATCAGACACAACTGGCTGATCACTCAGCTGGGGCAAGGTTGTGTATTCACCCCTTGCTTAGGTGTAGTATTCCTATACCTACCTTATATATAGACACATGTGTACCTATCAGCCACTCCTATGGCAGGCCTTAACAATCCTGGAGGCAGAGTGCTTGGTAACATGTGAGATGGTGCTCTAGCATGAGCTGAGCCTGTCTGCAGCTTTCGGAACCATGTCCTTATAGCTGTTCTATGATATAGCCTACCATATACTCTTAAAGTGCCTTATAATCTTAAACGGTTATGGTAACTATGGTTTGGCTTTATCAAAACATGTTGTGTAAGGTGTCTAACACTTTGGAATAATACCCCCATACCATTTCTGGTGATGAGGATATTATTCCCCCCTTCTAGAGGGAGAGACATGTTAAAATCCTACTTTGCTGTTTAACTCTGACCAAAGCCTCAGCATCACAAAATGGATGCTGCTGCCACAGACACGAGTCTGACCTCCTGCTGCTGGGAATGATCCCGGCCAGGGAGGCTTGGACAATAGGTTTCCTGCTTGGGGAGGTGCTAGCACCTCCCCAGACAGACTTTAGTGTATTGGGGCAGGGAGGGCTGAAAGGAATGAGACATGCCTGGGGCACACAAGGTGTCCCATGCATAGTCCAGTTCAAACCGGTGCTGGGGCACTCCAGTGTGGTAAATTTAAATTACCTAGACTTAATTTATGCGGTAAAGTTCAATAAGAATAACTCAGTAAAAATAAGAGGCAGAATCCGTGGTATTTGAGGTTTTAAAAGGGGTTTTATTCCTTACAAAGGAATTGGTTCGAACCAGGCAATCGGGTTCCGTCACCACGAAGGTTCGGGAAGGGATAGACAATACATTATTGACAGGTTATCATATATATAGTCAATGCATTACAGTAAAGGCAGATGCAGAAGGCGTAACAGCTGATAGGAGAGATAAGAATACACATACGTAATGAAAAAGGCGTTACAATAGGCGTGCATAAGGGCGTGTACTAGAAACGTCATTATGAGGGTGTCACAGGTGGGTGGATCCATAAGAGAATCCTGCAATGTCAGCAGAAATACATGGCAGAGATGCGCGCGCAGCTGCATGACGTGTGATTGACGTGTAACTGGAGGGTGAAGGGGACTTGACATTTAGCCCTACATGAGGAGACAGAAGTCTGGGATGTCAGAACAACCTAATCCCAAATCGTATCTAATATCTTGTGTTTAAGGAACTGTATTATCTGGAAGGAAAAGTCTCTTGGGCAGAGGCTATTCTATACTGACTGCTAGTGCGTGTATAAGCGTCTACGTGTCTACATGAAATGCGAGGGGGCATGGGCCTACCATGGTAACAGGAGCTATGAATTACTTGTACGGAGACAGTGAGGCCGGGCCCTTTGCTCTGCAGCTGGAAGGATGTTTACCTAAACTACTAGACAGGAATGTATTGGTCGAGGAACGGAGCAGATAACTTGAAGGCGAAATACAGTCTTGGCAGGCAACAGGCCGAGCCAGGCACCGTTAGCCGCGCAGGGAGTAAAACAAAGGTCATGGATACAGATGCAGGTCCAGGCTGGAGCATTCAGAGGCAGAAGGCAGGAAAAGGCTCGATGGCAGAATTCAGGGCCTACTCGCCAGAGCTGAAAAAAACGTGAAAGGTGCACCATAAAAAGATGGTGGCAAAGCATACTTAGGAGCGGAATATTCGACCCATTCATGGTGGATCTGAAAGAGGACATGTTAACGTTGGACGCACATGTATTTGCGTCTTCATAGCTGGAAGTGGAGGGAACATACATGTACTTGTAGCACGTACATGGAGCCGTTGGGGTCTAAGATAGGGGACACAATTGATCATAAAAATCCATATTTCCTCATTCCCTCCTTGTCCCCTACGGACCCTTCATGATATATCGATCCTCATGAATCCATCAATCTGTTCATGTAACATCATTTGCTCTTCTTTCTTCTTACGGGATCTTGAATGAGAACTTGAATGTGGAATACACGATGTGGCACACAGGCCGCAAATCGCTGGCCCACATTGTAGACACAGGCAGCAACTGAATACTATGAGAAGGCCAATACCTAGGAAGGATAGGACCTTCCATCCCCAGGCTGACAACACACTCCAGAACCAACCGGACCAAGTCCAGGTGCCTGGATTCTGGTGTATCTGACTTGCAATCTTATGAAGACGAGTTATGGCTTTATATACTGATGGCGCGTTTTCTGGAATGAAAACACAGCAGCTCGATCCGATGACTCTACAGGCTCCGCCCCTATCGGCCAGGATGACGTCAAGGACAAGATGATTTTGGAGAACAACAATCCGCATCGCAGACTGCTCCTCTGTTAAGTTGCCTAGGGCAGAAGTAGTTTCATTCACTACTGCTTCAAGGGTTCTGGTTAATTTGCGTATCAGTTTACTATTAACTACAGCACCTATGTAGGGAAAAAAACCTTTATTAAAGTCTGTGTATTGCTCCCATGCCGTTTCAGTGTAGTCGACAATCGGGAGATCTCTCTGGGGTCTATTGTGTACTAGATGGGTATTTCTATGATAATCAGGAGGGGCTAGGAAAACGGGTGGCAGAAGGAATGCAATGTAACAGGTACCATCCCAATCTAGAGGTAAACGTATATATGCGGTATGACCACAAAGGAAGTAGGAATGACGGGAAGCTCTAAATGTAGACTTGCCTTGATCACTGAATTCGATCACAGTAGTACATTTACTATGACCCAGGTGTACTGAACCATTCTTTCTTACACATAATTCACCTTTAACTGGAAATACTGACATAGCAGGCAAGACTGGTGCAGCTTCGGATTCAACATTCAGAATCATGAGGTTAAGTGTAAAGTTACCTAATCCATATACTTCATTTTCTAGATCAGTTCCTGTCCTTTTGGGAAGTCCCTCCTTGTTACGGTAGCAGACTTTAAGCAAAACTAAGTTCAGGTTTCCCCATACCCAGTTGCCCTGGTAAACTACGGTATTTGAATCTAAAGAATTAATCAAACTAAACCATGCACCACAGGAACCATTGTGTGTGAACGGGTACGGAAAGAGGGGCAGAACTCCCTTGTATTTCTGGTAGGGAGGGAGTCGGCCACATATCCAACAATTTGTAGCGTTGTTGGTCTGATGGGAGTGATGTAACATACTAATGAATGTGTTGTTGCACAGCGCAAGTCTGTACGACAACTCATGCGGAGGTAATTCGCTAAAAGAGTGTTCGGCAGTAACATTGAAAGCAGAATGTGCACGCTTGAAAATAGGGTAGTATATGTGCAACAGTATACTTGCAGCAATAATCAGAAGACTTAGAAAAAACATAATCAATAATGTCACTATATAGTGACTACGAAGTGATTTACAATATGCACGTTTCTTGAGCTGTTTCTGTCTATCACTTTCTCTATTTCGGTCCAGGGGATACATGTCAGAAACTAATTTAACCGATTCACCTAGGAGAGGACTTAAACAATTAAATTGTCTGACTTGCTAGACCTTAGTTTCAGTTTATATTCCTGGGAAGCAGTTTTCTCGACCAGGGGGAGTTTTGAGTCAGTCTGTGGAGGAGGGTAGGGCTGAGAGTTCAAATCAGAAGGCAGTCCGTGAAATTTCTTGATATGGCTCGAGTGTAGCCAACCCTTGCGACCCTCAATCTTCACTGCTGTCCTCGTGGTCAGAAGTACTAATTTCGGCGTTTGCCAGCGGGGCTCCAGCGGGCTCCTCCTGTCGAAATTTCTTATAAACACGTAATCACCGGGAACCACTTCATGGGGCTTCACCTCGGTGTTGTCGGGAAAGGCTGCAGCTACCTGTGAACGGCAAGATTGTAGTGCAGACATCAAGGAAGCAAGGTAATCTGTCAGCATATTACAATCAACATCAGTGATTTTACGAGGTATAGGCGTCCCCCACATATTTGGTGGCCTACCGAAGACCACCTCGTACGGGGATAGCCCTGTTCGAGAATGTGCTATCATTCTCATGTAAAAGAGCGCAACTGGTAGAGCTACTATCCAGTCGACACCTTTCTCTCTGCAGATTTTAGAAAGTCGAATTTTCAGAGTCTGATTATGACGCTCCACGAGACCTGCTGCCTCGGGATGCCGGACACAGTGGAATTTCCATTGATAGCCTAACAGGAGTGAAATGTGTTTCATTAGCTCGGATGAGAACGGCTGACCGTTATCTGAGTACACGATACGGGGCAAACCATACCGTGGGAAGAATTCACGAACCAGCTGCTTGGCAGTGGTCGGAGCAGTGTAATCTGGGACTGGATATGCTTCTGTCCAACGGGAAAGTGCGCATACAACTACGAGGACATATTTGAATCCTCGACAACGTTCCATCTGGATATAATCCATCTGGAGGACTTCAAAAGGGTGATCGGGAGGTTGAAATCCACCTTGCTCTACAGGAATACTTTTTCCTGGGTTGAACTGACAACAAATCATGCAAGTACGCACTTTCTGTTTGGCTGCTGCTCGTAAGTGTTTATTGAACCAAATGTTTTGAATACTGTCTAGCATAGCTTTCTCTCCTAGATGCGCTGGACTATGTATTGTGTTAATGATAACTTGAACCATGGAGTCGGGGAGAAACCATGTAGATTTTCCCTTCGTCATCCATCCCTGATCTGTTTGGATCCCTCCTAGTTCAGTCCATTTCTTGATTTCCTCTGGTGTAGCATGTGTCTGTATGTCAATTACATCAAGGGCGGGATCCCTAACTGTCATGCAGTGTGTCGATGTCGGAACTATTGTCTTTGTCAAGTCAGTTGCATGAGTCCGATTCTGAGCTGTTTGCTTAGCTGTTCGGTCTGCCAAGTCGTTACCCTGGGAAATGACATCGGTGACTTTTGTATGGGCCTTGCACTTCATAATAGATATCGCAGCAGGTAGATGTATGGCATCTAATAGAGCTTGAATGAGGGGACCGTGTTGAATGTTGGCACCATGAGAAGTTAAATAACCTCTCTCTCGCCAGAGGACTCCGAAGTCGTGTACAACTCCGAATGCATAACGTGAATCTGTGTATATGTTAACTCTCTTATTTTTGGCTTGAATACAGGCTTGTGTCAGAGCGATGAGCTCTGCTACTTGAGCTGACAAGGTGTCAATACAATTCGTTTCAATAACTTCGGTGTCTGTCGTGACTGCGTAAGCGGCCACTAACTCTCCTGTACTTGTTCTCATGCATGAACCATCCACATAAAGTGTCAGGTCTGGATCTGGTAATGGAATGTCTGTCAAGTCTTGTCTGGGTTTCGTCGCAATAGTAATGACTTCAATATAATCATGTGCCAACGGGTCTGTTCCACTTAATGGCAAAAGTGTGGCATGATTTAATGTACTACAGCGTCTGATTTCTATGTGTGGCTGAAACAATGTTAATTCATAACCTGTTAGTTGTGCTATAGTCAAGTGCTGTGTTTGTGTCCGGTTCAAGAGAACCTCTACTGCGTGTGGTACTTGTACTGTCAGAGGGTGGCGGAAAGATGGGGAAAAGAGATGAAAGAACCTCTATAAACTCAAGAGGAAGAGAATTAAGAAAAGCAACTGAGCGTAGGTAGAGAAAAAAAAAGGAGAGGAAGAGACTGAATAGGGGAGAGTAAGACAGACTTGACAAAGGAGAGAAAGGGAGACAAAAATATGAAGAGATACAAACAGGTGTGTGTTTTGAGGGACAGAAAGGAGGAGTTGACATGGGAAAAGGTTTAGACATGGGGTATGGATAACAGGCAAGCAGTGAGATTAAATGCCCATGAAAAAGGTTTCATGCGTAGCTCTGCCAGTGATTTACCACAATAAAGTGTGTCTGCATCTCACTGAATAGTTTCTCAAACTAAGAGCAAAAATAGCTTGGTGCAGCCTACAGATTTCATGCCCAATCCCTCAAAGTTACAGCAATTGCTGATCACTAATATTAATCCAACCCATGCCTAGGCCATGATTAAAGTAGGAGAACGAACAAAGCAGCCAGCCAGCCTGCTGCATTAGCTTAGTTCAGTTCTCCTACTTTAATCGCGGCCTGCCGGCCTGGCCTGGCCGCCCGCACCATGCGCGCCACCAAATCAAAAATTGGAATCATGATGATGATTGATTCATCATCATAATTACACATTTTGATTTATTGCCTGCACCCGCGACGGTCCTGTGAGAGGCTGAGCAGAGCGCACAACTCAGGCTGAGGGGCCCCGGCCTCAGCCTGAGTTGTGCGCTCAGCTCAAGAATGGGTAGCTCAGTGAAGGTTGAACAAGACGCTAGCAGGCGAGAGGCCTCAGCATGTACACACAGAGGACAGAGCTGTGCATATACGGTAAACGTAATCTCCAGACCACCACCAGTCACCACCACTGCGAGAGGCGCGACGCCCGCGAACTGTTTGTGCCACCCACCATGACGAATCAATGTCATATTAATTGATTTGGTGCCGGAAAAACGTTATGTACTCACTGGCTGTTGGTGGCAGTCTGCAGACACAGGGGGGCTACGTCGGCGGGCTAGTCTAGGATAGAATAATTCAATTATGGCCGCCCAAGATCAAGAAGTGCGCACCTCTGGTCGTCGTCACTCGTGATGCTGCAGGCTGTCACGCGCAGTTTTAATTGCGCGAGGCCCAATGCGCATGCGGGGATGACATCAGCCGCACCCTAGAGAGGCGCGCCGACGCGGCGGAGGAGGAGTCAGTGCATCATTCTGCGCGCTGCGCACAGGCACTTCCTCCTCCTGAAATGTTCGGTTCCACTTGCACACTGCACCGGTCAATCAGGCTTGCTGCTGTTTTCCCTGCAGCTGCAGTCAGAGAGCGGACTCGGTCGGAGTAGTAGTATTTCTTTTGCTGGGAACTTGGAAGTCTGACTGACTGTCTGTCTGACTGAGACTCAGACAGTCAGTCAGACAGTGACATCTCTCTGAGTGACTCACGTGTGTCACGTCACTCACGGTCCGACGACGGTCGGACTGAAAATCGGCCCCCCAGCCACAAAACCGGCCCCCTGTCGGAAAACCAGCCCCCACCCCATCCAGCCTACCGGGGGATTGCCCGCTGCCCGAAAGCACCAGTCTGGCCCTGCATGAGGGGTGCAACACACTCACTGATCATGCCACACACTGTGCAGCACATGCAACAGCAGGCTGATGGCCAGCACATGCCAAGCACTCACATGTCCCACTCCACTGACGCACCCTCAGCATACTAGACAGACACACCCAAGCATAGATCACTCGCCTGTCATTGACAACAGCGGATACAACCCTCACTCAGCACATGTGCCACTTGCCTGTGGGGTGTCACAGGTGTCGTGCTAGCTCTGCAAGTCAGACACACAGCACGGCTTACTTCTCACATCAGATGGGTAGGTAGCTCTGTTGCCACCTCCATGCAGCTGTGGTGCAACACTTCACATAGACACTCACCCACATGTAAAGGAGCATTCACACACATCAATGTCCATTCGGTCGTACACATCATTTGGACACTCTCACCACAGGTCCACTCAACTCATACACATCTGTGGGTACAGTCACCTGTCACACCGGGGGGACCACTGTATCACCTCAGGACAATAGGAAAAAAAGCCACCAAGGATTTGCCAGGCTGAATGTGTCATGCACTATGCAGTGAAAGTCACAGTAAGCACAATGCAAGTGAGGAGTGCACACAGGAACTACATCATGCTCTGCATGAGAGTCATCAGCATGCCCCCCCCCCCCGGGACCCACTCTAAACAACATTGCATGTCTGTCCCACCTGGACACAATATTGACAGTCACACAACAGGTGCATAGGCAAAGGTAGTGGACTCAGCACTCACCTGCTCCCCTGGTCTCCCATACAGCTTGGGCTACTGTGGGAGGGGGGCGTCCAGCAAGGCCTCATTCTCCTCCTGGGTGAATGGCTGGGCCCTCTCCACAGTACGTGACATGGTCCAGAGGAAGCAGAGACAGCAGCAATGTGGTCGACTGGAAAGTTGTGCAGGCAAGTGCCCTCTCATGGGTTCTGGCTGCCTAATATCTGTCTTGCTGAGGGGCATTCATTTTGAGGAGTACATAGTGATTGGTCAGACTCATTAGCATCGTACGTTTACTCCAATCCCTTTAAACATACACCAATGACAGCATTCGCATTGTTCACATTTTGAGCATCATGTAAAGTCAACAAACACTTTGCAACATTGTATTTTGTGGCCAACTGATTGTTCCAGGACACCTGATCGACACTTTTCAACTGAAAACTCTGTCTCCATGACAACCAGCATGCATTTAGGGCCTAATACTTGTCCCTTATGTGTCCCCTATGTAATTTTGAAATCCACACACAGGTACGGTGCGTTTCACACGTACCCCTACGGCACCAGTTGTACAGTGCGTTTGACACGTACGTGTACTACTAGTGCGTACACGTACGTGTACTACCATAGTACACGTACGGGTACGCGCTAGTAGTACAGTGCGTACACGTACGTGTATTACTAGTGCGTACACGTATGTGCACTACAGTAGTACACGTACGGGTACGCACTAGTAGTACACGTATGTGTACGCACTGTACTACTAGTGCGTACACGTACGTGTACTACCTTAGTACACATACGTGCATGCACTAATAGTACAGTGCGTACATGTACGTGTACTACTAGTGCGTACACGTACGTGTACTACCTTAGTACACGTACATGTATGGGTACGCACTAGTAGTACAGTGCGTACACGTACGTGTACTACCTTAGAACACCTACGGGTATGCACTAGTAGTACACGTACATGTACGCACTGTACTATTAGTGCGTACACGTACGTGTACTACCTTAGTACACCTACTAGTGTGTACACGTACGTGTACTACCTTAGTACACGTACGGGTACGCACTAGTAGTACAGTGCATACACGTACGTGTACTACTAGTGCATACACGTACGTGTACTACCTTAGTACACGTACGTGTACTACCTTAGTACGGGTACGTACTAGTAGTACCCGTACGTGTACTACTAGTGCGTACACGTACCACATACGTGTACTACCTTAGTACACGTACGGGTACGCACTAGTAGTACAGTGCGTACACGTACGTGTACTATTAGTGCGTACACGTACGTGTACGCACTAGTAGTACGCGTACAAGTACGCATTTCACGCGCTTACAATGGTAATACAGGCGTACACATGCCAGGAATGGAGGGCTACGAGTCGCACAAGATTGTCCATCAAGTACTTGTCATTGCATACTGTCATGTGCAGGCCCTAGGTGTGGCAGCTAGTGATATTGCACAGGTCATCTCATCTAGTTGCACAATTGATGTGTGATGACCTGTGGACACGTCATGTGTGATGAGGCACTATGTGGCACACATCACCTTGACACTTGCCACATGTGTGTCTGTAGTCCAACTGTGTCATGCACAGCAGCAGTGGGATGGCACAGTCATCCACACCCGCACCTGTCTCCTGATGCCAGGGACAGGGACACTCTATCAACTGACATGTCACGATCAGCGTGCCCCTTTGTGACTATGTCAGGTGTGTGTCATGTGTTCCCATGAGCTTGATGTCAGTGTCCCGTCAACTGCATCTGCTGTTGGTGCATCCAACAGGGGTCTGTGTGGAGATGGGCATGGAACACATCTACGCACACCATGCCACATGTGGATTCCCACGGCTGTAGGGTCTGTGTGCATCGGACATCATATTTTCCCAGTCATACATGTTTGCGTTGTCTCAATGGCTGTGTCTTTGTGTTGTCACATGTACCCCTTCATCGCACTGTGTTTGATATGTACATTTAACATTCCATGTGACCTGTGCGTGTGCCTTGCAGTCAGCTGTGTGGATGAGATGACATCCTTCCAATGCAGCTATGTGGTTGTGTGTCACTCCGGTGATATCTGTGGCTCTTCACTCAGACTGACCCCCAGCTCATTTCAGGGCATGTCATGTAGACTTGATAGTCAACAGGTGTATCTTGCTTTTTGTAGGAGTACCAGCAAGCTGGCATATGTGTCCTGTATGTATTGCACACACCCGACTCCATAGTTACATGATGTGTATTAGCAGTGTAGCATGTGCTATGTTCATTGACATTGATATTGGCAGACTCTCACTCTTCATTTTTACAAACAATCTCTTGCAGGGCACCGCCTGTCCCAAGAACAATGCCAGACTTGGGTGTCATGAGGGAACGTGCCTGCATCCGCCGTTACAGATTCACTGGCCAGTTGATTGTGGACTTGACAGAAAAGCTGGCACCACACCTCCAACCGCAACACAGGTATCCTACTGCGCTGACTTCCAAGATGAAGGTGATGGCAGCCCTACATTTTTTGCCACAGGTACGTTTCAATTGACCATAGCTGATGTGGGTGGGATGTCACAGACAATGTTCAGCCGTGTCCTGCGTGATGTTTTAGCAGCCATGTTGGAGCACCTTGATAAATTCATCCACTTTCCTACTCCTGAGGAGTTGACAGATGTCATGGGTGATTTCTATGCCCTGGGAGGGATGCCCCATGTAATTGGGTCTATTGATGGTACCTATGTGGCTTTGGTACCACCACAGGCACAGAAACAAGCCTATCGCAATAGAAAACATTACCACTCGATAAATGCCCTTGTGGTGTGTCTTACTAACATGCTGATTTCCCATGTCTGTGCACGTTTTCCAGGATCAGCACACGATGCCTACATCATGAGGCGTAGCAGGGTGCCACAAATGATGCTGCAGCTGCACAAGGAACGAGCGTGTCTTGTTGGTGGGTATACTCTGTCTGTCCTGTGTGTTGCGGTATCTTTGGCTCTTACGGCATCTCCTGACCCACTTATTTACATGATGTTTCCATGTAGGGGACTCTGGATATCCCAACATGCCATGGCTGATGACACCTCTCCGCAACCCAAGAACAGCTGCAGATCACTGGTACAACAATACACATGGGCAGACCAGGCGAGTGATTGAGAGGACGTTTGGACTCCTGAAGAGCCGATTCCGGTGCCTGGACAACGCAGGCAGGTCCCTCCGTTATGCCCCGGAGAAGGTGTGCCAAATCTTCCTCGTGTGCTGCATGCTGAACAACATGGCAGTTGAGAAGGCAGTGCCACTCATCCTGGATCCGGATGAGCAGGAACATCCACCCGTGGAGGATCAAGGGCTTGGTCACGGGGCAAGTGATGAGGAGGAGGAGGAGGATGATATCCGGAGTCAGCTCATACGCAACTTCTTCTCATAATGGTGAGTCACTGGGTATGAGTGTGCAAGCTTGTAGCATTGAGTGGCATGTGTTGCAATGTGTGTGTCCAGCTGACTGAATGAAAGTGACTTTGATGTGTGTTCTGATGTGTCACTCGAGTGATGATGTCATGCCATACAGTTTTGCGGAGAGACTTTCTTTGAAATTTACATGTGTCCAACATTGTTCATGTTTTGTGAATGTCCATGTGTGCGGCGAGGATTGTTTTCGGTGACTTCTTGTGTGTCTGTCATTCCCAGGTGTTTGCGCCTGTTGTCTGCTCGTGTCATCGTTGTCCTCCTGCTATTCCTCAACGTGTGCTGAATCAGCGTTCCATGCACGGACATGTGGAAATGTCAGTTTGGGTAAGGATTGCAGCAAGGCTTTTTGGTGTTGGTACGGGTTGGGAATGTGTGGGCCTGCTTCTGTGCATGTTGTGGTAACATGCATACATTTCTTCTCACCATGGAGCATATAACATGTAGCATCACTCCCATGACATGATAGTCACCCTTCTTGACAGTCATCTGTAGTGGAGTGTGGCGTCTGATGAAGGCATCAATGTGTGTAAACCTTGCCTCTGAAACATTGCGGATGCTATGGGTGGACATAGTGTGGGACATCACAACAACAGGCTCTATGGGGAATTGCAGCCTCTCCGTGTGCAGCAGGATGTGTTTGGCTCATCCCCTTAACTTGTGTGCCAGTTCATTGGGATTTACATCATCCGTGTGGTGAAGGGGGGGTCCAGCGTATGTCCCACATGTTCTGTCAACTGACCTGTGAGTCTGTTCATATGGATGCATTTCCCTTTGTGTGTGTATGTGGAATAAAGGTGTTCAGCACAATCCAAAGTGCCTCATCTCTGTCACTGCAGATCTCTTGCCACTTTGCATGCGCCATCTATGGCATAATTGTCAAAGATTGAGCATATGTGTGTATGTGTACTTCGGCAACATGAATGCAGTTCTTCATGGGTGATGATATCTATTGTGCATTAAGTACCTGGTTGTGTATGTATTTGTGCAGCTTGCTCCCCACAACAGGACGTGAACGCATGCTGATGGTGTGTCTCCTGTGCGCAGCTCCGCATTTTGTTGCCTGATCCTGTGGCCGTCATTTTTGGTGATTGTTCATACATTTTCCTGGAGTGACCCATGAGTAACCTGACACTCCTTCCTTTACATACACCTGTTGTACTGTGCCTTTCTGACCTCCTTGTCTTTGTGGCCTACTTTTTGCCTAATTTCTCACCCCTTACACCTGCTGCTGCCTCACCTGCGGCACCGCCCCACCGAGTGCCCTGATTCTGCAACCCACACACCTCCAAAATGCTCAGTCCTTCCCCCTCCACCCATTCTAAATGCAGCCAGCAGCTTTTCTGTGCCACTGTTGCGCCAACGCCGTGCCAAAGGCAGGACCGTCTGCGCCTGCAACGTGCACAGTGCACGACCCTCTGGTCTTTGCATGACCCATGTCACACAACAGGCTCATGCTGCAGCCAAACTCCAAGCAATGTCCTCCAGACAATCATCCGCCTGCTATCAGGCAACCCCTAAGCGCACACACGACACCTTCGCATGCTGAATGTGCAACTCTAACTGCCTACACAGCGCTGCCCAGCCTACCAGACCCTGTCAGAACAACCAGGTCATGTGCCTCCTACTCCACACCCGCTCCGTCCACCAGCACGCCATTGGACTCTGTTACCTCCTCAACACAACAGCCCCACACATCACCTTCATGACAGTAACCTGGACAAAAGCATCCTCATTACACGACTTCTTCATTGCCATCTCAGACGGATCCAAGATCACCCGCAGGGACGGCACTAACAATCCCGGAGGATGAATTGCAATTTATTCACAAGTACACCCTCAGAGTCACTAATCCGGTTTTACAGCAAATTCCTGGCAACCCTCAGAGTAACACTCACCTACAGATCTCCAGGCCTACAGCCACAATTCCGCTAAGCCATCAACACGTACATCTGCACGCACGCCCTCACCTCCACAGGCTACATGTGGCTATGGGCCAGTAACTTCTTGCTGGAGGAGAACCACACCACCATCCATCATTGGTCCATCAACATTTGAATCCACGTCTCCGACAAGCAACACACTGCCCCACACCCCGCTACTGATACCCCAAAGATGCTTGATGTAAGTCACCACAGACAAGCTGTGTGGGACACTCGAAACAACACCACCGCCACACCCTGCAACCTTACGCACTGGATCAGCAACTGATCCAACAATCTTGCCACATTGACGGACTTTCCTGTGAAACACAACAACGGTTAAGGCACCTGGGACAAGGCAGACCGACTGGACTCCTAAAGACCTAGACGGACTCTTGTGCAAAGCTTGCAACACAAAGAGCCATCATTTACCTTACAGCCCTGGAAAACACCACACACAGGCATCACCATATCATCAGCAAGGACAAGTGGAGATCCTTCAGATAGGGCCGAGACACCTAGACACACGACATCAAGGAGCTCATCAGCATTGTGAGTGAACTGACAGCAGATCTCCATCAAAGACACCCCACCCTTGCAAGGCAGATCACATCCCTTGCAACTTTGTACCACTGCAAGCTCATGGCCATACACGACAGCCTTGGCACACAGAGGCAGACATCACTATTATACGCAGGACAAACCCCCCTCAGGTTCTGGACTCCCGTCAGCAGCAAGTACACAACCTGGGTCATGTGCACCATCCACTCTGGCTCTCCATCAGGCCCCTTCCCACACAACATCTCAACCACATCATTCCCCATCCTTGGAGCCCACGTCCAGCGCGTCATGAATGTCTCCTTTGAGTTTGCCACATTCCATGGGTGCTGGAGGCATGCAGAGACCCAGGCCCTTCTTAAACAACGGACGGCAGTACCGCATGATCTCCTGGAACATCACTCTGCTTACCTACCCAGCAAATGTCATCACGAAGACACTCAACAAGCAAATGACAATTTTCCTCCACGCAAACAGCTCCAGGCAACCGGCACCAGACCATCTTCCACAGTAATCACCACTGCAACCGTCATCATTGCCACCACCGACGACAACTTTGCCATGCTCAACAATGGTGAGCCCACCCCCCTTAACCTCTCAACGGCATTCTACACCATGTGCTACCACACTCTCAGCTCACACATCTCCAACACTGGTATCCAGAGGAGGGCCCAGGATTAAATCAGAAAGTAGCTCACAAGCAAGGCCCAGGGAGTCTGCCTCCACCCTGCAGCATGTAGTACACTCGGGTCATCTGGTCCATGCCCCAGGGCTCTTCTCTCAGCGTGACGATCTTCAATGTCTCCATGACCCCCTCTCCACCATCACATGCGCACACAACCTCATCATCATCTCGTATGCCGTTGACACCCAGCTGCTCCTCAAACTCACCAAAGACCCAGCCATTGCCAGATCCAAACTTCAAGAAGGCATGAGATCCGTTGACGAATGGCTGAACATCAGCCACCTGAGGCTGGACTTGGACAGGACTGAGGTCATCATCTGAGGATTGTCCCCTTACGGCTGGGTCAACTCCTTGTGTCCCACTGGCCTGGGCACCGCACCAGGACCCAGTGCCCACGCACGCAAGATGGTGTTCATCATGGACCCATCGCTCACCATTACCATGCAACTCACCACCATCTGTACCTCATGCTGCAACACCCTCCACATGCTGCAAATGATCCACAGATAGATCCACTCCAAGGCAACACAGACCGTCCCCCAGGTCCATGACACCAGCCACCTCAACTACAGCACCGGCCTCTACGGAGAACAACAGCAAAACTGCAGGAGAACTTGTCCACATCTAGGGTGCATCTGCACACCTCATCTTCAACATCTCCCGCTTCAGCCACATCACCGTCCACATGAGATAGCTACAATGACTCACTGTCTGCTGCTGGATCCCCTTCAGACTCCTCAACCACACTCAGGAGGCAGTCCACAACCCCAGACCCAAAACCGACCTTGGACGTCTGTCATCCAACACCCAGTTGGCCCAACTCCATGCAGCCCAACTCCATGCAGCCCACCTTGCCCTGGCCACCATTCATCACATCCACATAAAAACTGCATGCAGGAGATAGTTCTCCCACCTCGCCAAACAGACCTGGGACTCCCTCCCCGGGCACATCAACATGACACATGACCTCTACACCTTCATGATACTCTTCCAAATTGGTCTGTCTGAGCAGTATTGCAAGCCCCCCCTCAGCAGCTTGAGTCCATCACGGGTGACTATTGTGCTACATGTCTGTATTTGGTGATACATTGTGACTCAAGTGTGTCCTCGAGCAGACTCAGATCCAAGTGTATGGATGACTGGAGTTAGTTCCACACTCAGGCATACTTTGACATATCCCCACACGTATGTTGTGGACTCATGCTAAATGACTGCAACATAAAATTTCAAGTATTAATTATTTAGTTATAGCTCTGGGGCGTCATTTGTGCACAGAAAAAGGTGCAATGCAGGGACCATAGAATCCAAAGTTCACAGGGGGAGATGGGATCCTTGGCATTTGAAGTCATCAGAGTCCAGACCACAGTGTTTGGCATCATTGGTCAGACTATGACCAGCATGCCAATGTGGCAGATGATGTCAGTCAATGAGGTGATGCTGTCGCACATGAAGGCCAGGTGCCAGGCCAGGTGACCTGGGAGATGTGGATGGGCCGCTGCCTCTCACGGTCTTTTCCGTGGACGACCCACCTTCCTCGCGGGACCCTCAGATGCAGGCCTTGACGATGCTTGAGATGCTCCGTCGGACGAATCCTCCTCCTCCCTCCCTGTGGCTGGTGGTGGTCTGCGCCTGGTGGCACAGGGAGGGTTGCCCATGTTGTCGGCGATCCGACGGAGTGAATGGCTTATGTCCCTTTGCACCACCAGGAGCTCAACCAGTCTTGCCTCCATCCGTCCTTGGTGTTCTTGTTGACTGGCGTGTTGCTCGGCCTGCTGATTCTTGATCTCTGTGAGGGTCACCACTACCTGGCTGAACTCCCTGGTGTCACGCCGGTATGCATCCATGATGTTGTGTATATGTGACATACCGGTCCCTTCAGCTGGCTGGTCAGGTTCTCGCCTCCGCCTGCCTCCACTCCCACCACCCCTGCCCACACGAGCCTGGCCTGCCGTTGTGGGCACATCGGGTCTACGGGACCCCTGAGGGATGGCAGTGGCGGTGTTGTCTGCCTCCTCCTGGGTGCCCGCCGCACCTTGTCCCTCCTGGTCAGACTGGCTCTGTTGTTCACTGTGGGCAGGGCTCCTCGGTGTCTCCTGGGATGTGGCAGGAATGGGGGTGGTGGTTGGCACAGATGTTCCTGAACCAGGTGCTGCAGGGGCTTGGACACCAGAGGGTCCAGGTCGGTTGGGGTCATCCGCGGAGTGTTGAGAGGCGTCGCTGACGGTGGGATCAGGTTCCTCCCGAGCCTGGGACTGTGATTCTTCCCCCCCATTGTTGGGGGGAGATTCATCACGTTGCCCTGTGTGTGAGAGACATGTTAATGCTGTTTCATGCAACATGCATGTTTCATACACATTCAAGTTGGCACTGTTCATCCAGGTAGTTGTTAGTGCCTAGCATTCTCCTCAATGTTCACTTGTGCATGGGTATGTTGCGGGGGACAGATTGATATGTTCTGCTGAGTCTTTGACATGTAGATTTTTGGCTTGGATGCTTCTTCGGCTATGTATTGGTCTTGTTGTGTTACATGTCCATTGTGACAGTGGGTAAATCCATTGCCTGTCCCAGGGGTGTCTGCTTGTGTAAAGGGTGTGTGTGACAGGGCCTGCTGGTGTGTGTAGTGTGATTTGGCCCTGGGTCTCCCAGGTGATGTAGCTGTCCCCACATGGAGAATGCTGCCATGACAGTGAGGTGCCGATTACGATCCGGTAAAAAAAATTCCCGTACGACTCGTATCCGGTCTTTTTACCGTACGAATCGTACAAGTGCCGTACAAACTGGCAATCACGATTCGCATGGTAAAAAGCCCATACGAGTCGCATTGGGAACAATTCCCCACACGTCCTCGGGTCGGAAAAAGTGTCCGACACGTCCTCGGACGATTTACCGTACAAACGTGAAAAGCGAAGTCCGACCGGGGAATCACGATCCATCCCGGGCGTCCGAATGTACAACCGTATGGTCAAAAGACCGTCCGCACCGAACTCCTATAGCAACCATGGAGACGTCCAAACAGGTGCCAGGTACGTGCCGTACCCCCCCCCGCCCCCGCATGTACACGCCGTACCCCCCCCAGCCCCCGCATGTATGCGCCATACCCCCCCCAGCCCCCGCATGTACGCGCCGTACCCCCCCAGCCCCCGCATGTACGTGCCGTACCCCCCCAGCCCCCGCATATACGCGCCATACCCCCCCGTGTATGTACACCCGAGTACGTGTCGAACCCCCCGTGTATGTACACCCGAGTACGTGTCGAACCCCCCCGTGTATGTACACCCGAGTACGTGTCGAACCCCCCGTGTATGTACACCCGAGTACGTGTCGAACCCCCCGTGTATGTACACCCGAGTACGTGTCGAACCCCCGTGTATGTACACCCGAGTACGTGTCGAACTGTACGCGCCGAACCCCCCCGTGTATGTACACCCGAGTACGTGTCGAACCCCCCTGTGTATGTACACCCGTGTACGTTCGAGTCGTACCCCCACCCGTGTATGTACGGGGCGTACCCCAGCGCGTAGCGCTGGGGATACGCACCATACATACACAGGTGGGGGTACGACTCGAACGTACATGGATGTACATACACAGGGGGGTTCGACACGTACTCGGGTGTACATACACGGGGAGGTTCGACACGTACTCGGGTGTACATACACGGGGGGTTCGACACGTACTCGGGTGTACATACACGGGGGGTTCGACACGTACTCGGGTGTACATACACGGGGGGGTTCGACACGTACTCGGGTGTACATACACGGGGGGTTCGACACGTACTCGGGTGTACATACACGGGGGGTTCGGCGCGTACATGCGGGGGCGGGGGGGGGGTTCGGCGCGTATATGCGGGGGCAGGGGGGGTACGGCGCGTACATGCGGGGGCTGGGGGGGGTACGGTGCGTACATGCGGGGGCTGGGGGGGGTACGGCGCGTACATGCGGGGGCTGGGGGGGGTACGGCGCGTACATACGGGGGCTGGGGGGGGTACGGCACGTACATGCGGGGGCTGGGGGGGTACGGCGTGTACATGCGGGGGCTGGGGGGGGTACGGCGCGTACATGCGGGGGCTGGGGGGGGTACGGCGCTTACTGGGCCACCTACTCTGGTCGTTTTGCGCCGTACTTCGCATTTCCGGCACTTTTTGGGTGCCGTAAAAATATTGCCGTCCGGACTGCTGTCGGTTCGAATCGTAATTCCTGGGTCGTGAAACGCTGCCTGGAAGCGTCCCGACGTCACGTCGCAGCATTCCCGGATCACATTCGTATGCATTTTTTCGTCGGTCGGTGTTTTTTACGATTCGTACGGAAATGGTGTTTCCGTGCGAATCGTAATTCCATGTTTGTAATGTTTTACAACCGGGTACGAGTCGGACGGAGAATACGCTCCGACCGACGGTTCGTACCCGGTTTTTACCGGATCGTGATCGGCACCTGAGTGTGAGTTCCTGTCCTAGATATCTGACCTTGTTGTCTTGGTGTTTGTGTTTGCACTGGTCACAGGAGGGCCGTGTGCTGCCTACACCAGGGCCGAGTGTGAGCTATCTTGTCAGTACTTTCCCAATCCCTGTGCATTGTGCATGGTGCATGGTTATGTAGCTGGGCCATATGGGATGAGGGCAATTGTGTCTGATTTGGAGTTCACCAATGCGTTTTGTGCCACCCACCCTCCCAGCATACCGGACATCCATTCTTGGTTTGGTGCTTCGTGTAGCATGGGACATAGCATGGCATTGCTTTCTCAATGGGGCATACCCATGTTATTGGCATTAGCGTTGTTTTTGATTGTGGTTCTGGCCGGTGAGGGCTTGGGGGTAGTTGCATGCATTTGGTGTAGTTGGGGTGTGGATGCCATTACCCCCAAGTTACGTAAGTTGTTTGTGTACTCACCAGGCTCTGGAACTCCTTGTAGTCCATGTACTCCCACCGGCGGAAGCATGCCCATCACCTTCTCC
The DNA here is from genome assembly GCF_964204655.1 of Triturus cristatus. NCBI lineage: Eukaryota > Metazoa > Chordata > Amphibia > Caudata > Salamandridae > Triturus > Triturus cristatus. The sequence continues at coordinate 1,218,731,747 of NC_140582.1, read as the reverse complement.
TCCCAGGGATGGAAATGTACTGGTCTGCGGGGCACACCACCTCCAGTGATGTTGCTCTGGGCGTAGTCGTCATTCATTTTTCTCTTGACCGCCCTCCGAAGATCGTACCACCTGGCTTGGCATTCGGTCCTGGTCTTTCTGATGGGTGCAACAGCATTCACCCTATCGACGATCCTCTGCCACAGGCATGATTTTTCGGCTATGCTGGTCTGTCTGACCAATGTTCCAAACAGCTGTGGCTCGACTCTGATGACTTCATTGACAAGTATCTCCAGCTCCTCCCTTGTGAACTTTGGATTCTTCTCTGTGGGCATGGTGTGGGGTGACGGTGTGGATGATTGTGGGTGTGTGGGTATGAATGTGACGGTGTGGGTCTGAATGTGAAGAGGGGGTATGTGTAAAGGAGTTTGTGTGTAGGTGTATATGTTAAGGTGGATGGGTGTAGTTGTTGGTGTGTGCTCTCTAGCTGCAGTGAGTCTGTTGCAAAGGCTCATGGTTTGTGTGTATGGGCCATTTTTATTGGTCCATTTATGGGTGGGGCTCAGTTAGAATTTTTGGTAGGTGTGTTATATGGGGTGGTTGTGAGTTTGTCCCTCTGTTTGCCTGTTTGGATGTGTCCAGGTCAGTCCTTTCCATTTTTTGTGCAGTGTAGACGTGTTTTGTGGTGTTGTGCGAGTCGAATAGACCCTCCTTGTGCAGTTTTACAGTTTCCGTGGTTCAGTACGGTACAGGGGTACGAGTCGTACAGGCACACCCCCCATGCGTTGTGGATGTACATTGCGTACACGGACATTGCTATGTACGGTGCGTACACCGCCATTGCTATGTACGGTGAGTACACCGCCATTGCTTATGTACGGTGCGTACACCGACATTGCGTATGTATGGTGCGTACACCGCCATTGCTTATGTACGGTGCGTACACCGACATTGCGCATGTACGGTGCCTACACCGACATTGCGCGTGTACGGTGCGTACACCGACATTGCGCATGTACAGTGCGTACCCCAACATCGCATATGTACGGTGCGTACCCCCAACATCCGCCATACATACGCGATGTTGGGGGTACGCACCGTACATACGCGATGTTGGGGGTACGCACAGTACATACGCGATGTTGGGGGTACGCACAGTACATGCGCACTGGGGGTACGCACCGTACATACACAACGCACGGGGGTGTATGCCTGTACGACTCGTACCCCTGTACGACTCGCACCCCGGGAACAACTTTTCCCGGGATACGAGTCGTACAAAGTTCGCTTCGTAGCGGGTAATGGCATTCCCCGTGTACGGGACATTTTCCGTACAAATCGTAATTCGGAAAGCAAGTCCGGATCGTACTAGTACGGTCGAACTGCATTTTTACGATTTGTACGGAAAAGTGTCCGGATCCGTCTCGTACAACTTTTCCCGATCCGATTCGTACAGATCGGGCCGATCCGTATGTATTTTTCCCGTACGAATCGTACTTCACGGGTCGGACGGGACTTGTACGATTGTATGGAAAAATGTACAGATACAAGTCGTACGGGAAAAAAAAACAGGATCAGAATCGGCCCCAAGGTCTGCAATAGCAGGAGCAAGACATGCTTAAAGGGCTACTTTAGTTAGTAGCACAATCAGTGCTGCCGGCCCACTTGTTGCATTTAATTTACAGGCCCTGGGCTCATGTAGTGTCACTTTAGTATGAACTTACAAATAAATAAAATATGCCAATTGAGGATAAGCCAAGGTTACCATGCTTTAAGGCGTGAGCACATACACTTTAGAGCTGGTTAGCAGTTGCAAAGTGCACAGAGTCCTAAGGCCAGCAAAAACGAGATCAGCAAACAAATGGAGGAGAAAGGCAAACCATTGGGGAACACCACCCCAAGTCTGACAGGTCTAACAGTTGTCCTCCATTTCTGTTCTAGGTTTTTACAACGCCTCTTAATGGTGGCCAATACGCTAGAATATCATTGTACTGATGGTTTTCAGACAAGGAACACGTCTAATGCATGGCCAATCCATTCATTCAAGTCTCTTGCAATCAGGATGCCGTCAGAATAACTCAGATTACAAAACGAGAGCTGGATTTGAGTCCACAGTATTATTAAGGTAAACAACCTTTACAACGCAACTTTTACAACGCAATGCTTTTACAACGCATTTTTTACAACGCAAAAGCTTTTACAACGCATGCATTTACAACGCATGCTTTTATGTGGTAAGTACTTTTACAACGCATAGACCTTTACAACGCAAGCTTATTAATAAAAAAAAAAAAAAAAGAATTTTTAAAAAACAATAATGATTAATATTTGAGTATTTAGTAAAAATATTAATATTTTAAAAATATGATTGAGTAATTTTTGAGTATTAAAAAATAAATAATACAGAAAATGTAAAATACACGTGTATTATAAATAATGATTAATACTTGAGTATTTATAGATTTTTAATTTAAAATCTAAGTAATAATATTAATAATTTAAAAATATGATTGAGTACTTTTCGAGTATTAAAAAATAAATAATAAAGATATTGTAAAATACTTGAGTATTATAAATAATGATTGATACTTGAGTATTTATAGATTTTTAATTTAAAATCTAAGAAATAATATTAATAATTTAAAAATATGTTTGAGTAATTTATGAGTATTAAAAAATAAATAATAAAGATATTGTAAAATACATGAGTATTATAAATAAAGATTAATACTTGAGTATTTATAGAGTATTTAATTAAAATGTAAGTAATAATATTAATAATTTAAAAATTTGATTGAGTATTTATTGATTACTAAAAATAAAATATAAAGATAATGTAAAATACTTGAGTATTAGCTTCAAAATTTTTTTTAAATAAAATTAATAAAAAAAACATTTTTACTAAATACATATTTATTATATGTATTATTTTATATTATTACTGTACTAAAAAAAAATATAATTATAATATATATATGTAGGATAAATAAATAAAAAAATAATTTAAAAAAAGTTGTATTGATACAAGATATTAATATTAAAAAGATTATGTTAAAAAATAAATATATTTAAATAATAAAAAAAAAATATTAAAAAAAAATGATTAAAAATAAGAAATAATTTTAATATTATTATTTGAGTTTAAAAAAATAATATTACTTTTAATATTAAAAAAATAAAAAAGATAAAGGAAAATAGAACATACTTTGAAAAAATTCCCACGCTTATGTATTGAAGTCTATGAGAAAAATTGTCCTTCATTTATTTTGGCAGCTTAAGAAGATACAACCCGCGGAACAAGAAAGGAAGGAGTGAAAAAAGACGAAAACTAAAGTTTGAAAGAAAAAAGAAAGTAGAGTCGAGGTAAGGAACAAATTTAGTAAATTTAGAAATTATAATATATATTTAACATGTTTAAAAAACAAATTAATAATAAATAACCATAAACAAATAAGGTGTAAAAAATAATTCTTTATTGAAAAAAGCATAGGATAAACATTTTGGTTTTATTATTTTTTATAACATAATGTACATATTTAAAAAAAATTATACATTATTTATTAATAATTTAAAACATATATTTAATGAAACAATAAATAAAATAGTCCTTTTTTAACATTGCTGCACGCGATGACGTCATGACGTGAACGTAAACGTAAGGCGCCATTTTGGAGAGCATCGGAGGAGGAAGCAGCAGGAAGCTGATCTGCGTCCAGGTAGGAAACTTTTTTACATTTATTTATAGATATAAAGTTAAAAATAGATACATATATAGTAAATAAAGAATAAGGAGAGGTAGCGGAATAACTAATTGATGTTTTAAATGTAAAAAAGCATGTCCACGTTCATGTCATTAGTGTATGCCTATGTCGGGTCGAGGAAAGTTAATTGTAACAAAAAAAAACTTGTTTTAGTGTAACATTAATTAAAGTTTGTAAAAAAATGTTCATTAAATCACTTCGGTAGAAATATAAATGATTTAAAACTTTGTTTAAAAAAAAAAAAACTTTTGCCTTTTCGGAATTTGTGAAAAAATGATTGTATTTTTACTGTTGTTTATGCAGCAATGTGCATTTCGTTTCATGGATTGACATAGGGATATTTGAAGAGGTAGAGACATTTTGTTTTTTTTTGGTGGTAGTAATTAAGGATGTTTACAAGTAATTAATATCTTGATTATGAAAATTGGAAAATGGGAAACATATTCTAGGGAATTCGTTTTTGATACTTTGGTTGTTTGGAAAAAAAGTAGATTGAAAAAGAAAAAGTGAAAAATAAGTAGACCCGACTCGTAATTTGGAAAAAATGTTTGTGTAAGATTTGTATGCCAATTGTAATTAATGGTTATTTAAATTTTATGCAAAGCAGGAAAGTAAGTAGATATGTATATTTAAAAAGAAAGAATGATAGCAAGTTTTTCGAGGTAGTCTAGAGCCACACACAACGTAAATTGTTGTAAAATACCCAATAGTCTCTCAGACATTTTGTTTGTTTTTAGAGTTACTCGTGGGTTTAGACTACCAGCAAGTGTTTGGGAAAGTCTCATTTCTTGAAAACTTTGCTCCTTCTTCAAAGTTTCCAAGAAAGAGTAGAAATTAGGATGAGGTTTGCCAATTGTATGGTTGAAGGAGTTATGCCATCCCTCAATGGCATTATTTGTTTTCGCTTCTCCCTCTAAACAGCTCGTGTAACAGTTCCACCACTCCACATGGAATCGTGGCTTTCTCCTGCGACCCGATCTGCTTAGGTGCCCAATCCATGTGTCTTCGAAATAATTTAGGATGGGTGCCAATTTTTCTTCATTACTTGTAAAATATTCAGATTCTGTAATAGCAGTGTAGTACTCGTCCACACTATCGGGAGGAACAAAACAAAGTGCTGTTAATTTTTTTAATTCAAACTGTAGTTTGCTATCTCGACAGTATTCTGCAACTAGGGATGTTTTTTGTAATTTACGCCAGAATGCCTGGGAAAAATGAAAAAAACATCCCTGAATTTGGGTATCCATGTACGTTTTAGTGATCACATTGATCATGCTCAATTCAAAATCTACTATTATTTTCCTAGGACTTTGGGAAGTTTTATTTTTAATAACTGATAAAAGTTCAGAGTATGTTGCAGAAGTCTTATCAGGTAGCAAACTATATACTAAGGGTATTACATTATTGTTAATTTTTGCATGTATAGTGCAAATTTGAGTGAAAGGATGGGGTGTACTTTTAAACGTCCCATCCATCATCCAAATTTCACTATTTTCTAACTTAGCAAGGTTACGTGGGGTACTAAAAATAAGAATTCGTTTTTGAGGGTTTTCGTTATCATGCAGAAGGAAAGGTTCATCAGCAAAAGAAATAGAAAGATCATGTGGAATTCTAATATCAGAAAATGTATGTGGTGTAGATAATTGAATGTTACTTGCCTGCTTTTGTCTTTGAATAATTCGTCTCAAATTAGGAATTATAGGCATATTACTAGCAACATGACTGGGGACATGCTGTGCAACCTCTCTTAAAATGGATCCTGTAGAATCATTGGAGGTGCTTGCAATGGCTTTCATTTCATTAACAGTTTCTCTTATTTCTACCTCCATTGCAGAGGCAGAGTGGTTATGTTCGGTTGTTTTTACAACTAAATTATCAAGTGTAACCGCTCTGCCACTGCAATGGGTAGAGTAGTATTGCACACACCTCCAATGATTTCTAGGAAAACTTATTCTTTCCTTACTATATATGTATCCTGCATGGTTCAATAAATGTTTTCCTTTCCTAGATTTTATATATTTAGCTACTTCAAGAGTAGACATTATCTGTGAAGAGAAGAGAAGAAAAATAAATTAGTCTTTAAAAGTAAATACACTATCTCTAATGCTGCACCTTCCAGGGGTTACAATAGTAATTGTTACCCCTACACCATCCCACACTTTCCCTACTGCTGCACGTAACTGGAGTTAGAATCTAAAATGTTACCCCTACACCATCCCTCACTTTCTCTACTGCTGCACCTTCCTGGAGTTAGAATAGTAATTGTTACCCCTACACCATCCCACACTTTCCCTACTGCTGCACCAACCTGAAGTTAGAATAGTAATTGTTACCCCTACACCATCCCACACTTTCCCTACTGCTGCACCTTCCTGGAGTTAGAATAGTAATTGTTACCCCTTCACCATCCCACACTTTCCCTACTGCTGCACCTACCTGGAGTTAGAATAGTAATTGTTACCCCTACACTATCCCACACTTTCCCTACTGCTGCACCTTCCTGGAGTTAGAATAGTAATTTTTACCCCTAGACCATCCCACACTTTCCCTACTGCTGTACCTTCCTGGAGTTAGAATAGTAATTGTTACTCCTACACTATCCCACACTTTCCCTACTGCTGCACCTTCCTGGAGTTAGAATAGTAATTTTTACCCCTACACCATCCCTCACTTTCCCTAATGCTGCATCTTCCTGGAGTTAGAATAGTAATTGTAGAATAGTAATTGTTACCCCAACACCATCCCACACTTTCCCTACAGTTGCACCTTCCTGGAGTTAGAATAGTAATTTTTACCCCTACACCATCCCACACTTTCCCTACTGCTGCACCTTCCTGGAGTTAGAATAGTAATTGTTACCCCTACACCATCCAACACTTTCCCTACTGCTGCACCTTCCTGGAGTTAGAATAGTAATTTTTACCCCTACACCATCCCACACTTTCCCTACTGCTGCACCTTCTTGGAGTTAGAATAGTAATTGTTACCCCTACACCATCCCACACTTTCCCTACTGCTGCACCTACCTGGAGTTAGAATAGTAATTTTTACCCCTAGACCATCACACACTTTCCCTACTGCTGTACCTTCCTGGAGTTAGAATAGTAATTGTTACTCCTACACTATCCCACACTTTCCCTACTGCTGCACCTTCCTGGAGTTAGAATAGTAATTTTTACCCCTACACCATCCCTCACTTTCCCTAATGCTGCATCTTCCTGGAGTTAGAATAGTAATTGTAGAATAGTAATTGTTACCCCAACACCATCCCACACTTTCCCTACAGTTGCACCTTCCTGGAGTTAGAATAGTAATTTTTACCCCTACACCATCCCACACTTTCCCTACTGCTGCACCTTCCTGGAGTTAGAATAGTAATTGTTACCCCTACACCATCCAACACTTTCCCTACTGCTGCACCTTCCTGGAGTTAGAATAGTAATTTTTACCCCTACACCATCCCACACTTTCCCTACTGCTGCACCTTCTTGGAGTTAGAATAGTAATTGTTACCCCTACACCATCCCACACTTTCCCTACTGCTGCACCTACCTGGAGTTAGAATAGTAATTTTTACCCCTAGACCATCACACACTTTCCCTACTGCTGCACCTTCATGGAGTTAGAATAGTAATTGTTACCCCTACACCATCCCACACTTTCCCTACTGCTGCACCTACATGGAGTTAGAATAGTAATTTTTACCCCTACACCATCCCACACTTTCCCTACTGCTGCACCTTCCTGGAGTTAGAATAGTAATTGTTACCCCTACACTATCCCACACTTTCCCTACTGCTGCACCTTCCTGGAGTTAGAATAGTAATTGTTACCCCTACACCACCCAACACTTTCCCTACTGCTGCACCAACCTGGAGTTAGAATAGTAATTTTTACCCCTACACCATCCCTCACTTTCCCTACTGCTACACCTCCCTGGAGTTAGAATAGTAATTGTTACCCCTACACCATCCCACACTTTCCCTACTGCTGCACCTTCCTGGAGTTAGAATAGTAATTGTTACCCCTACACCATCCCACACTTTCCCTACTGCTGCACCTTCCTGGAGTTAGAATAGTAATTGTTACCCCTACACCATCCCATACTTTCCCTACTGCTGCACCTTCCTGGAGTTAGAATAGTAGTTTTTACCCCTACAGCATCCCACAGTTTCACTACTGCTGTACCTACTTGGAGTTAGAATAGTAATTGATATTCCTACTACAACCCATAGATTATGTATTGTGGCAGCTTATTTTAATTATTAAAAAAAAAGGTTAGTCCATAAGATTGTTGGATTTATAAGAGTGTTTATTTTAAATACCTTTTGCTTTTTGAGTTTTTTTCTTGGTTTTGCTTCTGGTATGGTTTTTGCCTGCTGGCTGGAGTGTTTGGGTGTCTGGTCTTCTTTTTTTCAACTTTTCATATAAAGTAGCAAAGATTTATCTGAGAAACAGAAAGAAAAAACAATTTACAAATGAGTAACATTGTCAATGTTTGGAAAAATTGCAAAAAGTGAAAACATCTGTGTATATTTGACATTTTATTTAAGTCTAACTACATCACATATCACATATTCCCTGATTCTGCACCTATCTTGAGTTACATTAATATTTGTTAACCCCACCACATTCATACACTTTCTCTGCTGCTGCACATAACTGGAGTTAGAATAGTAATTGGTGCCCCTACACCATCCTACACTTTCCCTACTGATGCACCTACCTGGAAATAGAATAGTAATTGTTACCCCTACAGCATCCCACACTTTCCCTAATGCTGCACCTACCGGGTGAATGAATAGTAATTGTTACCCTACACCATGCCACACTTTCCCTACTGCTGCACCTTCCTGGAGTTAGAATAGTAATTTTTACCCCTACACAATCTTTCACTTTCCCTACTGCTGCACCTTCCTTGAGTTAGAATAGTAATAGTTATTCCAACTACAACCCATATTTTCTGTATTGTGGGATTTTATTTTAATTATTAAATTAAAGGTTTGACTATTATATTGTTGGATTTATAACAGTGTTTATTTAAAATACCTTTTGGTTTTGGTGTTTCTTTCTTGGTTTTGCTTCTGCTATGGTTTTGGCCTGCTGGCTGGAGTTTTTGGTTGTTTGTTTTTCAGTTTTTTGAGTTTTTCGACAAAGTTGCAAAGAATTATCTGAGAAAAAGAAAGAAAAAACAATTAAGAAATGAACAACTTTGACAACGTTGGTGAAAATTGTAAAATTTGAAAACTTCTTTGTAAAGGTGACATTTTATTTAAGTCTAACTACATCACATATCACACATTCCCTGGTGCTGCACCTATCTTGAGTTAGATAAATAATTTGTACCCCTAAACATCCTACACTTTCCATAATGCTGCACCTTCCTGGAGTTAGAATAGTAATGGATACCCTACACCATCCCTCACTTTCCCTACAGCTCCATCTACCTTCCTGGAGTTAGAATAGTAATTGTTACCCCTACACCATCCTACAATTTCCCTACTGCTGCACTTACCGGTAGTAAGAATACTAATTGTTAAACATACACCATCCCACACTTTCCCTACTGCTGCACCTTCCTGGAGTTACATTAGTAATTGTTACCCCTGCACCATCCCACACTTTCCTTAATGATGCACCTTCAAGGAGTAAAAAAAGTTATTGTTACCCCTACACCATCCAACACTTTTGCTAATGGTAAAGTTAATGGGCCTCATTTATGAAAAGTGACGCATCACTGCGTGAAAACAGTGATGCATCACTTTTCACTGCGCCCTCCCTGCGACTCCAATGATGCGTCATATTTACAGTATGACGCATCATGTCGCAAGGAGTCACAGATACGTCAGTATTTCTGACGTATCTGTAGGCGCAAAAGTGACGCATTGCTGGAGTGTGTCACAAAAGTGACGCAACTCCAGCAATGTGACCTTTCACTTGGGGCAAGCCTCATGTGAAAGGGCCTGCGTCAGTCTTACGCCTGCTGTGAGGCAGGCGCAAGATATTGACGCATTTGCACCCTAGAAGTGACGCAGTGAAATCTCGTAGATTTCACTGCGTCACTTCTACGATGCTTACTTACGTGGGAACGCCCACCCTGCATACATTATACCTGACGCAGGTATAATGTAGCGCAGGGGTTTACAAAGTGACGCATCTAGGTAGATGCGTCACTTTGTAAATATGGCGCATCATGGCGCATGTTTTACGCCACTGGTGCGTCACAAAAAGTGACGCATCGGTGGCGCAAAAGTGACGCAGGGGCTCATAAATGAGCCCCAATGTTTTTATTTACAAAATTAAAATTATAAGAAGTATTAATTAATTTACCTTCACATTAAGAAAGGTGAGTCGTGTAGGTTGTGTTGAAAAAAAGTTTTGCAAACGATATGTTGGTTTTGATAGAAAAAGAAATTCCTGTTTTAGGAAAAAAAAAAAATATTATAAGTTCGTATATATTAAAGTTACTTCACAGAAAAAAAATGGTTAGAGTACATTTTAAAAAATATTAAAATTATATTTGCTGCACTGTTTGGATGGAAATGAAACATGATTTATGAGAAAACATGGTGTTAAAATATAATAGTAACTTACTTGTAGTAGGAAAGAAAGAATGCTTCTCCAATGGATTGCAGTGTTCTCTCAGTCTAGGAGTCAGAGGGTCAGGTTTTTGCGTCTGGTCTCTCTGGTAGTTGATAATCAACTGATTGTAAAATGGTGTCTTGCTGGTATTTATAAGTTTTAGTCAGTGTCATTATTAATTTTTTTAAAAACAGCGTTCGTTGTGTTTTTTAGTATACTTTTATTTGCTGTGGAAAATGATAATTTAAAAAAGCATTAAAAGATGTGTTGTTTTCACTTATTTGCTCCGTTTTGGCATCCATTTTGGAACATGTATTTTGCTATTGTTTTCATAGAAAGTGTTGTAGGACAAGTTTTAGAAGTGGGATGGTTAAAATGGCGACTATGTGTATGTGTTTTGTGTTTTAATCCGTTTACTTATTTTCTGATATAATCATGATTTGCATGTATATGAACTGTTGTTTAATTATTCGTTATTTGTGTAAAACGTTTAAATTTGTTATAACGGATTTTTTGGGGAAATAGGAGTATTAATTTTAATACTCGAGCATTAATTTTAATACTCGAGTATTAATTTTTTTACTCGCGTATTCATTTTGTAATGCATTTCAGTTAATTTACGTTCAGTTTTTCTCCACATTTTAATACACTTCCCCACCCAAAAACCCCTAATTTCCCTGCATCCCGTGCCAGTTTTTATTGTACTTTTAAAAAAATATATATATATTTTGGCGTTGTAATGGTATGCGTTGTAATTGTTTTCGTTGTAAATGCACTTTTAAGTAATTTACTCACTTTTGTGTTGTAACAGTATTCGTAGTAAAATAATGCGTTGTAACAGTGTTTGCGTTGTAAAAAATGCGTTGTCATGGTATGCGTTGTAATAGTATGCGTTGTAACGTCATACATCCTATTATTAAGGGGGTCCTCATCATTTTAGCCTATTATCTCCCTTTAAAGGGTCTCGTGCCCCCTACTTGTACGACGACATGATTGCCATTTATTTGGAACAGAACTCCAAAATGATCAGACCATGGAACTATTACTGGCATTTCTGCCTGAATTGTTTCCTTCATTCATAAAATTAGATCTATCACGTGACTTTTTGTTTTTTTTGCTCTAAATAATTTATTGAGATTTTAGGGTAATACAACATAAACTAACCAACACAAGGGTGTCAATACTTGGAATTGTAGGGTACTTGAGGAGTATGGCAGCAATAAAGGTAGAGGTAATACGAAAGTACTCTTTTCTGGTGAAGTTGACCCAGTAAGCTGAGAAGATCCTTTTTCGTACAAATTGGTTCACTGTAGATTGAAACTAAGTACTACAACATTCTGAGAGAAACAAGAATTGGTGTACCCCCTATCTGGGGTCACGATTGAAACAAAGGATAAAGATAACAAATAATAATAGGGCTGAAGAAGAAAGAAGAAGAGGGGAGAAGAGAGAGGATACATGTGAATTGATGGGTGGTCTGACAAAATTGACACTTAAGATGAGGGATATGTTGAAGTAGCAGGTCCGAAGGGTACCCTTAAGGGTACTGCAGATTGTGTATGAAGGTGTGTAATGTTTCCCATATGCTCTGCGACATGACCAGGTTGCCATTTGAATGTCATTGGTCAATATATGTGCTCCTAAAATAGGCGACCCAGGCCCACCATGTATGATAAGAGACATTGTGAAAGGATTTCCAGTCTATCAAGACAAGCTTACGAGCAATTGCGATCAGCAACCAAGTAGGGTGCGATCTGGGTCTGTGGAAATTTAGCGTGCAAACTGAACATCATCTGCGCCATCTTGCCTCTCCCCAGCGTCACGCACAGCGAATGCACGGCCGCCATTTTAGGCACCCCACTCTCTCCCCACTCATTGTCAATCGTCAGCGCGGTCCCCTTGGCGCTGCGAGCATCCCCCGCGCGCTGGCCACCCCCGCTCTCTCATACAGGCCATAAACCCTCTCCTTCTGCGCGACCCTGCTACGGAGCCACTTCCGACCGACAAACCCATACATGGTCATGCCTCTCCTTTGATAACCCCCTTCCTCTGCGCCCCATTGACCGAACTGGTCCCAGGCCATCACCTAGCCCTGCGGATGCAGTTTATTGCCCCTACTGTAAGGGAAACACCCCACATCAAAGGGATTACAGTAGATCAAAGCCCCTACCCCCTGAGACCCGGCCAGTTGCACACACCCCGGGAATTAGCGGAATTCCCTGCTGCGCGATAGCCATCTCCCACTGCGGGTAGGGTGGGAACTTCTACTGTATCTATGTGTGGGATCGGATCTGAACCGGGGCTCCAGGGGATATTCCCCCGTACTTCAAAAGAATCTCAAGAATGTACTATGTGTAATAAAGCAATAAACCAGTGTATAAGAGACCAGGTCTCAGAGATGCGGTTAGAGCACCTCGTGACGATACCTTGCTGTCTGATCTGATGTGTTCTGCTCCGACGGAATAAAACCTTGTTTCCTGCCTTCCAGTCTCCGGCGCCTGCCTCTTTTATTGGTAAATTATCGAGTGGTATGAGAGGCGATTATCGCCGGGCAAATACTTGGAAGGTTATCGACTGAAACTGCCGCTACCATTTAACAATTGGCGCCCAACGTGGGGCCCATCAGCGACACGTGGATCCAGTGGGAGAGGTCCCGACGACAGAGTGAACGACTGCAACGATCGGGAGAGCTCCTGCCCAATAGACCCTCGTCTGGCAGCCGATCATCCGAACTTCACTGGTTCCGAGCAGACCTCTCTCGAGTGATCTACGGTCCTGACTGGGAACCATCAGGAGTGCCGCGGCAAATACGGAGAATAGAGGACGATCGGGCGCTGGAGGCGGAAGACGAGAAACTGTCCATGCGGTCCGGGTAAGGTCGTGAAACACGACAAAAGTGCGAAATAATTGATTGATTGTTTGAATACTAGTATTGCTCATTGATTGTTCTTTTTGAGATATTCGCTGTCTACAAACGGGGAGGAGTAGAAATACTCTCTCTCTCTCCCTTTGCAGATAGTGAAGGGTAGGTAACGCAGACTTTTGTCCCCATTGAAACCCGTCGTGCCTATCTTTATCTCCCCATTGATTGATTGTCCGAACATTGATTGTTTTGAAGAATAGTGCTTTTTGAGATATTCTCTGTTTGCAAATAACGTAGAATAGGAATATTCTGTCTAGTCTTTGCAAATAGTGAAGGGTAGGTAACGCAGACTTTTGTCCCCATTGAAACCCGTCGTGCCTATCTTTATCTCCCCATTGATTGATTGATTGATTGTCCGAACACTAGTTGTTCGATATTGGTTCTTTGGAGGTATTCTCTGCTTACAAATAACGAGGAATAGAGATATTCTGTCTAGTCCTTGCAAGCAGTGAAAAGATAGGTAGTGCTGACTTTTGTCCCCGTTGAAACCCGTCATGCCTATCTTCTCCCCACTGATTGGTAGTTGGTTCTGCCCGGACCGCTTATTAGAGGTGAACCACCCGGCTCCACTGGAAGGCACCCCTAATAAGGACATGTTCACTAAATATGGACTAGTCGCCGTGGCTTATAGCAAGCTGTGGCATAAATATACCAAGAAGGAGCCCGAAAGTCAGTGGCCACTGATGGGATCCTTCGACGACCGCAAGATAGAAGCGCTAGAAGTAGCTCTGCGTAGCAATAAGACAACGCCTACTATGCTTGACAGTATTGGCATGTGGCGCAAAGAAGCGACGCAACGGAAAAAGAGGGAAGAAGTAAAAGCAGAAAAGGAATTACGAAAGGCAGCTCACCTTGCCGCTAAAAAGTTAGAAGAAGACATAAAGGAGAGAAGGGAAACTAAACTAAGACAGGAGCCCGAAACCTCAGACCAGTACGCTGTTAGGACCCCTTCTTTGCTCTACCCTGTGTTGTCCTCCAAGCAGCAAACGAATGACGAATTACTGTTAGGTCCCCCGACCATTTACATGCCCCCTCCGTATGCACCCTCCCAACCAGTAGTGCAACACCCACAACCCCCGAACACGAACGAAAGCAGTACAGGGGCCTCGGCCCTCACGGCCTCCGCGCCGGCTGAGCCTCTTGTACTGAACCCAACGTCGGCTATAACGCTAGATGACCATGAGATGAGGAAGAACGATTCCACCAGAATGAATCGATTAACTAAAGATGAACGAGCAGGAATTGACAAGATAGTAGGGACGCTGGTGGAGCGAAAAGAAAGTGAGGAGTATATAACGGATGTGTATAAATCGTATGCCGACAACCGCAGACGACACTTTGTCGTACGGCTCTGTTATCACGCCCTGAATGCATATGAGGATAGGTACCACGATAAAGGTCCCGAAGGCTTAGCGGCCCTATATAGAAAGGTAGACATCGGAGAAGAAAGAGAGGGCGATGTAGCGAACCTCTTCACTCGTACACTCGAGGTCTACCGACACCTTAAAGAACATGGACAAACAACCAAAACAGAAACCCCCATAGCAACTAAACCCCAGGGAGGAAGGGCCGATGCCATGATGCCCATTAAAGAAGCTGCCCCCTACTGGGTCCCCCCACGGGGTCAGGGAACACACGACGACATCAACCACCAAGATGCGAAGGGAAGGGTTGTATATAACTGGGTCTACCAGCCGTGGGACCGGCAAGATATTTTGACCTTTAGAAAGACCCTACCCGACTTGAGAAAGAACCCGACTGCCTTCTACACTGAATTAGGTACAGCCTTAGGCTCAACGATAATGACGCTAGCAGATATCGACTTGTTCTTTGGGCTATGTCTGCCGGCTGATGTGTGGAAACAAATCCGGAAAGTTGACCACGCTGAGCCGTTCGGATATACCTGGGTACAACTCGATACCATAGATAAACAGCGAGAACCAGGACAGAAACCCCCGAAAGCCATCCTAGAGCTCCCAGATAAGATTGTACAAAAGCTGAAGACTCTAATCCCTGAAAGAAAGGTAGACTGGTCGATAGTGACGGCTTGCCGCCAGAAACCCCAGGAAGACGTGTCTGAATACTTCTCCCGATTCGAGACTGTGTTTTCCGACTACAGTGGCCAAGACATGACCACCGCAACCGGACACCACCTCTTTGTCCAGAATTATGTAAAGGGTCTGTCGCCAGAAGTTTCCCAGAAACTACAGACCAGCGAGAGTAGTTGGGCAGCCTCCAAACCCGCAGCAATTCTCCAGATGGCCCAATACTACGAAAACCAGAAAAACGAGAACGATAGGGCGTCAGAGAAGAAGAAAAAGGAATTAAAGGAGAGGGTGATGATGGCACAATTGCAAGGGGTGACAATAGGAAGGGAACCCCCGAAGGAGAACTACCAACCAACCGCCCCTAGAAAGCTACCCCCTAGAGACCATGCACCTACACCCTACAACGGACGGAGGGACTTAGATGGAAATCAATGTGCGTTCTGTAGAGGGTTCGGACACTGGAAATCCCAGTGCCCGGTCCTTCTGGAAATGAACAAGAATAGGGGCCCCAGAGACGCAGCATACGACCCCAGAAATAGAGAACAGGGACGAGGGCACACGAACAACACCATCAACGACAGGCCAGGCAGACCAAACACCTTTGATCGCCCCCGACAAAACCAGTGTCAGCAGTCCGACTATGAAAGCACTCATGACTTCGCATAGGACCGCCAGGGGCAAGGGAGGGATCCAGTCGAACTCCGTGTTGACCAGCAAGGTCCTTACGTCACCGCTAAGGTCTTGGGCACAAAATCTCCATTCCTGGTAGATACTGGGGCGACACGTAGTGCGTTATCTAAACGACTGATTCCTAGGGCACCCTTGTCTGGCTCACACGTAACCTCAATAGGCTTTGACGGAACGCCCTCCACTAACCCCTTATCAGCACCAATCCCCTTTGACTTGGAAGATAACACCACTGACACGACCTTTCTGCTCTCCTCCAACACCCCCGATGCTATTATGGGACTTGATTTGCTAAAACATTTTCGAGCCACTATCAGATGCTCCCCAGACGGAGTTCGAGTCATCCTACACGATAACCCAGATCTGTTCAGACCCTGTCACACTCGGCGTATGCTCTCTATAACCGATGCTGATATGTCCCTACTCGACACATTACCTTCACATCTATGGGCTAAAACCGACTCAGATGTGGGGCGCATGGTGATCGACCCGGTACACATAACCGTCCGACCGGACGCAGTGCTCCCAAAGCTTCCTCAGTATCGGATATCCCCCGAAGGCGAGAAGGCATTGGTGGAAATCATCGAGTCCCTGGTCGAGGCAGGAGTGGTAGAAGAAGTAGTGAGTAATGTTTGCAACAGCCCTATCCTACCCATTGTAAAGAAGCAAGGCGAGGGGGATGAGAAAGCCTACCGTTTCATTGTTGACTTGCGAGAGGTTAACAAAGTAGTCATACCCCAGTACCCCGTAGTCTCAGACATCACCACCATCCTCACCCTGATTCCATCCACCGCCACCATCTTTACTGTTATTGACCTCAAGAACGCATTCTTTTCCATCCCCATCCACCCAGACAGCCGCTACCTGTTCGGCTTCACCTTAAAAGCCCGTTCGTACAGATTCTGTAGGGCACCCCAAGGCTACACTGAGAGTCCCAGTATTTACAGCCAAGCCCTCAAGAGGCAACTAGATGCAGTCCAACTACCCGATGGAGTGGCATTGATACAGTACGTCGATGACATTCTTTTGGCGGCCGACACCACCCCTCTTGCCGTCACGGCCACCATTCACCTCCTTCGCTTCCTTGCGGAGAACGGTCACAAGGTCTCCAGAAAGAAATTGCAATTCTGCCAGCCCCAAGTAACGTATCTAGGCCACCTACTATCCAAAGATGGGAGGAAACTTACCCCTGACCGAATTCAAACCATCCTAGAAACCCCTGTTCCCAAAACTCAGAAGCAAGTGCGGTCCCTAGTGGGCCTCACCTCCTTTTGTCGTCAGTGGTTGCCAAATTTCAGTCTTATCGTAAAACCTCTGCTTTCCCTGCTGGCTAAAGATACCCCCTTCCCCCTCCCCTGGACACCCGGATGCCAATCCTCCTTCAAGGAATTACGAGACGCCCTCTGCTCAGCCCCAGTCCTAGGAACCCCAGACTACACTAAACCTTTCTCCCTTTACACCCACGAAAGGGAGGGATGCGCATTGTCTGTCCTAACCCAGTCCATAGGCCCTAAACAACGCCCTTGTGCCTACTTCTCTGCCACTCTCGACCCCGTAGCCAGAGCCTTGCCCGCCTGCCTTCGAGCAGTAGCCGCCGCTGCTGTCTCTATCCGACAAAGTGAGGGGATCGTGCTCTCGAACCCCCTCACTGTATTGGTGCCCCATGCTGTTGATACCCTCCTGAACCAAACCAAAACTCAACACCTGACTAGCGCACGACTGACTGGGTACGAACTGACTCTGCTTGCACCCCACATCACATTGAAACGATGCACCACTCTGAATCCAGCCACTCTACTACCTCTCCCTGACACTGACCCCAATGCGTCCCCTATACATGACTGTGTGACCCTCACCGACGAACAGACCAAGAGTAGGGTTGACCTCCGGGATACTGCCTTCCCGAACCCTGACGGAGAACTGTGGGTGGATGGCTCATGTATCAAGCTCCCCGATGGCACCACCTCAGCTGCCTATGCAGTCACCACGGCCCGAACCGTTGTTGAGACAGCCCGCATCACCCAGCGATCCGCACAGGCGGCTGAACTAATTGCCCTCACACGAGCCTGCATCCTGGCAGCAGGGACAACCGCAAACATTTACACAGACAGTCAGTATGCCTTCGGGGTAGTTCACCACTTTGGGCTCTTATGGAAAGAGAGGGGATTCTTGACCTCGCATGGCACACCCATCCTGCATGGAGATCTAGTCTCTGCCCTGACCGAAGCAGTCCTCCTCCCCACACGGCTGGCTGTGATCAAATGCCAGGCACACAAGAAGGTGACAGACATTGTAGGACAGGGAAATGCACTAGCTGACATTACTGCCCGAACCACAGCCGAGAATGGGTCCACGACCCGCATGTACGTGACCAGGTCACAAACTGAGAATTGGAAGGATGCTAGGGAAACGATTAGGGATATCCAATTAGCCAGCACACCACACGAATTAACTGAATGGGCCCGGGTAGGATTGAAGGACGATGACGGTTGTTGGCGAACTAAAGACTCGAACAAATGGTTGCTACCCGACTCATACTTGATCCCCATGCTGACCATGGCACACTCCCCCGCACACATAGGGTCTGCCCCCATGATCGAACTCATCTCCAAAGTCTGGCACAACGACAGAATACCAGACTCAGCCAAACGACTGGTCCAACAATGCCTAGTATGCCTCCAACACAACCCTGGGAAAGGAACTGCTGTACCCCGGGGAGGGTTTGGGGTCCCCAATCACCCCTTTGAAGTCCTACAAATGGACTACGTCCAGCTAGAAAGGTGCCGAGGTTTAAAGTATGTGCTTGTCGTTGTGTGTGCCTTCAGCAAGTGGGTGGAAGCCTACCCAACCCACGACAACACCGCTATGACTACTGCAAAAGTACTACTGAAGGAATTCTTCCCCCGATACGGCCTTTGTCGAATTTTGTGGAGCGACAATGGCCCCCACTTCGTAGCCGAAGTTATCCAACTCATCTTAAAAGGGTTGGGTGTAAAACAGAAGTTCCACGCGGTCTTCCATCCCCAATCTGCAGGCTTGGTTGAGCGACACAATGCCACATTGAAGCTTAAGATAGCAAAAATAGTCGCCACCACAGGGCTAAGATGGCCAGACGCTCTCCCGCTAGCATTGCTATCAATGCGTTCCACCCCCACCAAACACCACTTAACCCCCTACGAGGTCGTCTTCGGGCGGCCCATGAACCTTTGGACTGCACCAAAACCATCGTCCATCCACGACGTCCCGGACGTCCTCATGTCTGACTATTTGTATAACCTAACTAAGACATTGTCTGTTATCCATCAGCAGGTGCTGCACGCCATTCCCGATGTTTCCAGGGGCCCGGGACACGACATCCAACCCGGCGACTTCGTCTTAGTGCGTAACTTCCAACGCACCAAGAGTCTGGAGCCCCGGTGGACGGGTCCCCTGCAAGTCCTGATCACCACCCGAACAGCTCTTCGAGTGGAGGGGAAACGCAATTGGCTGCATGCACACCACTGCAAGAAGGTATCACCGACCCTGACAACCACGGACAGCATCACCGCCCAAGAAGGACTCCTGGACAAAGATCGACCATCCCTGAGCCGCTGCCCAGATACAGAGACACTCGAGTTAGTAAGATATCCTGATCCCACTGTGCCATCCAAAGAAGGGTATAACTTGCGACGAAAGGAGAGAACTTCGGCTAAGCAGACCACAAGCTAAGTGAAAATCTCAAAGCGGTAGCCTAGTCACCCCAAAGGCCACCAGGAGAGAAACCAAACAAAGTCTGTGGTTCTGCCCGCTACCGAGTCTCTTGAAGGTGATGGAAGCGCCCAACATGAAGATGATGGAAGCAACCGGACGTCCGAAGATCCACTACAGAAACCCAAAGACTGACCGAATGCACAGCTTAAAGACTATTGCACTTTTCATTACCCTTCTCTTTTGCCTTCTCCTCATGGTCGCCTTCTGGATCATGGAGGAGAGCACACCCGCTCATAAGACATTACTGGCCACCGTTCAACCTACCACCACGAAAGAACATCACCTGATCTCGCTTTCACCCCAACTCCGAGAAAGGCGTAAGGAGTTCTGGAATAACTCCTTTGTACAGTTGCTCCACCAACACAATCTTGCTACCAACGCCACTAATTGCTGGATCTGTGGACTGCTACCGCATGCCACTGGACACTCTATCCCTTTCATCCCTTCACCTTTTTCTGTCCATGGTTCCTGCCTCGCCTGGCTAATCCTCCTGCAAGAAAGCTACAAGGACAATGCCACTTCCGGCAGAACCATGTCACACTTCTACCATGGGTTCTGGCTGAACAAAACTGGAAGAACTTCTGCCCCCTTCTGCCCTCTGAGATCGAACACTTCCTTTCACATGGACATCCCTGCCAAAGAACGAGTTGAAATGCAAGTATTCAACAATCCAGCCAGACCCACCTTCTCTTACCTCCGGAAACGAACGGCCGCCACCCTAACAGTGGCCCTGTCCGTCATCAACATCACTGGGTCTGTATGCCTCGAAGGGCTGGGGGCACAGCTGGTGGGCCACAGCTCCTGCCTCATCACCCGAACATTGGACTCAGTTGACCCACCCTCCTTTGTTGCCTCCCCGAATATGTACTTCATCTGCGGTACTAAGGCCTACACCTGGCTTCCGAAAGGTTGGGGAGGCACCTGCTACATCGCCTTTGTCCTTCCTCCGACGTATGTGGCTCCAGCAAACCATCACCGACAGAAACGGGCCAAAGACATTGTTCAAGCCGACTCCACCGGAGCACAGTTCATGGACGCAGTCAAAGGCCTTGTTCCTCTCTGGGGTCCAATGGCAAACAGCCGTGCCATCCGCCACTTAACCCAGGCAGTCGAAACGGCAATGAACATTACAGCTGGCGCCCTCGCCAACAACACCGCTGAGCTTCAGGCCGTCCGCCTGGTGGCCCTCCAGAACCGCCTTGTTCTAGACGTGGTTCTAGCAGATCGTGGAGGAGCATGCCGCATCATTGGGTCCAGCTGTTGTACCTACGTACCGGATAACTCACCCTCAGTCTACAAAGCAATTGAACACCTCCACAGACTGTCCGCAGAGGTCCATCAAGAACAAGAAGAATGGTCGATGGGGAGTTGGTTTTGGGACACTATTAAAGGTTGGGGATGGAGGCTGTTTTCATTTATCCTGATACCAATTGTGATACTATGTGGATGTTGCTTGGGGATTCAGTGTCTGCCACCTTTATGTTCGCTTTTTATGAACTGCATCTGCCCTAAGACTTTGGACTTTGAAACCGAGCGGATGAAAGCTCTGAACGAGGTGGAGGTACGGGGTATTATGGGGATAGATCCGAACTAGGCAAGCTGGCGAGATATGTTAAAAGGGAGGACTGTGGAAATTTAGCGTGCAAACTGAACATCATCTGCGCCATCTTGCCTCTCCCCAGCGTCACGCACAGCGAATGCACGGCCGCCATTTTAGGCACCCCACTCTCTCCCCACTCATTGTCAATCGTCAGCGCGGTCCCCTTGGCGCTGCGAGCATCCCCCGCGCGCTGGCCACCCCCGCTCTCTCATACAGGCCATAAACCCTCTCCTTCTGCGCGACCCTGCTACGGAGCCACTTCCGACCGACAAACCCATACATGGTCATGCCTCTCCTTTGATAACCCCCTTCCTCTGCGCCCCATTGACCGAACTGGTCCCAGGCCATCACCTAGCCCTGCGGATGCAGTTTATTGCCCCTACTGTAAGGGAAACACCCCACATCAAAGGGATTACAGTAGATCAAAGCCCCTACCCCCTGAGACCCGGCCAGTTGCACACACCCCGGGAATTAGCGGAATTCCCTGCTGCGCGATAGCCATCTCCCACTGCGGGTAGGGTGGGAACTTCTACTGTATCTATGTGTGGGATCGGATCTGAACCGGGGCTCCAGGGGATATTCCCCCGTACTTCAAAAGAATCTCAAGAATGTACTATGTGTAATAAAGCAATAAACCAGTGTATAAGAGACCAGGTCTCAGAGATGCGGTTAGAGCACCTCGTGACGATACCTTGCTGTCTGATCTGATGTGTTCTGCTCCGACGGAATAAAACCTTGTTTCCTGCCTTCCAGTCTCCGGCGCCTGCCTCTTTTATTGGTAAATTATCGAGTGGTATGAGAGGCGATTATCGCCGGGCAAATACTTGGAAGGTTATCGACTGAAACTGCCGCTACCATTTAACAGGTCTGGGAGCACGATAGGCGGTACGACTGCGTGTGGCCCGTGGATTATTATTAGAAAGTGTGATGAAATGGGAGTTTTGAAGATTTTGTTTAATTGAGAAGCAATGTCCTCCCAAAAGGAAGTTAAGCAGGAGCATGAGAAGAACATATACTCAGGGTTGCCGGGTGATGACTTACATGCAGATATCAGTTTAAAGAGACTAGTAGGAGTCCATTAGAGGAAGTGAGATGCAAAAAACGTAGTTTGTATTAGTGAGGGAATTAGTTCGTTTTGAAGTAAATGGGGAAGACATTTTCAACCAGGTGTCTGCTGTAAGAGGTGGTTTACCTTTAGTGGAGAAGTTTGCAGACCACTTGGTTTGCAGAATGGTGTTCCGTTGGAAGGTGGCTTTATTTAACACTTTTAAATCTTGGATGCCCTCTGTTTGCATGAGTTGAATGTGGACCTAATTTGGAAATTTTCATTGTGATCTGTAAGAAATCATAGAAGTTTAAGTTGGAGAGCCCATGCTTCGCCTGAAGAGCAGCAAAGGATAATGGTTCGGAATCTGCAAAAAGATCCGCTACCAGGCAGATAACCCCGCTAGCCCTCTTCAGGCCACTGACTGGGGAAGTTGCAATCTGAAGTCACTTATTATTCCACAGTGATATAGAAAGAATTTATGTATATTAGATAAGAGAGCTTTGTCCACTGATAACAAGGCTGAAATTGTGTCTGTAAGAATCTTATTAGAATGTAAATAAGGGTGGTGCCACATAATAAAACTTGCTTCCAAGGTAAAGGGATAGCTGATATTTTGTTTGATAAGCTACATGTTTTCTTTCAAACCACTGTGCCCCTTGCACTGCCAGGAATGCTGTCTGGTATTTGAATCAATTCAGGAAGTTCCATCCACCATCCTTGGAGTTAACCCTTAGCTTTTATAGACTTATTCTAGCCTTCTTCTCGCACCAAAGAAAATCAGAGTTAATTTCATCATTTTTCATTTTATTAGTCTTTATTCGATTAAAAATCATAAAAGACACAGTATCAACAGTATACAAAGCCCACATCAATAAATTACATAAAAAGATATTAAATATACCAAGACTAATATAATGACAATGAATCAATACAAAGCAGTAAACCAGAAAACATACGACCCAATGATAGATTTTAGGTCTGCGAATATTTCCTTCTTATGACCCAACACGAGGACCAGAACTTCGCCATGGCAACTACAATAACCTCCTTTGTGTCGCACTTAAAAATGCGCAGAGCTGTTTGCGCAGAACATATACCTAACTGTTTGCACAGGGGTTTAATCCACTTCATACGGGGTACTCTATACGCTGGGCAAACAAATAGCACATGTGGAATGGTCTCTGGAATCCCTGGGCAACAGTGACAGGAAGTATCCATATTTGAACCCAGATTATGACCCCAATTTTTAGTAAATGATTTAAAGGTAAGCATCCAACTCTAAATTGGTGGTACAACTTCCTGTCTCCAGTTCCAATGATAGTATCCCAATAGGGTTCCAGTGAGTAAACCACCTTATGGTCCATAAAGAGATCAGTTAGTGAGCCCCCAGGGATTTGAGCATAAGATTTAGATTGGGACATCTCAACATACAGTCTCTTTAGCTCTATCTTCGACGGGAAGGGATTCCCAACTGGATCTAGCCAAAGTTGTCCTAGGTTCATAGCCATAAGACAGCTCTGATTTTATAGAGCCAAGGGATTTGGCGGGACTTATCCACCCCTATAAGATGTTTAAGAGCCAAAGCATAGGGTGCTAACTCTGGGGTGGTCCACAAGCGTCTCCAATAAGCCAGAGGTCTAAACCCTGCTATCTCTTCAAATGATACACTCCCCAGATCCTGCATCAGTGGTTTTAGGGGTGTAGATTGGGGTAGACCAGTTAAGGATCGCAGAAACCTATTTTGAGCGAGTACCAGGGGTTGCAGGTTTTCAAATCCCCAAAGTTCCGCACCATAAAGTATTGACGCTCTAACCTTCCCATGATACATCTTCATTACTGGAGCTATAGGTTTTGTTAAAGAGGATCTGTGTTCTTTTAGGAGTGCTCCCGCTAGTTGATTGTGTTTGATTACCGAAAGATCCAACTGATGGTTCCAATTAAGTCTCCGTCTCAGAGTCACCCCTAAATATGTAAAAAAATCTGTTTGTTCGATAGGGGCATTATTCATTCTGAGTGATATTCTAATTTTTTTCCTCTTATGTAGGACCATAAATTTTGTCTTCCCAACATTGACCTCCAACTCATTATCACTACAAAAAAGTTGGAAGCGATCCAGAGCACGTTGGAGGCCATTTTTAGTTTTGGACAATAAAAGAGTATCGTCCGCAAACATTAAAATCGGTATTCTTGACCCAGCAAGTGTGGGGGCATCCGTGGGGTAGTCAGTGAAATAGGGGACGATATTGTTAATAAAAAGGGAGAATAAGGTGGGGGCAAGCACGCACCCCTGACGCACACCTTTAACCACTTTAAAACTATTTGTGGTCTCCCCTTGCCCTCCCCATCTCACACAAGCAGAGTTATTTTCATGAAGCCTGATAATATATGATAAAATCTCTAATGGCATCCCAGAGTTAATTTCATCAATAGCTGAGAAAAAGCTCTGGGACAATCAAATGTGGAGCATGCGAGTCAAGAAGGTAACTAATGGGGTCTCCTTAATTGTTATAGATTCTAGCCTGCCCACCAGAAAATATGTTTAGGGGTCCAAGCAGCCAGTGGATCTATAATGCTTTCAATTGTTTTTAATTCATTCTGCACTACTGATTCCGAGAGGTCATTGCAAAACCAGATATCCAGATACTTGATGAATTTCCACTGGAAGTTAGACTTACCAAAACAGGAGGGGTGACAGTGTACGTTTAAGGGTGAAACTTCCATTTTATCTTTGTTCAAAGAGTATCCATAGAAGCTGGACAACTGACTGATAATATTCACAATAGCTGGCATCGCTATGTCTGATGATTCAGGAAAGATTAATATGTAGTCTGCATACATGACTGTTTTGCAGACAGCGTTGCCAAATAGTATGCCTGCAATTATTTCTATGGATTCATTTAACATCAATAGGAGGGGATAGATGGCTAGAAGAAATAACAGGCGGGATAGCAGGCAGTCTTGGCATGTTTCTTGTTGTAAGGCCAAGGGGGGTGACAAGGCACCATTTATTCGAATTCTGGCCAATGGATTAGCATACAAGACCTGGGTCACTTTGATAAAGAAGTCCCCCAGGTTATATCTGGGTAAGGTGGCTTCTAAATACGGCCAGGAAACCTTATCAAAGGCTTTTATCTGCATCCAGAGCTGCAGCAACTACTGCTGTAGAGAACGAGGTAGAAGATTTTGCAACTATATGATAGAATAAGCAAATATTTTCACCGACTAATCATCCCTTAATAAAAACCATGAGATGCATGGGCCAGTTTTGTGATCAAGGATGCAAGCCACGTAGCCAGGATTTTAGCTTCTATATTTATTAATGATATGGGTCGAAGTATCCAGAAGTCTTATGGGAGGTGGGACTTAAGGATGATTGCAATTCATAGGGTTAGAATGGTCTCTCCCTTCTTTTGGTATAACCATGATATTTGGCTCGAAAGCGGTACCAGACACTTTACCTGAGGAGAAAAAATGGTTTACGACAGACTCTGAAGGGTTCATAATCATGGATGCAAAAGCTTTGGAAAAATTGATGGGAAGGCTGTCCGGGCTCACATGACTGTTTTTCGTGAGTAGATTGGGAGACTTCTTGTTCCATGTTTAATGCTGCTAAGGAATGTTGTAAATCTATATAGAACTATTGTTCATAGTGACCCGACAGATATTGAAATCCCCCAACTCACAGAAATCAGAGGAACTTACCACGAATGGTCCAATAATGTCTGCTAAATTCAGACCAAATCCAGGAGGCCAATATATTAAAGGTCACGTCAGATTAATTTTATGTAAAATTGTGATACAGAAGAACAAAGATTCTGCCTAGCTGACCTTGGCATCTTCCTTCTTTGTAAACTGTAAGACACTCACATGCATGGAGTCTTGCCAAGTGCCACACATCTGAAACTAGAATAACATATTTTGAATAAATCTCTGCATTTCAGCTGCTTCAGAAACACATCACTGTTGGAAATCCACCTTTTCTGCTTAATCACCCTGGATTTTTTGCCTCTTTCTAGACTCTATGGGGCCGATTCCGATTCCGCAAAACGAACTGACAGACACGGACCCGGACCGAATACCGACCGACACGGACCCGCGCCGTACAACCCGTGCAGCACGATGCAACGCGTGTGAATTACAACCGACACGTACGGAATACAAGCTGTACGACCGAGCCGTAGGGAAAATAGTGATCCGGCCGGAAAACCGACGCGATTTTCACCGACTGACACAAACCCGGAATGAACCCGACCGACCCGTACCCGCGATGTACGATTAGCGCAGTACGATGCAATGCGTGTAAAACCAGACCGACTCGCACGGAGACCAAGCCGCAAGACCGACACGCACAGACAACCCGGCACACAAGCAATAGAGATCGCCGCGACCGACGCGTACCAAACACAGAAGACAGGCAGTGTGAACGAGGCGGAGAAGCCCGCACGAGACAACAGCAGCGTCCGTTTCCGTCACATTAACGTCTCCTCCATGCCTACAAAACACAAAGGAAAAAAGACAAACAAAGGACCAAACAAGCAATGACAAAGCCAATAAATACCAAAGAAAAAAACATGGGACAAAGACACACCCACCACTCCAACTATATAAAGGATTGCAATCACTACCATCATCCCTTGCAAACACGAGACACAGCCAGCAGCAAACACCAGTACACAGCAACCACAGACACACTCACAACTCACCCATCACACAACTAACACACCATCAGCACCTCATACAAAAGCACACACACATACACACAGCAAAACCAACAACAACCCACCATCACTTGCACCCTCACACACACATCACTCACCACCACCACCCATCACCATGCCTCCAAAGAAGAATTCAAAGTTCACAGATAGTGAGTTAGAAGTGATGGTAGACGGGATCATCAGAGTAGAGCCACATTTGTTTGGTACATTGGTTCAAAGGACCCTCATCTCACAGAAAACCAAGATGTGGGCGAGGATTGTGGACAAGGTGAACGCACAAGCACCAGCAAGGCGCACAAAGGACGACATCCAGAACAGGTGGTATGACGTGCGCAGGAGGGTCAAGAAACTCATCGAAAAAGATCACGCCCTGAGTTAGTGCACCGGTGGTGGCCCTCCTGCCAAACCAGTCTACTTCAGGACCTGGGAGGAGAAGGTGCGGGACATCCTACCACCAGAGAGCGTCCATGGGCTAACAGACATCCCAGAGCCTGGTGAGTACACAAACAACATACCCAAGATTTTGTGGCAAGGGGACAGTGAAACCATGCACCACAAGCAAAGCTACACTAACCAATAGATAATCAGCCCAAGATGTGTATGCCAGTCACACAAACACAATACTTGCCATCTCAGAGTGACTGGGAATTGTGTCATGACATGCACCAACCTACAAACAAATAGAGCAAGCCAGTGGCACTAAGCCAAATACACCCTGCCAGACAGTTTGACACCACAAACACACCACCTCACAGTGCAGCTGACTGTCATGAAGGAATAGTGGGGATGCAGGTGAAGTGAGTGTAGCCAAAAGCATGATGGTGCCTGTAGTCACAGATAATGCTCCCCCTCCTGATTGGCCCATCAAGACCCCTGTGAAACATGCCCACATCACAGGGAGTGGAAAATGACTGACAAGATGGCTGACACTGGGTCCTGCTGTGGGGAGCAAAAGACCCTGCTAGGGGTTGTGTGCAAATCAGAAGCAGGACACCACTGACTGACATCCTGAAAGACTACTTGCACGCCCTACAATGGAAGCACGTTTCATGATGGGAAGGAGGACTGACAGCCCTGACCATACTAATCAGCATGGGGAGACACCCCTCCTCAACACAAATACCACACAACTCACCGGGCACAATGCATTGACACATACCTCATTGAAATATCAGCAAAAGATGCCCTGTACTGGGTGCTGCTGTGTGAAGCACAGGGGCTCACTTGGGACTTGTAGCCAAACAAACACCAGGATCTCACAGTCAGCCATCTTGCCATTGCTGTCACACCCCCTCACAGGGAAGCAGAGTCAAAAGGGAGGAAGTATGGGCATGCTGGGAAGGGGGGTGTAGCCAAGAGTATGATGGGAGTCGCAGTCAAAGACAACCTATACCCACCCACATGGCCCAGCAAGATCAAACTGGACCATACTCGCCTCACAGGGAGTGGGAAGGGACTGACAAGATGTCTGACCCTGGGCTCTGTTGTGGGGAGCACAAGGCCATGCTGGGAAATGGCCAACAACAACCATCAGGACTACACAGTCAGCCATCTTGCCATTGCTGTCACATCCCCTCACAGGGAAGCAGAGTCAAGAGGGAGGATGTATAGGCATGCTGGGAAGGGGGATGTAGCCAAGAGTATGATGGGACTCGCAGTCACAGACAACCTACACCCACCCACATGGCCCAGCAAGATCAAACTGGACCATACTCGCCTCACAGTGAGTGGAAAGGGACTGACAAGATGTCTGACACTGGGCTCTGTTGTGGGGAGCACAAGGCCATGCTGGGAAATGGCCAACAACAATATCAAACTCTGTCTGTGACAAGCTCGGAAAAAGCAGTGTACAGGCAGGCATCTGTTTGAAAAGTAGAAAATGTCATGTTTGTGAACCAACGATGCATGTAGAAACAAATCACATTGTGTGTCCCTTCCAAACACAGGTGGTGCTGGGCACCCAGCACCAAATGACGAGGATACCCAGGCACAGACTCTTGTGGACACTGAGCTCTCTGGTCTGACTCTCTCACTGTCCTCTTCGGATGACGATGACCAACCTGGCCCCTCCGGTGTGAGCCATCATGCAGCACCAGCAGCATCAACATCTGCCCCCCCTGTACCCACGCCTCCAGCATCTGGACACCGACAGGGCATCCCTGCCAACACAGACAGACCAAGGACAATCAACACCCACAGCACAGGGACACAGGACCCCCCGGAACCTACAGCCAACACCACCAGCAACACCACCCAAGGGGTCCCAGTGTCACCTGTGCGTACCACCGCTGGTCCTGCCCGTGTAGAGAGGGGTGTTGGGAGGGGTGGGAGGCACAGTGCGCGCCTTGCAGAGGGGTCTGGATTCCATGATGACCCCCAACTGGCACGCATCTTAGATGCGTACCAGGATAGCACCGGAGGATTTGGCCAGGTAGTGGGGAACCTCAAGGACATGCAACACGAGCAGGTCGCCCACCATGCCCGCATAGAGGCCAAGTGGGATGACATCACTGCGGTGCATTGGGACATACTAAAATGCCTCCACCAGATCAACACCAACCTGTCCACACCCCACTGTGTGCCCACAACATCTGTCGCAATACCATCTGCCAGCGCCACAGGGAGGGAGGAGGACTCTGGCGGAGAGCTCCCTGAATCGCAGAGGCCTGCACATGAGGATCATCCCCCCCGGAATAAGAGGGGTCGTCCGAAGAAGGACATGTGAGGGGCAGATGTCCCAGCACATCCCCCAGGGCCTCCAAACCTGTTCTGGACAATGTTCTTTGTGTGCAACCCGTTCACCTTGTCCAATCGCACACAACTCGCCCACATGACATGGAGGGTTCATGTTGGGCCAATGTATCAGATGACTGTGGACTTTACTCTGGACATTTCATCTACCAGCACTTCCTACTCCAATGTGAACTTTGGATTCCCAAACCACTGTACAGCACCCACCATCCTGTGCACTTCCCTCACAAATGTTTGTAAATAAACTCACCAGTACACCATACTTGCCTCTGTTGTGATTCCAACTTGTCATGTTCAGGGAGATGTTGATCTGCCACACAACACAGTGCATGCCAAATACTGCAACAATGTGACCAACGTAAGGTGAGTCATGGGGATATGACACATGTGAGGGACACACACCACTTTGGCAACACAAAACATACTCACCATGGCCATGTCACTCATCACACACAATGATGTTGACCTGAAACACATTGGCATGCACAGACACAACACCAAGCCCAGTCAGTGGTAACAAGTTCACTGGTGAGGTAAGCAGATGTTGAAAGACAGACAACGCACATAACAAAGCGTAGCACAGGTTCATTACACATCAGCAACACGTTAATTCCACACTAGTTGCACGGTAATTCTACATAACAGTGGACACACGCTCCCAATGTGTTGGATAATGGAAGTCCATGGATGTGTGGTACATCAGTTGATGGGAATTGTCAACTTCCACACTGGGTGTTGTGGGTCAGTGTTGACCACACAACAGGCAAAGTACCCTGGGAAGGACAGACAAGATACAGTCAAAAGCACAGAAGAACAGGAGAGAAATGCAATACACATGCACAAAACATGTTGCAAAACACCTACACAAACACTAGTTAGCAGTACTACCCTATTGTGGAGTACACACCACCTGAATGGCCACATCACAGTACGCATCCAGTCAAGTGGCACACAGACACACTCAGACAGCAACAGAGCTGGCTCAACACATTCCAGGCTACCTCCATACATTCACATAACAACCCTGTAAACTCACATTCAGGTGAAGAAGTTGTTGATGAGCTAGGAGCGGACGTCACCATCATCTTCATCATCACTGGCATCTTGGCCCAGGCCGGGATCCTCCACAGGTGCCGGAGGTTGGTCATCGTCATCGTCATCCTGGATGAGAGGCACCCCCTTCCGCAATGCCATGTTGTGTAGCATGCAGCAGACAAGTGTAGGAAGGTGGATATCTGACTATGGTTACCCCCAACTTTTTGCCTAGTGTCTAGCTGGTTTTTCGACTTAGTTGGCCTGAGATCCTGCCATTCAGGGTCTCAGGCTGCCTGCTCTCTCTTTAAAATGGACTCCCTGTACCCTAGGTACATTCCCAATTGGTAAGGATCACCTTATTGGACCCTGTACAGTGTACCCTAGGTACCCAGGGCATAGGTGTACCCTAGGCCTCCCAGGGGCTGCAGCATGTATTATGCCACCCCTGGTCTGGCCTTCCAATCAGACACAACTGGCTGATCACTCAGCTGGGGCAAGGTCGTGTAATCACCCCTTGCTTAGATATAGTATGCCTATATCTACCCTTATATATAGACACATGTGTACCTATCAGCCACTCCTATGGCAGGCCTTAACAATCCTGGAGGCAGAGTGCTTGGTAACATGTGAGATGGTGCTCTAGCATGAGCTGAGCCTGTCTGCAGCTTTCGGAACCATGTCCTTATAGCTGTTCTATGATATAGCCTACCATATACTCTTAAAGTGCCTTATAATCTTAAACGGTTATGGTAACTATGGTTTGGCTTTATCGAAACATGTCGTGTAAGGTGTCTAACACTGTGGAATAATACCCCCATACCATTTCTGGATATGAGGATATTATTCCCCCCTTCTAGAGGGAAAGACATGTTAAAATCATACTTCACTGTTAGCCTCTGACCAAAGCCTCAGCATCACAAAATGGATGCTGCTGCCACGACACAAGTCTGACCTCCTGCTGCTGGGAGTGATCCCAGCCAGGGAGGCCTGGACAATAGGTTTCCTGCTTGGGGAGGTGCTAGCACCTCCCTAGACAGCCTTTAGTGTATTGGGGCAGGGTGGGCTGAAAGGAATGAGACATGCCTGGGGCACACAAGGTGTTCCTTGCATAGTCCAGTTCAAACCGGCGCTGGGGCACTCCAGCCCCAGCTCTGGCGCGAAACTGGACAAAGGGAAGTGGGTGTAACCACCCCCTCCCAGGTCCCACCCATAAGGCGTGACCTAGCAGGTATCCCAGCCCCCCAGATTAGTATAAGAGTGGGAGTTGGGCCTCAAGACTTTAGATTATCCTGAACCTGCAATCTTGAACAGAAACTCTGGACCTTCGACATTCGACGAAAGAAGAAGACTGAAGAATCTCCCTTGTGGCCAAGGAGTGGCTACCCTGTGCAAACAGGCACCATCAAGAGACTACCCTTTGCTTTGCCCAAGTTCTACGAGGAACCGACTGCAGAGCCCGACCAGAGCCTTGACTTCCAGACTTCTCCGACCCTGATCCACATCCACAGCAGAGCTGAGATCCGTGGAGGCGACGAGCGACGTGGGACCGGCTACCTGGGAAAAGTGGCTAGTATCTTCAAGCGCAGCTTCTGAGGCACCCTCGAAGTTGTGCACCGGGGATTGAGAAGCCCCAACCCCAAGCACCATCTGCACCGAAGATCAGCCCCCCACACTCCACGAGTCCTGCGTGGGGCCCTTCAGCATTTTCCTGCTTGCCGCGTCTGTCCGGTTGCTTGCCCGCTGGCTAGTGGCCTTTGTGACGACGCATCCTATAATCTTCACCGCTGGTTTGGCTCCTCCAGACTGGCTCCTGCTTCTTTGAAAAAGAGAAGCACCCCAGACCTTCCTGGTCTGCACCAGAAGCAAGTCCTTCGTTCTGCGTGGGTTCCGCTTGCCAAGGCTTGGTGAGTCCTAGTCCAACTTCGACGCCGCCGACAGCAAGAGCCTTCGTGGGACAGCTCGCTCCTGGTCGTCCTTGACGCTTCCTGGTCCTCGTGGCTGCAGCGACAAGCTTCACCTTCACCTGCAATCTTCACGACATCGCCTGGTTCCTTCCTGGTTCCACGTGGTCACTGGTTAGTGACCTTGACTCTGTCCCTTCTGCTTGCAGGTCTCCTCTCTTCTTGATCCCAGCCTTGGGATCCACCGGACACTCTTCACTGACTGCCTGTCAGCATCTTTCTTCAGGCATCCATAGGAGTCGACGACGAAACCCGACGCAACTTCACCCCTATGCACCCGCAGCCTGTGGGCTAGGTAACTTGGGTACTCCGGTGCTCATCAGGATAGTGACTATCCTAGTGTCTAGTTTTCAAGTCTCGACTTCCTAGCTACTCCGGAAGTGTCCTAAATCTACTTAATTCTAAACTGTACTATTGCTATTGACTTTTACGCATTACGCGTGAGTGTTTCCACTCTGCACCTGAATCCCGTGGGCCTCCCACTTCCTAACCTTTGGTAGTATAGTGTAGCCCCAGCGATTCCCTAGGCCTAGGCCTATCCTATTTCCGTGACAGTGGTCCTTATACCACTTACTTAGTATATGGTTTGCGTGGCCCCTAGGGCCTAACTGTATTACTTACCTGTGTGACTTAATGTATGCTTAAATAAGACTGTGTTGTACTTACCTCTAATCTCATAAAGAGTGCTGAGGGTTTGACTAGAATAAATACACTTTATTTTATATATATATCTGTTGTGGTGTCCTTTCATTTGGTATTCAAGGGATTATATATGGTATCGCAGCTGGCTTCACATGCCATTCAGAGTTTAGCCTAAGACTGCTCTTGTCCATGCTACACTAGGATAGCTGGTCTATAAGGTTGACTTTACAACCAATCACCATAAGGGTATTTGGACTGATATAAGGTGTACACTAGAACTAGTGACATCATACATCAGGCCAACTTCTCACAACAAGGATTATTTTGTACACCTTTGCAGGCTCATATGGGAGGGCCCCTCCGGTCTTGTCCAGGCAGCAAAAGCGGCTTTTCAGGAGGTAGAATGTCCGCTCAATCACCCTACTGCTCCGACCATGTGCCTAATTGTAGCGCATCTTGTCTGCTGTCACAGGGGTGTCAGCAACCATGGCATGTTGGGGTATCCGGAGTCACATACACACACAAAAATGAACAAGTAGCTGAGTTTTGTAGGAGTGCGGAATACAACAGTGACAAACACACACAATGAGAAACAGTCAGTACACACTGACAAGCCAGGCATGCTGAGCTGGCATCTGTGACATCAGCGTTGCAATGCGACTACTCCTCATAATGTAGGCATCGTGCGCCGAACCAGGGAACTGTGCACACACATGTGTGATCGACATATCAGTAAGACAGACCACCAGAGCATTGATCGAATGGTAGTGCTTCCTGTTCCGGTATGCCTTCTCATGTGCCTGTGGTGGTATCAGGGCAACATGTGTCCCATCAAGAGATCCGGTGACGTTCGGCATCCTCCCCAGTGTATAAAAGGCATCCTTTATTTCAGGGAGCTCAGCTGGGCTCGGGAACTTGATATACAGGTCGAGGAATTGCAACATCCCCTCCAAGACATCGCGTAGCACCCGACTAAACATCGTTTGCGACATACCACCTGCAAAAGCCACAGTGTACTGGAAGGTACCAGTGGCAAAGAAGTGCAGGGCTGCCATCACCTTCACCTCTGGGGTCAGTTCTGTGGGGTATGTCCTGCCAGGTAGCAGATGTGGCGCCAACTGCTCCGCCAACTCCGCAATCAGTGGCCTGGTGAAGCGGTACCGTCTGATGCAGTCGCGTTCCTGCATGGTTGCAGGGTCTGGGAACGGACGATGGATAGCTGGTGCCCTGCAGTACAGAGATGCACAAAGGAAGATTGTCAGTTCATCCACCCATGTGGCCATGACCACAATCACTATCACATGCTAGTTCATTACATTACACAATGTACTGAGGTGTGTGCTGTTGGGATTGTCACATATGTCACCTACAAGACCACCATCTCACATCTCAATTCCACATGTCCACATGAGTCCCATGTAGTGCAATGGCCAAACATCTGGCTGTGTCACCCAACCTATGTGCTGCTGCAACGTTAAAAAAACACACCACAGTGACAATTGAGCCCTCATGTCTCCCAGGCATCACAGATCTTTGCCATGCAGAAACCCAGGCTCCCTGTATTGCCACATCAACACAGCAATGGACATGGCGTAGCACATACACACCACAAGGCAAGCGTAAGTTCCTGCTGGCCCTACATGTACGTCTCTTAGACACACAACCCATCAAGGTTGATGGATATACCACATGGATGTGGACACTGTCACCCATTGGTAACATTTGATCTGACACATCTGAGACACAACATGCACACAGACTGTGGGTGCACATCAGTATTGTGGCTACAGGTCTCACTGTGACGTACATGCCATCACCCCCAGGACTCAGGGTGTATGTGACATGTCCTAAACATATCCAACCTGACACTGTGGCCTTGACTCATGCCCATTACTGTACAATTGCACATCACAGTGGCAATGTGCACAACACACAAAGGATTCTGCCCCATGTACATGTGCACAGCCTGGGAGTGGCTGCACAAAGTGCCAGCCAAAAAAACAGCTGTGGCCCCCCCAAACACCCAGGGAATGCAGCCTTACATGCCATGGGCCACTGTGTGGCCAATGCTGTAGTGTGGCAGGTGTGCACAGGTGTCCATGGCCAGTATATGTGTGTTGCAGCTGTATAATAGTCACACTAATGAGGTCCGACGCGTGTGACAATGCGTACGCATTGCACGGGTCATGTCCGAGCCGTGCGTACGCTTTGTCACTAAATGCAATGAGGTCCGACGCGTGTGACAATGCGTACGCATTGCACGGGTCATGTCCGAGCCGTGTGTACGCTTTGTCATTGAATGCAATGAGGTCTGACGCGGGTGACAATGCGTACGTATTGCACGGGTCATGTCCGAGCCGTGCGTACGCTTTGTCACTAAATGCATGAGGTCCGAAGCGGGTGACAATGCGTACGCATTGCACGGGTCATGTCCGAGCCGTGCGTACGCTTTGTCATTAAATGCAATGAGGTCCGACGCGGGTGACAATGAGTACGCATTGCACGGGTCATGTCCGAGTCGTGCGTACGCTTTGTCATTGAATACAATGAGGTCCGATGCGTGTGACAATGCGTACGCATTGCACGGGTCATGTCCGAGCCGTGCGTACACTTTGTCATTGAATGCAATGAGGTCCGACGCGTGTGACAATGCGTACGCATTGCACGGGTCATGTCCGAGCCATGCGTACGCTTCGTCATGTCCGAGCCGTGCGTACGCTTTGTCATTGAATGCAATGAGGTCTGACGCGGGTGACAATGCGTACGCATTGCACGGGAAATGTCCGAGCCATGCGTACGCTTTGTCACTAAATGCAATGAGGTCCGACACGGGTGACTATCATGCATACGCGTCGGACAGGCATGGTCCGAGACAGGCGTACGCCTTGGCCATTGAATCATATGTAGACGGGTGCATGTGTATATTCAAAATACGCGTTGTACAGTCAGTTGAACGAGCCGGGCGTACCCATTGGCTCTGGACTGTCATGTAGACGGATGCGGATTCAAAACTTGTACGAGTTGTGCACTGGAAATTCAGTTGGATGCCAACAACAATGTTGCCATTTCAAGTGTTCCATGAAGATTTGAACGATGCGGAAGGCGTGTACGAGTCGTACTTTTAAATGGATTGGCCAGATTCATAGAATGCAAACGTATTGGACCTATCACTTGGGACACATGGCACAGATTCTGCCTCTGCAGCCCAGATATAAGGCTGGCTGGCCCCCAGGGAGCTCACTTGCCTGCACTACATGCTACTGGACCACATCCCTGCTACCACTGCTGCTGTCTCTGCATCCTCTGGCTCCTGCTATGGCACGTACTCTGGAGAGGGCCCCAGCCTTCACTGAGGAGGAGAACCAGGCCCTGCTGGACGGGCTCCTTCCAGAGTACAGAAAGCTCTATGGGAAACCAGGGGAGCAGGTGAGTGTGCAGTCCACTGCCTTCCTAATTATGCATGTTGTCTGACTAGCAGTACTAGCAGTGTGTACACCAGTGGCAAGCATTCTCAATGACTACTTTCATCCCCCAAAGTGTGTTGGTACATGCAATGAACAGTTTTCCTGCTGCTAAAGTGCATTATTGCAAGCATTAACTATCCAGGTATTGTTAACATGTCAGACATGCATGTGCTTTTGCAATCCCCATGGTTGCACTACCTGTGTAATTTATTTCCCTTTGTGATGATGACATGTCTATCCAAATGTGTGCTGCAGCAATCTGCGCCGGATCCGCAACTGCCAGAAGAGGTGGCAGGACCTTCGGGGCTGGACCCGGAGGATAGCTAAAGTCCAGCTGAAGCTGTCACCTCCACGCAGGAGGGCTGGACACCGGACCCTGACTCCCCACATGCTCCGTATCCTGGCGGTGGTCTTCCCGGACCTGGATAGGCAGCTGAAGGCCAGACAGCAACAGGAAGGGGGTGAGTCCATGTCTGATCTGTGTACTATGTCTGACATGCAAATAGCAGTCTTTTGTCCTGGTCACATTTCCACATGACGTAGCTCTTGTAGTCCCAAACTCAGGTCCCTCATTTGTGTGATGCACCCTCCTCATCTGTTCCACAGGTGTGGCCCCTACAATCTGTTGCTTGTGTCACTAGGGCACTGTATCCCTGCAGTCAGCTATGCTTCAGGTGCCGGTCAGCGTCAGTTCCCGTGAATCTGTTGTGTGTTTCAGGGGTGGGTCAATTGTTTACACAATGCCTGAGATCTGACATGTGATCTGTGTGGGCCCTTGAGATGTGTACCAATTACTGGTCTGACTCGCAACATGTGGCTGGGGTATTCCAAACAAACCCATGCAGCAGGGGACTCCAATTTTTGGGCCTCAGGAGTATGTATAGCAAGTATGTCACACTTGCTTAGCCACCTGACTACTGTCCAGGGCCAAACACTGTTTCATTTAGTCCTGGCCAGTCATGCCCCCCCAAGGGCATCTAGAAACACTCTGTAATCCCACTCCTGTGTATGAAA
The DNA here is from genome assembly GCF_964204655.1 of Triturus cristatus. Classification (NCBI taxonomy): domain Eukaryota; kingdom Metazoa; phylum Chordata; class Amphibia; order Caudata; family Salamandridae; genus Triturus; species Triturus cristatus. The sequence continues at coordinate 1,218,693,784 of NC_140582.1, read as the reverse complement.
TTGCAGGTTGTGCTCAGTGACATGTGCCCTCAGGTGTCTGCTCTGTGTCATTAGGGTGTGACTTGTTGCTATGTACAACTGGGGTGTCCATGATTCAGTGGGTCAGCATGACATCTGCAATGTGACTGTGAGAGACAAGACTTTTGTGACATATAGGTGTGTGATCATCTGACAACTGCAACTGTGTCCTTCAGGCAGCTGGGTTACATGCATGGCAGACTGTGATGTGTTAATATACAGAGATTAGTGTTTGCTGCGACTCATATGTCTGATTTGCATGATGTGGGGTCTCCTGGGTCCTGGATGTGTTGTTTGCATGGGATGGGCAAGTGCGCCGGTCATCTGCTAAGTTTGCTTTACCCCAGAGCTATGATTGTGAGTCAGTGCATATTGTTGTTGTCTGGATGCCCTGCCCCTGTGACAGGAGACAGTGTTGACTGACTTTCAGGGCATCCCAGTGCCATGGCATTTAACTTGCTATGAGTGAGCCTGCATTGTGTTCAAGTGTGCACCATGCACTACATTGTGGCATTGACCATCAGGACAGGAGTACATCATAGTGTGTGTTGCTGGCATGCATCACAAGCATGTGGAATGAGTCTCAGCCCATCCCTTCATCCGGACACCTGTACTGAGTCAGTAGCAAGAGATGTGCTGTGTGCATAGTGACATACTCCTACATGTTCACTTGCATGTACAACTAATGTGTGGGTGGTGCATGTTGGCACATTGGGGTGGTAGCATCCAACATGCAACTGACATGTGTGAAAGTCAAGGAGGGATATGTGTGCCATGGTTGATGTTGAGAATGACAATTGTCTTATCCTAAACAGTTTTGGCACTTTGAGCTGTGTTCAGCTGATGATGCCAGGGCTTGCCCTGTGATGTGATGTACTCACTGTGGTGTGTGCAGTTGGTGCAGGTGACTGATGTTGTTCTCTTACTTCCTATTCCTATCCAGATATATCCACGGCCACAGGAGGGCACAGCTCCACGGACCAGGAGGAGCCATAGAGCCTTACAGGGACAGAAGGAGAGGAGTTGGGTGGACCCAGTGGCACGGAGGGCGAGTGTAGCCACACAGAGGAGTCGTCAGCACCATCTTCCCCAGCTGAGGGCCACAGCAGCTCTGAGGATGACTCCCTTGTGGAGGCGGGTGTCAGCAGCCACCAAACCCCAGCTAGTGAGGCTGTCCCCGCCACTGCCACCACCACCACCACCACCACCCCCCTCCCATCGGCTCCCATCCCAGAGGTCCCTGTGGGCTCCCGTGTTCGTGAGCATGTCTCCTTTGTGCCAGGCACCGCGCCCCCTGCCCCTGTGTCCCCTGCTGCCCTGATTGAGGAGTCTGTGGAATTACTTTGACAGATCCATGTAGGACAGACGTCGATGCTGAAGGTCCTCCATGCACACACAGGTCTGTTGACACAACTGGTGTCATTCATGGAGGGCATTTCCTCGGGCATGTCTGCCCTACAGAGGACCAATCAGTCCGTGGCCTCTTCCCTGACGGCAGCAGTGTCCCTCCTCCAACAGTCCCGCACCCCTCCTACCTCTGGACCACCCACGATTCCTAGCACCCTAAATGTCCCAAGCACAGAAACCCCCAAACCAAGGTCTAGACGTGCACACAAGCAAGCGCAGGGGACTGATTCCACACTCACAGGGGCTGGTTTGCTGACACACACACAGTCATCCACAACCACTCCGCAGTCCTCCGAGACCTCTCCCTCCCAGCCCCTTCCCTTGCCTCACCTGAAACCCAATCCCCCCAGAAGCTCTTCCTCTGTGACCTTGGCCTCTTCCCCACTGACCCTGCAGATCCTGATTACAAGGGGAAGAGGAAGTCCCCACACACAGAAGGGAGTGCCCCTCACACCCAGACACCCTCCCCCAGGCGCAGTCAGACAGAGACGCCCACCCGCAAGCTCCCCCGGTGCCAGAAGAGCAAGACCCCCCCGCCACCACGCAGCTCCAAGGCAAAGTCTCCGTCCTCCATCCCCCAGGCCACCACTACAGAGATTCCCCGCCACTCCCTGCCCCGGGTTCCCCCACACACAGATACACCATCCCCAAAATGCTAAGGCCATCCCCCCTAGCACTTGCTCCTCCACACCTGGTCAGACAGTTGGTGCCACTGATGTGGGGACCGTGTCACCCCAACCCCCGCTCCCATGGATGTAGGCACTGCTTTGGAGTCCACGACCACCCCGTCTGACTTGGGCACTGCAGTGGTGAGCCAATCCACTCCATCTGACCTGCCCACTGGAGTTGTGCCGGCACCCATCCCATCTGACTTGTGCCCCACAGTTGTGACAGCACCCACCACTTCAGTCAGCTCCACTGCAGTTGCAAGTGTCTCACCTGCATCCACCACCTCTTCACTGCCTCCTTCTGCTGCGCCCTGATCCTGATCCTGTCCCTGCGGTGCCTGGCCTGCCCCCATGTATGCCCCTCCGAGGGGATGACCCCGGTCCTTAGCAGTGCAGGCAAGCAAGGTGTGACAGTTGTCACTCTACTTCACTCCTTGGCATTTGGACATGGACTGGCCATTGACCTTTTGTTTGCACAGACGTTTAGATTTTCATATACTGAATTTGTCACTCTAGTTCACTCCTTGGCATTTGGACATGGACTGGCCATTGGCCTTTTGTTAGAACAGACGTTTCACTTTTAATATGCTGAATAAAGCTTTTTTCTTTATCCCTGTGAACTTGATTTAGCTGTACGTTATGTTGATGTTGTTTTACATGCCCTTGCACCTGTAATGCTTGGTTTACAATGTTGAATACTGATGTGTTGCTGTGAGGTACTCCCTGTGGTCCATGAGATATGTATCCTATTCTGGTGGGTATCCATGTCATCCTTTGCAGCTACCTGGGTGTTTCAGGATCAACTATTTGTGTACATCTCTCTGTGAGCATTTCATTTGCATGGTCACATCTGTGGCTTGCACCCCTGCACATATGATGTGCTTCCCATTGTCCAATTTGTCACTTCCACATACTTTGTGCGCATCACCACTGGACCTACAGGTGTGGCCATTATTGTAATAGGAGCAACTGGGGCATCTGTGCAACTTGCTAGACATATGTTTTGGTTATGTGCAGATGACTTAGGGGAGACTCACGTACCCAGGCTGTTGTGACCAGAGCCTTCAGTGTGTGGTAACTGATGGCTGACTGACCAAGTGTTCTACAGACATGAGTGGGACTTGCGGTGAATATGTTTGGCACAGCTGGGCTTCCACAGGAGTTGGGTCCCCTCAAGTAAGTGTGTTGTCCAGTGACATGGCCTGGGCACATGGTGTGTGTTGTATGAGAATGTGTGTCTGTCCACATCCCTGTTCATACACAGACAGTGTTCCCTTGATATGTTCCTGTTGTTGATGCTTGCTGAGTGGTACTGGGTTCATCCCACTACTTTTCCAATGGGCCACCAGATGTGTGGGTGCATGACACACTACTGTTAATTGGTGTATCATCATTGGGATTTGTCAGTTCTGAGTGGTGATGATGTTGTCAGACACATATGGGACACAGTGAGGGTTCCTCAAGGAACCTGTTTATTTGCTAAATCATGTAGTTGTCCCTAGGTGGTAGTTTTCAGTGATTGAGACATTTGTATGTGTGTGTGACTGCTCCCACTTGTCAGGTTCATGGCTGCGATGCTGGCAGGTGTCGGCATGTGTGCCTTGTGTTTCTCCTTGGCATCTGCATTGTCCTGGGACTGTGGCGGGGATTCTGAAGGTTACATGAGCTTTGAGGTCATGGCCATGTACCGCATACTGTGCAGTATGTCTGTCATTCTTCAGGGCTGTGAACTGTCCTTGTGTGATGTGTGTGTGCACCTTAGTTCCTCCCAACATTATTGTGTTTGTAATGGGTGCATGTGCAATGTCACCTGTCCATGTGGGCTTTACAGATACACATTGTTGCAGTTCAGGGTGTGTGGTGTTGAGGGTGGACTGATGTGAATGTTTGCATAGGTGGTCCCCTAGCTCCCGTTTGTCCATGGATGAGGGGCCATGCTGAGTGATTTGCGTTTGTGTATGTGTAACGTTTGTAGCACAGGACACATGTCTGGGTTTCCCAGTTTGTACGACATCTGCCTTTATCATCACAGTGGAGGTGTCATGCATGCTTGTGTCACCCCACTGTCTGGTCCCTGGGGGTAGTGGTGCTGTGTGTCAGTCTCTTGCTGTGTTAGTTGGTGTTCATTCCAGCTTGTGTCACATGTGTCTGTTGTGCTTCCTCTCATCTCCCAACGCCTGATTGCCCACTGAGGGTGTCCCAATGATGGTTTACTTCTGTATGGCACTGTGTCCACATCTGTGTCACTGTGGTTCAGCCCCCCTTATGTTTTGTGTAGTTGCCTGTGTATACTGTGACACACACACACACACATGTTGTGTCAGATGTGCAGTGTGAGTTTGCCTGTTTGTGTTTGTGCATCTGCACCAGTGCATTGGTATTGCTGTTGTGGGCCTTTGTCTGGATCCTGTTTCTGTGATTTTGCATGCTGTCCCTGTGAGTCATTTCACATCATTGTGCACATTCATCCTGGTTGTTGGGTGCCATTGCTGGCATGGAATGTGAGTTTAGGATCTGACACCTACAGTCTACACATGTTGTTTTGATTGGTGTGTCTCTCTTTTCGAGATGTGTGCATGCTTGGTGATGGTCACTTCTGCTGTTGTGTCATTGTACGCTGTATGCATTGTCAGCCCCCATGTGTGGTGCTTGTCTGCACATGGCCGAGAGTGTGTTATGTTTTCACAGCACTGTTCGCCTCACCACATCTCTGTGTGTATGGGACACAACCACTAGTTTGCCCCAGAAGTGTTTGATGTGTTGGGAGCAGGGATCATACATGCTGTTTGTTATTTGTAGCTTTGACCATGATGACACTTACCTTTTGGTCACTGTGATGAGGGGGTTTAGTCCCCATCACCACACTGCTCGACATCTGCTGCATATTGGGAGCCCCCACTTAACTTCTGTTCTACACAGTGAGGGGGTGTTCTTTTTACATTGCCACAGTGCTATGGTGATGCTTGCCTTGTTTATGTCACACTCATGTGTTGGTCACACATGTGCTGTTACTTACATTGTATGCTCGTAGCCATAATCACTGTTGTGGGCATTTGTCACAGACTACACACTGTTGTCATGATGTTAAGGGGGATGTATTTTGCGGACATACCTAATGTTGGAGTTTGCTGGATGTGTTGTGCATCACCAATCCTATGGCTGGGGGTGGCTGTAGTGATGGGCAACATGAGCCCTATGGCTGGGGGTGGCAGGGGTGATGGGCAACATCAGCCATATGGGTGTGGGTGGCAGTAGTGATGGGCAACAGGTCCCCTGTGAGTAGGGGTGGCAGTAGTGTTGGGCAACATACGTCCTGTGGCTGGGGGTGGCAGTAGTGATGGGCAACAGGTCCCCTGTGAGTGGGGGTGGCAGTAGTGATGGGCAACAGGTCCCCTATGGCTGGGGGTGGCAGTAGTGATGGGCAACATAAGCCCTATGGCTGGGGGTGGCAGTAGTGATGGGCAACAGATCCCCTGTGAGTGGGGGTGGCATTAGTGATGGGCAACAGGTCCCCTATGGGTGTGAGTGGCAGTAGTGATGGGCAACAGGTACACTATGGGTGGGGGTGGCTGTAGTGATGGGCAACATGAGCCCTATGGCTGGGGGTGGTAGGGGTGATGGGCAACATCAGCCATATGGGTGTGGGTGGCAGTAGTGATGGGCAACAGATCCCCTGTGAGTGGGGGTGGCAGTAGTGATGGGCAACATAAGCCCTATGGCTGGGGGTGGCAGTAGTGATGGGCAACAGGTCCCCTGTGAGTGGGGGTGGCAGTAGTGATGGGCAACATAAGCTCTATGGCTGGGGGTGGCAGTAGTGATGGTCAACAGGTCCCCTGTGAGTGGGGGTAGCAGTAGTGATAGGCAACAGGTCCCCTGTGAGTGGGGGTGGCAGTAGTGATGGGCAACAGGTCCCTATGGGTGTGGGTGGCAGTAGTGATGGGCAACAGGTCCACTATGGGTGGGGGTGGCTGTAGTGATGGGCAACATAAGCCCTATGGCTGGGGGTGGCAGGGGTAATGGGCAACATAGTCCATATGGGTGTGGGTGGCAGTAGTGATGGGCAACAGGTCCACTATGGGTGGGGGTGTTAGTGGTGCTGGCCATGCAACCCCTATGGTTGGCTGTTGTTAGTGGCCAGGATGTGGATCCCCTGTGTATGTGTGCCATTTTGCGGGTACGTGTCGTTTTTGTTGTAGGTGTCTGACTTACCGCCTGCGCCGTCGGACCCTGAGCCGGTCATAGATGTAGAGTACTGGTATGACCTACGCGATGGGATTCATGATGTGTTTGTGTCGTACACGCTGCTTGTTGCTCCGTCTCGTACCCGCTGCAAGCTGGTCCGTCTCGTAGCCGTGGATTGAGTTGTGGCGCGAATCGTAGCTGATATGCTTGTTTTCCGGATGTTGTGATGTGCCGTACATGACGACCCGTCCGGCGCGTAGGAAGTACGCATCGTACTTTTCACGCCGGAAACTGCTATGGATACTGCTTTCGGGTTCATCTTTAGGAGTTACGGCTCGGACGGAGAATGGAGCTTGATTCACAGCCTATGTGTCGGTTGTGTTTTTGGCAGTTATGCGCATCGTACTTACTCTACAGGACGGACCGGCTCCGGGTACGTGTCGGTCGCACGGGATGGCTATGGACAGCTGTCCGACCGGCTATCGGAATCGGCCCCTATATATTTGCTGGCTTTAGAACTCTGTGCACTTTATCCCTGCTTACCAGTAGTAAAGTGCCTGTCCTCCTCCTTTAAACATTGTTACATTGGAATATTACTAATTGTTATATTTAACTTGCCTAGTAGTCCCTACTATATGGCACAAAATGTACCCAGGGACTAGTAGTTAAATGCTACAAGTGGGCTGCAGCACCTATTGTGCATCCACTACAGTGGCAGTGCAAACATGGCTTCAGGCCTACCAGTGAAGCCTAACCGTAGCAGTGTATAAACTGCAAGTCAACCCATCAAAATAAACCCTTTTGACAGGTCAAATCTCCCCTTTAAATACTAATTAGTCACCCCTAAGTAGGCCTGGTAGTCTACAAGACAGGGTGCATGGTATTTAAAAGTGGGACATGGAGAAACTTAGCATTAACATGTACTTACAGTGACTAGCATCTTGTTCACTGAACACTACAGTGTCACTAGCACATATAGAATGCTGCACATTCATTCATCAAGGCTGGAGTTAAAGTTAGTGTGGAAGGAATCTCTTAAGGGGTTGGAGCTCGCTCCCTGGTGCTGTGACGCAACATTAACAAGTGCAGCATGCCTGTTAAAGATGTAGGATCCTGGAGAGAGGGAGGGACTGGCACTCTGTACATCCACAGAAGCCTGCTGGGACTGGAGACTCCTGTTACTGGAGCCTGGTGGGAGGCAGAACTGCGGTGTCCTGAAGGGAGTGAGTGCTGCAAGAATCTGGAGTGAGTGTATAAATGCTACAGAAGCCAATGGAGCGGCTACGAGGGATGGTGCGCTCAAGGGCCTGGAGGGAGGCTCTTATAGGACCCAATCAACAAGGACTCGTTCGTACATCTTCAAGAGATCAAGAGTAATGGGTGTCACGAGCGGATTTGTCAAAATCATGGAGATTGGATATTAAAAAGGCTTCCAACACAGAGGCCCATCTGATCATTCCATTGGTCACCATTTCACAGAGTGCACTGCTTGTTAATTCCTTAATTGGCTCCTCATCTGTTGGTACCATGGGTTTTCTCCAGTATCGAGGTATGCAGGATTTTGCACACTCTAGTGAGGGATCTTGTCATCAGTGCCCGTGGTTCGTGGGTGTAATACACGCTGACATACCAGGTTATATTGATGTTGCTGCCTTCCCACACAGTGTGGAGTACAGCAGTTTGCCTGCGTCACCGGCATGCAGTGTACTGGAGTAAGGCAGCGTTATGCAGGTGCAGGGGTACCAATACCTGGAACTTGAGTCTTCGCTCCTGTAGCAGTTTATCATGTGTGGCCAGCAATGATCCCAGTGCCCCAACAATGTGCCAATGTATATTATATTTTGACAGAAAATCTGGGTGCTTGACTGTTTGGGGGTCACGTAGAGATGATCTAACAGCAGACTGTAGGTGTCTGATATTACTCCATTGAAGTGAAGTTTCCTATTTTTCCTCCCCAATATCTTATTGGTGGTCGTGCAATATTCCTAGATGTTATTCCTCCTCTGCCTGTTATACAAAGGGCATAGCTGCCAAGATTTTAAGATTGCTTATGTGTGAGATTTTCATAATTTCAAAGTAATCATGAGTGACATTCAACAACTATGAGTGACACTTTCTTGCAAGGAAAATCAAGCAATGAAGACGAGGGAAACATTTAAATATCAGAAATTACACCCAGTTGAGCAACAAGAAACTCTAGGGAGATCTTAAAACTGCTGCAGAGCACCAGAAATGGAAGGGCACTAGGACCTGACTATTCCAAACAGGAAGTGAGAGGCCATACTGCCTGCCTATGAGTCTCGTTTCACAACGCCCCGTCCACGCTCCAACAAAAACAGGATCAATCTTCCACGGGGGGACTGAAACAGAACCACACGCCTCCCTCTGCATGTGCTGATCATACTGTGCTGAGAAGCCTCTGCAATAACAAATGCTGGTCTGGAGCTCTGCTAACTCATGCAGGCCTCAGTCCCAGCATGCATTACTTTTCACAAACAGGTACAATCTGATTGCTTCTTCAATAATGTATTTGAGGTGGGCGGGTATCAAAGCTCTGAGCACAACTTGTCCCACAGTAAGAGAGACTATTCACACATCATGCAAACATTGTACATCAGTCTCTTTCCTGCAAAACTTATCTTAGACCGATCCATTTGTTAACGGTATGTGAGGAAATGTGCCACATAAATTGTCGGAAAAGTCATAACTTTCTAACAGAAATAAAAAAGTGGAAATATCTGAAGTTTTTGCCCCGAAGTGAGATTTTCAACCGCCCGACACAAAGGCCCCGAAAAATCCCTTTACAACTTTCTTGCATGCCTGCTGGAACATTAATATCACACATCACTGCCTGGCACGTGCCTGTTTCAAACAGGGCAGCAGGCAGCTGCAGCTGCAGCTGAAGACGATCATCATGACCGCGCGCTACTAGCGCTATTAATTTAAAGCAAATTTTATTAGAAGCAGAACTCACTTACTCTGTGAGGCCGGCGAGCAGTTTGGTAACAGTCGCCTCGTGGCGGCAACAACTTCCGTGGCAGATGCATGATTTCGAGGCTCAGCGCAGCTCTGCACAGAAGTCAAGTGGACTGGTGGCGTGCTTTCTGGGCTGCTGTGGAACCACTCCAGCGGCTGCCACGGTCCGTGTGGTCCATTCAGCTGCCGGTGGGTCGTCGGGTCCTGTCGCAGGATCTGCATTTTTAGATAATTTACTGAGGCACATGCGGTGCAAGCGGCACCGCCAATGCAGCCTTCAACTTTATTCTCATGAACTGCAGCCATGCTGCAGGCGCTAGCAGCAGGACTTCCTGCCTTTGCTATTAAAGTGTGAGAGTCATGTTCTAAACACAACTCACCTGGCTGGCTGATGTCTCCAAGGTAGCTTTTGGGCACTGACTCCTGACGTCAGTCACAAATGTATCAAAGCTGCATAGTGCTGTCGGGTGAATATCGTTACATTGTACCAGATTAGATATTCTGTCAGTGATCCAGCTCGCTGTGCACGCTGCTCCTGGCATGCTTGGGGCCTGGCTCAGAATCCGCAGCTCTAGCTGCTAATCTGGTACAATGTAACAATATTCACCCGACAGCACCATGCAGCTTTGATACATTTGTGACTGACGTCAGGAGTCAGTGCCCAAAAGCTACTTTGGAGACGGATCACTGACAGAATATCAACAACAACAATATCGACCTACAGAAATATCATGACAAAAATATTATTGTCAAAAATATCGACCTCCTATCTTCATAATGGTAAGTACAAAAATATTGGAAAAAATATAGTTGTAAAAAATATCGATGTATAAAATATTGTTTTTTTATATATAAAAAATAATGTAAAACAAATTAAACAATAAATTAAACTATAAAAAAATATTTAGATTTATTTGTTAATGGTAACAATTATAAGTAATACATTTAGGGGCCATTTCCGATCCGGGTCGGAAGTGCACAGAACGCGATCCGGCCGGAAAAACTACGCGCCGTACGCGTGTTTTCCGCCCGATTCGTACAGCTGTACGAGTGAGCAAGTAAGATGCGAGCTACATGAAATTCACCAACCGAATCGTTTCCGGGTCCGAACCGCTCCGTAGGTCTCGGTCGTAAGCTAACCGTGGCGTGCAATGGATGCGATTCACGACCGAGCCAGTACGATGCACGCGTCGGACAACCTGTGGAAGCCGGAGTGTCCGGCTAGCAAATTGCCCGGGTGGTTGCCTTTGGGGGTCCGCGTCAGAGCCCCTGTCACCCGCAGCCCTACGACTCAGACACAGGGGGAGACCCATGGGTCTCCCCAACCCAGGCATGTACGGTGCAGATGGCACAGACGCGTACTCACTGTAGGGGGCGCACTTGTCCGCGACATACCCAGTTAGTCAGTGGGAGCCCATGCACACGTCTTACGACCGGCTCCCATTGACTTCTATGGGAGTCCGACCGAACCGAGTCCGACAGCATACGGCCGCATCGTACTCGCTCGGTCGGACTGCAGGACTCCGGCTGGGTCGGAAAACACTCCGGACCCGGCTGGGTCGGAGAGCTTTCTGACCCAGATCAGAATTGGCCCCAAAATGTAAAAACATTAAACATACATATATAAAATGCAATATATATATATTTACTTAAAAACAATAAATAAATCATTTTAACATGTTATAAATATATTAAAAATTATAAATAAATATATATACATACACCTGTAACATAAACATGTATTAAAAAAATTATATTATAGAATAAAATATTTAATATTTTTTACACCTACACTTTGCACTACATTGAGGACACCAGTAGAGAAAGTGTTGGAGAGCGAAGGGGTGAAAATTACTATTCCCACTCCAACGAATGCAACAGTAGGGAAAGTGTTGGATAGGTAAAAAATACTATTCCCGCTCCAGGAAATACAACAGTAGGGAAAGTGTTGGATAGCGGATAGGTAAAAATGACTATTCACATTCCAGTGAGTGCAACAGTAGGGAAAGTGTTGGATAGCAAAGGATAAAAAGTTACTATTCCAACTCCAGCAAGTGCAACAGTAGGGAAAGGGTTGGATAGCGGAGAGGTAAACATTTGTATTTCCATTCCAGTAATTACATTAGTCGAGAAAGTGTTGGATAGTGGAGGGGAATAAATCACTATTCCCACTCCAGCGAGTGCAACAGTAGGGAAAGTGTTGGATAGCGGAGGGGTAAAAATTACTATTCCCACTCCAACTAGTGCAACAGTGGGGAATGTGTTGGGTAGTGGAGGAGTCAAAACTACTATTTCCACTCCAGCTAGTGCAACAGTAGGGAAAGCTTTGTTTAGCGGAGGGAATACAATTACTATTCCCACTCCAGTGAGTGCAACAGTAGGGAAAGTGTTGGATAGCGTAGGGAATAAAGTTGCTATTCCTACTCCAGTGAGTGCAACAGTAGGGAAAGTGTTGGATAACGGAGGGGAAAAAATTACTATTCCCACTCCTGCAAGAGCAACAGTAGAGAAAGTGTTGAATAGTGGAGGGCAAAAAATTACTATTCCCTGTCCAACGAGTGCAACAGTAGGGAATATGTTGGATAGCGGAGGAGTAAAACGTACTATTCCCACTCCAGCGAGTGAAACAGTAGGGAGAGTTTTGGATAGCGGAGGGGTATACATTACTATTCCCACTCATGCAAATACAGCAGTAGGAAAAGTGTTGGATAGCGGAGAGGTCAAAATTACTATTCCCACTGAAGAAAATTTAAATGTGAAAACAAACAAAATATCAACTGCAATATAAAAGTTGATAACAATTCCAAAAACAAAACATATCTAAAAAATTAAAAAAACAGAAACATAATATAATATAAAAAAATCTAAAAATTACATACAAAGATTTTTTTTTTAATAATTAACAAACATAAATATTTTGTAATAAAATGATTTATAATCAAAAACATTATTTATTACATAAATATAATATATTTTTAACTACCCTATAACACCACACTATTTACGATACACATCTAAATTTAAAACAAAGTGTACCTCCATCATTAACACAATTATTTATCAATTAAACAACTATTATTCATTAAAAAACATTAAAACATATAAAAATTAATATACTAACCAAATGTTACGCCTATATAACCAAAATCCACAAACAAAATTAAAAATAAACAATTACCAAAAATATTCATCAAGTGATAAATAACTATTAATGATCAAGTAATGATTAATTATTTTAAACTAAATTACTTTCCACCCTCTACCCCAATAAACACCACAACACTCACCTAAAAATAATTACAAAATTTCCATAACTAATTTTACAATAATAAATTACTATCAATTAACCACTAATCATTAATTAAGTTCCAAAAATGTACTACCCACCATTTACCACTATTAACCCCACAACTCACACATCCAAATAATTACACAATTGCCATATTTAAATTTTAATTAATTAATTAGCATTAATTAACAAATAATTAATTATTTAAAAATATATTACCTCCCACCCTATTTCCCTAAATAAAAACACCACCCATCTTTAAAAACATGACACAATTAACATAATTAACAATTATTAATTAATTAATAACAATTAACAAGCAAATTCTAAATGATTATTAATGAATTAATTCCCACAAATAACACTATAAACTAAAATTCAATATATATTATATAAAAAATATTAATAAATATATTAAAATTAAATTACTTCTTATCCTACTCCCCTAAAAACCCACAACCCGCTCCTAAAACAAATGACACAATTATCATATTTACCAATTAATTAATAAAAATTAACAGCCAATTATTAATTAATTCCCACAATTAACACTATAAAATCTCAATTAAATAAATACTAATAAATAAAAATTAATATTTATTTTATTATAATTAAATTACTTCCCACCCTATTCCCCTATAAACCCACAAACCGCTCCCAAACAAATGACACAATTAACATATTTACCAATTAATTAATTAATAGAAATTAACAGCCAATTATCAAATAATTTATAAAAAATCAATTCCCACAATTAACACTATAAAATCTAAATTAAATAAATACTAATCAATAAAAATGTATATTTAATGTATTATAATTAAATTACTTCCCACTCAATTCCCCTATAAACCCACAGCCCACTACGGGACTAAAACGCAAAATTAATTTAAAATAAAATAATAACTACTAAAAAATGAACACATATATTAAAAAACAAAAGCAATACTTAGACAAAAAATAGAGCACATACATTTAAAATACATAACACTAATTTAAAAAACTATATTTTTACATCTATATTTTTGCAAACAATATTAATGACTTCGATATTTAGAAAAAGGATATGTCTTGCCTTATACTCGATATTCTTGACCACGATATTCTTGCGGTCGATATTTCTGTGTCTCGATATTTCAAAATTGATATTAGTGTAAGTTGACATTTCCAATTCGATATTCTGACTCTTTACCCAGCGCGCTGCCACTCCAGCTTAGTTTCAGTCTCAGTATGGTGCATGAATACTAATGCTCCGGCTTGACAGCTGAGGAGGCGCTATTATGCGTGACTTTGCATTTCAGTTCGGTGATGCGGACCGCAACACTGAAATGCATATGTGTGGTACTAGGCAGGGCTGCTTAAAGTGTAAATTGGCGATACCTCCAGGGCTTTCCTGGGTTGAGGTTAAGTTCAAATATGAGGTTGGGAAAGGTAATGCAAGGTTAGGTAAGGTAATCATTTTGTGGCTGATTCCGATGTCGGACAGACTCAGGTCCGTCCGACATCGGTCAGGAGCCGTAACCGACCGACCTGCTGTCGTCGGTTACGGCCCTGCAAGTATGATGCGACCGAACAGGGTTCGGTCGCATTCGTATGCTTCACAATGCAAGCATGCACTCCGAGTGGAATGCATGCTTGCAATGCGAAAAGCAGGGGTGCAGTTCATCCCTGCACCCTGTGTCTGGCACCCCAAGGTGCCTGCCACCGGGTGCAGGGATCCACAGAGCGGCACCATAGGTGCCCCCAGGCCGCCTTTCGGCAGCCTCACACCCATGGGGGCCCCACTGGGGGCCCCCAAAGACAGTTTCCGACTGCCTTTTCGTGACGGAAAGACCAGCACGAAAAGGCAGTGAAAAACTGCCATCGTACTCCCTCGGTCGCAAAGAGGTGGCCGGGGGAGTACTGAGGGATTTCCGGACGGCGGATAGGCTCTCTGAGCCTGTCGTCCGCAACCCGGAAATCCGAGTCGGAATCCGGCCGACACCTTCCGATTTGGTCGAAAGGGCTCCGACCATCGGTCGGAGCCCTTCCGACCGAAATCTGAATCGGCCCCTTATTGTTTTAAGTTATTAAAAACCATACTATACATAGATACCTGAACATAATAAAAACATAAAATCACATTGGTGCGATAATTCATCACTTCAAGCCGGTATCATGCACATAACATCAAGATAAAATTTGGTAATCTCACAATCTGTCTATAGTGCCACACACTTGGTTTGTCCTAAGAGTGTGGGATTTAAGTCAATGAATAGACTTCATTGAAACCCAATGGTAAGCACTGGACAAAAAAAGCTTTATAAATACTCCATTTATTCCCCACTCCTGTCAAAAGAATAAAAGAGGATAAGCCCTCGTGAAACCAGCTCAGTACCACTTTGTACGCCTACGACCAGCACAGTTCATAAAGTGAAATATACATTGACATCCGGTGATAGTGATTAATTCCTCTTAACAGTCTCTAAACATCTGTATAAGATCCTCAAATAGCTTTAATAGTGCAACAAATAGTGGCTCCGTAAACAGCTTTGTGATACAATAGATGGTGGCTTATGGCCAAGCGATTCTAGCTCATGCAAATCCTAGCTTGCTTTCTAGAAAGAGCACTTGCCAACTTGGGGATGAGCCCACAGCAATTTGGTCAAAACATGGGGTTCGAGGGGACCCTGCCAAATAATTAAAATGCTCGATATAATGTGGGGGGCTTACATCACCCCCCCCATAGGGCCTGGCTAGATCTTTCGATTGACTATGATACAAGAATTTGGCTAAAAGTCCGACAGACAGCTCAGTCTTTCAGCAATCTGTGAAGATTGATTTCACGACCCTGAACATTTCCTAAAGAAATGTCATACATCTGGTGGAAAGTTGTACGTCGTTACAGCTAAAACATGCCGTAACAGCCTGATTGCATTGAGTGATGCTCAAGCGTCTGCATATCAGTTTTAACCAATTCCATCTTACATTTTTCAAGCGGGCAAAGGCAGATTACATGCATTAGGGATTCCTGCTTAAAATCCCACAGTCGACAATTGTGGTTGGTGAGACCACTTAAGCGTACAAATTTAGTAGTGTCTTTTTGAGGGCCAGGTTCATGGAGTTGGATAAATATCAAGCTTTTCTCTGGTCCTGATAGAACTGCATGGGCCATTTGCCCTAGTTCTTGTCGGTCTTCTTCCCACGATATTAATTTTTCATTTCTGACTAGCATCTTAGATATTAGTTTTTGCAGCAGTTTTTGTGTGAGTAAACTTAGCTCCGAAGCATTCAATTGCAGTTGTCACAAAGGGGACCCATTGAAATTTCTTTCCTGAAGACCACGATTAATCATTCCCTGAGGGATCCATTAGGGGCCAACGTGAGCTGGCGAAGTAGCTCAAAAAGCTTCCATCATTACTGCTTGCTTCTTCAATACAAATTCTAATCGAATTTGGGACGGTGGAGTGGCAATTGTCCGAAGAAACAGCTTCAGGAAACATCTTATTTGTGCGTTATCTAGCCTTTCGTCAACACGGTGTTTAAACATCAGGCATCTCCTGCTTCTGAAGAATGGAGATTGAGTGCTTCTTTCTTTCTTCTAGACAAATCCCAGGAAAATTCTGATGCATTTCGCAGCCGCCTCACAGCATGCAGAAAAGACGGTCAATTTGACAAACACACTATTGAGAAGGCACCACAGTCCCAGGTTGCAGCAGGTTGAGAATTGCTTTTTCTGCTTCAAACTCTTTCACAAACAAAGGAAACAACATCTTTGTGGTGGCAGGGTTCGTGGATATGGTGGACACCATGGCTAACCAGTGTATTACACTATTTGTTTAATCAATGACTCTTCTTGGCATTCCCTTCGCAAACAATCTTTCCGCTGTGGATTTATATTTCAGAGATCCACATGTCAACTGTTGTGTCAGATTCTGTAGGACGATCTCCAGCCGAACTGATGTTTGGGAGATACGTGAAGACCCAGCTCACACACAAGAAGGGGTCTTCGCTGTCCGTACATCATGAGGTGCACATTTGAGACCCTCATCCACAGGAGAGGATTAAAGTTTATACCGACAGCAAGAGGAGGTCTGCCAAGGAGATGTGTGGATGAGATAGACAGGAACCCTCACACAGCCTTCACTTTTGACCTATGCTGAACTGGCAATATTCATAGGAAAATCAATGAGTATGTATAATGTTAGTATCTACACTTTAAAGGATGTCTAAATACAGGTAGGTACTTCTTCTCTCCCTGTTTGTGGCCTGATCTCCCCATTTGTTAGGGAATTACCGGATCTATTATCATTCATTTTAGTGAGTATATCACTTCAACTCTTACAATGCATATGAAACTGTCCTTCACACCTTTACACCTTAATCATGGTCAATGGGTTGGGCAAGTGCAGGAATCAGTGCTCTTGAAGAAGGCCACAGACCCATCTAGGCTTTGTTGGGGCCCAAACATGTCTACGTATGGATGTGGGGACAATAGGCATTATGTAATATTTACTTCTTGTCTTGGTTTTTAATCTTGTCAGTGGCACTGCTAATAAAAGGACATAGGGGCTCCACTAGGTCATTTTAACAATATCTCTTAATTTCCCAATTATTAGTAATGACAACATCTTCGAAAGTGCAAAGTCTCGGTTGAGGCCATGCTGGCAAAGACATCCCTTGAATGTGGACAGTACCCTATGATGAAGCATGCCACTAACCAGTGGGTGAGGGTTCGTTGCCCATCACACAATACCAGCACTACGCAAGTGCCGGTCACACACATGATCTTCTCCTATGTTTGCTACACCTGCCGGTCTTGAGTGGTCTGTGGGATGGACAGTTCCTCCTTCTGAAGAACTTGTTGTTCCTCAGAATCCTGGATGGAGCTTGTTGTGTCTTCTACAGCCGGGGACTGCTCTGCCACAGAGATGCTGTCTGAAGATGATATTGGGGCCTTGATGAGGCTGAAGACACACAACCAGTCATCATCACTCCTAGACTTCCAAGGGAATATCCTAGCTCCGGATTGGCTGATCGCTGTCAAGGAGTGATACCTGTTCACCGCGTGATGTTCTGATATGTTGTAGGGGACATGTAGGGTTGTCAAATCCAGTCGCTGCTCTCCCTGAGAGGGAGGTCAGGGGGGTGAAGGGGCGGAGCTTGCAGACTATGCCAGAACTTAAACAGGGAGGACACAACTGGGCTCAGCCCCATCTCACTTGAGCACATGTGATGATCGCGGTGGTTCATTAACTGCTGAGTTACCTGGGGGGCGGTCCAGCAGAGGCCAGACTCAGAGACCTCCCAGATGCCTCACCTGAAACCATCCAAAGGAGAAATGTGTCTGTTGGATTCGTTGCAGCTGAAACTCAAATATTTACTTCCCTGCACTATGCCAAATATTGTGATCCTGGGCAACTCATTTTGTATCATTTTCAAAATGGTTCTGTGTTGTTGATATATCTACCCTGATGCTGTAGCTGCCTGTGTCGGTAAAGAGGCCTCCTCTCGCGCTGTCTCTGGATGCTGCGTCACAACATGATCTCATATCACTGTAAAACCTGTCCGTCCAGTCTCCTCTTCATTGCCAGGGTGCGCATGAACGTGCTGTATTGTCCTCTGTTCCTGTTCACTGGAGTCACATTTCACATACTTCACACGCGTTGTTTTGGGTGGTGCTTGGCATTCACCAGGGTTAGGTCACATGGCACGTGCGCACTTCCTGAAACTCGTACTGTGAAGTGAACCTTAAGTTTCGGTTTCATTTCGCGCTCCCGAGGCACCATGGCTGCCGCGAGCCCCCTGCACAGCCTGAAGGCCGACGCCTCTTGCCCCATCTGCCTGGAGTTTTACAAGGACCCGGTCATCACAGAGTGTGGGCACAACTTCTGCCGCGCCTGCATCCTCGGGTGCCCCCCGGGGCCTGGCCAGGCCCTCCTCTGTCCTCAGTGCAGAGTGGCCTCGGCCCGGGGGAGGCTCAGGGCGAACCGGCAGCTACAGAGCATTGTAGAGTCGGTGAAGCAGCTCTCCCTGCAGGCAGAGAGGTCGGGTGAGGGGGGCCTGTGTCAGGAGCACGAGGAGAAGCTGAAACTCTTCTGTCAGGAGGACAAGAAGCTCATCTGTGTCATCTGCAGGGAGTCCAGAGACCACAGATCACACACTGCGCTCCCCATAAAGGAGGCCGCCATGGAGTACAAGGTAAGGAACCAGAGACCTCAGATCACACAGTGCGCCCCTATAGAGGAGGCAGCCATGGAGTACAAGGTAGGGAGCCAGAGACCACAGATCACACACTGCGCCCCATAGAAGAGGCAGCCTAGGAGTACAAAGTAAGGAACCAGATCACACACTGTGCGCCCCATAGAGGAGGCAGCCATGGAGTACAAGGTAAGAAACCAGAGACCACAGATCACACACTGCGCTCCCCATAAAGGAGGCTGCCATGGAGTACAAGGTAAGGAACCACAGACCTCAGATCACACACTGCGCCCCTATAGAGGAGGCAGCCACGGAGTACAAGGTAAGGAGCCAGAGACCACAGATCACACTGTGCGCCCCATAGAGGAGGCAGCCATGGAGTACAAGTTAGGGAGCCAGAGACCACAGATCACACTGTGCGCCCCTATAGAGGAGGCAGCCACGGAGTACAGGTTAAGTAGACAGAGACCACAGATCACACTGTGCGCCCCATAGAGGAGGCAGCCATGGAGTACAAGACAAGGAGTCAGAGACCACCGATCAGACTGTGCGCCCCATAGAGAAGGCAGCCACGGAGTACAGGGTAAGGAGCCAGAGACCACAGATCACACTCTGCGCCCCATAGAGAAGGCAGCCATGGAGTACAAGGTAATGAGCCAGAGACCACAGATCACACTGTGCGCCCCATAGAGGAGGCAGCCACGTAGTACAGGGTAAGGAGTCAGAGACCACCGATCACACAGTGCGCCCCATAAATGAGGCAGACATACAGTATAAGATAAGGAGCCCAGAGACCACAGATCACACTATGCACTCCATAGAGGAGGCGGCCATGGAGCACAGGGTAAGGAGCCCAAAGGCCACAGATCACACAGTGCGCCGCATAAATGAGGCAGCCGTACAGTATAAGGTAAGGAGCAAGGGGTCCTAGATCACACTGTGCACCCCCCATAAAGAATGCAGCTATTGAGTACTAAGTAAGGAGCCCTAAGTCCATACATAACTCTCTGCGCTCTCGATTGAGAGGCAGCCATGGAATACAGGGTAAGGAGCCAGAGATCACACATCACACTGTGCGCCCTCCATAAAGTAGCAGCCGTTGAGTACAAGGTGAGGGGCCCAGAGACCCCAGCTTGCACAGTGCGCTCCCCATAACGAAGCAGCCATTGAGTACAAGGTAAGGAGATCAGAGAACCCAGATTACACAGTGCGCTCTCCATAAAGGCGCATGTTTATCTCCTGCTTTTGAAGTGAAATGTAACCTTAGCGGGTCCCAACCCTGAACTGAGGGGATTCCTAGTCAGTGCACGGATTGAAGTTGGCATTCAGTTTAGAGACTTTCATCCTAAATTTAACGTACACTGTAGCCATCCCATTTACCCGCTCTTTGTAATCTGAGCAGTCGCTTCTGCTGTTGAAACCTGTGCTTCATTTATGCCTTCCTAACTGCTGACTGACTGCGGTTTACTTACAGGTATTTACAGTTTTGTTGTGTTACAAGAGATTACCTCCTACAGCCTTTCCTTTTCACACCCCCTGTACCCCAGCGAGATTGTCAGATAATTCATTTTACTTTTCTTTCTCTGACTGGAAAGTGAGAAGAGTTTATAAACACCAATTCTCATGTTAAGAAAATAAGCAGCAATTTGTCAGAAGGCAGAGCCTGGCATTTGACCTCTGTAATTGAAGTGCAGCAAACATGACAGATAAATACAGAATTTAAAGGGATGTTTATTTATTGCTTGGACTTTCATAACCCACCAAAAATCGCCTGCAGACCCACCTAGGGGTCACGACCCACAGTTTGGGAAACACTGTGCTAGTGCATAGGCAGGTTTGTTTGTGTTACTTGCTCCCAGATAGCACACCTGCCTGTGCAGGTGCAAACTTTCACCCCATGACTTTTCCACTCTGCAGGATGAACTCCAGAGCTGGCTTCGTCTCCTGATGAAAGAGAAGGAAGGAATCATGGCATCTAAGCAGAAAGTAGAAGAGGAATTTAAAGCTGTAAAGGTGAGAGGATACTACTACGTCAACGTAGGCAATTGTGCGTCTATCTGTGTCCATGTAGGCATGGTAGTTGTTCTGAGAAGTTGGCCTGGTATATGCTGTCCACTAGTTCTAGTGGGCACCTTGTATCAGTCCAAACAACCCCTTATGGTGAATTGGTTAAAGACAACCTTTATTGAAAGCTATCCTAGTGGTAGCTATGGAGAGCAAAGCGGTACAAAGGGGGGTGGTGATGGACGGAGCATCAGAACCAATCAAACACTCACACCCAGTCAACAGATCTGGGTTTTATCCATCACCGTTCTTTAGCCCACTCTGCCACCCCAGTTCAGACATGGCCATATGCAAATCAGTCTGACCTTGTGCCTCATGGGAACAGTCCAGCCCGAACTGCCAAGCCATACCTTCCCTTGACCGGAAACAAGCTTCCTAGGACCGGTTCCTGGCATTTCAGCCGTCTTCAGCCAGGCTTGCTTGAATCCAGTGGCAAAGTGAGCAAGGGACTCACGTCTGAGCATACCCTGCCAACTTATGGCGAACAAAGCGGTACAAAGGGGGGTGGTGATGGACGGAGCATCAGAACCAATCAAACACTCACACCCAGTCAACAGATCTGGGTTTTATCCATCACCGTTCTTTAGCCCACTCTGCCACCCCAGTTCAGACATGGCCATATGCAAATCAGTCTGACCTTGTGCCTCATGGGAACAGTCCAGCCTGAACTGCCAAGCCATGCCTTCCCTGGACCGGAAACAAGCTTCCTAGTACCGGTTTCTGGCATTTCAGCCGTCTTCAGCCAGGCTTGCTTGAATCCAGTGGCAAAGTGTTCTGCATTCTGTCCATCAATTGTTGTTTTTGCAAATGTCACCCTGAGTGGGAAGGGTATGCTCAGACGTGAGTCCCTTGCTCTCCATGCCACTGGAATCAAGCTATCCTGGCTGATGAGGGCTGAAAGCCCGAAACCGGTCCTAGGATGCTTGTTTCCAGTCCAGGGAGGACCTGGCTTGGCAGTTCGGGCTGGACTGTTCCCATGGGGCACAGGGTCAAGACTGATTTGCATATGGCTGGGTTCAAACTGGAATGGCATGGTGAGCAAAAAAACGATGGATTTAGGCCCAGATCTCTGTACTGGGTTGAATGTATGACATTGTTCTGCATTCTGTCCATCAATTGTTGTTTTTGCAATTGTCACCCTGAGTGGGAAGGGTATGCTCAGACGTGAGTCCCTTGCTCTCCATGCCACTGGAATCAAGCTATCCTGGCTGATGAGGGCTGAAAGCCCGAAACCGGTCCTAGGATGCTTGTTTCCAGTCCAGGGAGGACCTGGCTTGGCAGTTCGGGCTGGACTGTTCCCATGGGGCACAGGGTCAAGACTGATTTGCATATGGCTGGGTTCAAACTGGAATGGCATGGTGAGCAAAAAAACGATGGATTTAGGCCCAGATCTCTGTACTGGGTTGAATGTATGACATTGTTCTGCATTCTGTCCATCAATTGTTGTTTTTGCAGCTATGGAGAGCAGCCTTCAGGATAAGTCTTGAAGTAATGTAAAGCAGTTGTCTTACCAGTCTATAATCTCTTGAATGACCAAATGAAATGAGAACCACACCAGGTATATATATGTAAAATATGCATATTTGTTTCTAAACACACTCTACTAGTCTCTTTATGAGGCTACAGTTCGAAGTAAATAAGTTACCAAGCAAATATCAGCAGTTATTAGCACAATACATGTTTGAGCCCTAGGGCCGTACCAAACCATATACCAAAATAGTGGTACAAGAACCACGACTGAGCAAGACACAAGGCCTAGAGCCTGTAGAAGTGCTTGGACCCCAAGAAACCACCCAAGGTAGTGACACAGGGGACCCACGGGGACGCGTGCAGTGTGAGAACACAGCCGCGAATCACCGTTAACTTCTATGGGGAAAGTCGCGGTTGGATTTTTAAAGAATTAGGACACTTTAGAGAGGACTTCCAGTCAACCCCTTTAAACTTAAGAGTTTCTAGGGCCCACACCCACGTGAGTACCGTAGTACTAGTGTTATCTCAACCAGGGGAGCCGGGTGCATACATGTCAAATGGTGTCGGGAATTGTCGTTGTTTTCAATGGCAATCTTCTGGAAAGTGCTGCTGCCATGAAGAGGAAGAGTGTCCAGTGTGACCCAAGCCTGGATCGAGGAAGAGGAAGATCTGAAAGCAGAGGGGACAGAGTCTGGGTCACTAGCCAGTGACCAGGGGCACGATAGTCAAATGCCCTCAGATGTCGGGTGCTTCAGGTGAGTTGACGGGTGCCTTGACTCTTCAGCCACGAGGTCCAGGAGGCGTCGATAGACCAGGAGCTGGAATCGAGCTTTTCACGAAGTCTGTTGAGTGCTGTGGTGTCGGCGACCAGATTGGACCCAACAAGCCTTGGCAACGGCAAATCACGGGGAAACAAAGAAGCAGCTGCGGTGCAGGCCAGCAAGGTCTGAGGGACTCACCCAGCGAGGGTAAGTCAGGGCACTTCTGGAGCAACCAGGAAAGCCCAAGCAAATGAAGAGTTGCCTTCGTGGGACCCACCAGCCAACAGACTAGAGATTGTGAAGGAGCCTCGACCTGCCGCACTTGGAGCTGGCCCACGGAACACTCGTGGAGTGTAGGCCAGTGATCTTCGCTGCAGTTGGTGCTCGGGCTGGGGCTACTTGAAACCCAAAGCACGGCTTCCAGAGATTTCAGGAAGTTGGTGCACTTGCAAATGTGCTCGGTGTCCAGGGGTCATGGTTCTACCTCACCCACGACAGCTACGTGCCTCAGCTTTGCTGTGGACTCAGGGCAGCTTCGGGGAAATCTGGAAATCCACCTTTGGTGATGCAAAGACTTCGGCGTCCGGCGGGAGCTTCAGTGATGCAGACCGGACAGATGCTTCGTTGGTGCCTGCCAAGCAGGGGAGTCACTCCTTGACACCAAGGGAGATTCTTCAGTCCTCTAATCATGATGTAGAGCATCGAAGTTCCAGGATTCAGCTATAGAGTTTCGTCCAGGGATATCTAAAGTCCTAAGGATTGGCGTTCCTTACTTATACCTAAGGAAGGGGTTGGACTAGCTCTGGGGACCCACCTATGGGAGGGTTTGCAAAGAGGGGCGGTTACACCCATTTCCTTTGTCCAGTTTCGCGCCAGAGCAGGGGCTGGTAGCCCCTGACTCCGGTTTGAACTAGACTATGCATAGGGACACCAAATGTGCCCCCAGTGCAGGACTTCAAAGCACTCGAGCGTGCTTCCACCCAGCCCTAATACACATCATCGTGTCTGGGGAGGTGGTTGCATCTCCCTGTGATAGGAAACCTATTGTCCAGGTCTCCCCTGCCGGAGTTTCGGTCTGCAGCAGGAGGCGAGACCCGTGTCTGTGGCAGTAGCATCCATTTCGTGATGCCAGGGCTTTTGAAAGTTGGTACCGGGTATACCGGTTGGTACGTGTCTCTCCCTCTAGAAAGGTGGAATGCTACCCCGCTGCCAGGACTGGCAGAGGGGGGGGGGGGTAGTATTCCAAGGTGTTTGACACCAAACACGGCATGTTTCCGTGCAGCCATTCCAAAGTTAGCATTTACCACAAGGTTATAATGCACTTAAGAGTATATGGTCAGGCTGCACCACAAACAGCATTAGAGAAGGGACTCCGAACGCTGCAGAGGGGCTCTGCTCATGCAAGAGCACCCTCTCACATGAAAACTAAGCACTCTTCCTTCAGGATTGATAAGGCCTGCCATAGGAGTGACTTATAGGTTTCTTATGTGTGTGTATAGATAGTGATATAAGTAACCTATATCACAGTAAGGGGTGCATGCACCACCTTACCCAGGCTGCAGTAGCAGACCTGTGGTGTCATTTTGGAAGGCTGCCCAGGGGTGGCATAATACATGCTGCAGCCCCTGGTAAGCCTCTGGGGTACCTATGCCCTGGGTACATAGTATACCACATACTAGGGACTTATAATGGCACCCCAGAATCCAATCTGTGATGTACCTAATGTACATGGAAACCATTTTAGAGAGGAAGCAGCTAGGCTGGGGTCCTGATTAGCAGGGCCCCAGCCAGACTAAAGTCGAAAAACAGTGAAACACCAGCAAAAAGTGGGGGTAAACATAAGAGGCAGATCCTACTCTCCTACACAACCTCCCCCTCAAACGTGGGGACATTAAACTAGCCTAGACCAGTTGAGTCTTCATGTTCTAAGTGGAAATACCTAGAGAGTCCATCTGCATTGGCATGGTTACTCCCAGGTCTATGTTCCACTGTAAAGTCCATCCCTTATAGGGAAATGGACCACCTAAGCAGTTTGGGGTTCTCACCATTCATCTGTTTTAGCCACAAGAGGGGCTTATGGTCTGTCTGAATAATGAACTGAGTACCAAACAAATATAGCCTGAACTTTTTCAGAGCCCAAACCGCAGCAAAGGCCTCCCTCTCAATGGCTGACCAACGTTTCTCTCTAGGGGTCAGCCTTCTGCTAATGAAAGCTACTGGCTGATCTTGACCTTCATCATTCAATTGTGACAGTACAGCCCCCACCCCCAACTCAGATGCATCTGTTTGGACAATGAACCTTTTGGAGTAGTCAGGACTCTGCAGAATGGGAGCAGTGCACATGGCTTGCTTCAGGTCATCAAATGCCTTTTGACAGCTAACTGTCCACTGAACCTTTTTGGGCATTTTCTTGGAAGTTAAGTCGTTCAGGGGTGTCTCTATTGATCCATACCCCTTGACAAATCTCCTATAGTACCCAGTCAGGCCTAAGAAGGCTCTCACCTAAGTCTGGCTGGTTGGAGCAACCCAGTCCATTATGGTCTGGATTTTGCTCTGTAGTGGTTGAACCTGGCCTCAACCTACAAAGTGGCCCAGGTACACAATCTGGCTCTGCCCTATCTGGCACTTGGTGGCCTTGATAGTGAGGCCTGCTTTTTGCAGGGCCTCCAAAACATTCCTCAGGTGGACCAGGTGACCCTCCCAGGTGGAGATAAAGACAGCAATATCTTCTAGATATGCTGCACTGTAGGCTTCCAGACCTGTGAGAACTGTATTCACCAACCTTTGGAAAGTGGCAGGTGTATTCTTCAAACCAAAGGGCATCACCACAAATTGATAATGCCCACTAGGGGTAGAAAATGCAGTTTTTGGCTTTGCATCGTCAGCTAGTCTGATCTGCCAGTAGCCAGCTGTCAAGTCAAATGTGCTTAGATACTTGGCTGAGGCTAAAGTGTCTATTAGCTCATCTGCCCTTGGTATTGGATGGACATCAGTCCTAGTGACTGCATTGTGGCCTCTGTAATCCATACAAAACCTCATTTCTCTCTTGCCATCTTTGGTGTAAAGTTTTGGGACCAGGACTGCTGGTCTAGCCCAAGGGATATCTGAAGGCTCAATAACACCCAGTCCCAACATTTTCTGGAGTTCTGTCCTGATACAGTCCCTGACATGGTCAGGTTGCTGTAGATCTTATTCTTCACAGGCAGACTGTCCCCAGTGTCCACTTCATGAGTGCACCAGGTGGTCTGACTTGGAGTCAGTAAAAACATGTGTCTAAACTGATTGAGCACCTGTCTGCAATCAGTTTGCTGCTGGGCAGTGAGTCTGCCTGCCAAGGCCACACCATCAACTGACCCATCATCACTGTTCTGTGAGAGCAGGTCAGGGAGCGGGTCACTCTCTTCCTCCTGTCCCTCATCAGTAGCCATGAGTAAACCCATGTCTGCCCTGTCCACATATGGTTTCAGTCTGTTGACATGGAGAACCCTGTGGAGACTCCTGGGCGTTCCTAGGTCTACCAAATATGTAACCTCACCCTTCTGCTCAACAATGGTATGGGGTCCACTCCACTTGTCTTGGAGACCTGCTGGGGCCACTGGCTCCAACACCTACACCTTCTGCCCCGGCTGATAAACAGTCAGCACAGCCTTTTGGTCATGCCAGGCTTTTTGTAATTCCTAGCTAGCCTCAAGGTTTTTGGTTGCCTTTTTTCATGTATTCAGCCATCCGGGGGTGGAGACCAAGTACATAGTCCACTATGTCCTGTTTTGGGAGCTTGAGAGGTAACTCCCATCCTTCCTTCATGAGACACAATGAACCCCTGACAGGGTGACACAACAAAAGTTCAAAAGGGCTGTAACCAACCCACATTTGTGGCACCTCCCTGTATGCAAATAAAAGGCAGCGCAAGGGTATGTCCCATCTTCGCCTAAGCTTTTCTGGGAGCCCTTTAATCACGCCCTTTAAGGTTTTGTTGAACCTTTCAACTAAACCATTGCATTGTGGCTGACAGGGTGTGGTGAATTTATAATTCACTCCACACTCCTTCCACATTGCAGTCAAGTAGCTAGACATAAAGTTTGCAACTCTGTCAGATACTACCTCCTTAGGGAAACCCACTCTTGAGAAAACTCCCAGAAGGGCTCTTGCCACCACAGGGGCTGTGGTGGTCCTAAGGGGAATTGCCTCTGGGTACCTGGTAGCATGATCCTCTACCACCAGGATACATCTGTGCCCAGACGCTGTTTGGGGATCCATGGGACCAACAATGTCAATCCCCACCCTTTCAAATGGCACCCCCACCACAGGTAGTGGTATCAGGGGGGCCTTTGTGGTGCCACCTGCCTTGCCATTGGCTTGGCAGGTTACACAGGAGCGACAAAACACCTTGGTGTCGTCAGACATGTGGGGCCAGTGAAAGTGAGGAACAAGTCTGTCCCAAGTCTTGTTCTGGCCCAGGTGACCTGCTAGAGGAATATCATGGGCTAGGGTCAGTAGGAAACCCCTAAACTTCAGAGGTATAACCAACCTCCTGGTGGCACCAGGCTTGGGGTCTCTACCTTCTGCATAAAGGAGTCCATCATCCCAATACACTTTATGGGGGCCACTAGTATTCCCAGCAGCCTAAGCAGCAGCTTGCTGTCTGAGGGGTTCAAGAGAGGGGTAGTTCCACTGCTCCTGGCTCAGTTCTGCCCCGGAAGGGCCTTCTGTCCCCAAGAACTCAACCTGGTCAGGTTCAAGCTCCTCTGGGACAGTTCCTTCCAAAGGGCTGAGATCCTCTCCCTCAGGAGTCTGATCTGCTTCCTGAGTCAGGAGGGAAGGCACTGCCTTAACCCTACTGCTCCTCCTCCTGGATGACCCTTGGTCCATTATCCCAGAATCCAAGGCCTGTTCAGTGTTAGTCATTTTGGCCTGTGACCTAGTCACAGCAAACACATATGCAGGGATTCCCAGCATCGCTGCATGGGTCCTGAGCTCCACTTCTGCCCAAGCTGAAGTCTTTAGATCATTGTCAAGCAAGCATTCGACTGGTAGGTCTGCACTCACCACAACCTTCTTAAGGCCAGTTATCCCTCCCCAGGAGAAGTTAACAACTGCCAGAGAATGGTCTGTTCTGACGTTGCTAGCATTGGTCGCTTGGTACATTTCACCAAGTATAATCTGCCCAGGATCCACAAGATCTTTTGTCACCATTGTGACACTTGCTCCTGTGTCCCTAAATGCCAAAGCCTCTTTTCCATTGATTAATGGCTGTTTTCATTTATTCTGCACTAGACTAGCGCATACAGCACTCACCTAGTAGAAGTGGAACAGCACCTTTGCGCCCTGTGATCTCCCCGGTCCACCGCAGTCATTAGCGGGCTGTTTGTTGTTGAGGGAGATCCCGGGGAACAGTCCTAACTCAGAAGTGACTCACTTCCTGGCAGGGCCACGCAGAACTGCCATCTTGGATAGGTCGGCGGTATAGTTTTTCCGCCACTAACCAAGCCGGGCAGTATAAGGGGAGGAAATGGTGCGAGCGCGCCAAAGGCAAGCCCGTCCGCGCCTCGACCGAGCCCAGCGCCAGAACCCCTGGCACTGGAGCCCCAAAATCCAATTACATCATCAGATATTCCTGCGAAGAACTACTGGCACTAAGACAGTGTAATACTTCTGACATAGTCACATGCTCACCAGAAAATCTGCCATCTATAAGTACCACAACACCAGTGCCTACAGACTCAACTCAGTCCTCCCCCACAAGCCAAAACAACATCCACTGCCTACTCTTAAATACTAGATCTCTGGTGAAACATCAACTAGAGTTCTATGATCTTGCTCAAACACTTAACATAGATGTAGCCTTTCTAACAGAGACGTGGGCAGATGACAGCTCTGGCCCCGATATAGTTGCAGCCACAACCCCTGGCATCACCATTTTTAGATCAGACAGGCAACTTAAAAGGGGTGGGCGTCTGGCGATCCTATAAGACCAGATTCGAACCGCTACATACAGTAGACTTCGAAGCTATGACCTTCTCTATCGAACCACCAGACTCATTAGCCCTTAAAGGAATCCGAGTGTATCGCCCTCCTGGAGACAGGAATAGCTTCATAGATAAAATCGCCTCCGAAATGGAAGCTCTAATGAAAACTTTACGGTGCTGGGAGATTTTAACTTCCACTTGGAAAATACAAAATACCCTAACTCACTAAGACTTATTGACCTAATGGATTCATTTGGACTACCTCTAGTTAGCCAAGGTCCAACACACAAAGCCGGCCATATGCTGGACGGTATATTCTCCAACTGGGAGAATCTTGTGATATCTCCATCCGTCCCATGAACCTGGTCAGATCACTGGGTGGTTAACTGGCATATGAAGGCTATAACATTAGCACAGCACAGACATACTATACAACACACCACCAGCAGAGCCTGGCATAAAATCCTGCCAGACGAATTTGTGGAGATGATTGCTGCTACCCCTTGCCGATTGGAGCAGGACGCAGATCACAACATTGAAACTCTCTCTCACTGGCTCAATACTGGGTTGGACAAAATAACTCCCATCACTAATATATCAGTAAAAAGGAAACTGTCCCAACCCTGTTACAATGAAAATCTGAGACTATCCAGACAGGAATGTCGTAGACAGGAACAAAGATGGAGAAGAAATTATAGGGAAGAGGAGAAAACTGCATATAAAATCAAACTTGCAAAACATAAAAAAGACATCATAAAAGCCAAAACAGATTACTTCATGGAACACATAAAAATGCTTGTGATACCAATAAAACCCTATTTTCGGTTATCAGTAAGCTGGTCAAACCCTATAAGGTCAGCCATACGGAATCAAACCAAGCTTTCTGCGACCTACTAGCGAACTCCTTCCAAAAGAAGGTGATCAATATCTATGATAAATTTGCAACCATTAACATCCAGAAGAAGCTTACACCCAACCCTAAGCAAAATATAACCAGCCTTCTTGAATTTAGAAACCCCTGCGACGACCAACTTAAAGACCGTATCCTATCAATTAAGGCTGGCTCCCCATATGACCCATGCCCGCCCAACATAATTTACTTGATACCCACCCAACTGGCAGTACATCTGGGTCCTATCATCAATTCAGTATTCACCAGCGGCATTTTTCCTGCTCAATGGAAACGCACCTCTATTCTCCCTCTCCTAAAAAAAGACAAGCTTGATAGCTCAGAACTCAGCAATTATCTCCCTATCGCAAGACTCCCCTTCGCCGCCAAATGCATTAAAAAATCAATGAACAAACAAATTACAGAACATATTGAATCAAATTCACTATTAGATGAAATACAACATGGCTTCAGGAAGCATCTTAGCACTGAATCTGCCCTTATTACAGACACAGAAGATATCCGTGCAATCCTAGATGGAGGAGGAACAGCCGCGCTAGTGCTGCTTGACCTCTCGGCGGCCTTTGATACGGTCAGCCATGAGATCTTAGCTGACCGTGTGCAGGATGCAGAAATAAAAGGCACTGCATTTGAACTTTTAAAATCATTTTTAACCAATCGGCAACTAAATGTAGCAATGGGATCAGCAACCTCCAAACAATTATCCCTGCCATGTGGAGTCACTCAGGGCTCGGCCCTGAACCCCACACTTTTTAATCTATATGTAGCACCATTAGCCTTGATAATAAAAGAAGCAGGATGCGCCCTAGCTTCCTATGCTGATGACACACAGATTGTGGTGTCATTAACAAATGGAGGAACGTACCCAGGTGAGGCCTTCAAGACCTGTATGAAGAGAGTAAGTGACTGGATGGATGGCAACTGTCTGAAGTTGAATGCGTCTAAGACGAAGTCATTATTTTTGGTAACAAACCTTCCCTCTGGATGCCCGACTGGTGGCCACCAGTACTTGATGCGCTGCCTATACCTTCCACCAAAACTAAGGATCTGGGCATCATCATTGATAAAGAACTGAAATTTAAGGACCAAGTCAGCAAAGTCACATCCATTTGCTTTTGTGCTATAAGATTAATCAATAAAATTAAGTAATGCATACCAGTGACTCTGGCTTTGGTCCTCTCCCACATAGATTACTGCAACAGTCTCTATCTCACCATTAATTCAGGCCTGATTAACAGGCTTCAGATAGTACAAAACGCGGCAGCACGTCCCATCTTAAAAATCCCCAAAAATGTATCAGCGAGGGAAGCCATAAAAAAACTACACTGGCTCCCAGTGATGCAAGTTTAAAGTCCTATGCCTGGCTTTTAAATCACTACACGACCAGGACCAACAGACTTCAGGAATAAACTAAAGTGGTATGTTCCTAATAGAACCTTACGGTCAGCAACGGCCAGGAACATGGCAATTATCCCCTTTAAGAAGACCACGTGGGGAGGCAGGAGCCTTTTCCGATCAGCAGCAATGCTGTGGAATACATTACCCGTCACCCTAAAAACAGCATCTTCTTTGATGAGCTTCAGGAAAGGCCTGAAAACGTGGCTTTTCACACAGACCACCTGAAGGAATTAACTCAGTTTGCCGCTTGCGCTAATGTGCCTCTGTCCCTAGCTCGTTTACAGCGCCAAGACGCCTTCGGGCATTAGCTGCGCTTTATAAATCTAATTTCAATTGTCTGTACTTGCCCATGTTACTGGGACTCACAGAGGAGGTCATATCTATGCCTCCATCACAGACTAAGACAGCCTGAGTAGTTACTCTGACTAGGCCAGAACCCACTTCAGTACCCAGGGTCAACCCTACTAAACCCTTGGCTTGTGTATTCCCTCCACCAATTGTAACTGCACCAGGGGGAGCAGGTGCCTTAGGGGCATTGGTGGGGGCTGGAGTAGAGTTGTTGGACTTGGTGCAATCACTGGTCCAGTGAGTCTTTTGCTTACAAATTTTGCACCATGGTTTCTTTTGGCCTTTCCCTTTGTTAGACTATAAATCACCACACGAAGAAGATTTTTGGGGGCCTTGTGAAGACTTCTGGTCTTTACCCTTCTCCCCACCCTTTTCAGAGTTTTTAGAATCTGCCTTCTTGGGGTCACCACCTTGGTTCTGTACCTTTTGCTTGACCCTGGTTCTGACCCACTTATCTGCCTTCTTTCCCAATTCTTGGGGAGAGGTCAGATTAGAGTCCACCAGGTACTGGTGTAACAGCTGGTATCCTCTTCTCTTTCAGTGAGGATTTTATCTCTACCTTTGTCTGCAAAGGAGAGCCATAATATTGCTGCCCACTGCTCCTGGGGGACCCTTTGTACTTCACAGGCCCTCTCCAAGGCAGGTATCCATTTGTGGATCTCATCCCCACTCTGGTAGGGAGGGACAATCTCATTCAGGTTTCTATGGTCATGAGACCTCTCCTTATCTCTAGGGAAGTTGCTGCCACCATGGTTCTCTAGTCCCATCTTTTTTCTAGCTCTGCTTTCTGATCTGAAGCTGGGCTTCCTCATACTTCATCAGTCTCTTCCTTCTCTCCTGAGAGGTTTCCCTCCGTCTGTGAGAAGAGACAGAGGTCCCCACAGATGAGGTAGAATGGGTAGACTCACCTGAGTGAGATCTATCCCTTCTAAGCCCACTACCTAGAGGGACAAAGAGGGGGCCATTCTTGTCCTCCTCCTCCTCATCCAGTGGAGCTGGGTTGTCCAGGTCCTGATCATGATCACCCTGGCCAACAGCAGAGGTTGGGCCATGGGGACTTCCGCCCCTAGGTCCTTCCTCATGTGTTGCTCCACCCACTCTGCCTACCCCTTCAGACCCTGAAGGACCTTTGAGATCATCTAGCTTGAGTATCTCTATGAGATGCTGGGTGGTGGGGCTTTTGCCTTCTTCAGCCCCCTCACATTGCATAAGGCCTTCAACTCTGTGTAAGGGATTTCCTCATATCTGGAGGGAAGAAGCCCATGGGCTTCTGTCAGGGACTCACTGGTTCCTGGCATAAAAGATATTACTAGTGTGGTGTGGTGTAATGAACTACCTACACTAGTGTGGCCTACTAAACTCTCTTGAGTTGTGGAAAGGGTGTGCTAAGCCCTTGACAACCAACTCTAAGTTCAGTAGAACTCACTGTATTCTAAGCTTGTATTATATGTACCTAAGGTACCTTTAGTGGTTTTCAGTTGATCAATTCAATTGAGATTATCTGGTAAAACAATAGCAAGCTGGAATCCCACACGCTGCACACCAATGTGAGAAGGTTGCCTGATATATGCTGTCCACTAGTTATAGTGGGCACCCTGTACCAGTCCAAACAGCTCCTTATTGATGATAGGTTAAAGACAACCTTTACTGAAAGCTATCCTAGTGGTAGCTATGGGGAGCAGCCTTCAGGCTAAGTCTTGAAGGAATGTAAAGCAGCTTGTTTTACCAGTCTATAATCTCTTGAATTACCAAATGAAAGAGGACCACACCAGGTATATATATAAAATATATAAATGTATTACTAAACACACCCCTCTAGTCTCTTTATGAGGCTAGAGTTCGAAGTACATAAGTTGCCAAGCAAATATCAGCAGTTATTAGCGCAATACACGTTTGAGCCCTAGGGGCGTACCAAACCATATACCGAAATAGTGGTATAAGAACCACGACTGAGCTAGACACAAGGCCTAGAGCCTGTAGAAGTGCTTGGACCCCAAGGAACCACCTAAGGTAGTGACACAAGGGACCCACGGGGGACGCGTGCAGTGTGAGAACACAGCCGCGAATCACCGTTAACTTCTATGGGGAAAGTCGCGGTTGGATTTTTAAAGAATTAGGACACTTCGGAGAGGACTTCCAGTTAACCCCTTTAAACTTAAGAGTTTCTTGGGCCCACATCCACGTGAGTACTGTAGTACTAGTGTTACCTCACCCAGGGGAGCCGGGTGCATACGTGTCAAATGGTGTCGGGAACTGTCGTCGTTTTCAATGGCGATCTTCTGGAAAGTGCTGCTGCCGTGAAGTGGAAGAGTGTCGGTGTGATCCAAGCCTGGATCGAGGAAGAGGAAGACCTGAAAGCAGAGGGGACAGAGTCTGGGTCACTAGCCAGTGACCAGGGGCACGATAGTCGAATGCCCTCAGATGTCGGGTGCTTCAGGTAAATTGACGGGTGCCTTGACTCTTCAGCCACGAGGTCTAGGAGGCGTCGACGACAACCAGGAGCTGGAATCGAGCTGTCCCGCGGAGTCTGTCGAGTGCTGCGGTGTCGGCGACCAGATTGGACCCAACAAGCCTTGGCAACGGCAAGTCACGGGGAAATGAAGAAAAGGCTGCGGTGCAGACCAGCAAGGT
Organism: Triturus cristatus; assembly: GCF_964204655.1. Classification (NCBI taxonomy): domain Eukaryota; kingdom Metazoa; phylum Chordata; class Amphibia; order Caudata; family Salamandridae; genus Triturus; species Triturus cristatus. The sequence continues at coordinate 1,218,659,516 of NC_140582.1, read as the reverse complement.
CTGAGGGACTCACCCAGCGAGGGTAAGTCAGGGCACTTCTGCAGCAACCAGGAAAGCCCAA